>NW_027315746.1:6367258-7114758 GCF_026437365.1 Eucyclogobius newberryi | reverse complement strand
ATTAAAAACATGATCGATAATCTAAGGGTCACTGTGGGCTGATACGAACACTAAAAACATGATCGATAATCTAAGGGTCACTGTGGGCTGATACGAACACTAAAAACATGATCGATAATGTAAGGGTCACTCTGGGCTTGATATAAACATTAAAAACATGATCGATAATGTAAGGGTCACTGTGGGCTGATACGAACATTAAAAACATGATCGATAATGTAAGGGTCACTGTGGGCTAATACGAACATTAAAAACATGATCGATAATGTAAGGGTCACTGTGGGCTGATACGAACACTAAAAACATGATCGATAATGTAAGGGTCACTGTGGGCTAATACGAACATTAAAAACATGATCGATAATGTAAGGGTCACTGTGGGCTGATATTAACATTAAAAACATGATTGATAATGTAAGAGTCACTGTGGGCTGATATTAACATTAAAAACATGATCGATAATGTAAGAGTCACTGTGGGCTGATACGAACATTAAAAACATGATCGATAATGTAAGAGTCACTCTGGGCTTGATATAAACATTAAAAACATGATCGATAATGTAAGGGTCACTGTGGGCTGATATTAACATTAAAAACATGATCGATAATGTAAGAGTCACTGTGGGCTTGATATAAACATTAAAAACATGATCGATAATGTAAGGGTCACTGTGGGCTGATACGAACATTAAAAACATGATTGATAATGTAAGGGTCACTGTGGGCTGATACGAACATTAAAAACATGATCGATAATCTAAGGGTCACTGTGGGCTGATACGAACATTAAAAACATGATCGATGATGTACGGGTCACTGTGGGCTGATACGAACATTAAAAACATGATCGATAATCTAAGGGTCACTGTGGGCTGATACGAACATTAAAAACATGATCGATAATGTAAGGGTCACTGTGGGCTGATACGAACATTAAAAACATGATCGATAATGTAAGGGTCACTGTGGGCTGATACGAACATTAAAAACATGATCGATAATGTAAGGGTCACTGTGGGCTGATACGAACATTAAAAACATGATCGATAATGTAAGGGTCACTGTGGGCTGATACGAACATTAAAAACATGATCGATAATGTAAGGGTCACTGTGGGCTGATACGAACATTAAAAACATGATCGATAATGTAAGGGTCACTGTGGGCTGATACGAACATTAAAAACATGATCGATAATGTAAGGGTCACTGTGGGCTGATACGAACACTAAAAACATGATTGATAATGTAAGGGTCACTGTGGGCTGATATTAACATTAAAAACATGATTGATAATGTAAGAGTCACTGTGGGCTGATATTAACATTAAAAACATGATCGATAATGTAAGGGTCACTGTGGGCTGATACGAACATTAAAAACATGATCGATAATGTAAGGGTCACTGTGGGCTGATACGAACATTAAAAACATGATTGATAATGTAAGGGTCACTGTGGGCTGATACGAACATTAAAAACATGATCGATAATGTAAGGGTCACTGTGGGCTGATACGAACACTAAAAACATGATCGATAATGTAAGGGTCACTGTGGGCTAATACGAACATTAAAAACATGATCGATAATGTAAGGGTCACTGTGGGCTGATATTAACATTAAAAACATGATTGATAATGTAAGAGTCACTGTGGGCTGATATTAACATTAAAAACATGATCGATAATGTAAGAGTCACTGTGGGCTGATACGAACATTAAAAACATGATCGATAATGTAAGAGTCACTCTGGGCTTGATATAAACATTAAAAACATGATCGATAATGTAAGGGTCACTGTGGGCTGATATTAACATTAAAAACATGATCGATAATGTAAGAGTCACTGTGGGCTTGATATAAACATTAAAAACATGATCGATAATGTAAGGGTCACTGTGGGCTGATACGAACATTAAAAACATGATTGATAATGTAAGGGTCACTGTGGGCTGATACGAACATTAAAAACATGATCGATAATCTAAGGGTCACTGTGGGCTGATACGAACATTAAAAACATGATCGATGATGTAAGGGTCACTGTGGGCTGATACGAACATTAAAAACATGATCGATAATCTAAGGGTCACTGTGGGCTGATACGAACATTAAAAACATGATCGATAATGTAAGGGTCACTGTGGGCTGATACGAACATTAAAAACATGATCGATAATGTAAGGGTCACTGTGGGCTGATACGAACATTAAAAACATGATCGATAATGTAAGGGTCACTGTGGGCTGATACGAACATTAAAAACATGATCGATAATGTAAGGGTCACTGTGGGCTGATACGAACATTAAAAACATGATCGATAATGTAAGGGTCACTGTGGGCTGATACGAACACTAAAAACATGATTGATAATGTAAGGGTCACTGTGGGCTGATATTAACATTAAAAACATGATTGATAATGTAAGAGTCACTGTGGGCTGATATTAACATTAAAAACATGATCGATAATGTAAGAGTCACTGTGGGCTGATACGAACATTAAAAACATGATCGATAATGTAAGAGTCACTCTGGGCTTGATATAAACATTAAAAACATGATCGATAATGTAAGGGTCACTTTGGGCTGATATTAACATTAAAAACATGATCGATAATGTAAGAGTCACTGTGGGCTGATATTAACATTAAAAACATGATCGATAATGTAAGAGTCACTGTGGGCTGATACGAACATTAAAAACATGATCGATAATGTAAGAGTCACTCTGGGCTTGATATAAACATTAAAAACATGATCGATAATGTAAGGGTCACTGTGGGCTGATACGAACATTAAAAAACATGATTGATAATGTAAGGGTCACTGTGGGCTGATACGAACATTAAAATCATGATCGATAATGTAAGGGTCACTGTGGGCTGATACGAACATTAAAAACATGATCGCTAATCTAAGGGTCACTGTGGGCTGATACGAACATTAAAAACATGATCGATAATGTAAGGGTCACTGTGGGCTGATACGAACACTAAAAATATGATCGATAATGTAAGGGTCACTGTGGGCTAATACGAACATTAAAAACATGATCGATAATGTAAGGGTCACTGTGGGCTGATATTAACATTAAAAACATGATTGATAATGTAAGAGTCACTGTGGGCTGATATTAACATTAAAAACATGATCGATAATGTAAGAGTCACTGTGGGCTGATACGAACATTAAAAACATGATCGATAATGTAAGAGTCACTCTGGGCTTGATATAAACATTAAAAACATGATCGATAATGTAAGGGTCACTGTGGGCTGATATTAACATTAAAAACATGATCGATAATGTAAGAGTCACTGTGGGCTTGATATAAACATTAAAAACATGATCGATAATGTAAGGGTCACTGTGGGCTGATACGAACATTAAAAACATGATTGATAATGTAAGGGTCACTGTGGGCTGATACGAACATTAAAAACATGATCGATAATCTAAGGGTCACTGTGGGCTGATACGAACATTAAAAACATGATCGATGATGTAAGGGTCACTGTGGGCTGATACGAACATTAAAAACATGATCGATAATCTAAGGGTCACTGTGGGCTGATACGAACATTAAAAACATGATCGATAATGTAAGGGTCACTGTGGGCTGATACGAACATTAAAAACATGATCGATAATGTAAGGGTCACTGTGGGCTGATACGAACATTAAAAACATGATCGATAATGTAAGGGTCACTGTGGGCTGATACGAACATTAAAAACATGATCGATAATGTAAGGGTCACTGTGGGCTGATACGAACATTAAAAACATGATCGATAATGTAAGGGTCACTGTGGGCTGATACGAACACTAAAAACATGATTGATAATGTAAGGGTCACTGTGGGCTGATATTAACATTAAAAACATGATTGATAATGTAAGAGTCACTGTGGGCTGATATTAACATTAAAAACATGATCGATAATGTAAGAGTCACTGTGGGCTGATACGAACATTAAAAACATGATCGATAATGTAAGAGTCACTCTGGGCTTGATATAAACATTAAAAACATGATCGATAATGTAAGGGTCACTTTGGGCTGATATTAACATTAAAAACATGATCGATAATGTAAGAGTCACTGTGGGCTGATATTAACATTAAAAACATGATCGATAATGTAAGAGTCACTGTGGGCTGATACGAACATTAAAAACATGATCGATAATGTAAGAGTCACTCTGGGCTTGATATAAACATTAAAAACATGATCGATAATGTAAGGGTCACTGTGGGCTGATACGAACATTAAAAAACATGATTGATAATGTAAGGGTCACTGTGGGCTGATACGAACATTAAAATCATGATCGATAATGTAAGGGTCACTGTGGGCTGATACGAACATTAAAAACATGATCGCTAATCTAAGGGTCACTGTGGGCTGATACGAACATTAAAAACATGATCGATAATGTAAGGGTCACTGTGGGCTGATACGAACACTAAAAATATGATCGATAATGTAAGGGTCACTGTGGGCTAATACGAACATTAAAAACATGATCGATAATGTAAGGGTCACTGTGGGCTGATATTAACATTAAAAACATGATTGATAATGTAAGAGTCACTGTGGGCTGATATTAACATTAAAAACATGATCGATAATGTAAGAGTCACTGTGGGCTGATACGAACATTAAAAACATGATCGATAATGTAAGAGTCACTCTGGGCTTGATATAAACATTAAAAACATGATCGATAATGTAAGGGTCACTGTGGGCTGATATTAACATTAAAAACATGATCGATAATGTAAGAGTCACTGTGGGCTGATACGAACATTAAAAACATGATCGATAATGTAAGAGTCACTCTGGGCTTGATATAAACATTAAAAACATGATCGATAATGTAAGGGTCACTGTGGGCTGATACGAACATTAAAAAACATGATTGATAATGTAAGGGTCACTGTGGGCTGATACGAACATTAAAATCATGATCGATAATGTAAGGGTCACTGTGGGCTGATACGAACATTAAAAACATGATCGCTAATCTAAGGGTCACTGTGGGCTGATACGAACATTAAAAACATGATCGATAATGTAAGGGTCACTGTGGGCTGATACGAACACTAAAAACATGATCGATAATGTAAGGGTCACTGTGGGCTGATACTAACACTAAAAACATGATCGATAATGTAAGGGTCACTGTGGGCTGATACGAACACTAAAAACATGATCGATAATGTAAGGGTCACTGTGGGCTGATACGAACATTAAAAACATGATCGATAATGTAAGAGTCACTGTGGGCTGATACGAACATTAAAAACATGATCGATAATGTAAGGGTCACTGTGGGCTGATACGAACATTAAAAACATGATCGATAATGTAAGGGTCACTGTGGGCTGATACGAACACTAAAAACTGTAAGGGTCACTGTGGGCTGATACGAACACTAAAAACATGATCGATAATGTAAGGGTCACTGTGGGCTGATACGAACACTAAAAACATGATCGATAATGTAAGGGTCATTGTGGGCTGATACGAACACTAAAAACATGATCGATAATGTAAGAGTCACTTTGGGCTGATATTAACATTAAAAACATGATCGATAATGTAAGGGTCACTGTGGGCTGATACGAACACTAAAAACATGATCGATAATGTAAGGGTCACTGTGGGCTGATATTAACATTAAAAACATGATCGATAATGTAAGGGTCACTGTGGGCTGATACGAACACTAAAAACATGATCGATAATGTAAGGGTCACTGTGGGCTGATATTAACATTAAAAACATGATCGATAATGTAAGGGTCACTGTGGGCTGATACGAACACTAAAAACATGATCGATAATGTAAGGGTCACTGTGGGCTGATACGAACATTAAAAACATGATCGATAATGTAAGAGTCACTGTGGGCTGATATTAACATTAAAAACATGATCGATAATGTAAGAGTCACTGTGGGCTGATATTAACATTAAAAACATGATCGATAATGTAAGAGTCACTGTGGGCTGATATTAACATTAAAAACATGATCGATAATGTAAGGGTCACTGTGGGCTGATACGAACACTAAAAACATGATCGATAATGTAAGGGTCACTGTGGGCTGATATTAACATTAAAAACATGATCGATAATGTAAGAGTCACTGTGGGCTGATGCGAACATTAAAAACATGATCGATAATGTAAGAGTCACTGTGGGCTGATATAAACATTAAAAACATGATCGATAATGTAAGGGTCACTGTGGGCTGATATGAACATTAAAAACATGATCGATAATGTAAGGGTCACTGTGGGCTGATACGAACACTAAAAACATGATCGATGATGTAAGAGTCACTGTGGGCTGATACGAACACTAAAAACATGATCGATAATGTAAGGGTCACTGTGGGCTGATACGAACACTAAAAACATGATCGATGATGTAAGAGTCACTGTGGGCTGATACGAACACTAAAAACATGATCGATGATGTAAGAGTCACTGTGGGCTGATATAAACATTAAAAACATGATCGATAATGTAAGAGTCACTGTGGGCTGATATGAACATTAAAAACATGATCGATAATGTAAGGGTCACTGTGGGCTGATACGAACACTAAAACATGATCGATAATGTATGAGTCACTGTGGGCTGATATAAACATTAAAAACATGATCGATGATGTAAGAGTCACTGTGGGCTGATACGAACATTAAAAACATGATCGATAATGTAAGAGTCACTGTGGGCTTGATATAAACATCAAAAACATGATAGATAATGTAAGAGTCACTGTGGGCTGATATAAACTCTAAAAACATGATCGATAATGTAAGAGTCACTGTGGGCTTGATATAAACATCAAAAACATGATCGATAATGTATGAGTCACTGTGGGCTGATACGAACACTAAAAACATGATCGATAATGTAAGAGTCACTGTGGGCTTGATATAAACATTAAAAACATGATCGATAATGTAAGAGTCACTGTGGGCTTGATATAAACATTAAAAACATGATCGATAATGTAAGAGTCACTGTGGGCTTGATATAAACATTAAAAACATTATCGATAATGTAAGAGTCACTGTGGGCTGATATGAACATTAAAAACATTATCGATAATGTAAGAGTCACTGTGGGCTGATATAAACATTAAAAACACGTGTCTGTCAGGTCGGATGACTCATGGAACTAAAGTGCAGTTAAGTTTAATATATTTTTAAAAATTAAAAAAAAAATGCTTAAAAAAATTCTACAAAATTATCGCAGAATAGCAGATTTTTTAGGTTTCAATTTCACTTCCTGTTTGCAATTGATGACATCACACTAGGAAATTACCCAGAAAAAACTCATTGTAAAAAAAAATTACAAATGAAAATATACAACTTGATTTTGTTTGAATTATGTTTAAAATGTCAAAAAAGTATTTAATTTTGTGTAAATTCTGCATAAACTTTGGCTGGAATGAGCGTCCCTGGTGTGATGTCACTTCCTGTCATTTTCTACAGATTTTTCAACGTTTTGTCCACAAATACCTGCTCGATTGGAACTATAATTTAGATGTACAACAGGTATAAATACACCAATTGTTTGCTGCAGGTTTCCCTTGAAAAAGTTCTCGATCTCCATGGCGTTTTTATCTGGTTGAATAAAAATGTACAAATAAATAAATAAATGATTTGGAGGAAATATTGTGCAAAATTAATAAAACATGTCACATAAAAATTTGAAAAACTTGACGAATTAAAAGTTTTTTTGGAAACATCAACCAAAGTTCTGCACATTTCTTAAGACAAAACTGTAAATAATGTACAATGTTAAGTGGATCTAAATAATGAATAGAAAACACTTGACACTTGGCACTTTTAAAACAATCAAATCTTTTATCTTTTAATAAATAACAGTTTCCACCTGCTCCACAGTAAAACATCAGATAAATGCAGATTCAGTACATTTCAGCGACACATCTTTGACCCTCTTTGGTTTATCCTGTAATAATTTCACATTTCATTCCCTTTGCGGACGTTCTCCTCAAAGTCTATTTACAAGTAGTGAAATAACCATGGCGACCGTCTTTATCTCTCATGCTACAGTGTCCCGTTTGGACCAAAAGACCCCCGCGATGGAGCTCAAAGGCTTAAATCTGACAGTATTTTGATTCATCCGGATGTTAAAGCATTTCTAGAGCAGTAAAATGCATTTATGACAACAGCTTAAACGTACATCAGTATTATCAGTTATTATATGAGTTATTAATATGTGGAAAACAATCCAGAAAGTTAAGGTTCCTTTCAAATTTACCGACAGTTTGACAGAGAATCGGCTGCAGAGTAACACATGGCAAAAAATATAACGTCCTGTAAAATATATGTATCTCAAATTGTAGTTTAAATATATTCTCCTGCATTTTCACGTTTGAAATCCATATTGCAACTCTTAAACTCTAAAATGGAAACGTCACAGCTGCTTTCTCATTGGTCAGTTCGTTTCTATTCAGAGGTAGTTCATCGGGGTCTGACAGAAAAACAATTAAAAAAAAATAATTATCATAAAATTAATAATTTATGATAAAATTATCATAAATATATAACAACATTTTTTTTTACAGTGTTGCGATGTCGTTTCCTCATTAAAAACGCACTTATAGACAATATTTAAAGCTGTATTATATTTAAAATGCCTACGAGGGCTGCACAATACATCACAAAAGTATTCATGTCGTTGGCTAACGCAGTTCACAATAGGATGAAAATGTAAAAAAATCTGCTTATTTTTATTGAAAATTTTCCGTAAATTTTTCCGTTTTTGTCTTTATTTTGACAGTTTGAAAAATACACAAAGGCATGTATTTAAACTGAAATAATTGAGTTTAAATAATGCAATAATCATGATTTTGCAGCATAATTTCCAGTAATGTGCAGCCCTAACACGTATGCTAATGTGAAAAATTACATAAAACAGGCCCTTTAAATGAGAAAAAATGAGAAAATTAATTTAAACCAACAATAATATCAATGTACCTTTAAGCTGCTGTTACAAATGCAACTCTTCTGCCGACAACTGTAAAATCTGTTTTCAATGATAATTCCACACGTCTGATCTCCATCAAACCCAATGTCCACAAAGTCATGCCACGATAATACTCAAACTTTTTACGATCCGTCAAAATCCTACATTAAATACGTACTTATTTTCCATACAGTGATATCCGCGCGCCACTCTTCCTGAGAAAGGTATGCAAGTTTGTTTCAACGTTCGGACGCCGGTGAAACGTGAGGCCAGTTCACGTCCGACGTCTCGTACGGAGTGGTTTTTTTCGTGTCGTCGGGTTAAAAAAAAAGCCAGAACTCCCAATTTTTTTTCCGCGGCGTCGTTTATTGCACGGCCCCATAATCCTTTGCGTTTCCAGTTGGACAAAGTCTGTAAATATGAGATTGTGCTCATCGAGAAACAGTTGGTGGGGGAGCCCTTGTTTTGTAGTTGAATACAGGTCCGTTGTCGGGTAGTTTCGCAAAGGTTTTTTCGGCGTAGAAGGACGGTACCTCGGGGGTCACCTTTTCGCTCGAGGTAACAAGCGCGTAAAGGGAGCCGCCATCTTGGATTGACGAGTTACCCGACGAAATCCAAGCACCTTTCAAAGCGACTCGGTGCTTATAGGTTGCGTCTGTCTGTGTCTGTGCAACATACAAGAAGATAAAATGGCGTCCAAAAATGACTTAAGCGAAACGTCTTCTCCGGCCAAGGGTTCCGAATAGAACGTTGGTTAAATGTCAACAGTCCCGCCTCGTGAATGGTCCAAAACTCCGCAAAATGGCGCCAAAAACGGGAAACTGAAACCCAGGGGCCGTCTTGAATCACAACAAACTCTATGCACAACAGAGCGCTAGCTAGCTCACCGTGTCGCAAAGCTAATGTCAAACTTAAAATGTAGATGATTAGAAAGAACAAATTAACTGTATGGTAAAGACTACGATTGTTGTTGTATACGGATTACTTTAGATTACTTCAGTTAGCATTAGCGTTAGCATTGAGACACATCATCGGCCAATATTTTTGCACTAAGATTTCTTAGGGCGGTGCTCCAGTCTGAGTGTTGTGTGTTGCTCTCTGTTTGGCCTCAGTATTTAACCGGGATGTAGAATAATTAGCATGATTGTGTAAACGCACATTATGTTATTATTTGTCTTAAATTTACTTTACGTCAACTCACGATAGATTTGTGGTCCTAACGATGGATTTTAAAATATAAATATGGTTATCAGCCACAGCAGCAGGCCAAATATCGGTTATCAATATCGGCTCAAAAAAAAATCCACATTGGACCATCCCTAACAATGAGCTAACAGTGAGCTAACAATGAGCTAATGGTGAGCTAACAGTGAGCTGATAGGGGGCTAACAATGAGCTCACAGGAGTCTAACAGTGAGATAAGAGTTAGCCAACAGGGGGCTAACATTTAACTAACAATGAGCTAAAAGTGAGCTAACAATGAGCTAACAGTGAGCTAACAATGAGCTAACAGTGAGCTAACAGTGAGCAAACAGGGGGCTAACAGTGAACTACCAAGAACTAACAGGGAGCTAACAGTGAGGTAAAAGTGAGCTTACAGTGCGCTTACAGTGAGCTAACCATTTGCCATTGCGCACAGAGTCTATTGCCTCTAAAGAGTCTTTTCCATTAAAATCCAAGCAACTACAATGCGTCTTTTCTGGATTAATTGCATTGAAGTCGATGGCTTTAAAAACGGCGAGACTGTCTCCAAGCAATCTCCAAGTTTCCACGAGAACACAGTCCTTTTCAGTCATCGTAATGTAACTCGTCTCCTCGAACCTTGGTGCCGTTGACTCGTTAGCTTGTAAATTTGCGGCTAACTTGGCTCAAAATCGAGAGAAACACCAAGATCAAGGTCTCTCCCGGAAAAAAAGCCCTCATTTTCTAGAATCAAAGGTCGGGATTTGCGTCACTCGGTTTTCTCGCGTGTCCACTTGATCATGGTCTCCGGCGATCGGTAGAGGAAGATCAGTTTGGAGTACATGTCTTCTTCCAAGTCCAGTTCGCCGGTCTCTCGGACCAGGAAGATGTCCGTGCAGAGTTTGAGGATGCGGTCCACGTTCGGAAGCTCCTCGAACATGATGGTGTGAGAAATCCCGCTGAAGAACTCGCGCACGAACTTCCCGATGACGAGGACCACCGAGGCGTACAGGCCCATGATCCTGCGGAACAAAGGGTTTATTTATCGTACACGACCCCAGTGACACAGTCGGTCCAGAGTGGCATCGGAAAAGAGTTATGGTCATTTAAAAAACACTAGATTTTAAAGTTGTTTCCGTTGCTTTAATATTTCCATATGAATTCTGCTGTAGATCAAGGCAAGTCTAAATCTCTTATTTTTGTCCAATTTTGTTCAGTTTATAGGATTTTATATTATTATTCATAGTATTGATACTTCTGAAAGTGTCACAATGAGAGTCTTGCCCTATGACACAACGGTAGCAGCAGGAATCAAACTTTCAACCATCAGATTAGTGGACATGACTGATTTAACTTTATGTATTCTAACTACATAAAACTATGTTGTAATCGTTTGTGCAAAACACGTTCGTAACTTTTCTTTTCGCGACAATCATAAAATCGTGACTTTTCTTTTCGCAACAATCGTAAAATCGCGCAGTTTTTTCTCACGACAATCATAACACCTGACATGGCGACGCCCTCGGAACAGCGTTGCCATGGCAGCGACCCGTCCGCACTCACCCGTATCCAGCCAGGAAGCCCAGACTCGGGGGACTGACTTGGTCGCTGAACACGTAGACGTCGAGCCCGTTGTCGAACTTCTTTTTGGCTCTTTTGTCGAGCGGCCCTGGCTCGGTCTGGCTCACGATCCACCACTCCTGGATCTGCCCCGAGTCGTTCTGAGCGCGCTTCAGCGTCACCGACAGGTTGAACATCTTCTTTTCTGCAAAGCCAAAGCGTTTACATCGAGCGTTCGGACGGAGTCTGCATCGAGTCGTGTACCTCTGTCCGGACCGTCGTAGAGCTGCTCCACCGCCTTAGAGTCGGAGTCGCTCGGAGCTCGGATGTACCGGGGGAACAGCTCCGGAAGAACGCTAGAACATGAACACCAACACAGCACGAGTTATCGAGCGGGAAAAACGACGCATGCTTCGATTCAGCTCAGGGGGCCTGTTGGGGGCCTGTTGGGGGCCTGTTGGGGGGCTGTTGGGGGGCTGTTGGGGGCCTGTTGGGGGGCTGTTGGGGGCCTGTTGGGGGCCGCTGCTAAGGCCACTTCTTCAGATCTGGATGTGAGGATCTGGAGGACGAGTGTCTTTGGGTTGATGGGGAAAACGGACAAGAACATTCTCCAGACTCGAGAACATGTTCTTGTCTGAATCCGGACAGAGGCTTCCGGACTAACAGTCAATATAGTCAATGGTAAAGTACAGCAGAAAAACAGCGACTGGGTTTTCAATCCTCGTCCCGACTGCCTCTCTGCACCTGCCTCTCTGCACCTGCCTCTCTGCACCTGCCTCTCTGCACCTGCCTCTCTGCACCTGCCTCTCTGCACTGGCCTGTGGGTCCTGAGTTTTAAATATGAATACATTTTTGAATCCAGGCTGTAGGTTTGAAGAGAACCTGGCGCTCTGCTTGGGCCCACTGTCCTCTCAGTCGTGCCCGACATGGGGGGTAAATCCTGTCCAACAGGAAGAGAAAGTCTTACACTTTCTTGTTGCCGGTGCCGCTCAGTAGCTCGATGAGTTCCTTCTTGGTCTGAGGCTCCAGAGGCTTCACCAGTTTCCCTGACGCCGTTTCAGATTTTGCTCCCAGACTCAGGTTTCTGCAGGAAACAAGAACATTCATTTATTATTTAAGTAATTTAACATTCGACCTGTCACTCCAGAGCTCCAGAGCTGTTCAAGTCAGAGTTTACGGCTTCTGCAGAGAAACTATTTAGTCAGAAAAAGGAAAGTGAGATTCACTTAGTTACTGTTTAGTCATGAACAGCTCACGAACAGCTCACGAACAGCTCACGAACAGCTCACGAACAGCTCACGAACAGCTCACGAACAGCTCACGAACAGCTCACGAACAGCTCATGAACAGCTCACCTCTGCACAGACCAGGACACCGTGATGGGGAAGTCCTCGTCGGAGCCCAGCATCTCGATGAGGTTGGAGCGACTCGGAGGGCTGATCGTCCACAGAGAGTTTGAACTTCCCTTGAGCTCAGCGATGATCAGGTCCTCGGGCATGTAGCTCTCCAGCCACTGCAGCGCCTCCTGCAGGACACACGGTGTCAGAGCGGCCGCAGAGAATAGAAAAATGATTTGTATTATCAAACGTAAACTTATAATGATGTATTATTGATATACTGTGATTCATGTTTTAAAACCACTGCAGAAAAAAGTAAAGCTGTCCAAGATTTGTGTCAGTTGACTAATTCTTTTTGCTTGGATTGTAAATATTTGGGCATTTATTCCACCCTTTTTAAATACTGTGCACACTATTACGTATACATACTGTATTTCCCGCACTATAAGGCGCACTTAAAAGCCTTTCATTTTCGACAATGCGCCTTATACATGGATTAATTGTTGTACTTACTGACCTCAAAGCGATTTTGTGTGGTTTTGTTTCGCTTAATGCGCCTTATAATCAAGTGCGCCTTATAGTACGGTAAATACGGTGGTTCATTTAGCATAAAACCCTGTGAGCTTGTGGTTTT
The DNA here is from genome assembly GCF_026437365.1 of Eucyclogobius newberryi. Taxonomy (NCBI): domain Eukaryota; kingdom Metazoa; phylum Chordata; class Actinopteri; order Gobiiformes; family Gobiidae; genus Eucyclogobius; species Eucyclogobius newberryi. Next base: position 7,101,024 of record NW_027315746.1, on the reverse strand, counting down.
GTGAGTGCAGTTTACGTCAGATATTTGGTCAGATTATAGAAATAAGTAATAGTTTTGAGAGCTTCTGAGAGCGCCACACTTTCTCCACCCGTTAGAAACCCTCAATCAGTTCTATATGATATTTGAAATGGATCGAAGCAATAACTAGAATGTACACTGTAGGTAACGAGGTAAAACCAAGAAATGACCGTATTTTACAGACTATAAGTGGCATCAGCCCAAAAATGCATAATAGAGAAGAAAAAACATATATAAGTCGCACTGGAGTATGAAATGCAGTTGTAAGTGTGAAAATAACAAATAATATCACATATAAGTCGCTCCGGAGTATAAGTATAAGTATAAATCGCACCCCGGCCAAAACTATTAAAAAAGGTGCAACTTATAGTCCGGAAAATACGGTAAATTGAACTCTGTGTGGGTAGTTTCCTTTTTAATCTACTCGTCCGTCTCGTATGTGAGATTTAAGCGAGAGCCACCGAGGAGCGGCTTTTCTGAAGGCTACTACTGCTACTGCCACTGCCACTGCTACTGCTACAGCTACAGCTACTGCTACTGCTACTGCTACAGCTACTGCTACTGCTACTGCTACTGCTACTGCAACTGCTACAGCTACAGCTACAGCTACTGCTACTGCTACTGCTACTGCTACAGCTACTGCTACTGCTACTGCTACTGCTACTGCTACTGCTACAGCTACTGCTACTGCTACTGCAACTGCAACTGCTACAGCTACTGCTACTGCTACTGCTACTGCTACTGCTACTGCTACAGCTACTGCTACTGCTACTGCAACTGCTACTGCTACTGCTACAGCTACTGCTACTGCTACTGCAACTGCAACTGCTACTGCTACAGCTACTGCCACTGCCACTGCCACTGCCACAGCCACTGCTACTGCAACTGCAACTGCAACTGCTACTGCTACAGCCACTGCCACTGCCACAGCCACAGCCACTGCCACTGCCACTGCCACTGCCACTGCCACTGCCACAGCCACTGCAACTGCAACTGCAACTGCTACTGCTACAGCCACTGCCACTGCCACAGCCACAGCCACTGCCACTGCCACTGCCACAGCCACAGCCACTGCCACTGCCACTGCCACTGCCACAGCCACAGCCACAGCCACAGCCACTGCTACTGCAACTGCAACTGCTACTGCTACAGCTACTGCTACTGCTACTGCAACTGCAACAGCTACAGCTACTGCTACTGCTACTGCTACTGCTACTGCTACAGCTACTGCTACTGCTACTGCTACTGCTACTGCTACAGCTACAGCTACAGCTACTGCAACTGCTACTGCTACTGCTACTGCTACTGCTACTGCAACTGCAACTGCAACAGCTACAGCTACTGCCACTGCCACTGCCACTGCCACAGCCACAGCCACTGCCACTGCAAGTGCTACTGCTACAGCCACTGCCACTGCCACAGCCACAGCCACTGCCACTGCCACTGCCACTGCCACAGCCACTGCTACTGCAACTGCAACTGCAACTGCTACTGCTACAGCCACTGCCACTGCCACAGCCACAGCCACAGCCACTGCCACTGCCACTGCCACTGCCACTGCCACTGCCACTGCCACTGCCACAGCCACAGCCACTGCAACTGCTACTGCTACAGCCACTGCCACTGCCACTGCCACTGCCACTGCCACAGCCACAGCCACTGCCACTGCCACTGCCACAGCCACTGCCACTGCCACTGCCACTGCTACAGCTACAGCTACAGCTACAGCTACAGCTACAGCTACTGCTACTGCTACTGCTACAGCTACTGCTACTGCTACTGCTACTGCTACTGCAACTGCAACTGCTACAGCTACTGCTACTGCTACTGCTACTGCTACTGCTACAGCTACAGCTACTGCTACTGCTACTGCTACTGCTACTGCTACTGCTACTGCAACTGCAACTGCTACAGCTACTGCCACTGCCACTGCCACTGCCACTGCCACTGCCACTGCCACTGCCACAGCCACTGCCACTGCCACTGCCACAGCCACTGCCACTGCCACTGCCACTGCCACTGCCACTGCCACTGCTACAGCTACAGCTACTGCTACTGCTACAGCTACAGCTACAGCTACTGCTACTGCTACTGCTACTGCTACTGCTACTGCTACTGCTACTGCTACAGCTACAGCTACTGCTACTGCAACTGCAACTGCTACAGCTACTGCTACTGCTACTGCAACTGCTACAGCTACTGCTACTGCTACTGCAACTGCTACTGCTACTGCTACAGCTACTGCTACTGCTACTGCAACTGCAACTGCTACTGCTACAGCCACTGCCACTGCCACTGCCACAGCCACTGCTACTGCTACTGCTACTGCTACAGCTACAGCTACTCCTACTGCTACTGCAACTGCTACTGCTACAGCTACTGCTACTGAAACTGCTACTGCTACAGCTACAGCTACTGCTACTGCTACTGCAACTGCTACAGCTACTGCTACTGCTACTGCTACTGCAACAGCTACTGCTAGTGCAACTGCAACTGCAACTGCTACAGCTACTGCTACTGCTACTGCTACTGCAACTGCTACTGCTACTGCTACAGCTACAGCTACTGCTACTGCTACTGCTACTGCTACAGCTACTGCTACTGCAACTGCAACTGCTACAGCTACTGCCACTGCCACTGCCACAGCCACTGCCACTGCCACTGCAACTGCTACTGCTACTGCTACTGCTACTGCCACTGCCACTGCCACTGCTACAGCTACAGCTACTGCTACTGCTACAGCTACTGCTACTGCTACTGCTACTGCTACTGCAACTGCTACAGCTACAGCTACTGCTACTGCTACTGCTACTGCTACTGCTACTGCTACAGCTACAGCTACAGCTACAGCTACTGCTACTGCTACTGCAACTGCAACTGCTACTGCTACAGCTACTGCTACTGCTACTGCAACAGCTACAGCTACAGCTACTGCAACTGCTACTGCTACAGCTACTGCTACTGCAACTGCAACTGCTACTGCTACAGCTACTGCCACTGCCACTGCCACTGCCACTGCCACAGCCACTGCCACTGCAACTGCTACTGCTACTGCTACAGCTACTGCCACTGCCACTGCCACAGCCACTGCTACTGCTACTGCCACTGCCACTGCCACTGCCACTGCCACAGCCACTGCTACTGCTACTGCTACAGCTACTGCTACTGCTACAGCTACAGCTACAGCTACTGCTACTGCTACTGCTACTGCTACAGCTACTGCTACTGCTACTGCTACTGCTACTGCTACAGCTACAGCTACTGCTACTGCAACTGCAACTGCAACTGCAACTGCTACAGCTACTGCTACTGCTACTGCAACTGCTACTGCTACTGCTACTGCTACTGCAACTGCTACTGCTACTGCTACTGCTACAGCTACTGCTACTGCTACTGCAACTGCTACTGCTACAGCTACTGCTACTGCTACTGCAACTGCTACTGCTACTGCAACTGCTACTGCTACAGCTACTGCCACTGCCACTGCCACAGCCACTGCTACTGCAACTGCTACTGCTACAGCTACAGCTACTCCTACTGCTACTGCAACTGCTACAGCTACTGCTACTGAAACTGCTACTGCTACAGCTACAGCTACTGCTACTGCTACTGCAACTGCTACAGCTACTGCTACAGCTACAGCTACTGCTACTGCTACTGCAACAGCTACAGCTACAGCTACAGCTACTGCTACTGCAACTGCTACTGCTACTGCTACAGCTACTGCTACAGCTACAGCTACAGCTACAGCTACAGCTACAGCTACTGCCACTGCCACTGCCACAGCCACTGCCACAGCCACTGCCACTGCCACTGCCACAGCCACAGCCACTGCCACTGCCACAGCCACAGCCACAGCCACTGCCACAGCCACAGCCACAGCCACTGCCACTGCCACTGCCACAGCCACTGCCACTACCACTACCACTACCACTACCACTACCACAACCACAACCACTACCACTACCACTACCACTACCACTACCACTACCACAACCACTACCACTACCACTACCACTACCACTACTACTACTACTACTACTACAACTACAACTACAACTACTACTACTACTACTACTACAACTACAACTACTACTACTACTACTACTACTTCAAAACATTGCGTATATTTCATCACAAGTCTGCACATAATACGTACGTCGTCTCCCAGGTACTTCCTCACGAACAGGTCGAACTCGGCCTGCGACACGTTCTGGAGCTGCTTCTGCTGCGCGCTCATGGTGAAGATGGGCTGGACACACAAAACACCACATTTACACACAACCACACCAACAGCCGCGCGTTTCGACGCCGGGCCGGTACCTGAAATCCCGCCAGCGTGATCTCGAAGGATACGTCCTGGGGCGGGTTGACCACGCCCGCCACGGACTTGACGAGCGACATGAAGAGCAGCGGGAACCAGACGATGCAGATGAGCAGCACCACGATCATGCCGCCCATGCCGTACTTCACCACCTTCTTCTTCTTCTGCCCGCGCGGCTGCGGGTATCTCTGCAGGCGGCGAGGCGAGACACGGCCCGGGTCAGAGGTCACGTGTTTCACAGTTTTGTGCGTGTTTTTGTTTGATTGGCGCAAGGGCAATTTACACGTTTTTATTGTTCTACCTGTGTGAATAAAGTTATCTGAATTTGAAGGATTTTTCCACCGCAATAAAGACCTGAATTGTTTGAAATGATGTAATCTGGGTCCATAGTTTTGGCAATTTGTTTTATTTATTCTGTTTTTATCATCATTATATATTGTAATCTGTGTGAAAGCAGCTGGACAAAATGAAATGTCCATCGGGATTTCAAGTTTATCTGTCTATAACGTGAAAAAAATGTGTTTTCTTTCTTCAAAAAACAATAATTTACTAAAACCGTGTAAAACCAAGTACTATTTAAAAAACATTTAGGTGGAAATATGTAAAATATGTTGAAACAAGTTCAATAATTTAAGCATTGGTGGAAGAATTTTGTTATTAAGTTAAAGTACAGATACAAGAGCAACGAAAGTAAAAGTATCAAATAAAAGATTCTAAAAGTATACATATACAAATGTACTTTTAGAGTGACAAAGTGTTTATTATAGCTTTTGGAACTATTAAAAAGTCAAATGTAAAGATTGTGATGAAAATGTTTGTTGATTTTTGTCCCACACAAGCGACTAAATCTATTTCATCACATTTTTGGTCAATTTTATGCCTCAAAGACTTGAACTCAAAACCTTCAGGTAAAATATCTCCATAAACATTGCAATTTAGATGAACTCAAACCAAATACTTTTAAATCTAGTTTGAACATTTAACAGAAAGTACAAATCCCGCTTTTAAATTCAGATAAAGTGAAGATTATCCAATATAAAATGTATTTAAGTAAAGTGCAGATACCTAAAGATTATACTTAAATACAGTACTTTTACTTTTGTACTTTGTTACTTTCCACCACTGAATTCAAACCATTCATTTACTCGTCAAAACTACCAAAAAATGTAGACAAATACTCTTGTTTCCTCTGACCTTCTCCGACTCCCTCCAGCACTTGAGGATGAAGATGTGGGCGTAGATGTCCTCCACACAGATCCAGCTGGAGAGCGAGAGCGACGTGTCGGTCCAAACCCAGTCCATCACAGCCCGGAGCTCCGTCAGGAACGGGACCATACGGAAACTGAGGGCCGAACACCACAACACGCCGTAAACAAAGAGCTACGGGACACGCACTCAACATGACCGCAACCGGAACAAGCCACGACCAGAGAAACAAGCCGCGACCAGAGAAACCAGCCACGACCAGAGAAACCAGCCGCGACCAGAGAAACCAGCCGCGACCAGAGAAACAAGCCGCGACCAGAGAAACCAGCCGCGACCAGAGAAACCAGCCGCGACCAGAGAAACAAGCCGCGACCAGAGAAACCAGCCACGACCAGAGAAACGACCAGAGAAACGACCAGAGAAACGACCAGAGAAACGACCAGAGAAACGAGCCGCGACCAGAGAAACGAGCCGCGACCAGAGAAACGAGCCGCGACCAGAGAAACCAGCCGCGACCAGAGAAACCAGCCGCGACCAAAGAAACCAGCCGCGACCAGAGAAACCAGCCACGACCAGAGAAACCAGCCACGACCAGAGAAACCAGCCACGACCAGAGAAACAAGCCACGACCAGAGAAACCAGCCACGACCAGAGAAACAAGCCACGACCAAAGAAACCAGCCACGACCAGAGAAACCAGCCGCGACCAGAGAAACCAGCCGCGACCAGAGAAACAAGCCACGACCAGAGAAACCAGCCACGACCAGAGAAACAAGCCACGACCAGAGAAACCAGCCACGACCAGAGAAACAAGCCACGACCAGAGAAACCAGCCACGACCAGAGAAACGACCAGAGAAACGAGCCGCGACCAGAGAAACGAGCCACGACCAGAGAAACCAGCCGCGACCAGAGAAACCAGCCGCGACCAGAGAAACCAGCCGCGACCAAAGAAACCAGCCACGACCAGAGAAACCAGCCACGACCAGAGAAACCAGCCACGACCAGAGAAACCAGCCACGACCAGAGAAACAAGCCACGACCAGAGAAACCAGCCACGACCAGAGAAACAAGCCACGACCAAAGAAACCAGCCACGACCAGAGAAACCAGCCACGACCAGAGAAACCAGCCACGACCAGAGAAACAAGCCACGACCAGAGAAACAAGCCACGACCAGAGAAACCAGCCACGACCAAAGAAACCAGCCACGACCAGAGAAACCAGCCACGACCAGAGAAACCAGCCGCGACCAGAGATACCAGCCGCGACCAGAGAAACAAGCCACGACCAGAGAAACCAGCCACGACCAGAGAAACAAGCCACGACCAGAGAAACCAGCCACGACCAGAGAAACAAGCCACGACCAGAGAAACCAGCCACGACCAGAGAAACGACCAGAGAAACGACCAGAGAAACGACCAGAGAAACGACCAGAGAAACGACCAGAGAAACGACCAGAGAAACGAGCCGCGACCAGAGAAACCAGCCGCGACCAGAGAAACCAGCCGCGACCAGAGAAACGAGCCACGACCAGAGAAACCAGCCACGACCAGAGAAACCAGCCACGACCAGAGAAACCAGCCACGACCAGAGAAACAAGCCACGACCAGAGAAACCAGCCACGACCAGAGAAACCAGCCACGACCAGAGAAACCAGCCACGACCAGAGAAACCAGCCACGACCAGAGAAACAAGCCACGACCAGAGAAACCAGCCACGACCAGAGAAACCAGCCACGACCAGAGAAACCAGCCACGACCAGAGAAACAAGCCACGACCAGAGAAACCAGCCACGACCAGAGAAACAAGCCACGACCAAAGAAACCAGCCACGACCAGAGAAACCAGCCACGACCAGAGAAACCAGCCACGACCAGAGAAACCAGCCACGACCAGAGAAACAAGCCACGACCAGAGAAACAAGCCACGACCAGAGAAACCAGCCACGACCAGAGAAACCAGCCACGACCAGAGAAACAAGCCACGACCAGGGAAACCAGCCACGACCAGAGAAACAAGCCACGACCAGAGAAACAAGCCACGACCAGAGAAACCAGCCACGACCAGAGAAACAAGCCACGACCAGAGAAACCAGCCACGACCAGAGAAACGACCAGAGAAACGACCAGAGAAACGACCAGAGAAACGACCAGAGAAACGAGCCGCGACCAGAGAAACGAGCCGCGACCAGAGAAACCAGCCGCGACCAGAGAAACCAGCCGCGACCAAAGAAACCAGCCGCGACCAGAGAAACCAGCCACGACCAGAGAAACCAGCCACGACCAGAGAAACCAGCCACGACCAGAGAAACAAGCCACGACCAGAGAAACCAGCCACGACCAGAGAAACAAGCCACGACCAAAGAAACCAGCCACGACCAGAGAAACCAGCCGCGACCAGAGAAACCAGCCGCGACCAGAGAAACAAGCCACGACCAGAGAAACCAGCCACGACCAGAGAAACAAGCCACGACCAGAGAAACCAGCCACGACCAGAGAAACAAGCCACGACCAGAGAAACCAGCCACGACCAGAGAAACGACCAGAGAAACGAGCCGCGACCAGAGAAACGAGCCGCGACCAGAGAAACCAGCCGCGACCAGAGAAACCAGCCGCGACCAAAGAAACCAGCCACGACCAGAGAAACCAGCCACGACCAGAGAAACCAGCCACGACCAGAGAAACCAGCCACGACCAGAGAAACCAGCCACGACCAGAGAAACCAGCCACGACCAGAGAAACAAGCCACGACCAGAGAAACCAGCCACGACCAGAGAAACAAGCCACGACCAAAGAAACCAGCCACGACCAGAGAAACCAGCCGCGACCAGAGAAACAAGCCAGGACCAGAGAAACCAGCCACGACCAGAGAAACAAGCCACGACCAGAGAAACCAGCCACGACCAAAGAAACCAGCCACGACCAGAGAAACGAGCCACGACCAGAGAAACCAGCCGCGACCAGAGAAACCAGCCGCGACCAGAGAAACAAGCCACGACCAGAGAAACCAGCCACGACCAGAGAAACAAGCCACGACCAGAGAAACCAGCCACGACCAGAGAAACAAGCCACGACCAGAGAAACCAGCCACGACCAGAGAAACGACCAGAGAAACGACCAGAGAAACGACCAGAGAAACGACCAGAGAAACGACCAGAGAAACGACCAGAGAAACGACCAGAGAAACGACCAGAGAAACGACCAGAGAAACCAGCCGCGACCAGAGAAACCAGCCGCGACCAGAGAAACCAGCCGCGACCAGAGAAACAAGCCACGACCAGAGAAACCAGCCACGACCAGAGAAACAAGCCACGACCAGAGAAACCAGCCACGACCAGAGAAACAAGCCACGACCAGAGAAACCAGCCACGACCAGAGAAACCAGCCACGACCAGAGAAACCAGCCACGACCAGAGAAACCAGCCACGACCAGAGAAACCAGCCACGACCAGAGAAACAAGCCACGACCAGAGAAACCAGCCACGACCAGAGAAACCAGCCACGACCAGAGAAACCAGCCACGACCAGAGAAACCAGCCACGACCAGAGAAACCAGCCACGACCAGAGAAACAAGCCACGACCAGAGAAACCAGCCACGACCAAAGAAACCAGCCACGACCAGAGAAACGAGCCACGACCAGAGAAACCAGCCACGACCAGAGAAACCAGCCGCGACCAGAGAAACAAGCCACGACCAGAGAAACCAGCCACGACCAGAGAAACCAGCCGCGACCAGAGAAACCAGCCGCGACCAGAGAAACAAGCCACGACCAGAGAAACCAGCCACGACCAGAGAAACAAGCCACGACCAGAGAAACCAGCCACGACCAGAGAAACAAGCCACGACCAGAGAAACCAGCCACGACCAGAGAAACGACCAGAGAAACGAGCCGCGACCAGAGAAACGAGCCGCGACCAGAGAAACCAGCCGCGACCAGAGAAACCAGCCGCGACCAAAGAAACCAGCCACGACCAGAGAAACCAGCCACGACCAGAGAAACCAGCCACGACCAGAGAAACCAGCCACGACCAGAGAAACCAGCCACGACCAGAGAAACCAGCCACGACCAGAGAAACAAGCCACGACCAAAGAAACCAGCCACGACCAGAGAAACAAGCCACGACCAAAGAAACCAGCCACGACCAGAGAAACCAGCCGCGACCAGAGAAACAAGCCAGGACCAGAGAAACCAGCCACGACCAGAGAAACAAGCCACGACCAGAGAAACCAGCCACGACCAAAGAAACCAGCCACGACCAGAGAAACGAGCCACGACCAGAGAAACCAGCCGCGACCAGAGAAACCAGCCGCGACCAGAGAAACAAGCCACGACCAGAGAAACCAGCCACGACCAGAGAAACAAGCCACGACCAGAGAAACCAGCCACGACCAGAGAAACAAGCCACGACCAGAGAAACCAGCCACGACCAGAGAAACGACCAGAGAAACGACCAGAGAAACGACCAGAGAAACGACCAGAGAAACGACCAGAGAAACGACCAGAGAAACGACCAGAGAAACGACCAGAGAAACGACCAGAGAAACCAGCCGCGACCAGAGAAACCAGCCGCGACCAGAGAAACCAGCCGCGACCAGAGAAACCAGCCGCGACCAGAGAAACAAGCCACGACCAGAGAAACCAGCCACGACCAGAGAAACAAGCCACGACCAGAGAAACCAGCCACGACCAGAGAAACAAGCCACGACCAGAGAAACCAGCCACGACCAGAGAAACCAGCCACGACCAGAGAAACCAGCCACGACCAGAGAAACCAGCCACGACCAGAGAAACCAGCCACGACCAGAGAAACAAGCCACGACCAGAGAAACCAGCCACGACCAGAGAAACCAGCCACGACCAGAGAAACCAGCCACGACCAGAGAAACCAGCCACGACCAGAGAAACAAGCCACGACCAGAGAAACAAGCCACGACCAAAGAAACCAGCCACGACCAGAGAAACCAGCCACGACCAGAGAAACCAGCCACGACCAGAGAAACCAGCCACGACCAGAAAAACCAGCCACGACCAGAGAAACCAGCCACGACCAGAGAAACCAGCCACGACCAGAGAAACAAGCCACGACCAGAGAAACCAGCCACGACCAGAGAAACAAGCCACGACCATAGAAACCAGCCACGACCAGAGAAACCAGCCGCGACCAGAGAAACAAGCCACGACCAGAGAAACCAGCCACGACCAGAGAAACAAGCCACGACCAGAGAAACCAGCCACGACCAGAGAAACAAGCCACGACCAGAGAAACCAGCCACGACCAGAGAAACGACCAGAGAAACGACCAGAGAAACGACCAGAGAAACGACCAGAGAAACGACCAGAGAAACGACCAGAGAAACGACCAGAGAAACGACCAGAGAAACGACCAGAGAAACGACCAGAGAAACCAGCCGCGACCAGAGAAACCAGCCGCGACCAGAGAAACGAGCCACGACCAGAGAAACCAGCCACGACCAGAGAAACGACCAGAGAAACCAGCCGCGACCAGAGAAACCAGCCGCGACCAGAGAAACCAGCCGCGACCAGAGAAACGAGCCACGACCAGAGAAACCAGCCACGACCAGAGAAACCAGCCACGACCAGAGAAACCAGCCACGACCAGAGAAACCAGCCACGACCAGAGAAACCAGCCACGACCAGAGAAACCAGCCACGACCAGAGAAACCAGCCACGACCAGAGAAACAAGCCACGACCAGAGAAACCAGCCACGACCAGAGAAACCAGCCACGACCAGAGAAACCAGCCACGACCAGAGAAACCAGCCACGACCAGAGAAACCAGCCACGACCAGAGAAACCAGCCACGACCAGAGAAACCAGCCACGACCAGAGAAACAAGCCACGACCAGAGAAACCAGCCACGACCAGAGAAACAAGCCACGACCAAAGAAACCAGCCGCGACCAGAGAAACCAGCCGCGACCAGAGAAACAAGCCGCGACCAGAGAAACCAGCCACGACCAGAGAAACAAGCCACGACCAGAGAAACCAGCCACGACCAGAGAAACAAGCCACGACCAGAGAAACCAGCCACGACCAGAAAAACGACCAGAGAAACGACCAGAGAAACGACCAGAGAAACGACCAGAGAAACGACCAGAGAAACGACCAGAGAAACGACCAGAGAAACGACCAGAGAAACGACCAGAGAAACCAGCCGCGACCAGAGAAACCAGCCGCGACCAGAGAAACGAGCCGCGACCAGAGAAACCAGCCACGACCAGAGAAACCAGCCACGACCAGAGAAACCAGCCACGACCAGAGAAACCAGCCACGACCAGAGAAACCAGCCACGACCAGAGAAACCAGCCACGACCAGAGAAACCAGCCACGACCAGAGAAACAAGCCACGACCAGAGAAACCAGCCACGACCAGAGAAACCAGCCACGACCAGAGAAACCAGCCACGACCAGACAAACCAGCCACGACCAGAGAAACCAGCCATGACCAGAGAAACAAGCCACGACCAGAGAAACCAGCCACGACCAGAGAAACAAGCCACGACCAAAGAAACCAGCCACGACCAGAGAAACCAGCCGCGACCAGAGAAACAAGCCGCGACCAGAGAAACCAGCCACGACCAGAGAAACAAGCCACGACCAGAGAAACCAGCCACGACCAGAGAAACAAGCCACGACCAGAGAAACCAGCCACGACCAGAGAAACGACCAGAGAAACGACCAGAGAAACGACCAGAGAAACGACCAGAGAAACGACCAGAGAAACGACCAGAGAAACGACCAGAGAAACGACCAGAGAAACGACCAGAGAAACCAGCCGCGACCAGAGAAACCAGCCGCGACCAGAGAAACGAGCCGCGACCAGAGAAACCAGCCACGACCAGAGAAACCAGCCACGACCAGAGAAACCAGCCACGACCAGAGAAACCAGCCACGACCAGAGAAACCAGCCACGACCAGAGAAACCAGCCACGACCAGAGAAACAAGCCACGACCAGAGAAACCAGCCACGACCAGAGAAACCAGCCACGACCAGAGAAACCAGCCACGACCAGAGAAACCAGCCACGACCAGAGAAACCAGCCACGACCAGAGAAACCAGCCACGACCAGAGAAACCAGCCACGACCAGAGAAACAAGCCACGACCAGAGAAACCAGCCACGACCAGAGAAACAAGCCACGACCAGAGAAACCAGCCACGACCAGAGAAACCAGCCACGACCAGAGAAACCAGCCACGACCAGAGAAACCAGCCACGACCAGAGAAACCAGCCACGACCAGAGAAACCAGCCACGACCAGAGAAACAAGCCACGACCAGAGAAACCAGCCACGACCAGAGAAACCAGCCACGACCAGAGAAACCAGCCACGACCAGAGAAACCAGCCACGACCAGAGAAACAAGCCACGACCAGAGAAACCAGCCACGACCAGAGAAACAAGCCACGACCAAAGAAACCAGCCACGACCAGAGAAACCAGCCACGACCAGAGAAACCAGCCACGACCAGAGAAACAAGCCACGACCACAGAAACCAGCCACGACCAGAGAAACCAGCCACGACCAGAGAAACCAGCCACGACCAGAGAAACAAGCCACGACCAGAGAAACAAGCCACGACCAGAGAAACCAGCCACGACCAGAGAAACCAGCCACGACCAGAGAAACAAGCCACGACCAGAGAAACCAGCCACGACCAGAGAAACAAGCCACGACCAGAGAAACCAGCCACGACCAGAGAAACGACCAGAGAAACGACCAGAGAAACGACCAGAGAAACGACCAGAGAAACGAGCCGCGACCAGAGAAACGAGCCGCGACCAGAGAAACCAGCCGCGACCAGAGAAACCAGCCACGACCAAAGAAACCAGCCACGACCAGAGAAACGAGCCACGACCAGAGAAACCAGCCGCGACCAGAGAAACCAGCCGCGACCAGAGAAACAAGCCACGACCAGAGAAACCAGCCACGACCAGAGAAACAAGCCACGACCAGAGAAACCAGCCACGACCAGAGAAACAAGCCACGACCAGAGAAACCAGCCACGACCAGAGAAACGACCAGAGAAACGACCAGAGAAACGACCAGAGAAACGACCAGAGAAACCAGCCACGACCAGAGAAACCAGCCGCGACCAGAGAAACGAGCCACGACCAGAGAAACCAGCCACGACCAGAGAAACCAGCCACGACCAGAGAAACCAGCCACGACCAGAGAAACCAGCCACGACCAGAGAAACCAGCCACGACCAGAGAAACCAGCCACGACCAGAGAAACAAGCCACGACCAGAGAAACCAGCCACGACCAGAGAAACCAGCCACGACCAGAGAAACCAGCCACACCCAGAGAAACAAGCCACGACCAGAGAAACCAGCCACGACCAGAGAAACAAGCCACGACCAAAGAAACCAGCCACGACCAGAGAAACCAGCCACGACCAGAGAAACCAGCCACGACCAGAGAAACAAGCCACGACCAAAGAAACCAGCCACGACCAGAGAAACCAGCCACGACCAGAGAAACCAGCCACGACCAGAGAAACAAGCCACGACCAGAGAAACAAGCCACGACCAGAGAAACCAGCCACGACCAGAGAAACCAGCCACGACCAGAGAAACAAGCCACGACCAGAGAAACCAGCCACGACCAGAGAAACAAGCCACGACCAGAGAAACCAGCCACGACCAGAGAAACGACCAGAGAAACGACCAGAGAAACGACCAGAGAAACGACCAGAGAAACGAGCCGCGACCAGAGAAACGAGCCGCGACCAGAGAAACCAGCCGCGACCAGAGAAACCAGCCGCGACCAGAGAAACCAGCCGCGACCAAAGAAACCAGCCGCGACCAGAGAAACCAGCCACGACCAGAGAAACCAGCCACGACCAGAGAAACCAGCCACGACCAGAGAAACATGCCACGACCAGAGAAACCAGCCACGACCAGAGAAACAAGCCACGACCAAAGAAACCAGCCACGACCAGAGAAACCAGCCGCGACCAGAGAAACCAGCCGCGACCAGAGAAACAAGCCACGACCAGAGAAACCAGCCACGACAAGAGAAACAAGCCACGACCAGAGAAACCAGCCACGACCAGAGAAACAAGCCACGACCAGAGAAACCAGCCACGACCAGAGAAACGACCAGAGAAACGAGCCGCGACCAGAGAAACGAGCCGCGACCAGAGAAACCAGCCGCGACCAGAGAAACCAGCCGCGACCAGAGAAACCAGCCGCGACCAGAGAAACCAGCCACGACCAGAGAAACCAGCCACGACCAGAGAAACCAGCCACGACCAGAGAAACCAGCCACGACCAGAGAAACAAGCCACGACCAGAGAAACCAGCCACGACCAGAGAAACAAGCCACGACCAAAGAAACCAGCCACGACCAGAGAAACCAGCCACGACCAGAGAAACCAGCCACGACCAGAGAAACAAGCCACGACCAGAGAAACAAGCCACGACCAGAGAAACCAGCCACGACCAAAGAAACCAGCCACGACCAGAGAAACGAGCCACGACCAGAGAAACCAGCCGCGACCAGAGAAACCAGCCGCGACCAGAGAAACAAGCCACGACCAGAGAAACCAGCCACGACCAGAGAAACAAGCCACGACCAGAGAAACCAGCCACGACCAGAGAAACAAGCCACGACCAGAGAAACCAGCCACGACCAGAGAAACGACCAGAGAAACGACCAGAGAAACGACCAGAGAAACGACCAGAGAAACGACCAGAGAAACGACCAGAGAAACGAGCCGCGACCAGAAAAACGAGCCGCGACCAGAAAAACCAGCCGCGACCAGAGAAACAAGCCACGACCAGAGAAACCAGCCACGACCAGAGAAACCAGCCACGACCAGAGAAACCAGCCACGACCAGAGAAACCAGCCACGACCAGAGAAACCAGCCACGACCAGAGAAACAAGCCACGACCAGAGAAACCAGCCACGACCAGAGAAACAAGCCACGACCAGAGAAACCAGCCACGACCAGAGAAACAAGCCACGACCAGAGAAACCAGCCACGACCAGAGAAACCAGCCACGACCAGAGAAACAAGCCACGACCAGAGAAACCAGCCACGACCAGAGAAACCAGCCACGACCAGAGAAACAAGCCACGACCAGAGAAACCAGCCACGACCAGAGAAACCAGCCACGACCAGAGAAACAAGCCACGACCAGAGAAACCAGCCACGACCAGAGAAACGAGCCACGACCAGAGAAACGAGCCACGACCAGAGAAACGAGCCACGACCAGAGAAACGAGCCACGACCAGAGAAACCAGCCACGACCAGAGAAACAAGCCACGACCAGAGAAACCAGCCACGACCAGAGAAAAAAGCCACGACCAGAGAAACCAGCCACGAACAGAGAAACAAGCCACGACCAGAGAAACCAGCCACGACCAGAGAAACCAGCCACGACCAGAGAAACCAGCCACGACCAGAGAAACAAGCCACGACCAGAGAAACAAGCCACGACCAGAGAAACAAGCCACGACCAGAGAAACCAGCCACGACCAGAGAAACCAGCCACGACCAGAGAAACCAGCCACGACCAGAGAAACAAGCCACGACCAGAGAAACAAGCCACGACCAGAGAAACAAGCCACGACCAGAGAAACCAGCCACGACCAGAGAAACCAGCCACGACCAGAGAAACCAGCCACGACCAGAGAAACCAGCCGCGACCAGAGAAACCAGCCGCGACCAGAGAAACAAGCCGCGACCAGAGAAACCAGCCGCGACCAGAGAAACCAGCCGCGACCAGAGAAACCAGCCACGACCAGAGAAACCAGCCACGACCAGAGAAACCAGCCACGACCAGAGAAACAAGCCACGACCAGAGAAACCAGCCACGACCAGAGAAACAAGCCACGACCAGAGAAACCAGCCACGACCAGAGAAACAAGCCACGACCAGAGAAACCAGCCACGACCAGAGAAACAAGCCACGACCAGAGAAACCAGCCACGACCAGAGAAACAAGCCACGACCAGAGAAACAAGCCACGACCAGAGAAACAAGCCACGACCAGAGAAACCAGCCACGACCAGAGAAACCAGCCACGACCAGAGAAACAAGCCACGACCAGAGAAACAAGCCACGACCAGAGAAACAAGCCACGACCAGAGAAACAAGCCACGACCAGAGAAACAAGCCACGACCAGAGAAACCAGGACAATTACACTTTCCTCTGGGCTGAAGGTGCACAACACGCCACTGTAACCACAATGTGTGTCGCACAAACTATTACGGTTTTAATAAGTGTAGTTGATAGAATAAAGCACTGATGTTGTGAGAAATAACATACAAAATGCTTTACCAACATTGCAGGACTGAACTAGAACTAAACTAGAACTAAACTAGAACTAAACTAGGACTAAACTAGTACTAACCAGGTCTAAACCAGGACTAACCCAGAATCAAAACAGGTCTAAAGCAGAATTAATCAAGGACCAAACCAGGTCTAAACTAGTGCTAACCCAGAATTAAACCAGTAAACAAGAGATTATTTTTTTAATATATCTGAAGATGGGTTGTGGGCCGGAATAAATCGCTTGAAGGGCATGATTTGGCCCCCGAGCCTGATGTTGAAATGTTTTTAAATTTGTAACTTTTCACACCAAGTAACAACAGGACTAAAATAAGCTATAAATAATGAGTAATACGTCTTAGTTCTTTCGTTTACAGGAAATACTGCTGTTTCTGTATCGTGTTGCAGTTTGTACATTTCACATAAAAACGAAACCTTCAGACACAGATCTTTATCAGGAAAAGAGAACAAAACAAGCTCTTAAAGGCGGTATGGACGATTTTTCGGTGATTTGAGAACGCAGGCGGAAGTGTGCATGCGCACTCCCCCGTGCGGACTGATACAACACACACGTGCGTTTGTTTATTAGCGCAACGGATCGCATCACATCTCTCGTCTCCCATAGATTTCAGTCCACTTCTGCGTCAGCTCGAACTGTCTTTCTCTGTCTTCATTTTGACCCGTACACTGAGGGAACTATATTATGATAGATCCATGCGCGGAAACGTGGGGACGAGCCTGACGCGGCTGCAGGTGAGCGATAGGTGCGTTTTATGATTAATACGTGGCAAATGATTTATCCACGCCACGAGGAAATATGATAAAAAATTTGCTGAAAAAAATCGTCCATACCACCTTTAACTCAACAATTCATTAGGAAGCAGAGGTCAGGCAACTTCAACATGATCGTACTCGAGTAGAAGTACAAAGCAGTTCGCCGTAGTATAAAAGTATTCAGGGAAACTATTGCTGTCTGGACGCAACAGATGATTTATACCGTATTTTACGGACTATAAGTCGCACCTTTTTTCATAGTTAGATTTATACTTCTATACTTATACTCTGGAGCAACTTATTTGACTTAACTTGAATTTGATGTAACTGGAAAGACAAAACTTTAGCCAAGATTGAGGATAAACCACAAAAATGTGAAACTAAATCATGACGGAACGGAGCAAGAAACACTCATTTACTGTCGTTGACGTAAAGCGTTTTGTCGTTTTTGTCAGATTTATCAAAACATTTACTGCGTTAGAGACAGCTACACATGTAATTGGAGAAGTACAAGTCATTGAAAAGTGACTGCAGCAGTGGTGGAAGTATAACGAAGAAGTATAATGCGGCAGACGGACGGCGGCCTCGCACCTCGGACAAATGTTATGAGAAGGTTTAGTCCCTCCCCCTCCGCCCTCGGCTCTGTGTTTGTTCAGCTGCCGCGGCGACGGCGCTGCGTAACTCACCCCTGGAACAGGAAGAGGTTCACGTAGTTGTAGCTCTTGGTGAGGAAGTTGCCGAGGACGCGGGTGGGGTAACCGCAGCGGATCTGGTACGCCGACAGGCCGAAGTAGATGCACTTGACGAAGTACCACATCTGAGCCACGCGGTTCTCACTGAAGCGTCTGGGGAGAGGCAAGAGAGCGGGCGGTTTGTCGAGTTAGGGCCGTGTTCAGAGAAGGACAGAAATGACAAGCTTTATTCGGATTATCTATCTCACAAGAACAAGCTAAAATGTGTTAAAATTACTACCACAAAAAGTGCAGAAATATCACTTTATACTCTTTGTTTGGGAGATTACGCTGGACGTTTCTCTCTTTTTGAGGTCATTTTAACCGTTTTAACTATAGATTGCGATACATCTCTCACCTCTAACAGCGAGAAAAGCGTCATTCGCATTTTTTGACGCTTTAGAAACAAATATAACTGGTTTTCGATAGTACTTTCCTGAACAGAAACAGTGCAGACTGTTGTTTCAAAGTCATTTAACACACACATAAGTCACATTTCTTCCTCCAAAATCTGCTCCAAAAAAAAGAGTATTTCATTTTTGTCCACAAAGCTCGGTCAATGTGACAGTTTAAGGCTGGATTAAGTTGTTTTAAATGGTAAATCTGCATCTGTTCGGAGCTCTGTGGAATCAGAGCTGGCGCCGCAGAGCTTTTTGTGAGAGTTTGTCTGTAAAGAAGGAGCATAGACTGAAAAGTGTGAGATTTACATTGGGGCTCGTGTTATTCTTAGTAACTTATACGATTTTAAATGCACAAGTTTAAAAGAACGACTCAAAAAAGTACAATTACCACCAAAATAATCGACTCAATTACAGCGTTTGTGTTTGTAATGAGTCACTTTTCCGGTTTTAGCCTTTGTGTACGTTTTTTCGAGGTCGACGGCGGAAACGAACTCTGAAAATGGAGAAATGTGTAAACTCTGCACAGAAAGGCTCAGTCTGAGAATCAAACCTGAGACGTTCTTCCAGCGAGTGACTGTGGCAATTGTAACGTCGCTCGCCAACAACAAAAACACACATAAACCGCCTCACAAAACCCTACGAGGTGTGAGAGAAATGCACGTAGCGGGGCGTGTCCTCCGGGGCGTGTCCTCCGGGGCGTGTCCTCCGGGGCGGGGCGCTCACTTGTCGGTGACGCCGGGCAGAATGAAGAACATCCAGAAGTGGATCCCGAACACGAGGAAGACCTGGAAGATGACTTTTCCCACCACAGACTTCCGCAGGTACAAGGCGCGGTCCACCACCATCGTCCCGAACTGGATCAGGACCATCACCAGGAACGGGCCGGGAACCTGGTCCTCCGACAGCGACGAGGTGATGTCTGCGGCCGAGTGTTTCTGAAACGGAACAGATCGTTTTCACTCAACACGATACAGCTCATGTTTATTTATCTTTATTTTATTTGTCTGTTAATTCATCTATTTATCATGTGTCAACAGCAAAGGTTGCATTACTCATCGAACTTAAATGGAGTTAAGATGTAAAGATGTTTACAATTTAGCAAAAAAAAAGTGTCCCAGAATAGCTACCGTATTTTCCGGACTATAAGTCGCACCTTTTTTCATAGTTTTGGCCGGGGTGCGACTTATACTTATATTTATACTTAAATACTTATTCTCCGGAGAGACTTATATGTGATATTATTTGTTATTTTCACACTTGCAACTGCATTTCATACTCCAGTGCGACTTATATATGTTTTTTTTGGGCTGGTGCGACTTATACTCCAGTGCGACTTATAGTCCGGAAAATACAGTCGTTTTTTAGGTTTATAATTGTACTTCATGTTTGGAATTGATGACATCACACTAGGAAATTACCCAGCAACCACTGAGCCAAAACTTATCCATTGTGATTTTTTATCTTTATTTTACAAATACAAATATATGAGAGCGACTTTATTTTGGTGAATTGTTGTTGTAAAAAAGTTGTTTCTTTAGTGTAAATTCGAAAGTGTGATGTCACTTCCTGTCATTTTTTCCACAAACACCTGCTCGATTGGTGTAAAACTAGAATGTGTAATGTTGTATTATTAGTACTTTTTCTATTTTGTGTTTTATTAAATTGAAAAAGTTGAAAAATGCCGAAAAGTTTCTGCCGAGAAGCTTTTTTTGACTGAAATATTGGACGTTGGGACATTTGCTAATTCCCTTAGAACATCGTTTAATCTGCTTTTCCCTTCGAGGCGACTAATGTTGAGAATTTTGGGCGACGATGAATTGAAACTGAAATTGAGCTCACTCCAAAGGCCCAGAATCCGAAGACAATGATGATGAAGTCCACGGTGTCGGCGAGGAACATCATGACGTAGACGTCGGTGACGGCGCTGTACTCCGGGTGGATCAGGTTGTAGAAGAACTGCTTAATGGGCAAATAGATCTCCAGAAACCTACAAACGGAATGAAAACGAGACAATATTCAAAAATGTGTTTCGACCTTTGACCTTAACTCATTATTCTCATCTGCTGCGCAATTTTCTAACTCAGCACTCGATAAGTTAAAGAAAAAAAAGGGAAAATGAACCCAAACAATGACAAAAAATTTGATTACCGTATTTTCCGGACTATAAGTCCCTTTTTCATAGTTTTGGCCGGGGTGTGACTTATACTTATATTTATACTTAAATACTTATACTCCGGAGCGACTTATATCAAATCAAATCAAATCAATTTATTTTTGTTTTTTTGTTTATTTATATGTGATATTGTTTGTTATTTTCACACTTGCAACTGCATTTCATACTCCAGTGCGACTTATATATGTTTTTTTCTTCTCTATTATGCCTTTTTTGGCTGGTGCGACTTATACTCCGGAAAATACGGTAGTTCAAAAATGTATTGCGACTTTTGACTCTTGGCTCATTATTCTTATCTCCTTGCAATTTTCTAACTCAGCGCGTCAATAAGTTTAATAAAAATAAAAAAAACAAATCCAAAGAATGGCAAAATTTTTTATCAAATTTCCTCAAAATTCAGTTTTTCAATACGTCGACATATTGAATATTTTTGTAGATTTGTACTAATTTTCTGCTGAGTAACTTCTGTCCAAATGTCTTTTAAATCTGATTGGATGTCTTTTTGTAGTTTTTTCCAGCGCATGACTTTATTAATTGCAGATATTGATATAAAAAGTACCTTCTGATCATGAAGCCTTTGGCCTTGTACAGCTGCTCCTTGACTTTCTCCAGGACCATCTCTTTCCGGGTCTTCAGTTGGACGCTGGCCTCGCTGCCCTCTCTGTGGCTGCTGTGGCGAGAGGTCGAGCTTCCTGTGAAAACCATTAACGAGTCGCAGAGTTAATGAGCCGCCACGAGGGACGCCGGACACACACTGACCAGCAGAGGGCGCAAGAACTCAGAGCGTCGCTGTCAGCGGTTCAAGTGAGGATCACCACGAGCTGCTGAAGTTCAGAAGCAGCGCGTGAGAACTGTAAGTGTAACCCACGTACTTTTATTGCAAATAGGGGAAAAAAACTACAACTCCCAATACTTCTTGTCACGTGGTTTACGTATGTTACGCGTCACTTTAGCCAATCACACGCTTGCCGGTTCAATATCAGCTTCCTGTGTGCCTCTCCGGGCACGGGGTCGGGAGAGGCGACAGGACGGCTGAACCAGGTACGCTTTGCAACAAACATCCGCTTTTTAATCATCTTAAATGTCGCCGGTTTTAAACTCGTGTATGTGAATAGACGCTTTATCAACCGCCGCTGATGCTGGACTCGTAGCGCGCAGGAAAACGTGGAATTTGGTGAGTCTGTCTGAGTTGTCTGTCTGTGTCTTCTTGGTGTGATGCATATTGCTTTGATTATTGAGATATATATATATATATATATATATATATATATATATATATATATATATATTGCCGTGCCAACAGATTATTTATCTAAACAGGTATTTATTCAAGTGTTTATTTAAATGTATTTGTACAACTGAATGTAATAAGTATTTACTGCATTACTTGTAATTTAAAGAGATGAACCTAGAAGCTAGCTAAATGTTGGGTATTACACTGATGGACCTGTTTATTGATCGCAGGCCAGGTGTGCCCAGTGGGGTACCAGGTGTGCCCAGTGGGGTACCAGAACGAAGGATTAACTTGATGGCGAGCTGAGACCAGCCTGGACCCAGAACCAGAACTGAACACTGAACATTACAAAACTACAAACTTTCCAACATGAGCCACCTGCGGTATGGTAGGGGCTGATTCAGCCGTCCACTCCCACCCGAAAGACACCACACACCTTGCGAACTCTCCCCTCAGTCACAGCGCTATATTTTTGGACAATACAAGAACCCGGTTGCTTCTTTTATGGACATTTGTACTATTTTCATTGAGATTTGCAAGTGTTACTATGAGTGTGTGTGCTTTCTACCATGGATGTCTTGCACTGAACATTATTGAACCTTGGATTGTTATTGATACCACCAGAAATTGAAATATGTTTCAGTATACCATTAGAAATCTGCAGATTGTATATATTGTAAATATTGGTATGTTGGTCACTGTAAATATATAAGGCACAGCCGCACTTTGATTCGCTGGTTTTTGTATTATTACTTACATGCACCTCCCTGAGTCGAACCTTCTGATCTAGCCAAGTGGCATATTCTCACATATGCTACATAAGAAAAACATGGCGAGCTAGCCAGGAGGTCATGTTAAGTATATGATACATTGCTAGTTAATTTAATTTCATTCAGACTCACCAAATTAAATCAATGATGAATGTGTTGGACTCACTCGGTGTTAAAATTCCTAACTCCGTGCTAGTGAGCGGGATACCGAATTGTGATTCAGAGGAAGTGGAAGACTTCCTGCTACAATACGGGGCCATAGAACGCTCAGTTAAAGTAGATTCACCCGAAAGTGAATTTCACAAGAAATTAGTGGTTGAGTTTAAAACCGGTTCTGCGTTTGAGTTGTTAACACCTATTCTACCTTACACGTTTAAACCAGAGGAAAATGAATATTGTGTTTATCCAAGATTTATGCAGCTAATGTAGGTTGTGATAAGACACGGACTTATTTAGCTGACTTAAAAGAAGTGGCAAAATTGTCTGGCCAGGACTTTACTGACGTTTTACAAGAATTAATGACCCAAATAAATGAAGCAGTTGCTGAGATGCGCACTGTTAAACCTGAACGCCCCACAGAATTCAAAATGGCTGATCCCTCAACACCACCACAATACAAAATGGCTGCTGATTCTGAACTGGTTACCACACCTGCTGCAGCTGGAATGGGACAAAGACACCCCACAATCACCATGTCTCCTGCGGATTTGAATCCACCTGGAATACAGAGGTATGTGGTGGAACACATTGTAAAAAGTGACGATGTGCGTTCTTCACACAGATTACGAATGTTTTCCGGAAGAACCCCCCGACCACAGCATGAAGTGGATTACGACGCATGGCGTTCGAGTGTGGATATTATCTTGAAAGACCCTGCTGCATCTGAAATGCAAAGAACACGGCAGATCCTTGACAGCCTACTGCCGCCTGCTGTGGACCTTTTGAAACATCTCGGTGCAGATTTGCCTGCGGAAATATTTATTCAACATTTAGATTCTGCCTTTGGAACTGTACAAGATGGGGAAGAACTTTACATAAAGTTTATGGATACTTTGCAAGATTCGGGTGAGAAGCCATCCGTCTATTTACAGCGACTGCAAGTAGCACTTAGTCTTGCTGTAAAGAGGGGAGGAGTAAAACCAAGGGACATCAACAGGCACCTGCTGAGCCAATTCTGCAGGGGATGCTGGGATAATAACCTCATTTCTGAGCTCCAGTTAAAACAGCGGAAATCAAACCCACCTTCTTTTGCGGAGCTGTTGTTACTATTGAGGACTGAAGAAGATCGTGAAGCAAGTAAGGTGCAGAGGATGAAACAACATCTTGGGACATCAAGACGTGTCGCTGCTCAAGCACAGTTCGCCGTCGAAGGAAGTGATGTTTCTGCTGCCCTGTCGACGCTCACCAAGCAAATGGCTGAGGTACAACAGCAACTGGCTGCGCTGACTGTTTCCCGGGTTACCCAGTCCAACCACCACTCATTTACTCAAAGAGTCCAGCAGTCAAGTCAAAATTCCAGACCTGCTCGGACTACATCTTATTCATCGTCTCCAAGCCCCAAGCCTGGATTTTGTTTCCGATGTGGTGAAGATGGACATATACGACCACAGTGTGAGAATCGACCAAATGAAGAGCTTGTAAATACAAAACGTAAACAGTTTAATGAGAGGAAACAGAAATGGCAGCGGTGCCATCAGGCAACCAATGGACATTTAAACTAATCTCAGCTCCTGTGGAGGGACATACAGGAGCTGTGCAGGACCCCCACTGTCCCGCAAAGAAAAGGAATATTCACAGTGTTAATTCACAGCAAACTGGTCCGGGGTTATTACCAAAAATTCCCTGTGGGCTTGTTGGATCCCGATGCACTGCAGAGGTCAGTATTGCTGGTCAAACCCATAAGTGCCTGCTCGACACAGGGTCACAGGTGACCACAGTATCTGCATCCTTTTACAATAAACACCTCTACGAACAACCGATCCAGCCACTCCATGATCTTCTGCAAATTGAGGGTGCTGCTGGACAAACCATTCCATACCTTGGGTACATAGAGCTCTCCGTTGAGTTTTCTAAAGACTTTGTGGGCGAAAAGGAAGTTGTTTCAACACTTTCATTAGTTGTTCCGGATGCAAGCCCACACATCGCAACTCCTCTCCTCATTGGCATGAACACACTAGAGACACTATATGGACAGTGCTGTCATTCAGCATTCCAGCCGAATGCCCAGGGTTACAGAGCGGTTTTAAAGACATTACAGCTGTTACAGCAATGCAAGGACTATGGCAAAATAGGCGTTGTGAGACTTAACAACAAGGCACCAGTGTGCGTTCCGGCGGGTCGCACCATTGTCATCGAGGGCTCTGCTAAAGTCTCTTCTCCACCACCCAGCCACAGTGTCCTTTTGCAACATCCTGCCTCTGCTCTGCCTGGTGGAATATACGTCAGCAGCTGTCTCATCATGCTTCTAGCTCTACCTCCATTTAAGGTTCCGGTAGTAATTTCAAATGAATCCGAATGGGACACTTTTATTCCCCCACTGAGTGTGATCGCTGATTTAGAGGACTATCACTGCATGTGAACCGAACATCAGGTGACAAACCATGCTACAACTCCATCATCCAAATTAAACATCAACTTTGGAGATTCGCCTCTCTCAGCTGAATGGCAAGAGAGGATCACAGAGAGACTAAACACTGTTTCGGAGGTATTTTCTCAACATGACTTAGATTTTGGATGTACCACTACTGTAAAGCATAAGATCCCACTTCACGACTCCACACCGGTGAAGCAGCGTGCTCGGCCAATTCACCCACAGGATATCGAAGCAGTCAGACGCCATCTACGTGACCTTCTTGAGGCCGGAGTCATACAGGAATCTACTTCTCCTTTCTCGTCTCCTGTAGTGGTGGTGAGGAAGAAAAATGGTGATGTACGGTTATGCATAGACTATCGCAAATTGAACCTTCAGACCATTAAAGATGCATATGCTTTACCAAATCTTGAAGAATCATTTTCTGCCCTCACTGGGTCAAAATGGTTCTCCGTGCTGGATCTAAAGAGTGGATACTACCAGATAGAGATGGATGAGGAGGACAAACAGAAAACTGCATTTGTGACCCCCCTTGGGTTTTGGGAGTTTAATCGCATGCCACAAGGGATTACAAATGCACCCAGCACCTTTCAGCGCTTGATGGAGCGATGCATGGGAGATCTCCACCTGAAAGAGGTGTTGGTGTTTATAGACGATTTGATAATTTTTTCTGACACTTTGGAGGAGCATGAGCGAAGGCTTCTTAGAGTTCTTAAGCGATTGGGGGAATATGGACTAAAATTATCACCAGAGAAATGTCGGTTTTTCCAGACATCTGTCCGATACCTGGGACATATAGTATCTGAAAATGGTGTGGAAACAGACCCAGAAAAGATCAAAGCCATAAAAACCTGGCCAATTCCCACGACACTTAAGCAATTAAGATCATTTCTGGGTTTTGCCGGATACTATCGCCGATTTATACGAGACTACGCCGTCATTGCCAAACCACTAAATGACCTGACTCGTGGATACCCACCAGCTCGCAAGTCAAAGAACTCTTGACCACAATCATCACTGTATAGTCCGAACCAGCCATTCGGGGAAAGGTGGACTAGCCAATGTCACGACGCTTTCGACGCACTCATTGTAAAGCTGACCACTGCTCCAGTGCTTGGTTTTGCAAATCCAACTCATCCGTACATTCTCCATACGGACGCTAGTGTGACGGGACTGGGAGCAGCGTTGTACCAGGAGCAGGAGGGGAAGCTTCGGGCCATAGCCTACGCCAGCCGTGGACTGTCGCAAAGTGAAAGCCGTTACCCCGCACATAAACTAGAATTTCTTGCCCTCAAGTGGAGTGTAACGGAAAAATTTCAGGATTATCTTTATGGATCAAACTTTACAGTGGTTACTGACAGCAACCCCCTCACCTACCTCCTCACCACTGCTAAACTGGACGCTACAGGACATCGTTGGTTGGCTGCTTTGTCTACCTATTCTTTCAAAATCCAATACCGGGCTGGAACACGGAACAAAGACGCAGATGCTCTCTCCAGACGTCCTCATTGTTCTTCAAGTGACGACATCCTGCAAGACCATGAGATGGTAAATCAATTCATAACTCGGCATGCCGCTGACTTTGAAGTGATTTCAGAAGACATTGTGAATGCCATATGCCAAGGTCATTATGTCCGCTCTACACATGACCAAGGGTTCACTTATGTGGAGTCAATGTCCGTCACAGCTGACACTATTCCGGACGATTATTGCTCTGGAGGTATACACCATTTGTCAGTCATTCCTGCCTTCGATGTTAAAGAAAAGCAACACGCTGACCCATGCATCCGAGAGTTAATCCATCAGCTCGAAACGGGTGAAAAGCCTCCGCCAACCGCAAGGGCTGAACTCCCTGAACTGCCACTCTTGTTAAGAGAATGGTCAAGGATGGAGCTGATGGACGGAGTGTTGTACAGGAAGAGGCGAGATAATGAAAATATTTCGTATCAACTAATTCTCCCTGAAGAACTGCGTCCAGTGGTTCTGAAAAATCTTCATGATGACATGGGTCACATGGGGATTGAACGTACCCTTGACCTGGTACGAACAAGATTTTATTGGCCGAAAATGGCAGCAGATGTGGAGCAAAAGATCAAAAATTGCGGTCGTTGTGTCCGTCGGAAAGCACTGCCTGAAAGAGCTGCTCCACTTGTCAACATTAAAGCAACACGTCCGCTTGAACTTTTGTGTATGGATTTCCTGAGTCTTGAGCCTGACACCAGCAACACCCGTGACATTTTGGTCTTGACTGATCATTTCACAAAATTTGCATTTGCCATCCCCACACCTAACCAAAAAGCAAAGACTGTAGCCAAATGTTTGTGGGAGAATTTCATTATTCATTATGGCATCCCCGAGCGAATTCACACAGACCAGGGGGCAGATTTTGAGTCTAAACTAATTAAAGAATTATGTGAAGTTGCTGGTATTCTCAAGAGTAGAACAACGCCGTACCACCCACGAGGAAACCCAGTTGAACGATTCAACCGAACACTACTTGCAATGTTGGGAACACTGGAAACAAAACAGAAAACAAAATGGAAGGAATATGTAAAACCACTGGTTCACGCATACAACTGCACCAGGAACGAGGTTACCGGTTTTACCCCGTACGAGTTGATGTTCGGGAGAACACCTCGCCTTCCTGTGGACTTGGCATTCAATCTTCCTGTGCGTGAGACCAAGCACAAAACTCACTTGCAGTATGTCAAATCACTGAAATCAAGATTGGAAGAAAGTTTCAAAATTGCCTCGGACAACGTTTCAAAATCTGCAGGCAGAAACAAAGCACGGTTTGATCGTCGTGTGATTCCATCTGCACTGGTGCCAGGGGACCGAGTCCTGGTGAGAAATGTACGCCTTAGAGGAAAGCACAAACTGTCTGATAAATGGGAACAAGGAGTTTATGTTGTCGTCCATCGAGCTGGAGAATTTCCAGTGTACAAAGTCAAACCTGAAAGTAATGATGGACCTGCACGGACTTTACATAGAGACCTGCTTCTTCCATGCAGTCTTCTCACAGACAGTGATAACTCCTCACTGGAGCACTCACCGGTCCGTAGACCCATAACTCGACAGCATAAAAACATTGACAATCTCGCAAACTCCGCTGCTGAGGATGAAGGCCATGATAATTGGATCCCCTATGTCAGTCCACCAACTATGCACTTCACCGTAGACAAACATCACGCTCCTGTTTTACTCATTGATGACCAAAGGACACTGCCCGTTGAGGTTGACACCCAACACGGATCAAGTCCCTCTAAGTGCAGTCACCCAACTTTGGATTTGGAAGTAGAAGAAACTTTACCAGAACCCATTGGAACTGAACCTGTAAATGAAGAGCATCTACCTGAAAGCACTAGCTTACCTGATTCTGAAGGAAGTTCAATCAATTCCACCGATGAAAGTCCTCCAGATGTAGTCACTCTAGTAGAGCCACCAAAGCCTGACACTGACTTGCCTGACACTGACTTGCCTGACACTGACTTGCCTGACACTGACTTGCCTGACACTACTGTTAAACGTTCAGAACGACGTAGAGTACCACCTAACAGACTCCAATATTACGCTCGTGGTAATCCATTGATCTCAGTAGTCCAAACATTGTTGCATAGTCTTTCTGATGTGTTGGCTGTCAGTAGTAAATAACCGTTCCTCGTTGTCGAACATGCACCGGGACGTGCACGAATTTTGGCGGGGAGGATGTAACCCACGTACTTTTATTGCAAATAGGAAAAAAAAACTACAACTCCCAATACTTCTTGTCACGTGGTTTACGTATGTTACGCGTCACGCACGCACTGCGTCACTTTAGCCAATCACACGCTTGCCGGTTCAATATCAGCTTCCTGTGTGCCTCTCCGGGCACGGGGTCGGGAGAGGCGACAGGACGGCTGAACCAGGTACGCTTTGCAACAAACATCCGCTTTTTAATCATCTTAAATGTCGCCGGTTTTAAACTCGTGTATGTGAATAGACGCTTTATCAACCGCCGCTGATGCTGGACTCGTAGCGCGCAGGAAAACGTGGAATTTGGTGAGTCTGTCTGAGTTGTCTGTCTGTGTCTTCTTGGTGTGATGCATATTGCTTTGATTATTGATATATATATATATATATATATATATATATATATATATATATATATTGATTGATATTGCCGTGCCAACAGATTATTTATCTAAACAGGTATTTATTCAAGTGTTTATTTAAATGTATTTGTACAACTGAATGTAATAAGTATTTACTGCATTACTTGTAATTTAAAGAGATGAACCTAGAAGCTAGCTAAATGTTGGGTATTACACTGATGGACCTGTTTATTGATCGCAGGCCAGGTGTGCCCAGTGGGGTACCAGGTGTGCCCAGTGGGGTACCAGAACGAAGGATTAACTTGATGGCGAGCTGAGACCAGCCTGGACCCAGAACCAGAACTGAACACTGAACATTACAAAACTACAAACTTTCCAACATGAGCCACCTGCGGTATGGTAGGGGCTGATTCAGCCGTCCACTCCCACCCGAAAGACACCACACACCTTGCGAACTCTCCCCTCAGTCACAGCGCTATATTTTTGGACAATACAAGAACCCGGTTGCTTCTTTTATGGACATTTGTACTATTTTCATTGAGATTTGCAAGTGTTACTATGAGTGTGTGTGCTTTCTACCATGGATGTCTTGCACTGAACATTATTGAACCTTGGATTGTTATTGATACCACCAGAAATTGAAATATGTTTCAGTATACCATTAGAAATCTGCAGATTGTATATATTGTAAATATTGGTATGTTGGTCACTGTAAATATATAAGGCACAGCCGCACTTTGATTCGCTGTTTTTTGTATTATTACTTACATGCACCTCCCTGAGTCGAACCTTCTGATCTAGCCAAGTGGCATATTCTCACATATGCTACATAAGGACTGAAGCAGGGCGGGGCAATCGAGCCAAACATCGAGATTCAGGGATTCAACCCAGGGCCGGCCCAGCCTATAAGCGAACTAAGCAGCCGCGTAGGGCCCCGAGGCGTTAAAAGGGCCCCCAATCTGGCAACCCGTCTTATGCGAAGTGCAAGCGCAGCGTGCGCCACTAGTGTAGTAGCGCGGCAGCGCACACTGCGGTAACATAACGCACAAACCGCATTTATTTGTAATGACAATCTGGCAACCAAGACACCAAACCTGCGCTGATTGGGCGTGAGCAGAACGAGAGCAAAACATAAACACAACAGTACGTGGTCCTCATGTCCAGAGGAATATATCCCCCCGATGCCGAAAAACGAAAGAAGAAACTTCTTGACGATGTAAAGAAACTGCAAACTCAACAACACTCTCCAGGTATTGAACTTCTCTTACAAAGAGACGGTTAATGCTGCTGTTTGAAACAACACGAGTCTGTCACGTTAGTTCGCTCAGGCTGGAGGCGACGAGAGCTCTGCCCCGCGCACAATATGTGTCTGAATGAAAGATAATAAGCTTAACATTTACACCAGCCCGGCAGTGTTAGCTGCAGGTGAGGCCGGTGAGGGGCGTCTATGCCCCGGGTCACGAAGAGGCGGAGATCCGGTCCGGACGAGCGCCGTCTCGTCCAGAACTTCTGACGTGAGACTTTGGAGTGAACAGTGTGCGGCCCCTGTCCCGGGCCCCTGTGCAGCCTCAGTTAGAGATGAGCGGGTTTGAGTTTGCGTCCCTCTCTCTCACATCACCATGTGTGAGATCAATCGTGACTCGTCATGTCTGTTTTACTTTGACTTCTTAAAGTGCAATAAGAGGAACGTAAAGGTTTATGCACGTAAGGTCCATCAGCCAATCACATCGCAGCATTGTTTCATGCAGGAGTCCAGTGTTTGATGTTCTGATCAGATCAAACATTTATATTGTAATTAACTTTTAATAGAGCAATAAAACATTTACATTTATTTAAATAGCATCATTAGACTATTTGTTATAAATTATAATAAATTGATAGTGAAACATAACCAGACATATTAAAACTACATCTGTTATAGAATAATACTATATATTTTTATATAAAAGTGGCAAAGTTGCAGAAACGCAGTCTCTTCACTATCGCTAGGTTTGGACCTTCACTTCTCGTTCTGTTCATTCTCTGGGAATAACATGTTTGCACTGTTTTATCAGTGTTAATTGTTAATCAAACAATGCTTATGCCATTTGTTTAATTTAATATAACTTGTTTTGTCACTTTGGCAAGAAGGAACAGTTGGGAGCTGTACAAGATAAATTAGTAAGGATAACTATTACTTTTACGTTTTCAGTTAAAATGAATCAATTTGACCATAATTATTTTTCATAGCCAATATTGTATTGAGTAATTAAGTACACTATTGTATTAATAACTGGCTTTAGTCATTTTCTCCTGGCACAGTTTCATCACATCATTTTATAGCATTACAACCTCAACATTTTACTCTTACTTTAGCCGGCTGGATCGCATTAAAATGCAGCAGAAGACCCAGAAAGGTCTGAAAATCTCTGGGGGAGGGCCCCCAGACCCCCCCTGTTCATTAATTTAAACTGGTAATCTGGCTGTCGACCCTTAACACCCACAAATACACCCAAAATCATATCTGGGAGGTGTGTTATTTGTACAGGGAGTAGAGGTCATGTCAGCGGAATACCAAGTTGCATTGTGGGATTTAAGTTATCAATATTTGAGCTTGTGAGGTTCTGAGAATAAACTAACTGGCAAACAGATGCCCTGGCGTTTTGGTGCGCTTTGTTTGCGTTGAAGAAAGTTCCCATATGTGAATTGTTCACTGACAATGGCAATAAAACTGATTCTGATGATGTGGTGAGGGGCCCCCAAATATGTTTTCGCTTAGGGCCCCCTGAAGGCTTGGGCCGGCCCTGATTCAACCCTCGATGATACGGTTGATTTGAATCGAGACGTCCAAACCCAATGCTCAGTAAAAACATTTAGAGGACTTTTGTATTAATAACTCAGATTATTGTCTGTATAGCTGTTGTTCATTAAATCAAACTGAAAATAGAGATTGATCAATATGCAGATTTTTTTTTTTTTTTTTTAATAGCCCAGTCTCATCTATCAAAGTCTAAGTCTGTGGTAAAAAGGGAGAAAATCCACTCAAACATGTGAAAATAAAACTAAACACAGGTAAAGCTGGGCCATATCATGACAAAGGCAGTTTGAGCTGACCTACATCAGAGCAGTTCAAAGTCTGTCTTCTCAGGCCAGATCCTTTAGATTGAAAATGACATTCAGATGGAAGTCGAAACCTGGTCTGTTTCATTATTGATAAAGTAAGTTTGGACCGCCCTGCTCTAATGCTCTAATTACATTCACATTTGTAATCTATATTAGTTATAGATTAGTGGACAATTTGTGGCATTTGACAAGTATTTGAGTGAAATTTGACCCCTGCGAGATGACGAGGGGTGAGATCTTAGCCCGATCTTAGCCCGATCTTAGCCCGTTCTTAGCCCGATCTTAGCCTGATCTTAGCCCGATTTTAGCCCGATTTTAGCCCGATCTTAGCCCGTTCTTAGCCCGTTCTTAGCCCGATTTTAGCCCAATCTTAGCCCGTTCTTAGCCCGTTCTTAGCCCGTTCTTAGCCCGTTCTTAGCCCGTTCTTAGCCCGTTCTTAGCCCGTTCTTAGCCCGTTCTTAGCCCGTTCTTAGCCCGTTCTTAGCCCGATCTTAGCCCGATCTTAGCCCGAGTTTAGCCCGATCTTAGCCCAATCTTAGCCCGATCTTAGCCACAGTTTAGCCCATTCTTAGCCCGATCTTAGCCCGATCTTAGCCCGATCTTAGCCCGATCTTAGCCCGATCTTAGCCCGAGTTTAGCCCGTTCTTAGCCCGATCTTAGCCCGTTCTTAGCCCGATGTTAGCGCGTTCCTGCTGAAGCACACCTCTCTTGGAGCGGGCGGTCGAGTGCAGTGACTTCTGGGACATGAGGGAGCCTCCGGAGGAGGAGCTTTTCCGGCGCTGGTACGTCTGCGGGGCGGAGCACGACACCTGGACCTGTCCCGAGTCGATGGACGTGCCAAAGTTCATGGAACGGAGCGTGTTCCCGGAGCCCCTCCTCTCCGTGACGCTGCGCAGTGACCCGGGCTCGGAGTCCCGCTCGCTCTCCTCCGCTTTGGTCTTCTCCTCCTCCGACTCTTCTGCAGCAGGAGGCGCAGGGACACGCCTCTGTTTAGGGTCCTCGTCGTCCCACAGGCCATGGCACTGGACACAACAGTGATTATAGTCATGAATGTAAAATACACCAACGCATCCGACGCTGTGTTCCTGCGTTTTACTCTGAAAATATAGTGTAAATTAACCAGGTGAACGACCATCTCTCAGACTAGGGTTTTAAAGCATTTTGTGCCACTGTTATTGCACTTTTAAATCAGACCTTGTCCATGGGCGACACAACTATTTCAAAAGTGAGGGAGGCCACGCGGTGGGGGGGTCTGGGGGTCCTTACCCAGAAAAAAATAAATTTAAAAAACGTTACGTTTCCTGCTTTTTTGGGACATTTCCTCTTGCTGGATGAAGTGTGAATCTTGGGTGATGTGATACGTGGACAGTTCTTATCCCATTGGCAAATAATTCAACTTTAAATATCAAGATATGTTATAAAATGTTTTGGAAAAAGTAAAAAATAATCCAGATCAATCAAGATGAATAAATCTTAACTTATCATAACTGAAATAAAGAATCATATCCTGAATTCAAGTCTTTTTAGCTCATCTAGATATCCATTTTGGCAGAATATATCAATGAAATCTCTTTGTAATGGGTGAATATTGTCATTGTTTTGTCGACTTTGTTGTACCTTGAGTATCGATCTGTGGAAGAAGAGCGCCAGCAGCTGCACTAGGTCGTAGTGCACGTAGCCGTCCTTCTTCTCCACGCCGATGATGTTCGGCGGGTAGAAGGCTTTGTTTTTGTCCACGTTGTGCTGATTAAAGGGGAAGAAGCCGAACTGGAAGAAGTACTTGACGACAATGGTGAACTGCCGAAAACGGACGAGATCGCGGTTAGAACAAACGGCCGACCGACCGACGAAACCTCCAAAAAAAAGTCCCCGCCGGACGGCTCACCTCCGTGTAGACAATGGCGGTCATCCAGTAGCGCTTGCTGGGGCGCGGCACGGAGAGCATGGCCCAGAGGAAGATGGTGATGGGCAGCACCAGCGTGATGCAGGAGGCCGACACCATGTGGTTGATGATGATGACCAGGAAGCAGACCATCTCCGAGTGCGCCACCAGCATGTTGTAGAGGGCGTAACACAGCTGCAGGACCAGGGGCTGCGCCGTGTAGAACTTGTCCGACTCCTCCAGCTCCTCGTCGTAGAACATCCTGCGACGAGGATTCAGCGACGGCACAAACGTGACACAAGGTGAGGGAGATAGCGTCAAATCATATCCAATTATGGTTTGATATGGTCGATAGAAAAAACTGCCGGATTTTCTGGACTATAAGACGCACCTTTTTTCAAAGTTTTGGCCGGGGTGCGACTTATACTTATACTCCGGAGCGACTTATATGTGATATTATTTGTTATTTTCACACTTTTCACCGCATTTCATACTCCAGTGCGACTTATATATGTTTTTTTCTTCTCTATTATGCATTTTTTTTTTTGCTGGTGCGACTTATAGACCAGAAAATACGGTACAATCGACACTATTGCTGCGTTCCAGGCGACAGGGAGGATGGATATGTCCCACTCAAACGTTCCGGCCTCAGAGTGTTCCGGCTGAATTAACTCGAATGTAAACAATGCTAAAGGCTAATGCTAAACTGTAGGCTACAACAAACGTCTAAAGCATGGTAAATGACATATTGTCGGATTCAACCTGTAACAATTGTTTACATTGTTTGTGATTAACGAGAGAAGAGTAGGATTCACGAGTTGAGCTCAGACTCTTTTTTTTTTCCACGTTATATTAAAACACATTCGCACAAATACAGCAGGTGGCGGTAATGTAACACTTTATGGACACCAGCCACCATAAAACACCAAAGAAGTTTGTGATTAACCCCTCAGATATACTTCTTCCATCAGAACGTCAGAAAATCAACAATAAAACAGCAGAAAAAGGTGTAGAAGAAGTAAAAATATGCAAAAGGGGTAAACAAATACTACAGTTACTTAAAAAAAACACTCCTGTCCACAGATCAGATCCAAGTATTGGTCCATCTGATTACTCTAGTCGTTTCCATGGACCCGCTGTGTTCCGAGTGTGTTTCTCACTTGTTGAGCAGCAGTTCGCTGGCGGTCAGCTCGGTGGTCATGGAGGGCAGGACCAGGTCGGACCTGCTGCAGTCCGATTGGCTGTCGGGCGTCATGATCATCAGCCTCTTCCGGTCCATGTCGCTCTCGTCGTCGCTCACCTCCAGGCGGTCGAAGCTCACGGCTTTGCTGTAGCTCGGGGGGACCTCGGCGTCGGAGGTCTGGGAGGCGTCGGTGTCCGGGGTGTACAGCAGCGCCCCCTGTGTTCACGGGCAGCACATGCGGGAGGTTGTTGGAAACTGGGACACTTTAACTGCATTTTCTTGTTTTCTTTTTAGATTAGATTGGTGTATTTGAAAAAAGGACAGTGCAATTTCATAAAACACATGAATAAACATGAGTAAAACAGCCAGAATTAGTCAAAAGCTATTTTTCATTTGATGTTAAAGGACATTAAAAGACATTAACAATACAACACAGACATTTAACCCACTATTCCAATTCAACCAAATTAACTGAGACTCCTCATTTCCTGATAATCAAACCAAAGATCAAGGTTTCAGAGCTGAATAAGTGTAAAAAGTACCTCCTGTACCTAATATTCAGTTCAAATACAACCAAAGTTCAAATACGAATACAAAAAACACTCAACAAATGTTTATATATGTTTGTACTTCTGACCTGTTCATGAGCTTTTAACCGTGTTTTCACAGTGTTTCCTCATCATTAGTTTGTTGTATTTTGATAGATTGTGTGTTTCTATCACTGTTCACGGTTGATAAACTGTAAAATGCTGTATGTTTAAGAGTCAAAAGTAAAAGTGCAGTAAAGTCTCACCTCTGACAGATACTGTGTCTGTCCTGCCCCATCTTCACTTTCAGAAATAAAACCCTTTTCGTCGGCTGAAGTGACGACCTCTGCGTCTTCAGGGCGGGCGGGCGGGTCACGGTGGGACGGCTGGATCTGGAAACCATAACGAGCATAATTATGACTCTAAATATTATTATTATTATTATTCTGTTTTATTAATCCCTGCCTGTTTTGAATTTTCATTACAATTTAAAATTATTCATTCATATATATATATTTTTTTCATTCATTCATTGATCTATCTTGTATTTATTGAATTACAAAAAAAAACATTGAAAAACATGCATTCTTACTTTGATTTGACCTGTAACTTTATGGAGTACATATGTTTACTGCCTCGTCCTATAACCAGTTAACAGCATTTGTTTGCACTTACAGATCGGTCGGTTTGAAGATAGAAAACTTTATTATGATTTTTACTTACTATTAAGTTAGGAAAAAAAGAAGAAGATGCAATCAAAGAGTCTCTATTTGTCGTACTCTTGCTTTCTAACTCACACCAGAACAAAAAACTGAATTTTTTAACAAAAATAGCAACCAACCAAGCCATAACACGCGTCAGTGTCAATTAAACTAAAGTTGTGGCAGCTTGAAGAGGCTGGTCGGGCTTGGACTTGGCCTTTGACCATAACAGTTCCTAAAGATGTTTTCTCTGTCCTCGCGGTTGGACTGGACACCTGAAGACCACGCTACGCCACGAGCTGAAAGACTGGATTAAAAGCA
The DNA here is from genome assembly GCF_026437365.1 of Eucyclogobius newberryi. Lineage (NCBI taxonomy): Eukaryota > Metazoa > Chordata > Actinopteri > Gobiiformes > Gobiidae > Eucyclogobius > Eucyclogobius newberryi. The sequence continues at coordinate 7,063,693 of NW_027315746.1, read as the reverse complement.
AGAATGTGCTGCTGTTTCTGCTGTTTGTGTCAAAAGCCTTAGATTCTGTGCTGTTGGGTTTGATTCAAATGCAAAACAGTGGTTTGCAGATGCCTCTGCTGATGGCTTTCAATCTGAATGTTCCTCAAGGCTCTGTCCTTGGACCCCTTCTATTTACAATTTACATAACCGTAAAATAAGGTACTCTTTATTTGTCCCACAATGGGGAAATTCTAGTGTTGCAACACAGTTTAGACAGATTAGGAACAAAAGTATAATAATAAAAACAGATTTAAAAAAAAAAAACTCTTATAATCTTAATAATTGGTCAATTGGTCATGATCTAAGACACAGTATCATCCACTTGTACGCAGATGATGTGATTCTATATGCTTGTGCACAAGTGATGCAAAATAAAAGTGTGTTCCTCTTAACTGTAGAAAACAGTTAATCCAGGCTACACTTCTTTCCGTGCTGGATTATGGTGAAATAACAGGAAATCAAACAAACAATCATTATAATAACTCACCTCACAGGTTTCCTCCTCCTCCTTCGTCGTCTCTTCTGTCTCCGGGACAAACGGTTCCCATCCCTCCGTCTCCCAGCCCCTGTTCTCCTCCTCGGACCCTCGCGGTCGCTCCGGATCCTCCGTGATGTCCGCCTGGTTCTCCGCCTCGCCCCACGGACTCACGCCCTTCTCCGGCTCCACCGCTTTGGGCTTGTCCTGCTCGTCCTCCACCTCCTCGATGGTGTCGGTGGTGCCTTGTCTGGAGAACAGGGTGACGCACTGGGTCGCTTCACTGGGCGAGGGAAAAGGACGGGTCAAGAGGGGAAAAGGACGGGTCAAGAGGGGAAAAGGACGGGTCAAGAGGGGAAAAGGACGGGCCAAGAGGGGAAAAGGACGGGCCAAGAGGGGAAAAGGACGGGCCAAGAGGGGAAAAGGACGGGTCAAGAGGGGAAAAGGATGGGTCAAGAGGGGAAAAGGACGGGTCAAGAGGGGAAAAGGATGGGTCAAGAGGGGAACGCAACGGGTCAAGAGGGGAACACAACGGGTCAAGAGGGGAACACAACGGGTCAAGAGGGGAACACAACGGGTCAAGAGGGGAACACAACGGGTCAAGAGGGGAACACAACGGGTCAAGAGGGGAACACAACGGGTCAAGAGGGGAACACAACGGGTCAAGAGGGTTACGAGGGAAGTATCGACAATATTATCACAATATTCATCTCATGGTACTGTAGTTATTGTGATATTGTGAAAACAGAATTAGAAATATGCTTCTTTCTCCTGTTCAAATGCCTCGACAAGCCTTTGGTGTGAATTATTATGGTCATGATACAAATAAATAAGAAATAACAGTTATTCCTTCATGTGGACTGCACTGGACAGCAATGGTCTACGTCAGGGGCAAACGTGTTCCAGTTTGAGAACGTTCCCACACGCCGAGGTCTGGAACATCACGTCTCATTTATGCCACTTTTGTCAACATAAATACTAATTCATTATATTTCAAAAACACAATTTACTTCAAAAACTTGGGCGGGCTTTTAAGTGTCGCGCACTGTGTCATATCACAGCACAAATAAAAGAAAGATGTTTAATGGCCGTGTTATGTATATGAAAAGGTGAAATGAGACCTGGACACGACGCTGCTGCCGCTGTCCGCAGACGAGGTGGTCTCGTCCAGGACTCTCATCTTCCGCAGCTTTGGCCGGGCGCGCTCGCTGGTTTTGGGGACGCACTCGGGCATCCCGTCCAGCTCGTCCAGCGTGGACTGACGAGAGAACAGCATGGTGGCCTCTGTGTAGGCGCTGGAGCGGGTGAGGCGAGGGTGAGGTGTGGGTGAGGTGTGGGTGAGGCGAGGGTCAGGTGAGGGTGCGGTGAGGGTGAGGCGAGGGTGAGGCATGGGTCAGGTGAGGGTGAGGCGAGGGTCAGGTGAGGGTGAGGCGAGGGTCAGGTGAGGGTGAGGCGAGGGCCAGGTGAGGGTGAGGCGAGGGTGAGGCATGGATCAGGTGAGGGTGAGGCATGGGTCAGGTGAGGGTGAGGCATGGGTCAGGTGAGGGTGAGGCATGGGTCAGGTGAGGGTGAGGCATGGGTCAGGTGAGGGTGAGGCGAGGGTCAGGTGAGGGTGAGGCGAGGGTCAGGCGTGGGTGAGGCGAGGGTCAGGTGAGGGTGAGGCGAGGGTCAGGTGAGGGTGAGGCGAGGGTCAGGTGAGGGTGAGGCGAGGGTCAGGCGTGGGTGAGAGTGAGTTGAGGCGAGGCGAGGGTGAGGCGAGGGTGAGGGTGAGGCGAGGGTGACGATGGGAACACAAAACATGTGGATGAGACGGGCCAAATGTCGTAAATGATGAATAAATAATAGTAAATAAATAACAACACAACTGTAATCAAATTGTGAGTTCAAATGTAATTACTGACAAAAGCCTCACAATTATTAAAAAATAATTTAAGTTTGACTAGTCGGACCGTGAACTGTTGAGTTGAAGCGAACACGCCTACAAACAGCTTAAACTCCGCCCCCTCCTCCAGCAGGGTCCCGTACCTGGACATGGAGTCCCGGGAGGCGGTGGAGTCCTGGCTCTGCATCCTGAACCCGGCCCGCCTCCTTCGGACCCGTCCCGACCCCGAGGTGGACTCGTCCTCGCTCAGCTGGTCCAGACTGGACTCCCGGGACAGGTTCAGCCTCATGGCCTTCTGGTAGTACACGTGGATGCTCTCTCTGGTCGGGACGTTCCCCTGAAGGGCAAAAATGAATCTGTTATAGTTTTATACCAAATACCTGGAGGACACACCTCCCCACACTGCGGGACACGCCTCCCCCCGCCGCAGGACATGTCTCCCCCCGCCGCAGGACACGCCTCCCCCCGCCGCAGGACATGTCTCCCCCCGCCGCAGGACACACCTCCCCCCCGCCGCAGGACACGCCTTCCCCGCCTCCCCCGCCTCCTGACACGCCTCCCCCCGCAGCAGGACACGCCTCCCCCCGCCTCCTTACACGCCTCTCCCCGCCTCCTGACACGCCTCCGCCCCGCCGCAGGACATGTCTCCCCCCGCCTCCTGACACGCCTCCCCCCCGCCGCAGGACATGTCTCCCCCCGCCGCAGGACACGCCTCCCCCCCGCCGCAGGACACGCCTCCCCCCCGCCGCAGGACATGTCTCCCCCCGCTGCAGGACATGCCTCCCCCCTGCCGCAGGACACGCCTCCCCCCCGCTGCAGGACACGGCTCCCCCCCGCCTCCTGACACGCCTCCCCCCGCCTCCTGACACGCCTCCCCCCGCCGCAGGACACGCCTCCCCGCGCCTTGCGATATGCCTCCCCCCGCAGCAGGACACGCCTCCCCCCGCAGCAGGACACGCCTCCCCCCGCCTCCTGACACGCCTCTCCCCGCCTCCTGACACGCCTCTCCCCCGCCGCAGGACATGCCTCCCCCCGCCGCAGGACACGCCTCCCCCCGCCGCAGGACACGCCTCCCCCCGCCGCAGGACACGCCTCCCCCCGCCGCAGGACACGCCTCCCCCCGCCGTACGTACCTTTTTGACCTCCCGCGTGAGCATGCAGCGCTCGATCTTCAGCACGGTGGAGATGTCGATGTACTCGCGGCACATCTCGTTCATCCAGCGCGTGAAGCTGTCGACCGTCGTCTGGAACAGCACCCACGTGAACTTGATGATGTTGAACACTCGCTTGATGATGTTGTCTGTGGAGAGCGGGCAGAAGGGTCAGCGGGGTCGAAAGGTCAGCTCGGAACCAAAACCACAGACGTCCAGAGGTAAAAGCGGTTCAGACTTAAACCAAAGAAAGGACTGTTCTTTTTGTGTTGTATTCTTTAGGTTCAACATTTGTTTTTAATGCGACAAAATGGAAGAAAATAGAACAGAAATCGAGATCTTTCTTTATGAGGATGACAATTGAAATTATTATTTTAATTGCATGTCCCGCGCTTACTGACTCTTACAGTATTAAATGACCTTTGACCTTTACAGATCTTTTTACTTTTGCATCCTTGAAATGTAAATGAGACTGGCCACACTTAAAGGCACAGTACGCACTTTTCTGTAACTTCACCTGCATAATTGCATGGAAATAAAAGGTTCAAACCATACTTCAGAACATACAGATAAGACAGGTTTAATGCCACAGTCTGGAATATTATAGTTAAATGAGCAACATGGAAACGAGCAAGCACAAGGACGAGTCAGGTTTGTGGAGTAACACCATTTTTAAACATACTTGTGCACACACAGGGCAAGATAAAAATGCTTTTGTTTTAGTAAATATTTGCCACAAAAACAGTTACGTACTGTCTCTTTAAGCAATATTGTGATGCCATCTTGAAAAATGAATTTGGAAATAGACAAATCTGACCGACTTTGGACCAAATGGGACTTTTGTATTAAGTTAATTTTATTTGTTTACCCATAATCTTAAAAAAGAAAAGAAAATTAACCTTGAGAAAAACTAAGGTACTTGGTACATGAAAACAGCACAAAAAACATTATAATATCCTAAAAAGACCCATAAAATCCCAAATAAACATCCCATTTGGTCCGGCGTATGCATCTATGTAATTGCAACACAGGTAAAAAGATTGACTATGTTTGTTTTTTTAATAAAAAAAATGACCCAAACAAACACTAAAATTCACACCAACCTGGTCCATCCTTCTCTTTGTTCTCGTCCTCCGTCTGTGGATCATTTAAAAGATCGCCCAGGTCTATGGTGACGTGACCCGCTGCCGTATAAAAACACACATAAAAACACGTGTTTGTTTAAAACTCTGTGTAAAAGACAACAAGGCGTTCGCGCTGGTCTTACGCTCTTTCTTGGCTTTCCTGTTCCGGACCCCTTTGGTGTACTTCTTCCAGAATTTGCGCTTCTCTTTGGTCTGGGCCTTCAACGCCGCTTTCGGGTCGGTGATCCAGGCGTGGTACAGGAACTGACCAGGGATAAAAACGTTAAGACGCGAGAGATCTACCGGAGTGCCTGCTTAGGAACTAGAAATATAAAGTGTGATGTTTTGCTGGAGAAAATATGGAAAATAAACGTTAATATAGAGATTTTTCCCTCTTATTTCCCTGTTTATGTCTGTTTTTATGTGTTAGCACTTGATTTCTTTATGTCTTTTAATTCTTTGCTTAGTATCCATGAGTGCAAAGAAAGGAGCTGCTAAATAAAATGAATCATCATTAGTATTTTTGATGCCCCTGACAGCCTTTTTGGTTTGTTTTACTTAGTTTTTGTTTTTTATTGCTCTGTGTAAAGTGTCTGTGAGTCTGTTGAAAAGTGCAATATTAAACATATTATATATCTTCATTATTATCTTTAAAACATGTGCAATAATGTAAAAAACAAACAAACATGAGCTGCAATAAATAAATAGGCGATTAAAAGTAGTTAGTTTGCATCTTTAATGAGTCAAACAAGTTTTCAGGTTATTTATTCAGACGTCCACAGTTTAAATCTTATTGTTAGAAAAAGAAAATAACTAAAAGTCCCTCGCTCGAACAAAGAACCATGAAAAAAATTCACCTACAAAAATGGTTGTTTAATTTATATTTAGTGAATAATGAGACGTAATTATTGTGACAAGCCTAATTATAAGTTTAGTTAAATATCCTGTATTTAACTGCCATATGTGAGAATGTGTGAACACAACAAGCAAAACCTGAATTATTTTATTTTCAAATGTCTTTGTTTGTTGGCCAATTTGCTCTCTCAACATTAAGCTCCAATCTAAACCTAATGATGTTTTAATTTGTTAAACTAAATCCACTCACATCCATTATTTATCAGGCTTTCTGACGAAGTTTGTTTCATTACAACATCTAAAATTTCTCAAAATACACTGTTCTCACCTCAACATCAGTAGCACCTACACACACCAAACTTTACAAACATGTACTTAGCTATATTCTGACAGAGAGTACTGAAGGATTTATTGATATTTCATTCCAAACAAGATTTATACATTTTTTTGGCCTATTTTTTGTATTTTTATGCCATTTTTCAGCCAAATTTAGTGAGTAATATATCATTTTTAACTGAAATACTAAATGAAATATCAAAAACCATAATATAATTTCTAATATGTCAACAATGTATATGCACCATACCATTTTCACACATAATTAACATTTTATATGAACTCACTACATGACGATAAACATAACACATTTTGTTCTTACATTTTTGTCCGTCAACACCAGCAGAAGTTTAAAATTGTCATCTGTAAATGTGAAACTTTTCCCCCCCGTTTCCCCCGCAGTGCCTTGAGTTGTTAATGAGTTTTTAATAGAGAAGTAGTAGTAGTAGTAGTATTTCTGTGCACATGTGCATTATCTGGTGGCCATGCAGACGGACATGCGTGTGGGTGAGAGAAGCGTTAGTACCTTTCCTATCCTCATCACATACTGAAGCACAGTTTTAGGCAGCTTTATGATAGACCGGGGCAAAGCTATGACGGCCGACACAAACTTCCCGATCGCACGCTTCAGTGAGAGGAGAGAGTCACACGGTTAGTCAACACCGCACAGCAAAACACACACAAACAGGTTCAGGTCATTCAGGAAACACCAGAGAATTTAGTAGATTAGTAAATTACACTTTAGGAATGAAATCGAGACCGAACATTTCAAAACCTCTTAAAAACGACTCGTAGCATTCGAATCGGGTCATTTATAAACACTGTCGACATTTACCATACTTTCCAGACTATTAGATGTGCATTTTTTTCATAGTTTTGGCCACAAGAGGGCGCTCTAGGCTCTAAGCGACGCAGAAGAAGAATCTGCACTTCCTCTTCCTCTGGAGTTTGTGGAGTTGTTTAGAAGTGACACAGAGGAAGAAGAATTCATTGGATTTAGTAATTTGGGGTAAAACTGATGCTTTGGTAGCCTTGTTAGCATGTTCTTTATGCTATAGTTATCTGAATAACTGTTCATATGTTACGTTAACATACCAGACACTTACCACAGTTCTGTCTGTGCCTCATGTAGCTGAAGGTGTTAGCGTTAGCATACGTCATGTAGCTGAAGGTGTTAGCGTTAGCATACGTCATGTAGCTGAAGGTGTTAGCGTTAGCATACGTCATGTAGCTGAAGGTGTTAGCGTTAGCATACGTCATGTAGCTGAAGGTGTTAGCGTTAGCGTACGTCATGTAGCTGAAGGTGTTAGCGTTAGCATACGTCATGTAGCTGAAGGTGTTAGCGTTAGCATACGTACACCTATTCACCATGTTCTCTTATCTGTTATTATTTTAAACTGCAGACATTTACAGATGAAATGTCTGTTCTTGGTCTTGGATTTTATCAAATACATTTCCCCCAAAAATGCGACTTATACTCCAGTGCGACTTATATATGTATTTTCTTCTTTATTATGCATTTTTTGGCTGGTGCGACCCAAACTCCAGTGCGACTTGACTCTGGAAAATACAGTACATGGCCAGTAAAAATGAGATAACTAGAATATACAGATAACCCAATACTTAGGTCTGATTTTGGCGAGTGTTGTACTTGGAGGACAAATATTCAATTCAATCTTTAACATTTTCTTTTACATTTTTGTCTTTGCCAAACTTGTAGTGAACGAATGCGATGATAAAGAGTCTGTACCTGAAACGCTGACTTCCTGGGCAGTTCCTCGTCCCGTTTGTCCTCCTCTTCTTCCTCCTCTTCACTGTCCGTCTCAAATAAATAATAGTCTCCACTTCTCACCACTGAGACAAGTGCAGTCACACACACACACAAGACAATTAACACCGCCGAACCCGCACGACGTCGTTAGGCTACTGCGCAGGAAGCTACGGGCGTTTAACATATACTATGTTGTTTTACTGATGTCAGAAAGGCACTGCAAAAAAGAGAACGTGTTCAAATGACTTGAATTCGGAATAATCATCTCGACTTGAACGGTCTTCATTTACATTGCATTTTTTTTGACTCGTTTTGGGCGATTTCTGATCGAATTCGAGCTAAAATCATCCGTTTGTGGAATGACAAAATAAAATGTACTGCAATGGCATACAATTTGACTTAAGTACATGCAGAGGTGGGTAGTATTACATTACATAGTTACATTTACTTACTTGTTTAGTACTTGTTTAGTACTTGTTTAGTACTTGTTCAAAGACTGCTCTGAGTGGTTTTCGGGCGGCCTTCGTGGAATATTGGAGTACTGTATTTAGTTTGAAGCAACACTACGTCAACAATATCAAATTATTCTAATATTTGTGTTTTCTTTTTCAGATTTTTTATTTATTTTTTGATTAAATTATTCTTGCAAGATGAATAAAAATAAATTCAAGATCTGCGCATTATTTAAAACGTGATCCTTCCAACTACACAACCTTCAGATTCTTCACTTTACTACGACTTCTTCTTCTTCTTCTTCCGAGTACTGCTATTTTGAAGTAACGTTACTCTTACGTAAATACACGTTTTACCACCTCTGTGTTTTTAAATGTATGTCCAATGTCTCTGAAATCAGAAAATAGGTTCATCCGTCGCCATCGGGAGCGAACAGAACTGGGAAGTAGCTTTAGCGATGGTGATGCAACATAAAACACAATGAATTAAATAAAATAGTCAAATAAACTTCAATAAAAGGCGTGCACAAAATAGAAAGCAGACTTGACTGAATACCACACAACGCCACGGGCATCCGCGCTCGACGCTATCTTGGACTCGCTTTTTTTCCGGGGGATTCTGAACTCAGAACGCGATGGCACCGTTCGAATCGAGATCGAAACCCCGCCCTTCAAATCACTCACACCAAAACGTCGCTTTTTTTTGCAGTGCGTCGGTGGCAAGGGGAAAGTTAGCGAAGTGTGTCGTTGCAAAAAGTGGGTGAATGGTCAAAAGAGTCGGTGGTGGGAAATGTTTGTGTTTTAGAACTCTTTAGCGTAAAAGAGACAGACAGAGCAAGTTAGACCAGGACTAAGGAGCTGAAGCAATGGAGGCTGGCTTATGTCCTTGAACAGAAGTGCACGGGGGGGAGAAAAGGGGGCGGGTGGATCAGCACACACCAAAATGACCAAGATGAAACGGGCAAATGATTTCAAAACTGTGACGAGGGGGAAATGGACCCGAGACATGAGTTCGGACCACGCAGACAGCCGCAAGTCTTTCCAAAGGCTTTTTTTCTGGGAGAACGGCGGGAGAAATGATCGATCGTCTTTACAGTATTATTGAAGATGTTTTTTGGGGGGAAAATTCAACCGGGGAACACTGCGTTTCCTCGTCGCCGCTACTTCCTGTCGCCGTCGGCCAATCGAAGCCAGTCTACGTTCGACGTCCAAGCAACGCCACTTCGTTTTTACAGCGCCGAGAGCAACTTAAGCCTCTCTACTTCCTGCTAAAACAACCCAGGAACACAGCGTTTCCTCGTCGCCGCTACTTCCTGTCACTGTCAGCCAATCGCAGCCGGCCTACTTTCAATGTCCAAGTCGCATTTTAGCTCCGCCACTTTGTTTTTAGCGCTCTGGGAGCCACTTTAGCCTCTCTACTTCCAGCTTTCTCTGCCGCTAAACCAATCAGCTTTCAAGTCGCTGATATAAATACGCTCTCTCTCCTCGACGTAACCTCCTTCTGTCCAAAAACTGCTTTAACGACAGGACAAACTGCTTCCTCGGCCTCTCCACTCTCCTATTCAACACTAAAAGAGATGGCGGCGGAATCTCTCATCCGTCCTGGCGTCATCTGTGGTAGAAAACATCTTTGTCTGGTCATACCGAACGAGCTGCAGCAACTAATCAACCGATCGCGACAAAACCAATCGGATTTTGATCGTCGTAATGGTTTTCTGGGCGATACGGATGCTAAAAGAGATGTTGGCGTATGTTTTTTCATAACAAAGACGGTGGCGTTAAATACACTTCAGCTTTTGCTCAATAATGCAATTTAGTCAAATCCCGCACACTGTCTCAACTCTTCATTCATTTCATCAACGTTTTAATCTCCCTCTGACCTTCATCCGTGTGCTGGAATTTTCCTTACGTTTTAGAACTTTATTTATCTAAAAATACATTCAAAAAGTCTCAAAGGTTCACACAAGGAACTATCGTTTAACTCATCAACTACTAAAGTAACCATAAGTTGCAGCCTTCGTCTACAACAGTCGACATCTCTGAGGCGGAGGTGGCCGGACCTCAATAAAGCTCGGTCAGGACTAATTTGAGCTCGGGACAGAATAAATGCTGCTACGCAAAGGATTTCAGGACTCTCAGACTGAATAAAACACGATTCAAACACACTCAAACTGAACAAACCGTAAACCACGTTAGATAATCACGCACTTGAACGATCTAATCTGCACGTGGTGTGTTTGCCACGTCCGTTCCAAGCTAGTAGCAAACTAGCTAGCTAAACTTTCCATCAGGCCGACTAATACTATCGGAAACGTTTTGATTTTCCACGTGAAACCACCGAAAACAACAAACATTTTCACCGCAGCATATACCACGTCTATCTCCCCGATCGCCACATCGCCGAGGTCTTCGCCCGCCAGAGTCTGAGTTGCCAAAGTCCACGCAACGAGCTGCACGTGCGAGTGTTTCCCGGCTGAATTCACACTACGGCGACTTCCGAATGCGTTTCGTTGGTCCGTTGGTCGCTCATGTCTGCAGGCAAAGAATGAATTGAGTCTCTAAACTTCAGGCAGAGTAAAGTTTAGTCGTGATTCATGTCTTTGCGCGATGACGACCGATGGCAGAGATTCTCGACTGGGGGCTCGTCGGGCAGAAAGCGGGGTACACACCGTCGGGCCGTGGTCATTTTCCTCTGGACGTCCCAATTTCTGTCTGTTTAAGGCAACTCAAGTTAAAAAAAAAGTGCATGATGTCACTGGAAAGAACTCTCTCTGTAAAAAACGACTGTCGACTTTCAAAATAAATCAGTAAATCATCGTTTGCAAATTCGCATGAGATCGATGAGAACAGACGAAACATATTTGATGGTAAATTAACTTGCAGATCAACATTTTTTTTGAGTAATGACAGAGATTAAAATATGAAGACTGAATTGTGTGAATCTAATTTTAATTTTATTTTTTTAGATGTTATTGTATTTATTGGTAGCACTTCACGGTAATGATGTTGTAACAGGATGGTAATAACACGGTAACTAAAAGTGTGATTCAAGTAAGAACATTTTAGGGTTTAGGGATGCCCCGATCCAGCGCTTTCAGTTCCGATACCGATATTGATACTTTGAGTACCTGGCTACTCCAGATACTTTCCTTAAAGGGGACGGACAATGCAAAATCGACCTTGTTATAGCAGAGTACATAGCATCATTTTCTTGCACATCTTGAGTGCTCAGAAAATTCCTGTTTTCACCTACCCACTAGCTCCGCCCACATCCCTGTATGCAATATTGCGGTTCACGACGTCAAACAAAACGCAAAATCGTGGAAAAACTGAGTACCTGAAAAAAGCGTAGTATGTCGCCTTTGAAAGTACTTCAACTAGATCAAAACTTCCTAAAAGATTAAGAGTAGTAGATATTGTAATAACACGCTAATAAATAGTATCTGTACGCCTGTTATAGCAACTTTAAAACACTATAAAATACAGTCAAATTCTGTAAGATGTGAGCTTTAAGATGAATATTTATGGTTGAACTTGGTAAAAATACATTTGTCTTCTCTAATAAGGCTAACTGGAGTATCGAATCAGTATCGGAAGTTAGAGTATCAATACACGACACATTACACTTCACAGCATCGGCACCGATATCAATACTGGTATCGGAGCATCCTTGAAAAACATTTATCACTCATGGAATCCGGAAATGATGATTTGATTTCTTGGAATGAGGAGAAATGCGCTCATCCCTCGTTATCTCTGGCTATTACCGTGTTATAACCATGCTATTACGCTGCTGATTTAGTTTGTTTTTGTTTTGTTTTTCCTACATTCGTGAACCCGCCTCGCCGTGGAGGTCGAACACGCTCACTCAACGCCCGAAAACTGCCAAAAGTCCCTTAAACAGAAACAGAAAATGACTAGAGCCTGTGTCGGCGGTGCCTTCGGAGCCCTAGGCCAGTGTGGGAATCCGGAGCGTTCTGGTCAAGGACACAAGAGCCAATCAGAGAAGAGGAAACCTACTGGACGCATGGTCAACCCACGGCCTCCACCACTGCTTTTTTTTGGTCTTGGCTTTCGCTCGCTGTGCTCCTAAAAGTCCACAAATACATCAATGCAACATGTCACAATAAAATATGTTATAGTCAGAACAGAAATATTCTTAAACAGCTATTACTTCATATGCACAAGAGCTACTCCATAAACAAAAACGTATATCGTACGGCTGTAGTAAGATTAAAGTACATACGACAGGTTGGACTACCCAATTCACACATGTTATCATATTATTTTTAAGACTTTGCCTAAAATCGTGCTTCGTTTTTCCGCAGTTTGACCATTTTCGTGCCGTTAATAATTCTACTTCCTGTTTTACTTCCTGTTATGTAGCAACCATACAGGAAACAATGGCCGTAGCTCGTCTAATTTACACAGTGATCATAATTTTACCTTTATTTTCTTCAATTCATATTTAAACTGACTTGTTTTACGTTAATTGTTCCTGAATTTTGGAATTCTGTTAATTTTCAACTTTTTTCCCAACTTTTTTTCACAAGCTTCCACTGGATTGACGTAAACTGTGATTTATATTCACCAGAAGTACTATCCCACCAAACTAAGTCATAAATAAACAACATGAAAGTCATATGCACTCTAGGTTTGGCCTTGGAGAAAGTTTGTGCTGAATAAACAGACTTCATATTTTAATTTTTAGCATTACTTGTTCATTTGGACTTTGGACATGATAATCACGCTCCTCTGCCGTACATTTGAGTTTAGAGTCATGCTAAATCCGTGTCGTTGGTTTGCACATGTTTTATCTATGTCTAAAAGAACTATTCATTCGTGTAACTCTCTCCCTGACTGTCGGCGATGGAAGATCTCGCGAGATGAAAGATTGTGCACACATCAAGAACATTTCACTCTGTCAAATTTTAATGTTACAATTGTTGTGAGAAGAACGATAATGATTTTATTCAACGCTTCATAATGACCAACAACAGGGGAATCCTTCATTTTCTTCCTTCTCATTGTCTAACTAATATAAAAAACGATTAATCTTAACATCGCCTATACGCTTTGTCCCTCCGGCCTATACGCTTTGTCCCTCCGGCCTATACGCTTTGTCCCTCCGGCCTATACACGCTGTCCCTCCGGCCTATACGCTCTGTCCTTCCAGCCTTTACGCTCTGTCCCTCCGGCCAATACACTCTGTCCCTCTGGCCAATACACTCTGTCCCTCCGGCCTATACACGCTTGTAAATCGAGCTGTATGTGGTTTTGCTCATTTGAACCGTACCGTCGTCGTCGTCGTCGTCGGGCTGCACCAGGTTCTGCCCCTCCCCCGACTCCTGGGCGATACTCAGCATCTTCTCCTTGCCCCTCTTAAACTTCTGCTGGCGGACTTTAATACGCTCCATCCTGATTACATTAGATCAGACAGGAGACGTGAGAGACGGTGTGTAAACAACTATGGTCAATTACGGACATCCAGACGACATGATACAACCGTGAAAGCTTCGACTACAGACATTCGACATTCACATTGAGAGTGCAATTGTAATGTTCGCAATCAGGGCTGGGCAATTAAAGGGGCCGTACCCGATTTTTTTTTTTTTAAATGTTTATCTGTTTTTCCTCAGTACAGGTTTATTGTAGAAGAATCTGGAGACAATGAGACCCCAGCCCTTTCTCCGAGAAATGCACTGTTAGCATGCTAATTTTTGTTAGCTTTACTGTGACAACAAAACGCGCTCTGGCCTCAAAAAGCAGTGAAAAGTGCTTTTAAACTGAATATTTAGGATGCTCTGTATGAATTTGATACATTTGGACCGGAAGAAATTTGACAATTTTCGGATAAAATGCCTCTGTTTAAAAATCTTTTTAAAAAAATACAAAAATATGGAAAATTTTAAACATTGATTAAAAAAAAACAGATAACAATCAAGTTTCAATGGTGTCCGATGAAGCTCACCACAATAAAACATTTGAAGTGCAATATATTTGTAAAGAAAATATCACGATAAATGATAATATTGAAACTACTTGATGCCACTGACTGTCACATTAACCCTTAAACCTTTTCTAAATGTACAATGTCACTAAAAAACATGAACCATAAGAAATAAAATGCAGAATCAAACACTTGAGTAGTTATTATTTAGTCATAGAAGGTTCTTATTTGACGACAAAGAAATAAAAAACCTACAACACAAAAAAGTACAGATGATAAATATTGAGTCTTAAAATATATTGTTCCATCTGTAGATACAGTAATTATTGTGACAGGCCAATGACTTATACCTGCTAAAACTGCAGTAGTTTAGACTTCTACAACCTTCTTCTTATATTAGCTCATCAGTTCATATGTGAGTTTTCTGTCAAATGTTAAATCTCTGTGTTTTGAGTTGTTCACAGTGTACATTCTTAAGAGCCTTAGAATGAAAAGTGCTTAATGTACAAAACTACTGCGTCGACATGAACAAAAGTAAAGTATTTTGAGTTCTCACTGTCTCTTGAGCTGCTCCACAGATTTGCTCTCCTCTTCCAGTCGAGCTCTCACCGCTTTTACAATCGTGGCCTGGAACAGCTCGGCCCCTCTGCGATTAAAAACACCACGACAAACGCAATTAAACGACTATGACATGAAGGCGAGACACTGCAAGTGAATGGGGGGAAATCGTAGAGCGCCCCCTGCAGCTCAGAACAGACGCAAAAGCTTTGTTTTGTTTATTTCTTTCTTGTGTCCAGCATAATCACGTACAAAAACATGTCACGTTGCCAAATATAAAAAAAGAGACAGGGTTTCTCAGGAGAGTTCGCAAGGCTGCGTTTCCGCTCAGAAACAGCAGGGGGCGACGACGGACACTTCAAACGCCCCGAAAATACATATTCAACATCACAGAGACTTACAGAGACGTTTATCAAGGTAAAAGTGTTACTTAGTTATGCTTTGAATTTACAGATATCAATTTGAAGTTAAATTATAAAAATCTAAGACAAAAATGTATTACGTCAATCAGTTTGTCATCACGTACCTCTAATGTTTTTATATAAATATAACGCGTTTTTGGTTTAGAAATGGCTGAAAAAGCACAAAATTGGTACAGCAAAATCTCAGAAATGGACAAGTTTAAATTGCTTGCTTCATTTTGTTGACATATTAGTTAAAACAATTTAGTAATCTAGATCTGACTGAATTTTTTTTTTTAAATTCAAACTTGACTGGAATTAAATATCAAACAATTCCTTCTGTATGATCAGTCAAAATCTTTATCAGTACAAGATTGTGAAGTTTGGTATATTTATGTGTCTGTGGGAGAAAAAAATGAAATGTCCCATATGACTCTATGAATGCTGTGGATTAAATGAACTAATAAAACATTTTAGGTGTGAACACTTGTATATCGAGAGAGGAAAGTGACCGAAAAGACCAAAACAAAGAGTTTTTGGCCGTAGCGTCTCAACTAAGATAACAGTTGTGACACAATGGTTACCTGGACGCCAGTATCTGCGAGGCCCTGACGTCGGCCACCACGTGCAGGAAGTAGTAGCTCATGAAGACCCGTCGCTGCAGCAGCAGAAAGGCGAAGCAGATGCTGTCCCAGATGATGCCCGCCTCGCCAGTGGGCACCTCGCAGCGCTCCTCGGCCGCTGCGACACAAGCACCACGTCACAAAACACACACACACACACACACACAAAGAACCTGGCCTCACAGCGTTTCTCCTGGTTGATGACGATGTTGTAGTCTTTGATGGTGCAGGCCAGACTGAGGAGCTGGATCAGCCAACACTGATGCTTCACCAGGTGGTTGATGTAGCCGCACGCCAGGATCTGCGCAAACACGTTTAATGCCGTGAGACGCGACTTTCAAACCGCCAAAATGAGTGATGTACGTATTAAAAACCCGAATCGAACTCTCACAAACCCACAAACCATGTCGTTAATACTTGAACGCGCGGATTTACAGGCGCGCTAGTCATTTCCGCTGCACAGTTTTGGTTATCTAACATGTAACCCGAGTCCCCAAACCTAACCAAATTTACTGTTCCTGCTAACACTCTAACGCTAACACGCTAACAAACTAACACGCTAACACACCAACACGCTAACACACCAACATGCTAACACACCAACACGCTAACACGCTAACACTAACGTTAACACGCTAACGCTAACACACTAACACGCGAACACGCTAACACTAACATGCTAACGCTAACTATAAAAAAATAAACATCTGCTAAAAATAAGCAGCTAAGATGAACCGCTAACATCCGACTGGCGAAAGATAAAATACTCTAATAACAGATATGACTTTGTTCTCGGACAAACGTTGCTCATGTCACAAAATATATAAACTTTTCACAATCACTTAATCAATCCAAATAACTTTATTTGTCATCGACGGACAATTCGAGCCCACGGTGCGAGAAAAATGACAATCACAACAGAGCAGCTCAGCGAAGGACTCGAATCAGGACGCGTCTCCCACAGTGACCTCAACGAGCCCAACACGACCTCTATGTGACCCTTAGATGACCTCTAAATGACCCTTACATGACCTCTACATGACCCTTACATAACCTCTACATGACCCTTACATGACCTTTACATGACCCTTACATGACCTCTACATGACCCTTGCATGACCCTTACATGACCTCTACATGACGCTTACATGACCTCTACATGGCCCTTACATGACCCTTACATGACCTCTACATGACCCTTACATGACCCTTACATGACCTCTACATGACCCTTACATGACCTCTACATGACCCTTACATGACCCTTACATGATCTCTACATGACCCTTACATGACCCTTATATGACCTCTACATGACCCTTACATGACCTCTACATGACCCTTACATGACCTCTACATGACCCTTACATGACCTCTACATGACCCTTACATGACCCTTACATGACCCTTACATGACCCTTACATGACCCTTACATGACCGCACTGACAAAAACAACACTCTGCCCGCATTCCGTATGAAAACGAGACGCTAAACTAAACATAAGACACGGAGGAAACACTGAACAACTGGGACTGAATCAGAAATAAACCCAGACCAAAAACGAGGCCTGAACCAGGACTAAAACCAGGACTAAACCAGGACTAAAACCAGGACTAAACCAGGACTAAAACCAGGACTAAAACCAGGACTAAAACCAGGACTAAACCAGGACTAAACCAGGACTAAAACCAGGAGTAAAACCAGGAGTAAAACCAGGACTAAAACCAGGACTAAAACCAGGACTAAACCAGGACTAAACCAGGACTAAAACCAGGACTAAAACCAGGACTAAAACCAGGACTAAACCAGGAGTAAAACCAGGACTAAATAGGACTAAAACCAGGACTAAACCAGGACTAAACCAGGACGAAACCAGGAGTAAAACCAGGAGTAAAACCAGGACTAAACCAGGACGAAACCAGGAGTAAAACCAGGAGTAAAACCAGGACTAAACCAGGACTAAACCAGGAGTAAACCAGGAGTAAATAGGACTAAAACCAGGACTAAACCAGGACGAAACCAGGAGTAAAACCAGGAGTAAAACCAGGACTAAACCAGGAGTAAACCAGGAGTAAACCAGGACTAAAAGACTAAAACAGCCCTCACAGACAGGATGTTCTTCATGGTGATGACGAAGATGTTGTAGGCGATGAGGAAATCCCAGTAGTGCAGGATCTTCTTGATTGGCTTCAGCAGCAGCTCGCCGCCGAACAGCAGGAAGTAGAAGCAGGCCACGAGGTAGCCCATGCAGAAGACGCTGATGCGGGTGGTCCCCGTGATGAAGATGATGGTCAGGACGAACCAGAAGAGGTAGCTGAACGTGATGACCTTCAACATGTCCAGATACGACCTGCGGGACACAAGGGGGCGGAGCTTCAGCTGCCACTCGGCCCTAAAAAAAGCTGCACGTTTAGAGGAGTTTCTTATGATTCTGTCGCACGTTTGTGATTGTTGACGAGCATGAATGAACTTTTATTGAATATATTTAGCACGTTGAGAGTGAATTAAACGTCTGTGATTGTTACGAAGGATTTGAAGACAAATAAACGCGCTTTGGCTCATTATTGTTCAGCTGATTCTGGATTCAAACTTGTGATACACTCAAACGTGGAGCACAGAGTTATGTTTAAAGATCAATAAATGTGCTCAAACATAATCGTACGGTTTATAATTTTAATTCTGAACATTATGATTCTAATGAACAAATTAGAAACAACGGAAGTCGCTCCGGCATCGATAAAACCTTAACTGTCTTAACTACAGTAAAAGTTATACATCTGATATGGCATTAGATGTACAGCTTTTACTGTATTTATTAACTCGATGGTGGACGATTACTATGGAGGACAAACACCAGAAAAAGTACGTATTGGACTTTTAAATTGAACTTAACATATTTATCTGGACAAAGATATGGGCTAAAACAATATGTTATTATTACATTTCTGAACTGAACTGAAAAACATGAAGATCTTTAGGCAGGATCGTCTTGGACTTTAGAGTTAAAGATCGTTTTGACCAAAATATACAAATAAAAAGACATTCTTGTCCAAAAATCAAATGTTCTTTTAATCCTCATTTGACGCTTTCGTAGTTGTGAAATACTCTACAAGTACAAGTACAAGTACATAAACACTGTACAGAAGTAGCTGTCCTTTTTACTGAAATACTTGTATTCTTATTTGAGTAATTCTTTGCAATTATCAATGTACAAGTCAACGTGTACGTGATACTTTTACTTTAACCTGAGTCATTCTTTGCTCCTTTATCTGTACTTTTATCTAAGCAATTTTACTTTTACCACAGTCATTATTTTATCGACATACTTTGCGTGTGCTTTGCATGTGCTGTGCATGTGCTTTGCGTGTGCATGTGTAGTGCTTTGCGTGTACTTTGCGTTTGCTTTGCGTGTGCTTTGCTTGTGCTTTGCGTGTGTGTGTGCGTGTGTGTGTGCTTTGCGTGTGCTTTGCGTGTGTTGAGCGTGTGCTGTGCGTGTGCTTTGCGTGTGTGTGTGCTTTGAGTGTGCTTTGTGTGTGCTGTGCATGTGCTTTGCGTGTGTGTGTGCTTTGCGTGTGCTTTGCGTGTGTGTGTGCTGTGCGTGTGCTTTGCGTGTGTGTGTGCTTTGAGTGTGCTTTGCGTGTGCTTTGCGTGTGCTGTGCAGTGCTTTGCGTGTGCTGTGCGTGTGCTTTGCGTGTGCTTTGCGTGTGCTGTGCAGTGCTTTGCATGTGCTGTGCGTGTGCTTTGCGTGTGCTTTGCGTGTGCTGTGCAGTGCTTTGCGTGTGCTTTGCGTGTGCTGTGCAGTGCTTTGCGTGTGCTGTGCGTGTGCTTTGCGTGTGCTTTGCGTGTGCTGTGCAGTGCTTTGTGTGTGCTTTGCGTGTGTGAGTGCTTTGCGTGTGCTTTGCGTGTGCTGTGCAGTGCTTTGCGTGTGCTTTGCGTGTGCTGTGCTGGCGTACGGGACATCGCCCGGAGACAAGCGCTGCATCCTCACCTGCCCATCGACCGCGCTCTCTTTACATCGGGCCCGTCGTGATGTGCAAAGTGGACAAGTCTTTTATTAACGCACTCTGTGTCCATCAACACGGCCCCGGGGCAGAGCCCTGAGCGGGCCCCGCAGTCTGTCCGCACCGCAGGGCCCTCCGTGCACTTACGCCGTCCCTCTTTTCCCCCTTGGCTCGGATCGCATTACGCTTTTGGTGGAGTGGAGGGCAAGAAAAATCCATAGTCCGCAGAGGAGCGCGGCCGTCAAAGCAGCGCAGACACTTTGGCCTCGCAGTCCAAACACCAACATAAAGAGCTGCTAAGTGGGAGCGGGATTCTCTAACTCTGCGCGTGCGGCTGAACTCAATAAATGTGCAGAAAAGAAATGTAGTATTAATGTCGAACGATAAGTGAATGAACGTGATCAACGCTGATGCTGAAGAGGCTTTAATAACTGTGTGAATCTATAATAACCTTATGATAAACACAGATATGAACTGTTAAGTCATGACATAAAGCAATAATACTGTAATAATAATGTGTTAAGAGAGTTCAGGTGCATGAATCATGTAAAAATGTGATGGAAAACAGAATGCATCAACACATATTATCTAAAAATTGAGAAAAGGCTAAATATGTTGAAATTTTCACACATTTTCACACACCTTTTCATACATGTATGTATATATTTATGTATTTATGTCTGTATTTATTCATACAACATGAGTATTATGAATGAATGTTGTTTGGTTTTCTTTAGGAGGAAAAGAACACCAGAATCAGATGTTCATGTGTTTTAACTCAATATTTCATGCAAACAAACAATTAAAACAACACCTGCTAAAATAAGGCTGTTAAAAATGTGTAGTGAAAGAAATAAAGAATTGTAAAAAATATGGTGTATAGGCTTATTTTAATCCACATTTTGACATAGTAAGGAGCAGTTCAATTTAAACCAAACAATGTAAAAGTTTACATCAAATTTTGGACTAAACTGGGACTTGAGCCGGAAACTATCCTGGACTAAAGCAGAACTAAACCAGGTCCAGAACCAAACCAGACCAAGGCTCCACCCGGACTAAACTGTGCTCAAACCTGTGACACAGATACTTTCAAATACTTTCACTCACTAGATTCAATTTTAATATTTAATTCAATACAAAGTCTTATGTTTAAGCAACAGGAGGTTTTTATGTCTTTCTCACAACTTTCAAATCCTCACAAATCCTGTGGCAAAGTTGGAAATATTCAAGACTTTTTTAAGCATTAGAACATATTCTTCAGTAAAAGGAAGTGACTCTGGAACGCCATTAATTAAATCTTTAAAAAAAAAAAAAAAAAAAACACTCATTTGTAAGAATAAAGTCTGATACGCCGCCTTTAACTTGTAATAACAGGACTTTGTGCCGTAACCATAACTACCGTAGAGCACGACACGTCAAAACTGCTAAACGTTAGAAGTGTGAATTAAATCTTAACCGGTGTAAATACTTTTTGTGGTCTGCTTTTGTTGCTTCCTGCATCGATTAGCGCTTGTTGTTTCCTTTACTTTGGCTCTACGTGTGCTCTTAGCATGTTAGCGCGGTAGAGTCCGGTTACAGTGTTTAGCCACAGACTGAGAGGAGGAAACAGCAGAGTTTGGCAGATGATATTACGACTCTCAAATGTGAATAATGTGACAAGTCTGGGCAAAAAGAAGGAGGTTTTGTCAGGACAGATGAAGAATGGGAACATGTGAACGTCTCGATGGAGGACCACTAAATGTCAAACAATAAAACCAACTCAAAGTGGATTATTCACAGGGAAATAATGTGTTCTGAAATATTGGACAGAGATTATTAAAGCGATGCAAATTATTTTCAACATAAACATTCCATATTAAAGTTATATCTGGGACTAAGGGTGCGTTCAAACTCACACAAACGCCACATTAAAGTAGGACTAAACCCGGACTAAACCCGGACTAAACCTGGATTAAACCTGAGACTAAACCCGGACTAAACCCGGATTAAACCTGAGACTAAACCCGGACTAAACCTGGATTAAACCTGAGACTAAACCCAGACTAAACCTGGATTAAACCTGAGACTAAACCCGGACTAAACAGGACAAGACTAGGACTAAACCCAGACTAAACCCGGACTAAACATGGATTAAACCTGAGACTAAACCCGGACTAAACCTGGATTAAACCTGAGACTAAACCCGGACTAAACAGGACAAGACTAGGACTAAACCCAGACTAAACCCGGACTAAACATGGATTAAACCTGAGACTAAACCCGGACTAAACCTGGACTAAACAGGACAAGGCCAGGACTAAACCCATACTAAAAACGGACTAAACATGGATTAAACCTGAGACTAAACCCGGACTAAACAGGAAAAGGGCAGAACTAAACCCAGACTAAACATGGACAAGGCCAGGACCAAACCCGGACTAAAACAGGACCAAATCAAGTCTACATCAGAATTAAAGTGGGCTCAAACGAGTGAACGGACCGTTTGGAACGCCATTTTTGCCATTTTAGCCATTTTAGGTAGAAAAGCCCAAACAATGAAATGAATGTCAAAAAATTTGCCAAAACGATCAATGACTGGACCAAAGTGGCAATGGAAGTTTATCAAATGGAACAGATTCATAGTTTGTCAGTGTTGGAGGTGGGACTGACTAAGCACTGAAAGTATACGTTTCATGTTTGTACTTTTTCTGTTTCATTCAAAAACATTCACAACGGTTTTTTCGTGTTAAATTTGAAAATCGAGAAAACAACATGGCATTGCTCATCTCTCCGCGCCTTTCCTCACATTCTGTCTGTACGTTCATGACACCCTTGTTTGCCCCGCCCTGGTTCTGGGAGCGACACCAGTAAAAGTACCTGCAGTGTATGAAGTCGGGCACCGGGTTGTGGACGCTGAACGACGCCGCGTCCAGGTCTCGGCAGATCTCCACGTTGTCTCCGGCCATGATCCGGACGGCCGCCTTGTTCTCGTCGTCGAACACGTGCTTCTGGAAGGAGGCGCACAGCAGCAGCATGTAGTCGTCTGAGCGAGAGAGCGAGAGAGCGAGAGAGGAGGTCAGCGACGAGTTATCGAGCGCGCTAAGTCAGATCTGCGGAGGCGACGTACAGATGAGGAAGGACGGGTTGGGTTTGGTGCGGAAGTCGGGCACGTACAGCCACTTCACCACTTTGGAGTTTGTGGTGGAGTTGGGGAACCTCCAGGGATAATCTGAAAGACAAACACGACGATATGAAAGGGCGTTAAAGTACTATATGTGCGCGTTACATGGGTGTTACGGTTCAGACGGCGCCATCTACAGGCCTGGAGCGAGGTTTGGTCCGGAGTACTTATTTGGAGACGGTTGTGCATGTTATATGTCGGTTTGGAAAGACTAGAGAAGATTACTGTATTGTCATTTTGCATCGCATTTACCAGAAATACACCGGGGAAAACAGAGAAAACACAACCAGAAAAGACACAAACTCTACACACAAAGGGAAGGCCTTGCCCGGGAGGGAAACGTGGGGTCTTCAAGCGGCAAATATTAATACAATCTGTTTATGTTGAAGTCAAAGTCAGGGAGATGTATATAAACGATGAAATAAGACATGTAGCTGTTGATGTTTGTAAAGGTTTGGCTAAATTCACCACCACAACATCACAACTGCTCATTTAGGTTGTGTTTAAATTAAAAATACTGATTTCACTGTGTTAAAACGTTTCATGCTCTGTTCAAAGTACTTTATTCTGAATATTGTCACATTCCATTATATTAATGTGTAAAAAACTGTATTTGTTATGGATTTATTTATCACAAATTAGAACGTGATTCCATTTGTTTTTTGTTTTTTACTAATGCTGCATATTTTAAAGCCAACTACCAACAATCAACTACCAGGGAAATTAACTCTGATCAGGACTAAACCAGGACCAGAACAGGACCAAAACCAGTCTATATCAGGTCTAAACCAGTCTACATCAGGTCTAAACCAGTCTACATCAGGTCTGTCCCAGTCTATATCAGGACTAAACCAGTCTACATCAGGTCTAAACCAGTCTACATCAGGTCTAAACCAGTCTATATCAGGTCTAAACCAGTCTACATCAGGACTAAACCAGTCTACATCAGGACTAAACCAGTCTACATCAGGTCTAAACCAGTCTACATCAGGACTAAACCAGTCTACATCAGGACTAAACCAGTCTACATCAGGTCTAAACCAGTCTAAACCAGTCTACATCAGGACTAAACCAGTCTACATCAGGACTAAACCAGTCTACATCAGGTCTAAACCAGTCTAAACCAGTCTACATCAGGACTAAACCAGTCTACATCAGGACTAAACCAGTCTACATCAGGTCTAAACCAGTCTACATCAGGACTAAACCAGTCTAAACCAGTCTAAACCAGTCTACATCAGGACTAAACCAGTCTACATCAGGACTAAACCAGTCTACATCAGGACTAAACCAGTCTAAACCAGTCTAAACCAGTCTACATCAGGACTAAACCAGTCTACATCAGGACTAAACCAGTCTAAACCAGTCTAAACCAGGCCAGTGTGACCGCAGCCTCACTTGACATTGACATCTCCTTAAAAACCAGGCTAAAGTTTAAAGTTTCCACTCCTCCCTGTGTTTTCCGGGCCAGTGACGCGTCAGGTGATCGCGGCCCGGCCACACCCACCTTTACAGGCCGCGGGCGGGATGCCGATGCAGACGAAGTACTGGAAGGTCAGCATGCAGGCCAGGAAGCAGCAGTACTTGGGCCAGATCTCGGCGATGGCTTTCCTCCTCCGGCGGTACATGACGGCGATCAGGGCGAAGGCGTGCAGCATGGAGTAGAAGTCCATCCTCTGACCGATCACGTTCACGCCCAGCAGCAAACACGTCTGAGGAGAGAGACGAGCACGTCGCAAACCTCTACTGCACTTAATCCATCTATATTCACCTGCTAATCAATACTAAAACGAGTATCCACACTGAACAGAAATCACAAAAATATACAAATGGACCTTTCCTAAATAGTGTGGTAATGGTCTCGATGGTCTATAAAAGAACTGGTACAAGGCGGCCACACGATTATATTAAAAAACTGAACTAAACAGAAAGTAAAATACGATTCTATGTTATGAATGTTGTTTCTAAATGAATATGTCGTATCGATCGCAAGCTTGAGCATCTGAATACAAGCCAGTGGTGTTTTCTAGTGCGTGTACTGTGATTACTGCAATATACGTCCGAGGCAGTGCCCAAAATGTCCCACAACACACACAGGAAGTAGTGTTATCCTGTCCTGGGGGGGGTTCTTGGGGTCCACACACGGAAAACTATTGAGAAATCTGTTTTAGCAGGTCATTGCCATTCACTTGGTTACATGATGTGGTTGTATTGTATCTTTGGTGCCCCTCTTACCCCCCCGGTCCCTGCACCATGCACTAACGCTAAGAGATCAAACTCTTTTCTCATCTCGGTGCTAAAGATGTAGGTTTTATGTTGCAGGTTCTTAAATTGATTACGTTTGTCTTTTGTACGAATGAGTTTAACTTTAATTGCATCTTTCTCCGTGAATACGATGCCGATTGCCGTCAAGTAAACTATATTTTGCAGCTTGACACCGGCAGAATGAGGCTGCGGAGTCAGAGTGCAACCTTCTGGCCCGGAGAGAAAAGTAAACAGAGTGAAGTGACGGCAGGAAAAGACGGAGTGTTCTAAAGTTTGTGCAGGTCTCTAAACGGAGGGAAAACACTAAAGTGCCTCGAGGCGTAATGACCGTGACGTATTAGTGATCAATTTGAAGTGTGTGTGTGTGTGTGATTTTATAGATATGAATGATGTTGCAGAACTTTCACGATGGGCTTTGATTGGAAGACCTTCAGCCTTACCCCGGGACGCCTTCAGGTACTTAGCAGTGAAATATCATTTGAGTAGATCTTCATTTTACATTGTGTTCATCGTAAACCACAATATTGGTCTAAAACTGGTCCGGTGACTAAGCCTCTTCACAGGGACAAAAGCAGCACTTACGTGTTTTTATTTTTGAAAAGTGGCTACGTTGACATTTTAAAACTCCACATGTGTCACTTGGAGTCTTTATTTTTTAAATAATCACGCTAAGTACAGGGTTGTGGGCGGGGATAAGGGGTAGGTCAATTGTTCTGCACACTCACGTCTCGGTGACAGGATTAAAGGGCCCATGACAGGTTTTTCCAATTTTCTAATTTTGACTTTATTTGGTGTATTTATACCTATTGTACATATAAATGATAGTTTTACACCAATCGGGCAGATATTTGTGGAGAAAACAAATCTGTAGAAAATGACAGGAAGTGGACACCAGGGACCTCATTCCAGTCAAAGTTTTTGCAGAATTTACCAAAAATAGATATATATATATTTTTACTCTCTAAACAGTAATTCAACAAAATAAAGTCGCTCTCATATATTTTTCATTGTCAAATAAAAAAAATGTGACATTAGATGAGTGTTTGCTGGTTAATGTCCTAGTGTGATGTCATCAATTACAAACAGGAAGTCAAATTATAAACCTAAAAAATGGGCTATTCTGTGATGACAGTTTTTATAATATTTTGCAAAAATCTAAATACATTTATCTAACTGCGTGACTTCAGTGACTTGTCCAACTTGTGATTGGCCCTTTAACTCAGACACACATCATCATCAATCAAAACACAACGAAATACTGTTGTAACGAGGTTTAAAGCCCATAAAAGTCGATAATACTGTGCTCATATTGTGCTCAACGCGCTCACACACAAACACACAAACACACGCCCCGTCCCACACTCACCTCCAGGCCAAACTTGTAGAAGAAGTAGTTGACGAAGTACTTGACGAAGTGGACGATGCCGATGTCCAGGTGCTGCCGCGTGACGTCGTGGAAGATGATGCGAGCGGCGGGCGGGCTCAGCTTGTTCCTCAGCCTGTAGTACTGCTGGTGCCTGTAGATGGTCACCTCGAACGCCAGCACCGCCAGCATCACCAGGTTGTTCTGAGGGTTTAGAGGGCAGAGTTCAGAGGTCACGCCGTCATATCCAGGGATAAACGATGTGTGTAAAATACGCTGAGTTCATTGGGTCACATTCACGTTGATTTGTGGAAATTATGTTCGGAAATGTTTGTGAAGCTTTATGAAAATACTGTCCGTTACCGTCTTTTTAAAACTCTTTTTTTCTTTTTAACTCTTTTTGTCTTTTTAAAACTCTTTTTTTCTTTTTAACTCTTTTTTCTTTTTAAAACTCTTTTTTTCTTTTTAAAACTCTTTTTTTCTTTTTAACTCTATTTTTCTTTTTAAAACTCTATTTTTCAAAACTCTTTTTTTAATCCTTTCTTTTAAACTATTTTTTTTAACCCTTTTTTTTAACTCTTTTTTTCTCTTTAAAACTCTTTTTTTCTTTTTAACATTCCTATGAAAACCACTCCCATTAAATATGAATAATGTCAAATGCAAATCTAAATCGGAAAAATAGTCAAGAGTTAGTGTTCCCAGTGTATTTTTGTCGGTTCAGGCAGTAAAGTCCATTTATGCCATAGAGAGAAGTAAAAAAAGGAATGTCTGACAGTTTTTCCATGATATTTGCATTGTTTCTGGCCTTTAAACACGCTCTGTTGCGGCGTCTCATGTTTTAGAACAGATGAATTGACAAACACACATAATTCTCCTTCATCCTTCATCAGGATTTGGTGTTAGCGCTCCATCTACTGGCAGCGGGGGGAATTATCATGGAGAAACAAACAAAAGCCTAGTGATGATTTATGGACTAAAAACACTACAGAGGACCTCCAAATGTCCAGCTTTGATGTTGAAACTGAGTGTTTTGTGAGGCTCAGAGAGAACCTCGTAAACAGGATGAATAAAACGACTAAATACAATTCCAGGTACGTTTTTGATGAGGGAACAACGTTAAAACATTAAGAACATGATTAAAAGCTCCAAAAAGTCATGTCTTAATGTGTTTAGAATTTGCGAATACCGTATTTTCCGGACTATAAGTCGCACCTTTTTTCACAGTTTTGGCCTGGGTGCGACTTATACTTATATACTTATACTCCGGAGCGACTTATATGAGATATTTGTTATTTTCACACTTGCATTTCATACACCAGTGCGACTTATATATGTTTTTTTCTTCTCTATTATGTATTTTTTGGCTGGTGCGACTTATACTCCAGTGCGACTTATACTCCGGAAATACGGTAATCTATAATTTAAAAAAGACAGATTCAACTTCCTGTTTGGCCACTAAAATTATGTCTTCAGACCAATTGTTCTTGCATTTTTTTTTCTCACAGTCTGGATTGAGTGCAGTGTGTGTTTACAGCATGTACACGTTTAGAACCTTGTTTAGACGCTCACCCGCAGATATGAGAGCACGTCGTCCTCCGCCTTGTCCAGACCCACCCAGTTCGCCGGATCCACCAGGTCGCGGTACAAGAGCGACTCCTCCAGCTCCTCCCGCTGCTCCGGGGTGTAACCGTCGGGCTGTGGGACAGGTCAACAAGCCGGTCAACAAGCCGGTCAACAAGCCGGTCAACAAGCCGGTCAACAAGCCGGTCAACAAGCCGGTCAACAAGCCGGTCAACAAGCCGGTCAACAAGCCGGTCAACAAGCCGCTCAACAAGCCGCCCAACAAGCCGCTCAACAAGCCGCCCAACAAGCCGCCCAACAAGCCGCTCAACAAGCCGCCCAACAAGCCGCTCAACAAGCCGCTCAACAAGCCGCCCAACAAGCCGCCCAACAAGCCGCTCAACAAAGCCGCCCAACAAGCCGCCCAACAAGCCGCTCAACAAAGCCGCTCAACAAGCCGCACAACAAGCCGCCCAACAAGCCGCCCAACAAGCCGCTCAACAAGCCGCTCAACAAAGCCGCCCAACAAGCCGCTCAATAAGCCGCTCAACAAGCCGCTCAACAAGCCGGCCGCTCAACAAGCCGCTCAACAAGCCGCTCAACAAGCCGCTCAACAAGCCGCTCAACAAGTTCACACGGTCCAGGAATCAAAGCCAAGACCTTTTTACTGCCGATACAGAGAAGCCAACCACTGAGGATGTCACGATATCACATTTTAAACCTTACGATTTAGCGTTTATTCATGATTATTGAGACTGTGACCAAATGACAGTGAAATCTTTTATTTTATTTTACTCTCGTGCTCTAACACATACTTTTCCTCAAGTTTGTGACAAAACTGAACTCTGAAAAACAATATAACGTTAAATGTGTCAAAAATGGCCAGATTATGTCTTAAATTTGCTTCTAAAATGGTCACGATTATTATTATTTGGTTCTTAGGATTATATTGTGACCAGAACACGTCCTTAATTGCAGCGTAAACGCCCACTTGCTCCAATGTTTCTTGATTATATCGCAACACCGAAGAACTTTTGACTAGTGTCTTACAACTAATGAACAGAGTCGTGTAGCACTCACTCGCAGTAATCTGACTGAGAGAAGGTTTTGGTCACTTTTCTTTAACATAACCTTTAGATCAGATTTGTTTTGTGTCTGTTCTTTGGCAGTATTACAATCTCAATGTTTGGTCTGTTTTGTTACATTGACACACAAATCACAAATCAGATCTCAAAGTAACAGTGTGTGACGTTCTGAAGGTGGAACGCGCTGGATTCCATGGAAACAGGAAGTTAAAACCACACTACATACGATACGGAACATCCTTCATGGAGATTGAGAGGTTTCATGTGATACTGCGGAATATTATAGCCAAGGGAACAGCATTTCCATGGAAACGAGCAGGACGAAGCCAAGCACGAGTCAGGTTTGTGGTAATGCAAACCCAATCACAGCAAAGACACAGGTTTTTCTACGTTTTCTGGTGCAATAAAAACATCCGCTTTTATTTTTTGCGGCTTTAGTTACATTTTATATCCAAACTGTTACTCACTACTCAGTTCCTAGTTACTCTAAATACTCGCCTAATACTTTGTACTTCTACTCGAATGATAATAGTTGAGTACAGTAGCGTTCGTCTTTACTTGAGTACAAATATCAGCCGTTCTACCGACCAAAACTAAACTTCCAAGTCGGCGGCGCCGTTACCATGGAGCAGTTGCTGGAGTACGAGGGCGGGTTGATGGACTTCAGCTGGTACAGCATTTTGCAGATGACGATGACGCACGTCCAGACGGTGCAGACGCTGGACGCCAGGGGCCGGTACTGACTGTACGGCAGCGCGAAGGCCCACGACGCCAGGAAGACGTAGTTCAGCAGGGACACCTACAGGGGGCGGGGCACGGAGGAGAGAAGGCGGAGTCAGTCCATCAACTGCACGGTTTAAGCAAGGACAAAGCAACAGACAAAACACAGGACTGGCAGCCACATTTCCCCTGGCCTGCCCCGGGACAGCTGTGGCTACAGAAGTGTTTCCCGTTTATAAGAGCCTCATAGTCTTAAAACAACCTGGACTACACACCGACGCAACAAAATCACACTTTGTCATGAGAATAAAGAAAGTAGCTACGATTTAACGTATTTATTTATGTATTTGTCTGAGTGTTGTTCATGTAAGTTATTAATACTCATAACAATACTTCCATCAGAGCATTTCAGCATCTCAAACACGAATGGGAAGAAACTATTCAACTACATTCTTCAAAAACAGCTTAAATATAAAGTGTAGAGAACAAGATGCATTTATCTTTAACAAATTGTATGAGAGAAATGATTCATATAAAACGTGGGTGCAAATTTTGTTCACCAGGGGGCGTGAGAATTATATGAGGCTGAGGGCCGGTCAGGGGCCGTAGATTGGTGGTCAGAACACTAATGTTTGATAATGAGGTCGATGAGGGAGATAAAAACGGGTCTGTGGGCCGCATTTGGCCCCTTTTGGCTGTTGTTTGAACCCCGCAGATGTAAATGGAATATATATGAGCTAATATAAGACGAGCTGTGATGAACGGCTAGGAGTTGTGGCAAAAAAAATAATCAAAATTTGTTCCTTTTGTTCCCTAGAAAATGCTAAAATTAAATCAAATAAAATTACAAAATAGTCTTCCGAAGTCCGACCTGTGCACATTATTTTACTGACAGAAAAATGTCTGTAAACCGCTCAATTAAAGAGACTGAATCCACTGTTTTTCCACGTGGTTGAGCCAAATTTGGTGTAAATGCGTTTAAAAAGCAGCTGCTGGAGTCAAAATGAGCCGGCCGTATGCTGTCTGCGTCGTATCATCGAGAAGCAGGAAGTGCTCTGTGTGAGTTCTCAGCAGTTGTCGTTGGTCTCGTAAATGTTGTGTAAAGTGCTGTAAACTCAGGATGACATGAGAATAACAGAATCATGAGAAAGAAGCGCAAAGTTTTCACTTTTTAAAGACAAAAATCAGGTAAAACGTCTTTAATAAAACTCAAGATGATCATTAACGACTGATTCAGAACTATTCTCGATTTGATTAGTCATGGTATTGATTACAGGACATTACGACAATCCAAACCTCTCCCCAGTGAAACCGCTCTCTTTGCTGAATGTCTGTACCTCTCTGACCGACACCAGGACGATGTAACAGGCCACGATCTTGATGATGTGGATCTCCAGGAGCCACCACACGAACAGCTGCAGCTTGTAGAAATACTCCAGGAACTTCAGGAGCAGAACGGTCAAGCGATCCACCACCAAGTGCCACTTGTTCCTCAGATCTGCAGGAAACACACACAGAGATGAGTAAAAAGTACAGTTACATGGCCAAATGTGTACTCGCTTCATAGTACAATTTCAATCACATATTAGGTTTCACTCTTTTGTACACAGCTTGAGTAATAATGAATAATAATAAAGGTTTAACATGGGATTAAGTTGTTTTAAACCCCACCATTACAGTCAAATACAAGTATGTCTTTAAATATCCACCCCGAAAAGTACAAATACCCCAAATATCTGCTCAACTACAGTAATGCGAGTACCGTATTTTCCAGAGTATAAGTCGCACCAGCCAAAAAATGCATAATAGAGAATAAAAAAACATATATAAGTGGCACTGGAGTATGAAATACAGTTTCAAGTGTGAAAATAACTAATAATATCACATATAAGTCGCTCCGGAGAATAAGTATAAGTATATAAGCATAAGTTGCACCCCGGCCAAAACTATGAAAAAAGACTTGTGACTTATAGTCCAGAAAATACGGTATTTAATTAGTTACACTTTCCGGTTAAAATGTGTTTAGTTTCTCATTTTGCTCCCGTTTCTAATAATCATGAAAAAAACAACAATATCACATTATGCAGCAAACTATATTATTTATTATTATTTAGGTGCACATTGTTCCTGTTGTTTAAGCACCGATTGTACAGTTTAATCTTATTCAGTCAAATCCATAATATAACATTTATTTCTATATATTTTTGTACATAAAATACTTTCAAAATGTCCTTACGAGAGACACAGATTTTTTTGTTTTTGTTTTACTTGATCTGGGGAAATGCACAAAAACACTAACTTCATAAAAATTAAATATGTCCCGTGTTTTATTACAATTACGATAATAGGACAGTTTAATCCAAACGGTACTAATTTCAATCACGTTTAATCCGAATTGAATCCCGTTTCAGTCCCGGTTTAACGATGAATCCCTCGTTTGGCAGTTTCGTCACAGCTCGGACAGAAAACAGTTTACGGAGCCAAAACCAGACAAAAGGCAGACGTTGTTTTAAGAAGGAGGAGAGTGTTTCCAGGTGTGGGCGGATCACAGCGTTTCTGAGGTCGTGGTCGATGTCGATGTCGATGTTGTGGGAGATTGTTCGCTGAGTCAAACCAGAACGCTCAGGAGGTTTGGTCTGTTTGGTCTGCGAGGAGGAAAAGCGCCGGACACGCCTTGTTTGTGACAGTGAAGAGGAAACTATGGCAGCGACTTTGAAACATTTTGTGATTTCAATTGTGTTTTTTCTCATTATTAACGTCGTTTGGTGAGATCGTCGCTGGGGTAAATAATGATCGTGGTTTTTCATCAGTCAAGTTGTGGTTTGTGAAGACAGTTTGACAAATGATAAGTTGAAGATGACAGGAAGTAGAACCGAATTTCTATTTTTTTTCTTCTTTTTTCTATTTTCTATTTATTTCATGCACAAACAAACAAAAGGAGCACCGTATACATGTGAAAAAAAAAAGAAATTTAAGGAAATCATCTTTAAAAATATACCTGTATATTCAGATATATAAATTATACAAATATGTGTAAATTATTAAACAGAACGGTTCATTTAAAATGCTTTACAATCTTATTCAAGTGGATCAAATCGTTCAAATCGTTCGTTGACGGCAGCATCTTTCTTTACAATTATTTTTAGAGATTTAGCAAAAGGTCTAAGGTCAATTCTCCAGCGCACAACATTGAGTATGAAATATTAAACCCATATTAAACGATCTTGTCATTTAAAAATACACTAAAGGTGGTTATTTTCAGGCAGCAGAATACCCCCGCCTCTGTGATGTCATCAAAAAGCGCCATTCTGTCAAAAGCGCAGAGAAAATGTGCAAATATTTTTTTTTTTTATTATTCGTCAAATCATAAACTATTGTGTTATAATCGTCACCAAAATGGCCAAATTGGAGAAAAAAAGCCTTTGTTTTACTGAAAAGTCTTGTCTAAAGCAGCAAATGTGACACAGGTAGAGGTAATTACACAACTGTTACCTAGCAACCAGACTGTAAACAAGAGTCAAAATCCATTTGAATGACGCAACAGTTATGATTTGACAGTAAATATAACCCAATATTATAACACCTTTATTTTGTTCATTGATTGTATAAACTGTCAGAAAAGTGTCATTTAAGTGTAAACTGTGTTTTCAACGGCACGTCGCACGTTGATGACATCACAGAAGGATTCAGTTTCAGAACTTGGCTCTTCTTCCTGTATAAGTTTTATTTCTCAAATTCTCTTCGCAAACAGCCACTTCACGGATGTAAAACTATGATAAATATTCACCACATGTTCTACAGCACCAAAGTAAGTCATAATTAGAAGAACAGCAGAACATACACACTCACAGTCACAGAGGACAAACTAAACCTCTACAGGGACGGCCTGACTCACGTGTTCTGTAGTTTCATGACCACAGCTGCCATAGATGATCGTTGCACAGTGATTTGGCAGGTTTTTATGCTGGATGCCCTGCAGAGCCTCCAGACGGTGGGACAAAACTTAACTCACTGCTCCGTTTTTTGCCCAAATTTTAATGAATCACTTGTGAATCGTTGGCGCGGTTTGCATGGCCTGAATTCCCAGATCAGGTGTAAAGTTTGAATGTTCTCCCCGTGTCGCAGTAGGTTTTCTCAATAAAACATGGCTCTAATTTACGATGCTGTTGTGTCCTTGGGCAAGACACTTGACCCGCTTTACCTCCCGTGTCCATGCGGGTGTAATGAGAGTGTGGAGTGATGGACGCTGCCCCAGGGCTACAATCCAGAGTGTTTACTGCACATGTATTATACATGTTCATTAAAACTGTCCACATCAGATAAAGACACAACATGAGACATGATCGAGTTCAGGCTGGAATTAAACTGCTGTTGTGACTGTTGTGGACATGTGATCATCATTTAGACTCGGGCTTCAGAACTCCTGCCATGGACACGATACATTGATACCTTTGGAACACACTTTTGGAAAGTAAAGAAAAAGATGACAAAAACAGGACTGGACTGACATAACAAAGAACATGAGACAAATCCAGAAAATGACATTCAGACTTAATTTGAAAATTTACACATTTGAAAGACAAAATTTTGGACCAAATGAGACTTTTATCTAAGACTTGTTATAGTGTCATTTTATTGTGTGCCATCTTTATTATTACCGGTCTTGTTCTCTGGTCGTGTTCCTTGTTTTGTGTTTGTTTATATTCAAACAAATAATTAAATTAAAAATAAATAAATTTAAAAAATAAAATCAATGAATACAATGAATACAATGAATACACTTAATACAATAAAATAAATAAAATAAATAAAATAAATAAAATAAATAAAATAAATAAAATAAATAAAATAAATAAAATAAATAAAATAAATAAAATAAATAAAATAAAATAAATAAATAAAATAAATTTAATAAATTTAATAAATTTAATAAATGTAATTAAAAATTGGGTCCATGAGAACGAGAGAAGATGAGATATTGACATCATTTATAATAAATAAATTGTACTGTTGGCCACAGCTTCCCAAGAGGCTCAGCAACTCACCAGCATTCAAGCATTATTTTATTTCCGTGCACACAACATTAATTTAGATCATGCAATTGGAAAAATATTGTCATGCCGTAGAACTATACTTTAACAAAAACAACAACATTGAAACTGCCCCATTCAAATTGTTATATTCTCCCAAGTATATTAAAATAATGCAATGTAACTATTACAAAAGCTCTATTATGTTCGGTCTAATAGTGGTCCCATTGTCTGCAGCGCTTCTAGTTCACACGCGCAGCTGCTCATTACACACAGAGGTCTGGCAGTCGTGTTTTATCACCTATTTTACTCTCTGTGTATATGCAAGGCTTAAATTTAAGAGTGGTGCGTTTTGTGTGCGCTGGAAATACTCCTACTCGCGCTTTTGTCGGTCGTACAAGGAACGGGAGGAGAAAGGGAGCTCTCCAAACGTGACTTATGAGTTCAACTTGGGAGTAAATCTGCCCGTGGACCAAATCTCTCCGGAACGCCGCATTTTTTACGGCGGCGTCGGTGAAGATCTACTGCTGGACGAGGAAAGGGGAGACGCTGAGGGCGGGAGGAAGCGTCTGGGGAACGCCGCGGAGGAACAGAGCGAGGGGAGAGGAGTCCAGAGGGAGGACGGGGGGAAAGAGGAGCTTCCAAACCCTTTGAAACATCAGAGCGTGGTTTACTTGAAGGTGTAGGATAGGCACACAGGTTCCACAGGTTCGGTTCGCCCTGGAGCGCATCGATAATACGAATCCAATCTAAATCTGCAGCTGTATTAGCATCTTTAGGACGGGCTGGGCAATTCACAAAAAGACCTTTAGTAATTCCAAGTTTGTGGCGCTGTGGGACATGGCTGAAGCTAAAGTAAACAAGAAACTACTTCAGGAAACTACTTATTTATTACATTTATTTCACTTCTCTGCAACTTTACGCTGCGTTTTAACGTCTCTTTATGTAAAGCGCTGGGTTTGGCTGATGTTGAATGCACTTTGCACTCAAACTGTTCGTCAATAAACAGAAAACAACCGATGCTAACGTGCACTAGCGTTGATTTTAGCTTTGCAAGTCCGCCTGCTCAACATATACAAAGTCAGCGTCAGTGGAAATACGGCGGTTGGTTCTGGTGGAGCGTCTGAAACCTTCAATTCCCTCGCGTAACGTTCGAGGCGACTCCTACCAAAGTCATTCCCCGTCCTAGCTCATCAAACCAGTGTTAACAGTGCGCTAGCTCTTGAGAAGTCACACTGTCGCTAAGTAAGAAATGAAGTATTCAGACCTGTACGCTGCAGGAGAAAGTGAGTCCTGCACCAGAACGTAGATAAAGAGACATCATGGTCATGCTACGCCATCATTTTCAGCTACATTAGACCCCATTACAGTAACAGAGGGCCAAATGTGTAAATAGATTTATGATTATTGCCTTTGCGTTTAAAGGTGCACTAGGTAATATTTCTTGAGGAGGGTCTGCCACCTGCCTGTCTCCAGGAAATGTTACTCCTTTGCCTTGACAGAACCACAATAGGGCATTAAACAAGCAGCAGACACCACCAAGGCCAAGTCTCGGGTCGAATCCGTGGAGAGACGATGTCGCTCACAAGAATGCATGTTCTTCAAGTTTTTGGTTTATTTTTTCTGCAATAAAAACTGAAATAAACGCCAGACCGGTCAGTTTAATTCAAGGCAATGCAAAAAAGCTACACAGTGCACCTTTAATGATTGTTCCAGTTTGGTCTCTGTTCCAGCAGCGCTCATCGTCACCGCAGAGACCAAACCCTCGGGCCACCGTTTCCGCGCCGACGCCTCCGCCCCGGTACCTGAACTCTGCTCGGTGCTGGCCTCGGGCTCCGTCTTGGCGCTGCAGTGGTGGCTCTCGGTGCTCGTCTGCCTCAGGTCGGGCAGACTGCTGTGTTTGCCCTCGCCGCTCTCATCCATCACCACCACCAGGGCCTGCTCCTTCTCCTTCTCCTTCTCCCAGTCCTCCCGCTTGTCCCGCGCCGTCTCCTCCTCGTCCCTAGGGGGCAGCGCGGCGTCCACGGAGCTGGTGCTGAGCATGGTGAGGTCGGCCAGGCTGCCCTCCGGGTGTGCCAGCCTGCAAATGGGGCGCGAGTTAAAATCCGGCCGTAACACGGACGTAAACAGACATTTGTATTGGTATACTTGTGAGGAACGCTTGTTGGTCTTTTGATAATAGTGCAGTGGTTCTCAAAATGTGGTGAACGTACGACTGAAGGGCCATAAACGCCACTAAACCTGCTGCTTGGTCACGTCCATTTACCTCAAACGTGTGAGATTCAATAGACTTTTATTGTTTTTTATTGTTATTAAAGTTTTCCGTTTATAATCATATTTCAAATCAAACTGAAGTCTATGAACAGTTTTAGTAATGTTTCTGTCCAGGTTAAAGCTTATTCGACCCTTTGGTCCTAATTTAGTCCTAGTTTAGTCCTGGTTGAGTCCTAGTTTAGTCCAAGTTTTGTCCTAGTTAAGTCCTGGTTTAGTCCTGGTTTAGTCCTGGTTTAGTCCTGGTTTAGTCCTGGTTTAGTCCTACTTTAGTCCTGGTTTAGTCCTAGTTTAGTCCTGGTTTAGTCCTAGTTTAGTCCTGGTTTAGTCCTGGTTTAGTCCTAGTTTAGTCCAAGTTTTGTCCTAGTTAAGTCCTGGTTTAGACCTGGTTTAGTCCTGGTTTAGTCCTAGTTTAGTCCTAGTGAGTGATGGTTTAGTCCTGTGTTAGTCCTAGTTTAGTCCAAGTTTTGTCCTAGTTAAGTCCTGGTTTAGTCCTGGGGTTTAGTCCTGGTTTAGTCCTAGTTTAGTCCTAGTTTAGTCCTGGTTTAGTCCTAGTTTAGTCCTAGTTAAGTCCTGGTTTAGTCCTGGTTTAGTCCTGGTTTAGTCCTAGTTTAGTCCTAGTTTAGTCCTAGTTTAGTCCTGGTTTAGTCCTGGTATAGTCCTGGTTTAGTCCTGGTTTAGTCCTAGTTTTGTCCTAGTTTTGTCCTCGTTAAGTCCTGGTTTAGTCCTGGTTTAGTCCTGGTTTAGTCCTGGTTTAGCCCTGGTTTAGTCCTGGTTTAGTCCTGGTTTAGTCCAAGTTTTGTCCTAGTTAAGTCCTGGTTTAGTCCTGGTTTAGCCCTGGTTTAGTCCAGGTTTAGTCCTAGTTAAGTCCTGGTTTAGTCACGTCTGCTCCACATCACGACATTAAACTCGATCTGAATCTCTGGCTCAGAATGTCGTGACATCTGAGAATCACTGCACAAGAAAAAAAACATTTCTATCAAACGATTCAAACCACAATTTACTCGCCGTGTCGCCAAGAATAAAGCAAAACCAGACGATGATCAACCCCTTCCTCAGTCCTCAGCCGTATACATACAACACATGTGACCCATTTGCCTTTCATTCTGAAGATGCACGAGAGTAAAGGGAAGACGCGTGTACGTTGGCGGGACATCAGCCATTCGTAGGTGTAAGCGGGCCACATTCCGTTTGCATTCTCTGGGTTTTGACTTGAACAGATGCATCAACGCTTTGGATTCGGACTGACTTATGTATATTCTATGGACGTCTCAGGCAGCGGGTCGAGCCGTGTCAAAGCAGGCACCGGTTTGAACCCCGGATCTTATACTCACTTGGATTGTTGCAAGGGAATTCTTTTCTTGATGCTGCTCGGGGACAATAAGGTTACACACACACACAAGTCGTGAACGGGGGAGGGGTAGAGACAGTTTCACAGCTGTAAACGACATCGTGGGGCGGTGGAAACGGGCGTTTTTTCAGGTGAAGGGCGGTTTGTAAGACGCCTGGCCAGCCATATTTGATCGCATTTGCCATTTCAAAGAGTTAATCTTACAAGCGACGGGCAATATTGACAAGAATTACTGTACTTTTCAGACTTTGAGCCACTTATTTTTTCCCTTTGAACCCTGCGGTCATTACAACAGTGCGTCTAATTTATAGATTTTTTACTGGCAAACGGCCACCAGGGGGCACTCTAGCAGGAAGCGCAAGCGTTTGACACACTGTAGAAGAAGAAGTCGTGTTTTCTATCGTTTAAGCTTCAAAACGCTGTATTTTATTACAATCAGACTGAGATATAGTCTAAATAGTAGTATAGTAGTATAATAATTAGACTAATATTTAATATGCCTGGTTCAAAAGACGCATCACTACCACGTTTATGTGTAAATATCTCATGTTACATCGTGGCACCTGCAGCGGCCCGTAAAAGGACTCTTTCTAAATATCGTGTTTATTCAGGAGCCCGAGAACTACAGTATATGTACTTTTATCTTAACAATGGCGATATTCAGTCGATTTTATGGCAATCCCTCAGAAATGTGCCAAAACACGCTTGGGAAAGTCTGGGTTAAGCATCAAGCGTCACACAAAACATTAATGGACTGCGAAATTTGACACTAAAGAGCAGAAATATCAGTGTGTTCTGGGGACGCAGGAGACGCCAGATCGGGTCCACGAGAATGTGACGGGATTTGATTGAAGTCATTTATAATAAATAAATAAATTGCATGATTGAGTTCACAGCGTTTATAACCCGATATTGAACCGTAAATGTGTAATTCACCAGCGTTTACCATTTTTTTGTCCATGTAAAAACCTCAGCTCCGTTTAGTCCTTTAGTATCACATTAAGTACCGCTGTAGTTCTCGTAGCGACTGAACCGTGTCATTCAATCGTTTCACTTCAGCTGTAGTAGCCAGTGCCACGTTCCCTTTAAAACCTTTTAATCAATGCCCTATGAGCCAGTTTAATGAGAGACGCTGTACTCGATCTCCAAAAACACCAGTGCGATTTTATGCATTTTGCACACATATCCCACTTCTAAACCTTTAAAAAAAACTGTTCCTTTTCAATCAAAGAAAGCTTGAAAAGACCCGTCTCAGTCAATACAAACACCAAAGTCCTTCATTATTCCTCACATTATGGTGTTAGAATCCAGACATGAATTCTTCTGTACATTTTTAACAGAAGATCTCAGTCTGGACACGTTTATTAAGTTAGAAAAAGCTGCTAAAGCTTCTCAAATAAAGCTAAAACAGCATTGCAATGTCTTAAAATATGGCTGACCAGGCATTGTCGGTGGTGTGGAGGGGAGAAAGGGCACTTAATTATTCATTTAAACACATGCTTTTATATGATCTAGTTCCGTTTTGAAGACAGGCTGAAAACTTGTACATACACACATATATTGATAAAATACAAATAGAGTATGTTTAGGGTAACTACAGTATATATTTACATGGGACAGGGGCAGAGAGACAAGGCAAAGTTGGAAAAAAAATGTTAGAAACCCAGAAAGAACCCGATGAGGCTTCAAGCAAAAGTAAACTGGTTCATTCATCATTTAAGGGAGGGAATATTAAAGGGGACATATTATGCATATTTTACAGTGTTTAGTATTGAACTACAACGTAAGTAGATCATAGTTTTACATTTTGTTCATTGTAAATCTCAATATTGATCTAAAACGGCTCGATGAAAGTGCTTCTTTGACTTCCTGTTCAAAACTGCAGAACCGATAAGCTCCGCCTCTTCATAGTGACGTTTCAACACGTTTTTCACATGCGATTGTTTTTGCAAAGTGGCTAGGAGACATTTCTGAACTCCACACGTGTCACTCGAAGTCGTCATTTTCCCCGACTAATCACAACTGAGTACAAGGACGTGGGCGGGGTCAATAGGTAGGTGAAACGGTAATTTTCCAAGCACTCAGTTGCAGGACGATACAGGATTAACTCGGGTGAATCTGTCGCGATGCAACTTTGAGTAAGATAATGATGAGGAAACGCTCGTTAAAGTGGATTCTTGCGTAATATGTCCCCTTTAAGAAATAAAACACACTTTAGGATCATGAAAGTGTAAGAGGAGTGGACTAAAGAGTGAAGAGGAAGAGGAGGAGAGAGGAAGCAGAGGAAGCGAGCAGCACCCACCTACTCATGATCATATAGACACGGCCATTGACCTTAGCGTGGCTGAGAGAGAGAGAGAGAAATGGAGGCAGGTAATGGACAAGAGCGAAGATCCTTTTGTTTCATCCCATTTGGAAATGTTTTAAATGCTGGCGAATTTAACCGCTTGAATTTTTTTTAACCTTGAAAAAACATGTTGCTGGCATCCCGCTTGACCTCAGAACTCCTGCCGTGGATGCAGTGGATGGATACCTCGGGAACATACTTTGCAAACATACTACGCAAATTATAACTCAAATTCACAAAATGGAAAATGGACTTGTTAATAAGACTTTGGACTAAATGGGAATTGGACGTTTTCTTTGTCTTTTCGACGTCTTTGTATTTCTCTTTCTTTGTGTCTGTTGTTTTACGATTTGTTGTAACATTTAAAAATTGCTGACTTTTGCGGTACGCGTTTTTAATGTTCTGTTCTCAGTTTGAAAAATGTATCTTTTAAAAATTCAATGTCCATATTTTCACGCCCTCAAACAGTCTAAATTCAGTGCAAGATTCAATATACTAAATTCACTCACTTGGATCAATTGCTAATGATAGCGCTAACGCTAACGCTAACGCTAATGCTACTGCTAC
This sequence comes from Eucyclogobius newberryi, assembly GCF_026437365.1. Classification (NCBI taxonomy): domain Eukaryota; kingdom Metazoa; phylum Chordata; class Actinopteri; order Gobiiformes; family Gobiidae; genus Eucyclogobius; species Eucyclogobius newberryi. The sequence continues at coordinate 7,022,373 of NW_027315746.1, read as the reverse complement.
TGCTAAATGCCAAAACTAATTTCCCATTTTACACTGTTGAAAAATCTGCAAAAATTCAGCCGGTGAAATTTAGAAAGAAGTCAAAGTTTTTTTAGGGTTTGAAAATTCTACGTGAGAAATTCGAGTTGAGTATTTAAAATTCTAAATGTGATGAAACAAATGATCTTCAGCAGAGACGAGCTGAGCAAGCTGCACACGTGACTTCAGTTAACATTAAGACAGAGATGTTAATGTTAAGGTAAAAGCTAAGGTATGTAGTATTTAATGTAATGTGTCCAATTAAATATGGATTTATTGGTGAAAATGGTCATGTCAACAGTTTTTACTGGTTTTTGTTTGGTTCTGAGGCCAATTATTCAATCAAAACAGGTAAATTAATTATAATGACCACAACCAGTTTTCAATAAAGCCAAAACTGATATAAATACTCCACATACCCAGAGTTAAGCAGATGAGCCAAAATGAGCTTGAAGTCATGAAAGAGCAACAACAATGAACTGAAAGTAGAACCTAAATTGAGCCCAATTCTAGCCCTCGTTCTAGCTCTTGTTCTAGTCCTTGATCTAACTCTTGTTCTATCTCTTGTTCTAGTCCTTGTTCTAGCTCTTGTTCTAGTCCTTGTTCTAGCTCTTGTTCTAGCCCTTGATCTAACTCTTGCTCTAGCTCTTGTTCTATCTCTTGTTCTAACCCTTGTTCTAACCCTTGATCTAGCCCTTGATCTAACTCTTGCTCTAGCTCTTGTTCTAGTCCTTGTTCTAGCCCTTGTTCTAGCCCTTGATCTAGCCCTTGATCTAACTCTTGTTCTAGTCCTTGTTCTAGCCCTTGTTCTAGCTCTTGTTCTAGTCCTTGTTCTAGTCCTTGTTCTAGTCCTTGTTCTAGTCCTTGTTCTAGCCCTTGATCTAGCCCTTGATCTAACTCTTGCTCTAGCTCTTGTTCTATCTCTTGATCTAGCCCTTGATCTAACTCTTGTTCTATCTCTTGTTCTAGTCCTTGTTCTAGTCCTTGTTCTAGCCCTTGTTCTATCTCTTGTTCTAACCCTTGTTCTAACCTTTGATCTAGCCCTTGATCTAACTCTTGTTCTAACCCTTGTTCTAACCCTTGTTCTAACCCTTGATCTAGCCCTTGATCTAACTCTTGTTCTATCTATTGTTCTAGTCCTTGTTCTAGCTCTTGTTCTAGTCCTTGTTCTAGCTCTTGTTCTAGCCCTTGATCTAGCCCTTGATCTAACTCTTGCTCTAGCTCTTGTTCTATCTCTTGTTCTAACCCTTGTTCTAACCCTTGTTCTAACCCTTGATCTAGCCCTTGATCTAGCCCTTGATCTAACTCTTGTTCTAGTCCTTGTTCTAGCTCTTGTTCTAGTCCTTGTTCTAGCTCTTGTTCTAGCCCTTGATCTAGCCCTTGATCTAACTCTTGCTCTAGCTCTTGTTCTATCTCTTGTTCTAGTCCTTGATCTAGCCCTTGATCTAACTCTTGTTCTATCTCTTGTTCTAGTCCTTGTTCTAGTCCATGTTCTAGTCCTTGTTCTAGTCCTTGTTCTAGCTCTTGTTCTAGTCCTTGTTCTAGCCCTTGATCTAACTCTTGTTCTAGTCCTTGTTCTAGCTCTTGTTCTAGTCCTTGTTCTAGCTCTTGTTCTAGCCCTTGATCTAGCCCTTGATCTAGCTCTTGCTCTAGCTCTTGTTCTATCTCTTGTTCTAACCCTTGTTCTAACCCTTGATCTAGCCCTTGATCTAACTCTTGTTCTATCTCTTGTTCTAGTCCTTGTTCTAGCTCTTGTTCTAGTCCTTGTTCTAGCTCTTGTTCTAGCCCTTGATCTAGCCCTTGATCTAACTCTTGTTCTATCTCTTGTTCTAACCCTTGTTCTAACCCTTGATCTAGCCCTTGATCTAACTCTTGTTCTATCTCTTGTTCTAGTCCTTGTTCTAGCTCTTGTTCTAGTCCTTGTTCTAGCTCTTGTTCTAGCCCTTGATCTAGCCCTTGATCTAGCTCTTGTTCTATCTCTTGTTCTAACCCTTGTTCTAACCCTTGATCTAGCCCTTGATCTAACTCTTGCTCTAGCTCTTGTTCTAGTCCTTGTTCTAGCCCTTGTTCTAGCCCTTGATCTAGCCCTTGATCTAACTCTTGTTCTAGTCCTTGTTCTAGTCCTTGTTCTAGCTCTTGTTCTAGTCCTTGTTCTAGCTCTTGTTCTAGTCCTTGTTCTAGTCCTTGTTCTAGTCCTTGTTCTAGCTCTTGTTCTAGCCCTTGTTCTATCTCTTGCTCTAGCTCTTGTTCTAGTCCTTGTTCTAGCCCTTGTTCTAGCCCTTGATCTAGCCCTTGATCTAACTCTTGTTCTAGTCCTTGTTCTAGTCCTTGTTCTAGCTCTTGTTCTAGTCCTTGTTCTAGCTCTTGTTCTAGTCCTTGTTCTAGTCCTTGTTCTAGTCCTTGTTCTAGCTCTTGTTCTAGCCCTTGATCTAGCCCTTGATCTAACTCTTGTTCTAGTCCTTGTTCTAGTCCTTGTTCTAGCTCTTGTTCTAGTCCTTGTTCTAGCTCTTGTTCTAGTCCTTGTTCTAGTCCTTGTTCTAGTCCTTGTTCTAGCTCTTGTTCTAGCCCTTGATCTAGCCATTGATCTAACTCTTGCTCTAGCTCTTGTTCTATCTCTTGCTCTAGATCTTGTTCTAACCCTTGTTCTAGTCCAGTTTGACGTTTAGTTCTAATTTTCATGTGGTGAAGGTCGTGAATTCCCCCTAAACAAACACCACGGCGCCTGAAACGGCCACAGTCTTTCCTCCTCCGTGTCCTCCTCCGTGTCCTCCTCACCTGTAGATGGTGCTCTGCTCTTTGGCCACCACGGCCTGCAGGTCCGTGAGCCGGAGGAACGGCTCGTGGAAGTAGTGCAGGTGAAGGATGCAGACCAGGAGGAACGAGGTCGGGATGAAGATCCGAGTGAAGAGCTGAGCCAGGGTGAACTGCTCCAGCCCCAGATCCTTCAGACTGTGAGGACAAACACTCATCTGCAACGCCTCAACTCCAAGGGACTTTCAAATATGTAACTGTTTTTGACATCATGATATTCTTTAAGGACACACACAGCTTTAAACCATGTTCTAACACTGCTCCCTCATGCCTGGAGTGGCATTTAGCTTCTTTCACGGTCGTTCCGTGAATCCTCTCTCTCTGAGCTTCATAATAACACAACATTCTGACTTTCCCTGATGTGTGATGTCATAAGTCGAGCTCTGAACACGTTTTTGTCCGTTAGAACACGTTTTTGTGTGTTTTGTGTGTTAGAACATGTTTTTGTGTGTTAGAACATGTTTGTGTGTGTTAGAACATGTCTGTGTGTGTTAGAACATGTCTGTGTGTGTTAGAACATGTTTGTGTGTGTTAGAACATGTTTGTGTGTGTTAGAACATGTCTGTGTGTGTTAGAACATGTTTGTGTGTGTTAGAACATGTTTGTGTGTGTTAGAACATGTCTGTGTGTGTTAGAACATGTTTGTGTGTGTTAGAACATGTTTGTGTGTGTTAGAACATGTTTGTGTGTGTTAGAACATGTCTGTGTGTGTTAGAACATGTTTGTGTGTGTTAGAACATGTTTGTGTGTGTTAGAACATGTCTGTGTGTGTTAGAACATGTTTGTGTGTGTTAGAACATGTCTGTGTGTGTTAGAACATGTTTGTGTGTGTTAGAACATGTCTGTGTGTGTTAGAACATGTCTGTGTGTGTTAGAACATGTCTGTGTGTGTTAGAACATGTCTGTGTGTGTTAGAACATGTCTGTGTGTGTTAGAACATGTTTGTGTGTGTTAGAACATGTCTGTGTGTGTTAGAACATGTCTGTGTGTGTTAGAACATGTCTGTGTGTGTTAGAACATGTTTGTGTGTGTTAGAACATGTCTGTGTGTGTTTGAACATGTTTTTGTGTGTTAGAACATGTTTTTGTGTGTTAGAACATGTTTTTGTGTTAGAACATGTTTATGTGTTAGAACATGTTTATGTGTTAGAACATGTTTATGTGTTAGAACATGTTTTTGAACATGTTTTTGTGCGTTAGAACATGTTTTTGTGTGTTAGAACATGTTTTGTGCGTTAGAACATCTTTGTGTGCGTTAGAACATGTTTTTGTGTGTTAGCACATGTTTTTGTGTGTTAGAACATGTTTTTGTGTGTTAGAACATCTTTGTGTGCGTTAGAACATGTTTTTGTGTGTTAGCACATGTTTTTGTGTGTTAGAACATGTTTTTGTGTGTTAGAACATGTTTTTGTGTGTTAGAACATGTTTTTGTGCGTTAGAACATCTTTGTGTGCGTTAGAACATGTTTTTGTGCGTTAGAACATGTTTGTGTGTGTTAGAACATGTTTTTGTGTGTTAGAACATGTTTTTGAACATGTCTGTGTGTGTTAGAACATGTTTGTGTGTGTTAGAACATGTTTTTGTGCTTTAGAACATGTTTGTGTGTGTTAGAACATGTTTTTGTGTGTTAGAACATGTTTTTGAACATTTTTGTGTGTGTTAGAACATGTTTGTGTGTGTTAGAACATGTTTTTGTGTGTTAGAACATGTTTGTGTGCGTTAGAACATCTTTGTGTGCGTTAGAACATGTTTTTGTGTGTTAGAACATGGCTCAAAGCTGAAACACGTGTCCTTCAGCTGTGGGTCTCACCTCTCTTCGTCCATGTTGAGCATCCTGGACCAGAAGCCAAGCGAGCTCTTGAACTGAAAGGTGTAGACCAGGGTCAGGACCAACATTGTGTAGACCACCACAGACATCCAGAAGTACTTCAGGATCCTCCTCCACCACTCGTAGTGAACCTGAGGAGGAAGAGAGCGTTCAGGATCCAAGCTGAGACTAATGTGCAAAGAATAAGAAAAGAAAGCTGCGCTTTTCAAAATGTGAGTGTGAAATTTGGCGAGACTCATCTTCAGGGGTCGGCTGTCAAAAGTTATCAAATCATTATTTGGACTGGTTTGGTTTAACTAGTTGAGGTTTTAATGTCTTAGTTCTTGGATTAGTCCTGGTTTAGACCTAGTTTAGTTCTGATTTAGTCCAAACTTCTTTACAAACTCTACAAAACGCTCTAATGTTGTGCACAATGTTCTTTTTATCTTGGCACAAAACGACTCGTTACTGAAGCTTTAATAGGACATAATACATAAAGACACTCAGAGCGCACCTTGCATTTTAATTAAAGAGGCGCTGTTTTTTTACTGCGATCGCGGTTATAAAACACATCACGCATTATGAGCCGTGGGTACACACACTTTATGACACGCCTTAAATTGCCTCCGCCCTGGTTTTTGGAAGTGATTAAGGAAAAGTGCTCCGTCTTCAACAAAACTTTATCAGAAAAACACAGTAATGAAAGTGTTCCGGTCCATTACAGATTATTATAAAAACGCAAAAATAAAACAAATTGTCAATCATTTTACGACACAAAATCTAAATTTCACTAGATTTGTTTTTTTTTTTGTAGGTAATTCATTATTTGTTCTAGATTTTTTTAAACGTAGATACATTTTTTGTTATTGATGATGCAGACTCACTTATCCACACAAACCTTCTGCAGATTTTGAAGTTCTAGAAAGACATGTACATATTGCACTTGTAAGAAAAACTATACGTCGCATTAATTAAATGCCTGAGAAATAGTCACTGAACATACAGAGAATCGAGAAAAAGTGGCATGTGCACAGGGAAATGGCATGTGCCAGGGGGAGTGGCATGTGCACGGGGGAGTGAATGGTAAATGGTAAATGGTCACATTTATATAGCGCTTTTCTACCGTCAAGGTACTCAAAGCGCTTTACATCAAGGAACCAGTCACCCATTCACACACACATTCACACCCCAGATGTACGCAGACACTGGGGGGCAAGTTGGGTTAAGTGTCTTGCCCAAGGACACAACGGCAGTATTCACATGAGGCAGCTGCGATCGCACCGCCAACCTGCGGGCCAGTGGATCTGACCGCTCTGACTGAGCGGGGAGTCGAACCGCCGACCTTTGGATCAGAAGACGAGCACTCTACCACTGAGCTACTACCGCCCCAGTGGCATGCGCACTTCCACCTGAGTTCTCAAATCGCCGAAAAATCGTCCATTGCGCCTTTAATGCTAATTACGGCCGCAACTCACGATTATTTGAGTTGTCGACAAGTCTACATTTATATATACATTTTAACAACAACAAAAATTACAAATGATGACTGAAGGCTTCTTTTTGGACATTTTGACCTAATAATACCGCTGTCTTTGTTATAAAGGTTTTTACATTTGTGTTTTAAGAGTCTGTAGAGTCAAAATCAAAAATCAAAAACAAAATACGACGACAATAATATAACACTAATGCTAATATGATTAACCCCAGCTCAGTATGAACACTGTACGATGACGGGATATTAATGTAGAAACATGGCTTCAAAACGCATGATTCCAGTGACTGTGCCAGGCCCATCCTGTCACAGCTTTACTACTGAACCCACGTGTGACAGATATTTGTATTTGCAGTAAAGTGACCCCAGTACTCCAGTACTCCAGTACTCCAGTACTCCAGTCCCTGTGCTGACGGGAAATACAACGCTCAGATGAGTTGCATTAATTCTACAACAGAATTCTCTGCAGTTTTTCCGACAGGCCAGACACATAAGGGATAGAAACACCCTTCCTTCTCTGTTCAGTTTCCCTTTTGTTCTGCTTCTTGGTTCTCTTCACTCTGTTGAGAGCCCAAGCGGGGTAACCACAGGCTGAGAGGGCCTGTGAATTTTTAGACAACACGAAGTCCCTGTTTATTTCAAACCAGGAAACACTTTAAGACAAAAACTGGTTCATCCTAAGGACAAGTTGCCGACTCAAAAACAGAGCAATGTAGTTTATTCGATCCAATGCAGTGAAGAAAGCTGTAAAGAACGTTACATAGGTGAGACTAAACAGCCTCTACACAAGAGGCTTTATCAGCACAGAAGAAATACTAGTTCAGGACCTCAGAGCGCCGTGCATCTCCATCTTGAAGCCTCTAATCACTCGTTTGAAGACAGTGAGGTGAAGGTTTTAAGCAGGGAGAAAAGATGGTTTGAAAGAGGAGTCAAGGAAGCTATTTTTGTTAAAAAAGAAAGACCTTCTTTAAACAGAAATGGAGGGCTAAGGTTTAATCTTCCTGTTATTTATAATGGGTTACTGAACCCCTGGAAAGATAGAGGACCAGGCCATTTAGATGCTAATCAGGTACTCAGGGTGGTTGAGCCAGGGTCTCACAAAGACAAAGAGGATTCTAATAGCCCATTAAAATTCTGAATAGTCTAGCTCGGTAGATACAAGGGGGGAGTTTCTGTTGAAACAAACAACTCTTTCTACTTCAGGAAGGCTCCTCCCAATGGGCGGGTCTTACCACAGAACAGTATTAATATCGGAGTTCTCGATCTAAATTCTTTTATTGACAATGACTCTTGGATGAGAGTCGAAACGTCTATTTTTTCAAACTGAGTCCAGATGACTACAACTGAAGCTTTTTCTACTATGGAACACGCCTGGACGAATGAGGGATTACACCGACAAGACCAAAACAAGACTAAAACAAGACTAAAACAAGACTAAAACAAGGCTAAAACAAGACCAAAACAAGAATAAAACAAGACTAAAACAAAACTAAAACCAAGACTAAAACAAGATTAAAACAAGACTAAAACAAGACTAAAACAAGACTAAAACAAGGCTAAAACAAGACCAAAACAAGAATAAAACAAGACTAAAACAAAACTAAAACCAAGACTAAAACAAGATTAAAACAAGATTAAAACAAGACTAAAACAAAACTAAAACAAGACTAAAACAAGATTAAAACAAGACTAAAACAAGACTAAAACAAGACTAAAACAAGGCTAAAACAAGACCAAAACAAGAATAAAACAAGACTAAAACAAAACTAAAACAAGACTAAAACAAGATTAAAACAAGACTAAAACAAGACTAAAACAAGGCTAAAACAAGACCAAAACAAGATTAAAACAAGACTAAAACAAAACTAAAACAAGACTAAAACAAGATTAAAACAAGACTAAAACAAGATTAAAACAAGATTAAAACAAGACTAAAACAAGACTAAAACAAGACTAAAACAAGACTAAAATAAGACCAAAACAAGACTAAAACAAAACAAAACCAGGTCCACTTCAAGATATACACAGATTCATTTTCTAGTTATGAAATACTTAGAGAAACCAATAAACAATATGTCAATACAGTCAACAACTACTTCTACTGCCCCCACTAAAAGCTCCTTTGACCCCCAACACAGCCGCAGTGGTATTGACCTGGTAGACCGCCACGCAGGACAGGAACATCATCATGTAGATGATCTTGTACATGACGATGGTCCCCTCGAAGCTGACGAAGAAGAACATCCCGCCGCAGATGTAGATCCAGTATTTGACCAGGACGGCCATGATCATGCTGCCCAGAACCTGCATGGTGTCCTGCTCGGCTTTGTCAGCGCCGCTCTCCTCCTCTGGAACACAAGCAAAGGAAAGGAAATGTTGGAGAATAGCCTTTAAAACCTGTGTATTAGATAATATATAAATTAACCTTTCCATGTATACATTTTGTGTGTAAATGAACCAAAGCCAATCACAGGCTTTCTCCATTTCCATCACAACCAATCGTTTCTCAACAAGGGCTGCAACGTTTAATCAACTAATTGTGACGAGTAGACAAATAACAAATAATAATAGTCACATTTTGAGTCATTAATAATCGCTTTATGGACTAAAAACACTCTAAAACACAAAGAAAAATACCTTTTTATGACAAAAACAGTGGCATTATTAAATTAAATCTAGAAGAATTAGTCACTTTTTCTGATTTTGATGAATAAAAGGCTTTATTTGTATATATTCTCTATCTAGAAGTTTGCAGTCTCCATATTTACACTTTTATTTGGTTGATAATGTGTTTAAAACGTCTCAATGTGCAATCGAAACGAGTCGACTACTAAAACAATAGTTAGTTGCAGTCCTACTCTTCTCTTTTCCAGGGAAGGACACACTCACAAACAATAACCTATCAAAGATTCATAGCGTATCACAGGTCATATCTACCTCTGTATCTACCTGCGTGGCATCAATGACATTTCCCCATGTGGGACAATAAAGGAATATCTTATCTTATCTTTGATTTTCCACCATAAACAGTCACAATGTTAAAACACAGCTGTCGGCGCCTGTAAAAGTGTCCGAACAGAGAGGACGTTTGTACCCTTCTTCTTCAGGTCGTCCACTTGCACGTGTGACAGTCCAGCGCTGTCCTGCTGCGCTTTCTCCTGCCGCTCGGTCAGAGTCTGTCTGAGGAGCAGCCAGAAGCTCAGGAGACACAGAACCTGCAACGACAAGCGTCACACACACAGCATGAGGAGCAGCAGAAGCTCAGGAGACACAGAACCTGCAACGACAAGCGTCACACACACAGCATGAGGAGCAGCAGAAGCTCAGGAGACACAGAACCTGCAACGACAAGCATCACACACAGCATGAGGAGCAGCAGAAGCTCAGGAGACACAGAACCTGGAACAAGCATCACACACAGCATGAGGAGCAGCAGAAGCTCAGGAGACACAGAACCTGTAACAAGCATCACACACAGCATGAGGAGCAGCAGAAGCTCAGGAGACACAGAACCTGCAACGACAAGCGTCACACACAGCATGAGGAGCAGCAGAAGCTCAGGAGACACAGAACCTGCAACGACAAGCGTCACACACACAGCATGAGGAGCAGCAGAAGCTCAGGAGACACAGAACCTGGAACAAGCATCACACACAGCATGAGGAGCAGCAGAAGCTCAGGAGACACAGAACCTGCAACGACAAGCGTCACACACAGCATGAGGAGCAGCAGAAGCTCAGGAGACACAGAACCTGGAACAAGCATCACACACACAGCATGAGGAGCAGCAGAAGCTCAGGAGACACAGAACCTGCAACGACAAGCGTCACACACACATCATGAGGAGCAGCAGAAGCTCAGGAGACACAGAACCTGCAACGACAAGCATCACACACACAGCATGAGGAGCAGCAGAAGCTCAGGAGACACAGAACCTGCAACGACAAGCATCACACACACAGCATGAGGAGCAGCAGAAGCTCAGGAGACACAGAACCTGGAACAAGCATCACACACAGCATGAGGAGCAGCAGAAGCTCAGGAGACACAGAACCTGCAACGACAAGCGTCACACACAGCATGAGGAGCAGCAGAAGCTCAGGAGACACAGAAACTGCAACGACAAGCGTCACACACACAGCATGAGGAGCAGCAGAAGCTCAGGAGACACAGAACCTGCAACAAGCATCACACACAGCATGAGGAGCAGCAGAAGCTCAGGAGACACAGAACCTGCAACAAGCATCACACACAGCATGAGGAGCAGCAGAAGCTCAGGAGACACAGAACCTGCAACAAGCATCACACACAGCATGAGGAGCAGCAGAAGCTCAGGAGACACAGAACCACACGTGAGGAATCATGGGACTTTGATGCAGGGACCGGATGTGGAGTTTTCTCAGGGATCGATGGAGGGAGGCTGATTTAAAGGTGCACTTTGTAACTTTTCGAGTGCTGGGGGCCCGTCTACCCGCTGGTCTCCATGGTGGTGGAGTGGTTAAGTCACAGCACATATGCCAGGGACCAAGTGCAGCCGGCCGCACTTCTCTCTCATCCAACATTTCACGCTTACTTTTCCTGTCTAATAAAGCCTTTGCAACAACAAACTCCTGAATAAAAAATGAAATGTTACTGCTTTACCAACCCATGCTTATTTATCTGTATTATTTATTATTCTTTCAATTCATCGTTTAGTTCTTTAGATCATGGAAGTCCAATAATATGAGATTTTTTTTTCGAAATTAGCTGCAGAAGTTTGAGAACATCCTGAGTATATTTACTGAGAAAAACAGCAGCGTGTTCATGTTTCCTGTGTCATTTTGTTGTATTTCTCGCTTTCTCTGAGTCATAAAACCTCCAGAGTCGGATAATAGTCCGGATAACGATTTTCTATAACAAAATTGATGATCCGTTTTTTTTGCTCGAAAATACCTGGACCAGAATTCTAACTGACAGTGGGGTCCCCTCTCCACGGATCTGACCTGTAACGTGCCCACAGCGACGTCACCTACTCGACTAAGGCATGTACTGTGAAACATTCTAGGCAAATCTTCCAGAAAAGTTACTTGGTGTACCTTTAAAGTCTCAAGTGAAAAACATTCATAAAAGTTTATAAATGTACAGCTTAAACGTATATATGCTCTTTTGTATTAAATGTGTATGGGTTTTTTTTTTAGCCACGAATCATTATTAAAAAGGAATAATTACTATAATAACCTCCACACACCAGGAAGTACAGATTTTTCAAAGTAAAATCATAGAAAGTTTTTTTTTTTGGGCACAACCAAGCTCAGTGGCAGATACTTTTGTGACATTTTAACACACACGTTTAGCCTGCATTAGCATCCAACATTAGCATCCAACATTAGCATCCAACATTAGCATCCAACGTTAGCATCCAACATTAGCATCCAACATTTGCATCCAGCGTTAGCGCGACGAGGCTTAACAACGGAGCGCCCTCGCACCTTGGAGGAGAGCGAGTGGAAGGGGTTGTTCTTCTTGACAAACAGCCCTGAGATCTCGCCCATGTCCTCGAAGCTCCAAATGTACTGCAGCACGATGACCAGGTCCCCGTACGCCACCATGAACGGGGACGAGAGCATGGCATAGCGCCGGCGGTCCCGCACCATCCACAGCATGCACGACCACATGAGGAAGACGAAGGTGAGCCAGCTCACGTAGGTGATGCTCCAGGCCTGAGGAGGAAGAGGAGGAGGAGGAGGAGGAGGAGGAAGAGGAGGAAGAAGAGGAGGAGGAGGAGGAGGAAGAGGAAGAAGAGGAGGAGGAGAAGGAAGAGGAGGAAGAGGAGGAGGAGGAGGAGGAAGATGAGGAGGAAGATGAGGAGGAGGAGGAGGAGGAAGAGGAGGAGGAAGAGGTAGTGGAGGAGGAGGAAGAGGAGGAGGAAGAGGAGGAAGAGGAGGAAGAGGAAGAAGAGGAGGAGGAGAAGGAAGAGGAGGAAGAGGAGGAGGAGGAAGATGAGGAGGAGGAGGAAGATGAGGAGGAGGAGGAGGAGGAAGAGGTAGTGGAGGAGGAGGAAGAGGAGGAGGAAGAGGAGGAAGAGGAAGAAGAGGAGGAGGCGGAAGAGGAAGAAGAGGAGGAGGAGGAGGAGGAGGAGGAGGAAGAAGAGGAGGAGGAAGAGGAGGAGGAAAAGGAGGAGGAGGAGGAAGAAGAGGAGGAAGAAGAGGAAGAAGAGGAGGAGGAAGAAGAGGAGGAGGAAGAGGAGGAGGAAAAGGAGGAGGAAAAGGAGGAGGAGGAGGAGGAGGAGGAGGAGGAGGAGGAGGAGGAGGAAGAGGAGGAGGAGAACATGAGTCACACAAAACCAGAGCCGTGTGTTACTTTGGTTGAGCTGAACAACACTGCGTAAAAGACAAGCGGAGCAGCAATGTACCACACAAACCATCACAGACTTTAAATCTAGCTTGTTTCACTGTTAAAGGACAAATATGATGCATTATTTGTGTTGTTATTGTCCTCTAAACATGCTCTTGAGCACTTTTACTGTGGCATTTATTGTTTTAGAACTATAAAAAATGCTTCTACAAAAAACAATCTAACGTTGCCACAGCCTTGGGAGACGTCAGAGTAACTGAGCTTTGGCTCCATCTACCGGCTGCAGAGAAGAACTGCACGACACTGTTCGCCAACTTCCTGGTTTAAGCCACGCGGCCGTGATGATCGTGATTTGACAACAGATGCACAGAACAAGTGATTTATGGATTTAAAAACAGCAGAGAAGAGTCTCGGAGCCACGTCACAGATCGAAGAAATGTCAGTCATCGAGGGGATTCAGAACAGAGTGTTTTTGACGCTCGGAGGGGAGAGGACTTTCTAAGCTATAGAACTAGGACAGGTCTCTTCACACGTGTCTGTAGTGTCTGTAGTGTCTGTAGTGTCTGTAGTGTCTGTAGTGTCTGTAGTGTCAGTAGTGTCAGTAGTGTCTGTAGTGTCTGTAGTGTCTGTAGTGTCTGTAGTGTCAGTAGTGTCAGTAGTGTCTGTAGTGTCTGTAGTGTCTGTAGTGTCAGTACTGTCTGTAGTGCTTGTAGTGTCAGTAGTGCCTGTAGTGTCAGTAGTGTCAGTAGTGCCTGTAGTGTCAGTAGTGTCAGTAGTGCCTGTAGTGTCAGTAGTGTCTGTAGTGTCAGTAGTGTCTGTAGTGTCTGTAGTGTCAGTAGTGTCTGTAGTGTCTGTAGTGTCAGTACTGTCTGTAGTGCTTGTAGTGTCAGTAGTGCCTGTAGTGCTTGTAGTGTCAGTAGTGTCAGTAGTGCCTGTAGTGTCAGTAGTGTCAGTAGTGTCAGTAGTGTCAGTAGTGTCAGTAGTGTCTGTAGTGTCAGTAGTGTCAGTAGTGTCTGTAGTGTCAGTAGTGTCTGTAGTCTCAGTAGTGCCTGTAGTGTCTGTAGTGTCTGTAGTCTCAGTAGTGCCTGTAGTGTCTGTAGTGTCAGTAGTGTCTGTAGTGTCTGTAGTGTCAGTAGTGTCAGTAGTGTCTGTAGTGTCAGTAGTGTCTGTAGTGTCTGTAGTGTCAGTAGTGTCTGTAGTGTCAGTAGTGTCTGTAGTGTCTGTAGTGTTAGTAGTGTCAGTAGTGTCAGTGGTGTCAGTGGTGTCTGTGGTGTCTGTGGTCTCTGTGGTGTCTGTAGTGTCTGTAGTGTCTGTAGTCTCAGTAGTGCCTGTAGTGTCTGTAGTGTATGTAGTGTCAGTAGTGTCTGTAGTGTCAGTAGTGCCTGTAGTGTCTGTAGTGCCTGTAGTGTCTGTAGTGTCTGTAGTGTCTGTAGTGTCAATAGTGTCAGTAGTGTCAGTAGTGTCTGTAGTCTCAGTAGTGCCTGTAGTGCCTGTAGTGTCAGTAGTGTCAGTAGTGTCTGTAGTGTCTGTAGTGTCAGTAGTGTCTGTAGTGTCTGTAGTCTCAGTAGTGTCTGTAGTGTCTGTAGTGTCAGTAGTGTCTGTAGTGTCTGTAGTCTCAGTAGTGCCTGTAGTGCCTGTAGTGTCAGTAGTGTCAGTAGTGTCTGTAGTCTCAGTAGTGCCTGTAGTGTCAGTAGTGTCAGTAGTGTCAGTAGTGTCTGTAGTGTCTGTAGTGTCTGTAGTGTCAGTAGTGTCAGTAGTGTCTGTAGTGTCAGTAGTGTCAGTAGTGTCTGTAGTGTCAGTAGTGTCAGTAGTGTCTGTAGTGTCTGTAGTGTCTGTAGTGTCTGTAGTGTCTGTAGTGTCAGTAGTGTCAGTAGTGTCTGTAGTGTCTGTAGTGTCAGTAGTGTCTGTAGTGTCTGTAGTGTCAGTAGTGTCTGTAGACTCAGTAGTGCCTGTAGTGTCTGTAGTGTCAGTAGTGTCTGTAGTGTCAGTAGTGTCTGTAGTGTCTGTAGTCTCAGTAGTGCCTGTAGTGTATGTGGTGTCAGTAGTGTCAGTAGTGTCTGTAGTGTCTGTAGTGTCAGTAGTGTCAGTAGTGTCTGTAGTGTCTGTAGTGTCTGTAGTGTCTGTAGTGTCAGTAGTGTCAGTAGTGTCAGTAGTGTCAGTAGTGTCTGTAGTGTCTGTAGTCTCAGTAGTCTCTGTGGTGTCAGTAGTGTCAGTAGTGTCAGTAGTGTCAGTAGTGTCAGTAGTGTCTGTAGTGTCTGTAGTGTCAGTAGTGTCAGTAGTGTCAGTAGTGTCTGTAGTGTCAGTAGTGTCAGTAGTGTCTGTAGTGTCTGTAGTGTCTGTAGTGTCAGTAGTGTCTGTAGTGTCTCACCATCATGGCGATGAGGGCACAGATGTAGCTCTGTTTCATGATGAACTGGAACACTTTGACCATGGCGCTGAGGCGAGTGTGAGCCGTGCTGTCCTCCTCGTCCTTCTCGTCCTTCTCGTCCTCCTCGTCCTTCTCGTCCTTCTCGTCCTCGTCTCGTTCGGACCCTGAGTCCTCCGGGGGCAGCGTCACCTCAAACACAGACTCCTTCTTATCTGAGACACACGACGCAGAGACATGAAAACTAACACGACCAACACGACAACAGAATCATTTAGTTTCATTCATTCTTGTTCGACCGCTTGTTCCCTTTAGGGGGCGACTGGAGCCTGTCCCAGGGACTTTGGGCCTTAGGCGGGGCACATCCTGGAGTCACAGGTTTATTGTTTGACATTTTAAATTCTGCTGTTGTCATCCCCTGATCTAGAGGACAGGACATTTGACAGTGTTTCTATTAAGATCTAAACTGAAATAACTTAATTCATGAATAATAAAGCAGTGATTCATTATTCCTCATTTAAAGACGGTATTTTAGGTCAAATTGACTTTCAGAAGATGTTATTACTATGTTATTATGCGCTGTAATAACGATGTCGCTTCATTATCCTACTCAGTATCACTCCGAGTTGTATTATGTTTGATGCACGTTTGAGTCATCGGTATTGTCCTGCATATCTGCTTTCACCTACCCCTTATCTCCGCCCACTCTGGAGATGGGGCACGTGGCTCCGGGTCGTACGGAGCCATTTTACAAACAGAGATTTTGATCTAATTATTGTTGTTGTTTTTCAACCTGGTTAAATAAAGGTGAATAAAATAAAAAAGATACTCATAAAAAAAAAAACACAAATAATAATCTGCTGCTTGTTGCGGTGAAGAGGCGGAGCTTATCAGTCCTGCAGCTTTGAACAGGAAGTCAATGGACCCCTTTCTATTATTAAGCCGTTTTAGATCAATATTTCGGTTTCGCAATAAACAAAACAGTAAAATAATGATCTACCTACAGCGTGTTATAGATTAATACTAAAATACCTTCTTTAAAGATGTCATAAGTGCGCTAAACTGCGATCAGGCTGAATAATGAGCCTCACCCTCGCTGTCAGTGATGGGCTGGAGTTTGTACTGCGGCGTGGAGTACAAGTCCAGACAAACCGGGCCGTTCTCCGTCGTCACAAAGTCAAAAGTTCCGTTGGACGTGGGCACAACCTGCGGAGAGTTAAATCAAATGCAGCCTTAAAAGTAACGTGCGTTTATGTGACGGCGGAATGAAGGAAACAGTTCCACGTTTACAGAGACGGGCCCGTTTTCGTTAAAGGTTTGTCCGAGCGCGGCACGTTCATCAGCGCTACACAATCCAGCAGAGCGTCCTTTCCACGCTCGACTTTATGTTAAACCTGAGACAACTATGTATTTAATGCAACTGGCCAAGTCACAATGTTACCGTATTTTCTGGACTATAAGTCGCACCAGCCAAAAAATGCATAATAGAGAAGAAAAAAACATATATAAGTCACACTGGAGTATGAAATGCAATTGCAAGTGTGAAAATAACAAATAATATCACATATAAGTTGCTCAGGAGTATAAGTATATAAGTATAAGTATAAATATAAATATAAGTTGCACCCTGGCCAAAACTATGAAAAAGGGTGCAACTTATAGTCCGGGAAATACGGTACCTGACCAATGAGTCTGCGCAGTGGCAAAAAATAGGTTAAAAACTTAAAATTGTGATGCTAATCGATGCTAAAATACATCAAACTCACAATTATCGCAGTAGTCAACAGGTCAAATGATCCTTTCTATTTAATATTGAGCACGTTTAATTAAACTTTTCACCAAATAAAGCTTAAAATCTGTATAATATAAGGCTTCCGATTTGAGAAAATTTACGAATAAAGTGTATTATTTTAGAAAATCCGAAGTTCTTTAGTCCTTTTTAACATTTTGATATCATAATGTGTCTGTTTTTGTTATAAAAGGTCTTTTTGACGTGTGTTTTAGAGTCTCTTAGTCCAGTTTAATGTCAAAATACAGTCGTTTGTTAGTCCTGAACTGTCCCCGTGTCTTTATCCTGCAGCGTAGAAGTGTGCAGAGGTGGACATGAGAGCAGAGCGCACCTCGTGAGTGCTGATGCAGTCCTGAGTGGAGAGAAGCTGAGGACACAGACACAAAGCACAGACAGAGTTAGTGAGGACACAGACACAAAGCACAGACAGAGTTAGTGAGGACACAGACACAAAGCACAGACAGAGTTAGTGAGGACACAGACACAAAGCACAGACAGAGTTAGTGAGGACACAGACAAAAAGCACAGACAGAGTTAGTGTGGACACAGACACACTGCTGTTCAGAGGTGAAAGGTCACGCACAGCAGAGCCACAATGGAGGACTATGGGTAATTAAGTCTGGAGCGTGTTCTGCTGGAGCTACAGTGACACTGATGCGTTGTGTCCTTGGGCAAGACACTTGACCCATCACAGAAAGTATTTGTGATATGTCATACTCAGTGGTCTAGTCAGTCCCCGACACCCTGGGAAGCAGAACACCCTGGGGTGCAGAACACCCTGGGGAGCAGAACACCCTGGGGACACCCTAGGGAGCAGAACACTCTGGGGACACCCTAGGGAGCAGAACACTCTGGGGACACCCTGGGGTGCAGAACACCCTGGGGAGCAGAACACCCTGGGGAGCAGAACACCCTGGGGAGCAGAACACCCTGGGGACACCCTGGGGAGCAGAACACCCTGGGGTGCAGAACACCCTGGGGACACCTTGGGGAGCAGAACACCCTGGGGACACCCTGGGGAGCAGAACACCCTGGGGAGCAGAACACCCTGGGGACACCCTGGGGTGCAGAACACCCTGGGGACACCCTGGGGAGCAGAACACCCTGGGGAGCAGAACACCCTGGGGACACCCTGGGGTGCAGAACACCCTGGGGACCAGAACACCCTGGGGTGCAGAACACCCTGGGGAGCAAGAACACCCTGGGGACACCCTGGGGAGCAGAACACCCTGGGGTGCAGAACACCCTGGGGAGCAGAACACCCTGGGGAGCAAGAACACCCTGGGGACACCCTGGGGAGCAGAACACCCTGGGGTGCAGAACACCCTGGGGAGCAGAACACCCTGGGGAGCAAGAACACCCTGGGGACACCCTGGGGAGCAAGAACACCCTGGGGACACCCTGGGGAGCAAGAACACCCTGGGGAGCAGAACACCCTGGGGAGCAAGAACACCCTGGGGTGCAGAACATCCTGGGGAGCAAGAACACCCTGGGGTGCAGAACACCCTGGGGTGACAGATACTACAGAGGATCTCCAGCACTTTGTCAGGAGATCAGAAATACTGGAAAAGCTATAGGAAAAAAGCACTCCAAACGGTCATTAATTCACTGATGTTAATACAGGTTTGTTTGTTTGTTCTATCTTTTGATTTTATTTATATGTATTTTTTAATATTTATTTTTATGTATATATTTTATTAATATTTTTATTTATTTTGTATTTATTTGTTTAAAATTTTTCGTGATACATTTTTTGTAATAAATTGTTGCACTGTTACTAAGATACTCTGATACTTAAATACTCTGATACTGTTACTTAGATACTCCGATACTTAAATACTCTGATACTGTTACTTAGATACTCCGATACTTAGATACTCTGATACTGTTACTTAGATACTCTGATACTGATACTTAAATACTCTGATACTGTTACTTAGATACTCCGATACTTAGATACTATGATACTGTTACTTAGATACTCTGATACTGATACTTAAATACTCTGATACTGTTACTTAGATACTCTGATACTGATACTTAGATACTCTGATACTGATACTTAAATACTCTGATACTGATACTTAGATACTCTGATACTGACACTTAGATACTCTGATACTGATACTTAGATACTATGATACTGATACTTAGATACTCTGATACTGACACTTAGATATGATACTGATACTTAGATACTCTGATACTCTGATACTGACACTTAGATACTCTGATACTGACACTTAGATACTCTGATACTGATACTTAGATACTCTGATACTGACACTTAGATACTCTGATACTGATACTTAGATACTCTGATACTGATACTTAGATACTCTGATACTGACACTTAGATACTCTGATACTGATACTTAGATACTCTGATACTGACACTTAGATACTCTGATACTCTGATACTGACACTTAGATACTCTGATACTTAGATACTCTGATACTGATACTTAGATACTCTGATACTGATACTTAGATACTCTGATACTGACACTTAGATACTCTGATACTGATACTTCGATACTGTGATCCGCTCACACTGTGGCCAGAGGAGGCGTGGCCAGAGGAGGCGTGGCCAGAGGAGGCGTGTGCAGCTGTGGACACATGTGCTCCGTCTTCTCACGCTACATTTATAAACTGTGAGAAAACCTTTGTCATTGTTCTTTTCAGCACGGCTTTCTTTCAAGTCCGAGGCTCTGGCACAAAACGCTCAGACCCGAAACATAAATATCCCCGTGACACATCAGCAGTTTTTGGATGGATTTTAAAATTGTCAAGCAAATATAAAGAGATATAAAGAGAAACGTCGCCGTAAAGAGAAAAAGCAGTGCTGCAGTTTGGAACAGGAAGTCAGTGGCTGCTTTTTTCTATCGGTCACTTTCAATTAATTAAATAAAATAAAACCATGTGGTACAAACATCCATGTATCCGTCACCTTTACGTCACACAGTAACTCTAGTCAAAAGATCCTGTTCCCTCCTCGTGACCCGCCGCTTACGTTCTTCTCGTCCGTGCTCTGCGGCGTCCTCCACCACAGCTGCCGCTTCCTCTCCGCAGAGTTGTTCGTTCCGTTTCCCAGTGTCTCGTCGTCCTCGCACTCCTCCTGCCAAAACACGATAGACCCCCGCGCGTGATTACGGATCAAGTCTGTTTACCTTCGATTGCGCTGACGTTTGGGGGTGGACAGTGACTCCAGATTAAACTAAAGGTCGCGGTCGACTGTTTGTTGAAGATGTAGATTATATACTTGGCCACGAAGTCTATAAATAAAGAATGGATTCGAATTGGAAAGTAAATTAAACCGAAAACGAAGGTGTTTCCTCTTCGTCCCTGCAGCTGTTCTCTGTCTGTCGCTATTATCTCACGTGTCCCTGAACCTGTAAATATGTTATAATGATGGAACTAAATATGATGCAGTATTTGTATTGTTATCGTCCTTTAAACATGCCCTTGAGTACCTTCAGTTTAGCATCTCACGTTTTAGAAAAATGTTTAAAACGAACCAAATTACATTCTTATTGGTGCCGTTTCCCACGTTTCCCGTTTACAGTGCAATTCCCTCTGCTCACAGTTTCAGCACATTTCAAACTGGCCTCTCACTTCCTGGTCCCAGAACCCAGTTGTACTGATCATAATTAGACGGACGAAGTCACAGAACGAGTCTGGAGACGATTGGTGGATTTAAAAAAAACGTAATTTATGGAGGAAACATCAAAGAGCTGCAGAGAGGAGTGTTTGTGACGCTCGGAGGGGAGAGCACTTTCTGACCACGACTCCTCAAACGAGCGAGAATGAAGCTAAACGCTGCTCCGGGTGTGTTTTTGACGAGGGAACGATGTTAGAACACGTTTAAAAGCTCAAAAAACCTTAACTCTGCGTAATATGTGCCCTTTAAATTTATGTAGCGTTATTAGGCAGTGCCACAAAAAACCTCAGGGATGCAGTTATTTATTTAGTTTATTCTATTTAGACGTAAGCAGAATAATTTACTGCTTAAATTATTTTCTACATTGAAGATTAACAGATCAAAGGGAAGTAAATTAGTAAAGAAGAATAATTTTGAAAAAGGGGCGTTTGTTTCTTCTCACTCCAACAATTTAAAACTAAATATCGTATCTTTAGAAAAAGTCCTCAAAATGTTGCCTAGGACTCGAGTGACCACCTGCCCTGCAGGCTTCTGTTCCGCGCCCTTCCTCTTATTCACATGTTTCCACTTCACGTTTTACGATCTCATATCAGTCAGAGTGAGCTCAGATAAAACGGATAAATAAATCCTCTGCTGCGCGTGTCCGTGGTTTATTCTTATCCCGTTTGTGCGGCGCGAGAGCAGGTGAAAGGGCGGGGCTCGGCGCCGATCGATGCGGCGTTCAGACCCGCGGGTTTACAGCCAGCTATTGACCCCGCTGTAAAAACTCCCAATCTATAAGTCCATTACAAACGCTGAGGAGCCGGAGCGAGCGGGACAAGACACAGAAAAACACAGAAAAATCACAAAGGAAATTCAACTGAACCGGACAAAATGACAAAACCAACGCCCGCATCTTCTGGTTTTAAAGTCAACGAGTGAGACAAGCGGAATGGGGGTCGATGGAAACAGAACGCCTCATGATTGCGATAATAAAAATTGATTTGTTCAGCTAATTGACCGTGCTCCTCCCGAAGGCCACATTTACTGTTCCCTGTTTAATTGAAGGCAAAGGGACTAGAACCAGTGACTCCGATCTGCATTCTCACTCCAGAATCCTCTCGCACCATTGAACTTTCACTACGTCCATGAATCTGCTCTGGAAGCTTTGCCCGCGACTCGTGCAACATGATTCACTTCATTCTAATCCTCACGATGAACGGAGCGAATGCAAATCCAAGCGCTTTCCTCTGCAACGATCTGAAACTAGTGTCGAAACGTGACTCTCAGTCGAGCGAGTATCGATACTGATCAAAATCACATAAAGAGGACACAATATAACCTCTTTGGGATAGATTTAGCTTCAGCAGAACAAGTATAAGAATGTATGGTGACATGAAACTATAATTAAAAAACATTTGATTATTATTATTATATAATTTCATTTTTGTATTATTATTATTGGATTATTATTATTATTGGATTATTATTATTAATATTGGATTATTATTATTATTATTGGATTATTATTATTATTTGTTTTTTATTATTATTATCATTTTTTATTATTTTTACTGAAATTTGTATTATTATTATTATTATTTATTATTGAGTATTGTGTTTTTTCCTTCGTGTGGAAATCAAGTTTAAAATTTTCGTTTGACATTGTTTTTATTTTGCAATTAAAGGGTTCAAAGTTTTTCTCTAACAGACCAATAGTTTTGTGGAAGTTTGTAATGAACATTTTTGGATTCATTACGAAAAGCTTTACAATAAAATGTCAGAAAAAGACATATAATTCTATAGAGCCACAGATTGTTCTTTTAACGTCAAGTAAATGGACTTTTTTGAGCTTTTGTTGTAACATTGTTCCTTCATCAAAAACCTGGAGTTGTATTTAGCATCATTCACACTTCACAAAAACACTCTGGAGGTCTCGTGGGCTGTTTTTAAGTCCATAAATCATTCCTGCAGTTTCCACACCTACCAGAAGGGGGAGCACGGACTTGAAACTTAAAGTGCCAATGACAGGTTTTTATGACATTCCAATTTTGCCTTAATTTTTACCTTGCGTACATATAAATTAGAGTTTTACACCCACCGACCATGTATTTGTGGAGAAAAAGTTGAAAAATCTGTAGAAAGTGACAGGAAGTGACATCACACCAGGGACACTCATTCAAGTTTACACATAATTTACACAAAATAAACTACTTTTTTGACATTCTAAACATTAATTCAACAAAATAAAGTCACTCTCATATATTTTAACTTGTAAAAATAAATAAAAATAGTGACAATAGATGAGTTTTGGCCTCAGTGGATGCAAGATCATTGTGATGTCATCAGTTACAAACCTAAAAAACAAGCTATTCTAGGATCAAATTTGTATAATGAATAGCTAAATTTAAAATATACGCATCTTAACTACATTTTAGTTCAATGTGTAGTCCAACCTGTCAGAGGCATATTTTCTGCACAAAATAATTAAGTTCTGAAACAAAAAATGCCAAAGTAAATGTATTCAAGAGCATCCTGTCCTTTAAGATGAAACGGTTTATGAAAAAATACTATTCCTCATGGATCGTCAGCTCGTATTCATGTCACAGTGTAAACAAAACCATTATCAATCTAAAGTAATCGCTTGAAAAGTCAAAGACAATGAGCACATTTAACCTTCTCACCATCTGCTCGACGGGCTCCTGCAGCCAGAGTCGGATGAGCGTGGCCAGGGTGTAGTAGAGGATGAGCAGCATGATGGGGTTCACGAAATGAAACCAGCGTCTGTGCGGGTGAAGCGAGAGTTTCCACGTGCAGGAGCAGTTACTGTGGATGATCGGGGAGATGCCAAACACTCTGGAACACAAAAGACGGGGGAACAGTGAGAGACAGACTGACAGAAGAGTGGTGAACAGTGAAGCGACCGGACCCTGTGGTGGTGGAGGAAACAGCAGAGGGAAGAGGCACGGAAAAGGAACGTGAGACGCTGGAGAAACACCACAGGCTCAGAGAAAAGGTGTGGGAGGTGAGAAAAGGTGTGGAAGGTGAGAAAAGGTGTGGAAGGTGAGAAAAGGTATGGAAGGTGAGAAAAGGTGTGGAAGGTGAGAAAAGGTGAGAAAAAGTATGGAAGGTGAGAAAAGGTATGGAAGGTGAGAAAAGGTGAGAAAAGGTATGGAAGGTGAGAAAAGGTGAGAAAAGGTGTGGAAGGTGAGAAAAGGTGTGGAAGGAGAGAAAAGGTGTGGAAGGAGAGAAAAGGTATGGAAGGAGAGAAAAGGTGTGGAAGGTGAGAAAAGGTATGGAAGGTGAGAAAAGGTGTGGAAGGTGAGAAAAGGTATGGAAGGTGAGAAAAGGTGTGGAAGGTGAGAAAAGGTGAGAAAAAGTATGGAAGGTGAGAAAAGGTGAGAAAAGGTATGGAAGGAGAGAAAAGGTGTGGAAGGTGAGAAAAGGTGAGAAAAAGTATGGAAGGTGAGAAAAGGTATGGAAGGTGAGAAAAGGTGAGAAAAGGTATGGAAGGTGAGAAAAGGTATGGAAGGAGAGAAAAGGTGTGGAAGGAGAGAAAAGGTATGGAAGGAGAGAAAAGGTGTGGAAGGTGAGAAAAGGTGAGAAAAGGTATGGAAGGTGAGAAAAGGTGAGAAAAGGTATGGAAGGAGAGAAAATGTGTGGAAGGAGAGAAAAGGTATGGAAGGAGAGAAAAGGTGTGGAAGGTGAGAAAAGGTGTGGAAGGTGAGAAAAGGTGTGGAAGGTGAGAAAAGGTGAGAAAAGGTGTGGAAGGTGAGAAAAGGTCTGGAAGAAGAGAAATAGTGTGGAAGGTGAGAAAAGGTATGGAAGGAGAGGAAAGGTGTGGAAGGTGAGAAAAGGTGAGAAAAGGTATGGAAGGTGAGAAAAGGTGAGAAAAGGTATGGAAGGAGAGAAAATGTGTGGAAGGAGAGAAAAGGTATGGAAGGAGAGAAAAGGTATGGAAGGAGAGAAAAGGTGTGGAAGGTGAGAAAAGGTGAGAAAAGGTATGGAAGGTGAGAAAAGGTGAGAAAAGGTATGGAAGGAGAGAAAATGTGTGGAAGGAGAGAAAAGGTATGGAAGGAGAGAAAAGGTGTGGAAGGTGAGAAAAGGTGTGGAAGGTGAGAAAAGGTGTGGAAGGTGAGAAAAGGTGAGAAAAGGTGTGGAAGGTGAGAAAAGGTGTGGAAGAAGAGAAATAGTGTGGAAGGTGAGAAAAGGTATGGAAGGAGAGAAAAGGTGTGGAAGGTGAGAAAAGGTGAGAAAAGGTATGGAAGGTGAGAAAAGGTGAGAAAAGGTATGGAAGGTGAGAAAAGGTGAGAAAAGGTATGGAAGGAGAGAAAAGGTGTGGAAGGTGAGAAAAGGTGTGGAAGGTGAGAAAAGGTATGGAAGGTGAGAAAAGGTGTGGAAGGTGAGAAAAGGAGAGAGAAGGTATGGAAGGTGAGAAAAGGTGTGGAAGGTGAGAAAAGGTGAGAAAAGGTGTGGAAGGTGAGAAAAGGTGTGGAAGAAGAGAAATGGTGTGGAAGGTGAGAAAAGGTATGGAAGGAGAGAAAAGGTGTGGAAGGTGAGAAAAGGTGTGGAAGGTGAGAAAAGGTGAGAAAAGGTGTGGAAGGTGAGAAAAGGTGTGGAAGAAGAGAAATGGTGTGGAAGGTGAGAAAAGGTATGGAAGGAGAGAAAAGGTGTGGAAGGTGAGAAAAGGTGTGGAAGGTGAGAAAAGGTGAGAAAAGGTGTGGAAGGTGAGAAAAGGTGTGGAAGAAGAGAAATGGTGTGGAAGGTGAGAAAAGGTATGGAAGGAGAGAAAAGGTGAGAAAAGGTATGGAAGGTGAGAAAAGGTGTGGAAGGAGAGAAAAGGTATGGAAGGAGAGAAAAGGTGTGGAAGGTGAGAAAAGGTGTGGAAGAAGAGAAAAGGTGTGGAAGGTGAGAAAAGGTGAGAAAAGGTGTGGAAGGTGCGAAAAGGTGTGGAAGAAGAGAAAAGGTGTGGAAGGTGAGAAAAGGTGTGGAAGAAGAGAAAAGGTGTGGAAGGTGAAGGCCCTAAAAACCCATCTCCTCAAAACCATTATCTTCTTTTTATCTATGTTTTTCCCATTTTTGTTACATGACCTTGGGTATACTGATTTATTTATTATTAATTTGTCATTATTTATTATTTTTTATTTATTTATTTATTATGAATTTGACATTATTTATTATTTGTATGAATTTATTATTAATGTATTATTAATTTATTATTTATTTATTATTTATTTTGTATGTATTGTTTATAATTTATATATTTATTTATTTATATATTTATTATTATTGTATTATTTATTATGTATTTATTATTTATATTGTTTAAATTTGTATTTATTATTTTATTTTTCATTTATTTATTTTTATTCATTTATAGTATTTTTTATTTATATTATTTATTATTTATTTTTCATGTGCTATCTATGATTACGTATAACCCCCAAACTGGAGGAAAAACATCAGACGTCTCAGTCCAGAAAAGTGAAGTTAATAGTTATAACTCTTTCAGTCCCTAAAAAAGTGCACCGTCTCTTTAAGACATTTTAACCACTGCAGGTCACGCCTCCTGAGTCCAGGAGAAGGTCACGTGACCCCCGACAAATAGTAAAGAAACAGGAAGTGTGCTGACGTCTCCGATGGCCGCCAAATGGCTTCCTGCACTGCAAAAAAGTTAAATGCAGTAATTTGACTTGAGCAGTTTTGTCAGTTTAAGAGCCGGGTTTAAAACCTTTTACTGTTTTTTCTTACTTTAAATGATATAACATTGGAGTACAATTATCTGTCAAGGTAAGTGCACCTTTCTTTCCCAATTGACAAATAATTAATCTCAAATCAGGCATAAACTGAATACCTGAATTTAGAATCAGAGTCAGAATCCAGAACATGTTTATTAGCCAGAAAAACCTTAAAGGACAAATATTATGCATTATTTGTATTATTATTGTCCTTTAAACATTCTCTTGAGTATTGTTACTTTAGCATCTCGTGTTAAAAAAATAATAATAAAATGTTTTGCAATAAACAAAATAACTTTGTCACAGCCTTGAGAGATGCCAGACTAACTGAGCTACTGACGGCAGAGGGAATTACACCATTTTAATATCAACAAAGTTCGCTACAGCAGCTGCTCGCCGACTTCCTGATGTAGCCACGCAGTTGTAATGATCGTGATTTGACGGTCCAGCCATCATTTATGGACTTCTCTGAGCCACGTCGTCGAGGAGATTCAGAACAGAGTGTTTTTGACGCACGGAGGGGAGAGGACTTTCAAACCAGGAGTAATCAAACTAGCGTGAATGAAGCTAAATGGTACTCCAGGTATATTTTTGATGAGGGAACAACGTTAGAAGCTTAATACGTGCCCTTTAAGAGACAGTAGAGTTTGTCAGGGAGAAGAAGGTCTGTGAGGTCACAAACATAAATACAAGTCGCGTCGGGAGAAAAAGTTCCTCTAACTTTTCACGTAAAGTATCATCTTGAAATAACATCCCAATCCCTGGTCTTAACACGGTCTAGAATCAAACTGAAATCCACAAACAAGTACTAAACGTGGGCAAAAGTGAATAAACTTGACTCTAAATCATACCACTGTTTGGGAATCCCTGATCTAGGGCTTCTTTCCAACAACAAATTCACACGGACACAAAAAACAACAATAGGAATAAACCGGCACTAAACCCACGACTAAACCTGGACTAGTTCAG
Source organism: Eucyclogobius newberryi (assembly GCF_026437365.1). Taxonomy (NCBI): domain Eukaryota; kingdom Metazoa; phylum Chordata; class Actinopteri; order Gobiiformes; family Gobiidae; genus Eucyclogobius; species Eucyclogobius newberryi. Next base: position 6,995,412 of record NW_027315746.1, on the reverse strand, counting down.
GACTAAACTAGAACAGTACCAAACAAATACACCGGGACTAAACTTCCATCAAAAGGATCCATCATTTAAACCATAGGTGTCAAACTCTGGCCCGCGGGCCAAATCCGGCCCGCCAGACGTTTTATTCCGGCCCGCCGAACATTTCAAATTTGTATTCACATTTTTATTTTTTTAAATCGATTCATAGAACCGTAGTTACATCCGTAACCGTTTTTATCGCTAAAACTACAAGTCCCACAATGCCGCCGGTGGCCGCCCCTCCCCCACTGGGCTCTGCTGCACTGCTGTGTGAGCTGCTGAGGGAGAAGTGCACTTGAAGCACTTTTGAGCAGAAGTTTAGTGGTGAGTCAGTTCAGGTGCACAGAGAACTACACAGACGTGGAAATGTTAGTTAGGACATTTAAAAGTTTATTTTGTTATAAAGTCAAATGTTTATCTCTGTAGAACTGTAGATCACCTCTGAAGTTGTAATGCACATAAACTGAAGCAAAGTGTTGGTGAAATTACACGTGTTTTTCTAAATACATTTCAGTTTATGAGAACAAACGTTTTGTAATTTTTTTGTATCGATCCAGTAATTGCTTCAAAACAGCGTAGGCTATATAAAGCTATCTATTTCTTATATTTTTTAATAGTTTTATGTTTTACGTTATGTTCGGTCCGCGACCCAGCCTGAGCGTCCAAATTCGGCCCGCGGCCCAAATGAGTTTGACACCCCTGATTTAAACTTACGTAGCTTGTATTTGTTGCCGTATGAGTATCAGGGTCTTATGTTTTTGCAGTACAGGGACGAGCGAGCAGATTTATGAGCGTCCGGTCACAGTTGTTTCTTTGAGCGCAGGAGAGAAGACAGAGCTGCCGGCGTTTTCCTGTCTGTCCCTGAGCAGCAGCACGAGGCCGCGGCGGCGCTGACACGAGGAAAGGCCATTGTGAACCAGGACAGAGGAAACACACAAAGGAAGTGAAGCTCACACCGAGGAAGTGAAGCTCACATCGAGGAAGTGAACCACGCACGGAGGAAGTGAACCTCGGCTCCAGTGAACTCGCGCCAGGCCGACAAGAGCGGGGGAAAGAACTAGGAATGAATTAAATAATACTCTTCATTTCATTGTTTTGCTAACTCGCTAACTGTGGGTCAGGTTGATTAATAACGTTTTTGTTGAGTTTTTACACATTCAAAACAGGAGCTAAACCAGGACTAAACCAGGACTAAACCAGGACTAAACCAGGACTAAACCAGGACTAGACCAGGACTAGACCAGGACTAGACCAGGACTAGACCAGGACTAGACCAGGACTAGACCAGGACTAGACCAGGACTAGACCAGGACTAAACCAGGACTAGACCAGGACTAGACAAGGACTAGACCAGGACGAAACCAGGACTAAACCAGGACTAGACCAGGACTAGACAAGGACTAGACCAGGACGAAACCAGGACGAAACCAGGACTAAACCAGGACCAGAACAGGACCAAACACACACACACACACACACACTCCATGGTGACGCCATTGCTTTGTCTGGAATGTTCCACAGTATGGCATAAAACGTGCATTAACATACTCAAACTTACATTTATTTATTCATACACAGATGTTTTTATTGCAAAGAATATGCCTTAAATCACTGTGATCTGACCCGTAACCTCACGTCTCCACGGAGATGAGTTTAATGCTATGCTATGGAATATTCTAGATGAAGCATTAAATATCCTACTGCAGAAAACAATGTAAAGACCATATTTATGCTTAAATATGATGCGATTTAATATGATTTAGTTGTTGTTATTTGAGTTTTGGGCAATATTTAGATGTGTGATTTATATTGTTCTATTCTATTCTCGTTGAAATTGTATTTTCTTCCCCTGCAGTACATAGAAGTACATAGAAGTACATCGAAATTCATATAAATCAGACTAATATACGCCAAAGCTGTCACTGCAGATGTGTTGTAGTCGTGCAGTCGGAGCGACGAGGAGCTAAAGCCGAGTTTCCCTTAAATAAGTCACAAACAGGAAATCAACAGAGGAAGAGGAAACGGGAAAAGTGCCAACGATTAATGATCACAGACATTTATCACAGCAAGATTTCAACAAATACCAATATTGCATTGTGGGAAATCTGCAGGAATGCATTAAGATACGAGTGTTTTAAAAGAGACGGCCCCGCCCATTATATATCCACCTATCTATTTATTCTATCTATATAGCAGAGGGAGGGAGCAGAGGGAGGGAGCAGAGGGAGGGAGCAGAGGGAGGGAGCAGAGGGAGGGAGCAGAGGGAGGGAGCAGAGGGAGGGAGCAGAGAGAGGGAGGGAGCAGAGGGAGCAGAGGGAGGGAGTAGAGGGGGGAGGGAGGGAGCAGAGGGAGGGAGGGAGCAGAGGGAGGGAGCAGAGGGAGCAGAGGGAGGGAGCAGAGGGAAGGAGGGAGCAGAGGGAGGGAGGGAGGGAGCAGAGGGAGGGAGCAGAGGGCGGGAGCAGAGGGAGGGAGTAGAGGGGGGGAGGGAGGGAGCAGAGGGAGGGAGCAGAGGGAGGGAGCAGAGGGAGCGAGGGAGGGAGCAGAGGGAGGGAGGGAGCAGAGGGAGGGAGGGAGCAGAGGGAGGGAGTGAGGGAGCAGAGGGAGGGCCAGGACTATACATAGCGGTAAAACGCCTGGACATGGAGCTTAAAATGAGAAACTGTTTGATCGATTAACTCTGCAACACCAAGGACGATAGAACAACAGAAGGAAGAGGAGGGGGAGGAGAGGGGAAAGACAAAATCATTATGTCCAAGAGAGAAAGAGCCACTGTGGCACTTACAGTGACATGATGCTCTGGTAAAACGACTGATGGAGGAAGAACTGTGTCTGGGCCAAACAAATACAAACATTCTTTCCTCACATTGGTCAAAAAAATATGGACACAGTATCGTAACACAATCGTCGTATATCGTGACGTTAACTCGCCGAAACCCTCAACGCGAGCGCCGTCACGTCACGCGAAGGGGGAGGGGGGTGGGGGGGGAGGAGCCTGCGTTGCCGGACCCTTACTTGGTGTAGTTGTCTCCTGCCGGGATGGCCTCCTGGAAGAACTGGAACTGGTAGAGGTAGAGCACGACGATGTGTCCGGCGCTGAAGATGGCCATGAGCACGCACATGCAGCTGAAGAGGAGCGTGTCGAACGTCCGGCACAGCGACCACCACGTGCACAGGAAGAGGAAGATCAGGAAGTACACGGCCGAGGTCAGCGAGGGCAGCATCATGCCTGGAAGGACGGCACGGTCACTCACGCCTTCTTTAAACATGTCGCCGGCGCGTCAACAGCGCCGCAAACGCTTTACACCACGAAAACCAAACGCATCAAAAATCGGTGTTGCGTAAAAGTCTTTAAAACATGAATTGGCAGGGCACGTGTTTGCGTCTGTATCCGAGTGAAGGGCGTGGTCTGTCGCGGTTACGTTACAGTTAATCGAAAACGCTACTTTTTCACCCATTTTAAGACCTGTTGTGTATTTTCATGCACCCCCTGCAGGTCGGACGACTCATTGAACTAAAACGCAGTTATGATCAATATATTTTATGAATTTTGTAAAAATGTGATCACAGACACATTTTTGAAGTTTATAATTTCACTTCCTGGTTGTAATTGATGAAATCACACTAGGAAAATACCCAGCAAACACTGGGCAAAAACTCATCTAATGTCACAATTAATACATTTGTGTCCCTAGTGTGATGTCACTTCCTGGCTGACGTGAAGGAGACGTAGTCTTGTGTAAACTGTCTTTTAGGTTGGCTTTGCGTCACTTCCCCGTGCGTTCGTCACTTCCCCGTGGGTTGTGTCACTTCCCCGTGCGTTCGTCACTTCCCCGTGGGTTGTGTCACTTCCCCGTGCGTTCGTCACTTCCCTGTGGGTTGTGTCACTTCCCCGTGCGTCGCGTCACTTCCCTGTGGGTTGTGTAACTTCCCCGTGCGTCGCGTCACTTCCCTGTGGGTTGTGTCACTTCCCCGTGCGTCGCGTCACTTCCCTGTGCGTTGCGTCACTTACCCGTACGTTGCGTCACATCCCCGTGTGTCGCGTCACTTCCCTGTGCGTCACTTCCCCGTGCGTTCGTCACTTCCCTGTGGGTTGTGTCACTTCCCCGTGCGTCGCGTCACTTCCCTGTGGGTTGTGTCACTTCCCCATGCGTCGCGTCACTTCCCTGTGGGTTGTGTCACTTCCCCGTGCGTTGCGTCACTTCCCTGTGCGTTGCGTCACTTCCCCGTGCGTTGCGTCACTTCCCCGTACGTTGCGTCACTTACCCGTACGTTGCGTCACTTCCCCGTGTGTCGCGTCACTTCCCTGTGCGTCACTTCCCCGTGCGTTCGTCACTTCCCTGTGGGTTGTGTCACTTCCCCGTGCGTCGCGTCACTTCCCTGTGGGTTGTGTCACTTCCCCATGCGTCGCGTCACTTCCCTGTGGGTTGTGTCACTTCCCCGTGCGTTGCGTCACTTCCCCGTGCGTTGCGTCACTTCCCCGTACGTTGCGTCACTTCCCTGTGCGTCGCGTCACTTCCCTGTGCGTCACTTCCCCGTGCGTTGCGTCACTTCCCCGTGCGTTGCGTCACTTCCCCGTGCGTCGCGTCACTTCCCTGTGCGTCACTTCCCCGTGCGTTGCGTCACTTCCCCGTGCGTCGCGTCACTTCCCTGTGCCTCACTTCCCTGTGGGTTGTGTCACTTCCCCATGCGTTGCGTCACTTCCCCGTACGTTGCGTCACTTCCCTGTGCGTCGCGTCACTTCCCTGTGCATTGCGTCACTTCCCTGTGCGTCGCGTCACTTCCCTGTGCGTTGCGTCACTTCCCTGTGCGTCGCGTCACTTCCCTGTGCGTCGCGTCACTTCCCAGTGCGTTGCGTCACTTCCCTGTGCGTCGCGTCACTTCCCTGTGCGTTGCGTCACTTCCCTGTGCGTTGCGTCACTTCCCTGTGCGTTGCGTCACTTCCCTGTGTGTTACGTCACTTCCCTGTGCGTTGCGTCACTTCCCTGTGCGTTACGTCACTTCCCAGTGCGTTGCGTCACTTCCCTGTGCGTTGCGTCACTTCCCTGTGCGTCGCGTCACTTCCCTGTGCGTCGCGTCACTTCCCTGTGCGTCGCGTCACTTCCCTGTGCGTCGCGTCACTTCCCTGTGCGTCGCGTCACTTCCCTGTGCGTCACGTCACTTCCCTGTGCGTTGCGTCACTTCCCTGTGCGTTACGTCACTTCCCTGTGCGTTGCGTCACTTCCCTGTGCGTTGCGTCACTTCCCTGTGCGTTACGTCACTTCCCAGTGCGTTGCGTCACTTCCCAGTGCGTTGCGTCACTTCCCTGTGCGTTGCGTCACTTCCCTGTGCGTTGCGTCACTTCCCTGTGCGTTGCGTCACTTCCCTGTGTGTTACGTCACTTCCCTGTGCGTTGCGTCACTTCCCTGTGTGTTACGTCACTTCCCCATGCGTCGCGTCACTTCCCCGCCCCCCTTGGCCCTGGCGCTCTCACCTGTCATGCCCAGCAGGATCGTGACCACCACTTTCCCGGCGGTGGTGATCAGGTTTCCGATGATGTCCTTCACTCTGGAGGCCACGTCAGCCACGATGCGCAGCACTCTCATCTTGGCGCTCTCCTTCACCTCCTCTTCCTCCTCCTCGCCCTCCTCCTCCTCCTCGTCGAACAGCTCCTCGTCCTCCTCGTCCTCCTCGTCCTCCTCGGCCTCGTAACCGGCCTCGAAATCGTCCAGCAAAATGTTGTCGTCGTCGCCCAGGCTCAGCTTCTCCTCCTCCTCCTGTAGATAAAAGGATGGATTTAGAACTCATTTCAACACATTAGCCTCGTTATTTCTCGTTTGACCGCATTAAGTGGACATATTATACATTCTGGTGGATTTACTTGGCTTTAAACATGATTTGAGATAAGAATTTCACATGTTCTAACTTTAAAAATGTCTATATTTGGAAAACACACTTGTTGGTGCGCCCTCTGTGTTCAGTAGTGGGAATGAACAATGAAAAATAAATAAACTAAGCGCCTGGGCAACGTGAATGTGATGAAACGAGTCGCGTCCTGGTTTATGGACTTAAAAACTGCCCAAAGGTCTTTTTACCCGCGATTTAACAGCAGCAGGACCTGGTGTTGGTGCACTGAAGAGTAAAGCAGTTTAAAGGGACCATGGCGGGCTTTTACAATTTTATAATTTTGACTTTATTTGGTGTATTTATACCTGTTTGTACCTGTGAATTATAGTTTTACACCAATTGCGTATTCGTGGAGAAATTGTTGAAAAGTTTGTAGTAAATGACAGGAAGTGACATCACACTAAGGACACTTATTACGGTCAAAGTTTATATAGAATTTAAACAAAGAAACAACTTTTTTTGACTCTCTAAACATTAATTCAACAAAATAAAGTCGCTCTCATATATTTTTATTTGTCAAATTGAAAATTATGAACCTAAACATTTTCCTATTCTGTGATTCTGCAAAATTCTAAATATATTTATTTAACTGCATTTTAGTTCAATGAGTCGTCTGACCTTGAAGTGAGCATTTTCAGCAATAGAACGTTTACAAATAAGCTTTTTAATTGTATTTTTCTTAACAAAGATAAATGTAATTATAATGTCAAAATTACAATGACATTTTCATTTTATTCATATAATAGATCATGTTGTTTTTGAGTCTAAATGTGTGTTTTTACATTGTTTTCTGGCTCTGTTTTTTTTATTAGATATGAAACGAAAACATAATATTTTTACAATTTCAATATATATCCACTTTTTGTATTGATTATCATTATTGTTTCTATTACATTTGAGCATTTTACAGTATTTTCGTCGACCTAAACCCTGTGCAATCCACCGATCTGAGCAGTGTGAACGTTTGTGAGCGATGGCCGTCAGGATTTTGGCCTCAGTTCAGATTTAAATGGAGCTTTTCTGGCAGCCGCCGCTCCTCACTCACTGTATTTGGCCATCGGAGTGAAAACATAACAGCTCTCAATTGTTTTATGGCTTTCTGTATGAGAAAACCCACTCGCTGTTGGTTTAATATCTCATCTGAACGCGGTAAAACATTTATATCGGACAGCGTAGCGGTTATAATCCACCTATAGACGGATTTGTGCTTTTTTTTCCCTCAGCGATGGAGAGCGGAGCCATCTGCGCCAGGGCGATCTGCACAAACTGAAGCTGATTGAATTAACACGGCGTCGTAAAGACAGAGGAGACGAGCCAATGGGAAAAGGGGCTCGGTCCAAAGCCGTCGACACAGAACTCTCCACGACCGCGAGAATCCATCTGAGGGAAGTGTGAGCGGTTTAATCTTGACTTTATTTAGTGTGTTTATACCTGTTGTACGTATCATGATAGTTTTACACCAATCGAGCAGGTGTTTGTGAAGAAAACGTTGAAAAATGTGGAGGACAGGAAGTGACATCACACTAGGGACATTTATTCCAGCCAAAGTCCAAGTTATTCTAAGTTCTTTATTTTTTTTAAACATTATTCTAAGTTCATTATTTATTTATTTTTACATTATTCTAAGTTCTTTTGTTTTTTACATTATTCTAATTTCTTGTTTTTTACTTTATTTTAAGTTCTTTAGTTTTTTTTTACATTATTCCAAGTTCATTAGTTTTTTTACATTATTCTAAGTTCTTTAGTTTTTTTACATTATTCTAAGTTCTTTAGTTTTTTTTTTACACTATTCCAAGTTCATTAGTTTTTTTACATTATTCTATGTTCATTAGTTTTTTACATTATTCTAAGTTCTTTAGTTTTTTTTTACATTATTTCAAGTTCATTAGTTTTTTTACATTAATCTAAGTTCTTTAGGTTTTTTTTTACATTAATAATAATAATAATAATATAATAATAATAATAATAACTTTTATTTATATAGCGCTTTTCAGTGACCCAAAGACGCTGAACATAATAAAAAAGGGGGGGGTATTTACAGACAGGGGGGACAACACGTACAATACACATTAATATACAGATAAAATGAACAAGACAGAAGAAGTAGAGAGAAAAAGATGGGGATGTAACAGGGGGTAGAAGTGTAGGCAATGGGGTAGAGGAGGCTAGGGGTAGGGGAGGTCATAGGCTTGGGTGAAGAGGTATGTTTTTAGGCGGGATTTGAATGTTGTGAGTGAGGGAGAGTGGCGGACAGGTTGGGGGAGGGAGTTCCAGAGTCGGGGTGCTGTTCGGGAGAATGCTCTGTCGCCAAAAGTTTTGAGTTGGGATGTTGGTGCAGTCAGGGTGAGAGAGGAGGAGGATCGGAGAGCTCGGGAGGGGCGGTGGGGAATGAGGAGGTCAGACAGGTAGGGGGGGGCAAGGTGGTGAAGAGCTTTGAAGGTGAGGAGGAGTATTTTAAAGTTTATGCGCTGCTTGATGGGGAGCCAATGGAGAGAGCGGAGAACGGGAGTGATGTGATCACGGGACCGGGACGTTATTCCAAGTTCATTAGTTTTTTTTTTTACATTATTCTAAGTTCTTTCGTTTTTTACATTATTCTAAGTTCTTTAGTTCACATTATGTTCTTTAGTTGTTCACATTGTTCTAAGTTATAAATGGATTCAACAGTAGTTTTAAACAGCCTCAGTTGTGTCCTCACCTGCTCCTCCGGCTCAAAGTCGGCGTTGTACTGTCCCATGTCCTCCGGGGGTCTATTCTGCATCAGGCTGCGACACAGGAGCCAGATGCCCAGACCCGCCACGAACATGCCAATGTCCGGGATGAAGACGCGCATGCCGTTTCCCGCGTCCGCCCCGATCACACTGCGGGAGGACAGAAGAACGTAGAACAAATAAAGACAAATTCAAAAGTTAAACACGTTGTAAAGAACAAAGAACGGGAAACAACTTTCTCAAACAATTCTTTTTAGGTATTTATTATTTTTGAGAATGACACAACAGCATTATAAACTGTAGTGACACTTAGTGATAACTCATTTAGTATAAGTTATTTTATCTTATTAGTAAGACAGGTTTTATGATTTTCTAATTTTGACTTTATTTGGAGTATTTATACCATTTGTACATATGTGACTCGCCACGGCAATTGTCGGACCATGTCGGCCTCGGTGAAACTGAGAAAAACAGCATTTTACTTTTTTTTCCCCAAATTTGTGATTTTCGTTTTTTTGCATTATGTGAAAGTTGAAGATATGGACCAGCCATTCGATGTATCAGATAACAGTATTTGCAGCATTAAAAGCATAAATAAAGCCGTTTAAAATGTGGTGTTTTCGGGCGCTCTCTGGACATGCAGAGTGGGTGTGACCGCATTTCCATATGAACAGCTGCGCTATTGTAGTCAGCCAATGGGCTGAGCCGCCAGCCGCATGGCTACTTGATAAGCAGCAACACAGGGACACGCAACACACGCTGTGTAACATCAGTTGAAAAATGGATCCTTCTGCTATCGCTTCGGAGCTTAACAGAGGTTGTTACAGCTCCACGCTTTTGGATTATTTCTGCGAAAAGTCCGCTTATCCAGATGACTATCTAAGTTCTGAATCTGAAGATGAGGTCACAGATGAAGAGTGCGATTTCATCCAGCTGGAAAATATCCCTAGTCTACGGCTGACCTTAGATGAGGAGGAAGATGGGTTTTGGACAGAGGAAGGAGCGCCCGGTCACGCCGAAGAGCTGGAGCGTGAAATAACAGACGCTATAGCCACGGTTACTTTTGCAGGAGAGAACGAAGAGTTGGAAAAGATCCGTAACTTTGACTGCAAATGTTACTCAAGAAGAAAAGAAAATTCTCTACTCTCAAGCAAATCGTGTAGCGGGAAACTCACTCCAGAACTCATGTACAAGCTACGGAGCGACTCATTAGCAGCAGAAAGAGAGTGGCAGGATATGAGGATTATCGGACATATGGAAGCAAACAGACGTTCTGTCGTCACTTCTGAGCTGACGACGTCCACGAAAAAGCCCCAGAAGAAGCGCAAGTTTGCCCGGACAAGCTTTTTCATAGGAGGCACGGAAGTCTGCAGAAGTACTTTCCTGTTCCTCATGGCGTAAGTAATGATTAATATTAAATACGCCTGTTTTAGTGTGCTTTTGTGGTCGTGTTTGTGTTGTGAGTGCCTGTTTTGTTGAGCCATCACAAGCTAGCTAGCCACGTAGCGCCGCTAGCCCCGGCCGTGTCCCGCTCCTCCGCGTTTTAAGTCTTAAATACGACGTAAACGTCAGAATGTGAATAATGCAGAATAAATGGCATCACAAACACGCTTGAAAGTTATGTTTTGGTGTGCTGTTGTGGTCGTGTTTGTGTTGTGAGTGCCTGTTTTGTTGAGCCATCACAAGCTAGCTAGCCACGTAGCGCCGCTAGCCCCGGCCGTGTCCCGCTCCTCCGCATTTTAAGTCTTAAATACGACGTAAACGTCAGAATGTGAATAATGCAGAATAAATGGCATCACAAACACGCTTGAAAGTTATGTTTTGGTGTGCTGTTGTGGTCGTGTTTGTGTTGTGAGTGCCTGTTTTGTTGAGCCATCACAAGCTAGCTAGCCACGTAGCGCCGCTAGCCCCGGCCGTGTCCTGCTCCTCCGCATTTTAAGTCTTAAATACGACGTAAACGTCAGAATGTGAATAATGCAGAATAAATGGCATCACAAACACGCTTGAAAGTTATGTTTTGGTGTGCTGTTGTGGTCGTGTTTGTGTTGTGAGTGCCTGTTTTGGTCTAAACCTGGTGAGCCATGATATCACAAGCTAGCTAGCCACGTGAAGCGTGTTATTCCCATATTACTGTCAACCCTAATCCTTTTTTTCCCCCTTTTCAGAATTGGCAAAGACACCCTGACTGACATAATTAAACCATCCATCCATCCATCTTCTGCCGCTTTATCCGGGGCCGGGTCGCGGGGGCAGCAGTCTGAGCAGGGACTCCCAGACTTCCTTCTCCCCACACACTTCCTCTAACTCCTCCGGGGGGATCCCGAGGCGTTCCCAGGCCAGCCGAGAGACATAGTCTCTCCAGCGTGTCCTGGGTCTTCCCCGGGGCCTCTTCCCGGTGGGACATGCCTGAAACACTTCCCGAGGGAGGCGCCCAGGAGGCATCCGGAACAGATGCCCGAGCCACCTCAGCTGGCTCCTCTCGACGTGGAGGAGCAGCGGCTCTACTCCGAGCTCCCCCCGTGTGGCCGAGCTCCTCACCCTATCTCTAAGGGAGCGCCCAGCCACACGGCGGAGGAAACTCATTTCGACCGCTTGTATCCGCGATCTTGTTCTTTCGGTCACTACCCAAAGCTCATGACCATAGGTGAGGGTAGGAACGTAGACCGACCGGTAAATAGAGAGCTTTGCCTTTCGGCTCAGCTCCCTCTTCACCACAACGGTCCGATGCAGCGACTGCATCACTGCAGCCGCTGCACCGATCCGCCTGTCAATCTCACGCTCCATCCTTCCCTCACTCGTGAACAAGACCCCGAGATACTTGAACTCCTCCACTTGGGGCAAGGACACCCCACCCACCTGGAGAGGGCAAGCCACCTTTTTCCGGTCGAGAACCATGGCCTCGGATTTGGAGGTGCTGATTCTCATCCCAGCCGCTTCACACTCGGCTGCAAACCGTCCCAGTGCATGTTGCAGGTCCGGGTTTGATGGAGCCATCAGGACAACATCGTCTGCAAACAGCAGAGATGAGATCCTGTGGTCCCCAAACCGGACACCCTCCGACCCCTGACTGCGCCTAGAAATTCTGTCCATAACAATTATGAACAGAACCGGTGACAAAGGGCAGCCCTGGCGGAGTCCAACATGCACTGGGAACAAGTCTGACTTACTGCCGGCAATGCAAACACAGCTCCTGCTCCGGTCATACAGGGACCGGACAGCCCTGAGCAAAGGGCCCCGGACCCCGTACTCCCGGAGCACCCCCCAAAGGACACCCCGAGGGACACGGTCGAAAGCCTTCTCCAGATCCACAAAGCACATGTGGACCGGTTGGGCAAACTCCCATGAACCCTCGAGCACCCGATGGAGGGTATAGAGCTGGTCCAGTGTTCCACGACCGGGACGAAAACCACTCTGCTCCTCCTGAATCCGAGGTTCGACTATCGGTCGGATTCTCCTCTCCAGTACCTTGGAATAGACCTTACCTGGGAGGCTGAGGAGTGTGATCCCTCTGTAGTTGGAACACACCCTCCCTTCTTGAACAGAGGGACCACCACCCCGGTCTGCCAGTCCAGAGGCACGGTCCCCGAACGCCACGCGATGTTGCAGAGACGTGTCAACCAAGACAGTCCTACAACATCCAGATACTTTAGGTACTCAGGGCAGATCTCATCCACCCCCGGAGCCCTGCCACCGAGGAGTTTGCGAACAACCTATCGCATAATTAAACACTATGATGAAAATGGAGCAACACCACGGTTGAGGAAGAAGCGTGCACAGCCACAGCCACGTTCACGCAGGTTCATCAGCCATGAAGTCATCCACACCGTTGTAGAGTTTATCAAAAACTTTGCAGAAGTCCATTCCATAATGCTACCTGGTCGACATCCTGGCCATAAGGACTGGCATGTGAAGTTGCTCCCAACCCATGTGACTAAGGCCTCAGTTTGGCGTCTCTACATGAAGTCTGCTAAGGAGCTTGGTAAGTGTAAAACATTATTTTGGTGATTTTCATGTTTTAATGATTAGAGTATAATTAACCATAAGCAACATCTGTTTTTTAGGTGAGCCTGCAGTTTGTACATCAAGCTTCAGATCACTGTGGAAACAGCTTCTCCCACACATCAGAAGCTGCAGGCCACGCACAGATCTCTGTTGGCAGTGTCAGAGCAACAACGAGCAGCTGATACGAAGTGCAAATGTCCCAGATGAAAGAAAATCTGAAGTTGTCCAGAAGCAAGTGCATCATCTTGCCCTTGTGCAAAGTGAGAGGACTTTTTACAACACTTTGATTGCTGCCTGCAGACTGACAACAGAATCTAATGTGCTGTCTTTCGGACCCTCACCGCCAGCAAGCAAAGACATCAGGATGCATTACAGCTTCGACTTTGCACAGCAGGTACTACTAATAGTGCAAATGCAGAATAGCAATTATAGAGACATATACGTCTTAATCAAATGTCATGTGTATTAATCTAATCTCCTTTCTCTCTCTCTGTCTACTACAGGTACACTTTCCGTCCAACCCTCTGCAGCCGGGGCCAATGTATTTCCTGACTCCACGAAAATGTGGCCTTTTTGGTGTCTCCTGTGAAGGGATGCAGAAGCAGGTCAATTTCCTGATTGACGAATGCATGTCGTCAAGTAAGGGAAGCAATGAAGTCATAAGCTACATGCATCATTTCTTCAACAACTCCGGGGTTGGAGAAAAATACGTGGATCTTCATTGTGACAACTGCAGTGGCCAAAACAAAAACAATTTCATGTTGTGGTATGCTGCCTGGCGTGTTGGACACAAGCTTCACCACACAATGGACATCCACTTCCTCATTGCTGGCCACACGAAATTCTCCCCTGATTGTGGCTTTGGACTTATCAAGCAAGCGTACATGAAGACCAGGGTTGACACTTTGGAAGACATCGCTGAGGTTAGTTTATGTTATTTGACTACTGTAATGTGTAAACATTAGCCTGGCAAAACTTCTGTGCAGATATTTTTCTTCTGTTCTAATTTTTTTTTACATTGTCGCCCTTGTCATCAGGTAGTGGAAAACAGCTCTCCTGAGAGTCACCTCAATATCCCACAGCTTGTTGGAACGGCAGATGGCAGAGTGTTCGTCAAGAACTTCGACTGGCAGAAGCATCTGAGTCCCTTCTTCAGACGGCTTCCAAAGATCAAGAGCTATCAGCACTTCAGGTATTTATATTCAAACAAAAAAAAATAGTTAATGAGTGTTTCATGTGAAATAGTTAGCCATTTCTTAAATGTCCTTTTATTTGCTTACAGCTTTGATGCCAAGAGACCAGGTGTGGTGCTTGCGAAAAGTCACTGTGGAGCAGAACCAGTGGAATTTCAGCTACTACGCACTACAGCTGTTCTGCCTCCGGTTGACAATCTCCATGTCCTGGTCCCACCTGGATTGAACATTGACAGGCAGACCTACCTGCATGAAAAAATCAGGCCTTTCTGTGCTGACGAGGCAAAAGACATCACATGCCCAGCGCCGAGAGTCACAGCACAGAAGACGAATGTGCAAAAGAGGCTGCGGACGTAATTGGACTCTGATGGTGTACCTATGATGTCTATTATCTCATATGTTGCAGTTCGTATACCTGGCCCTGGCATCTGTTTATAAGAGTTCTTCTATTGAGGGTGTTTTTTAAACTTCCTATAAATTATCTGTCCTTTCCCCCTGTATCTACTGCGTTGTAACATTAAAGGCTATTTTATCTTATCTTTTGTTGTTTGTGTTGAATCATTCAGTGCACCATTGTTGGTGCACTGAATCACCTGTGAATTATGTTTACCGACAAATGCAATGAACCCTATTCTCATTCTGATTCTTTGATTCTATTCAGGGCCTTTTGTAATCAAAGTATTTCCATTTTAATATAGTAACTTCTAATTCTGATTCAAGTCCAGTTACCATCAATAACAACACTCCTCTTGAGTCTTCAGTGACAGCTGTAGGGGGAGGTGGTGTCAGTGTGACAGGGGGGAGGGCTTATCTCAATGAGATGCAAATGAGCCCCCCTGTGACTCTGGGCTCATTCCGGTGAGAAACTTTGGAAGCCGTTTTCTCAGTGAATGGGTTTGAGAGTTGTATACATTCAAATGACCACAACTTATTCAAATATTATCAGATCTACATGAGTGAGACATCATTGGTCATACTGCAGCCCACGATATCGATACTGTATCACCCAATGTGTCGTGAAGCCCATCGACGCTTGTGTTTCGCATGCTTTGTCCGCACATAGATCACATCAGGGTGGCAGTTTTACGGCTGCGTTTGAAAGGAATATTACTGCTTCTGCCGCGACTTTTATTGAAAGATTACGATTCAAAAAAGGCAAAGAGCTGTAAATCAAAACATCTTGTTCTTGAGCCTCAAAGCTTTGAATTCACACTTTCAGAATATGTGAATAACTCAAAATGTCTCCGGGTAGACATGTAACTGGATTGGCCATGGTCAGTCACATATATATTATAGTTTTACACAAATCGGGCAGGTATTTGTGGAGAAAATTTTGAAGAATCTGTAGCATAAAATGACAGGAAGTGACATCACATTCCAGTCAAAGTTTATGCAGAATTTACCCAAAAGAAACAACTTTTTTGACGCTCTAAACTTTAATTCAACAAAATAAAGTCGCTCTCATATATTTTTATTTGTCAAAAAATGATGACAGTAGATGAGTTTTGTCCCAGTATTTACTGGGTCATTTCCTAGTGTGATGTCATCAATTACAAACAGGAAGTGAAATTATAAACATAAAAACTGTGATATTCTATAATTTTTTAATATATTTATCGCAACTGTATTTTAGCTGAGTGATTCGTCCGACCTTAACCTTTTTTTCTATCCAAACCTATTTTTATTTATATCTTGCTTTATTATTGTCGTTTTGCAACATGTTTATGTTGCACTTTGTCGCCGAAGCAGGTTGATAGTTTATGAATTTCAGTTTTTGTTCACTAACAAAAAAATAAACCTTTTTCTGACTCTGATTCTAACTTTCTATTCATCTCTCCAGGACCAAAAAAAAAAAAGTTTTTTTTTCGACACAAGTTTAATTTCCTCTACAACTTTATTTGTTGTATTTTAGTTTTGCCTCTGTACGACTCTGGTGTGCGAATGCTTTGTGGTGAGTGCTTTGTGGTGAGTGCTTTGTGGTGAGTGCTTTGTGGTGCCGCACCTCCGTCAGCTTGCCCCGGGGCAGCTGTGACTCACCGCCGTCGACCGTGGAGCGACTGACTAACGCGCCGCATCGTGACTCCACTTTGAACACCTGGACAACACTCATTTCCGTACCGCCATGACACGTTTTCCCGGCCGTACGTCGCCCGGAGTCGACCGCGTATCTAACGGCGACGCGGCGGGCGAACACTCCGCCCGCTAAGTTTAAAAACGGTTCCCGCGGACGAAGGCGTTTCCCGCGCTCGTCGATATTGAACCGCAGAGTTTAAGATTAACTGCTTAATCCCCGGGTCATAAAATCGCTCTTTTAAACTTCGCCGAATCCCTTTTACGGCGTTTTCTGTGCGCGGCGCCTGTGAACGGGCCATTCACACAAAGCGGTGGGAATCCAGAGTTTTCCTCGGCTCTTTCACACGTGCGGGCGTTTACGCAGAGTTCCGCCCTGTAATGAAACACGCAGGTTTTTATAAATGAGAGAGCAATTAGGCAGAGGCGGGTGAAATTCCACTCAAAACAAAGAGACAAACACATTTTTACGACTGAAACCTGCAGCTCGGGAGCAAAGGCCAGAGAAGAACGAGGCGAGAGAAGAACGAGAACGAGGCGAGAGAAGAACGAGGCGAGAGAAGAACGAGAACGAGGCGAGAGAAGAACGAGGCGAGAGAAGAACGAGAACGAGGCGAGAGAAGAACGAGGCGAGAGAAGAACGAGAACGAGGCGAGAGAAGAACGAGGCGAGAGAAGAACGAGAACGCGGCGAGGGAAGAACGCGGCGAGAGAAGAACGAGAACGCGGCGAGGGAAGAACGAGAACGCGGCGAGGGAAGAACGAGAACGCGGCGAGGGAAGAACGCGGCGAGAGAAGAACGAGAACGCGGCGAGGGAAGAACGAGAACGCGGCGAGGGAAGAACGCGGCGAGGGAAGAACGAGGCGAGGGAAGAACGAGGCGAGAGAAGAACGTGGCGAGAGAAGAACGAGGCGAGAGAAGAAAGCGGCGAGGGAAGAACGAGGCGAGAGAAGAAGAACGCGGTGAGGGAAGAACGAGGCGAGAGAAGAACGAGGCGAGAGAAGAACGAGGCGAGAGAAAAGAACGAGGCGAGAGAAGAACGAGGCGAGAGAAGAACGAGGCGAGAGAAGAAGAACGCGGCGAGGGAAGAACGAGGCGAGAGAAGAACGAGGCGAGAGAAGAACGAGGCGAGAGAAGAACGAGGCGAGAGAAAAGAACGAGGCGAGAGAAGAAGAACGCGGCGAGGGAAGAACGTGGTGAGAGAGAAGAACGAGGCGAGAGAAGAAGAACGAGGCGCGAGAAGAACGAGGCGAGAGAAGAACGTGGTGAGAGAGAAGAACGAGGCGAGAGAAGAACGAGGCGAGAGAAGAAGAACGCGGCGAGAGAAGAATGAGGCGAGAGAAGAACGAGGCGAGAGAGAAGAACGCGGCGAGAGAAGAACGAGGCGAGAGAAGAACGAGGCGAGAGAAGAAAGCGGCGAGGGAAGAACGAGGCGAGAGAAGAAGAACGAGGCGAGAGAAGAAAGCGGCGAGGGAAGAACGAGGCGAGAGAAGAAGAACGCGGCGAGGGAAGAACGAGGCGAGAGAAGAACGAGGCGAGAGAGAAGAACGAGGCGAGGGAAGAACGCGGCGAGGGAAGAACGCGGCGAGGGAAGAACGCGGCGAGAGAAGAACGAGGCGAGAGAAGAACGAGGCGAGAGAAGAACGAGGCGAGAGAAGAAGAACGCGGCGAGAGAAGAAGAACGCGGCGAGAGAGAAGAACGAGGCGAGAGAAGAAGAACGAGGCGAGAGAAGAACGAGGCGAGAGAAGAACGAGGCGAGGGAAGAACGAGGCGAGGGAAGAACGAGGCGAGAGAAGAACGAGGCGAGAGAAGAACGAGGCGAGAGAAAAGAACGAGGCGAGAGAAAAGAACGAGGCGAGAGAAGAACGAGGCGAGAGAAAAGAACGAGGCGAGAGAAGAACGAGGCGAGAGAAGAACGAGGCGAGAGAAGAACGAGGCGAGAGAAGAAGAACGCGGCGAGAGAAGAACGAGGCGAGAGAAAAGAACGAGGCGAGAGAAGAAGAACGCGGCGAGAGAAGAAGAACGCGGCGAGGGAAGAACGAGGCGAGAGAAGAACGAGGCGAGAGAAGAACGAGGCGAGAGAAAAGAACGAGGCGAGAGAAAAGAACGAGGCGAGAGAAGAACGAGGCGAGAGAAGAACGAGGCGAGAGAAGAAGAACGCGGCGAGAGAAGAACGAGGCGAGAGAAGAACGAGGCGAGAGAAGAAGAACGCGGCGAGAGAAGAACGAGGCGAGAGAAGAACGAGGCGAGAGAAAAGAACGAGGCGAGAGAAGAACGAGGCGAGAGAAGAACGAGGCGAGAGAAGAACGAGGCGAGAGAAGAACGAGGCGAGAGAAGAACGAGGCGCGAGAAGAACGAGGCGCAAGAAGAACGAGGCGAGAGAAGAACGAGAGAAGAACGCGGCGAGGGAAGAACGAGGCGAGAGAAGAACGAGGCGAGAGAAGAAGAACGAGGCGAGAGAAGAACGAGGCGAGAGAAGAACGAGGCGAGAGAAGAACGAGGCGAGAGAAGAACGAGGCGAGAGAAGAAGAACGAGGCGCGAGAAGAACGAGGCGAGAGAAGAACGAGAACGAGAGAAGAACGAGGCGAGGGAGGAACGAGGCGAGAGAAGAACGAGAACGAGGCGAGAGAAGAACGCGGAGGTGAAGCGTTAAAAGTGCAGCGAGGTTTCGATAAAGTTACGAGCTGTTTATGGTTTCACTGAAAGCGAAGGTGAAACTGCACTGACGCTGTGACGTTTCCGGCTCCGGGTCACGGGATGCGACATCGGAGAGATGCAGTGTGATTAATGCCAGACTCTGGAGAATGACATCTCCATGGAGACGAGCAGGTGTCAGACCCTCGACCACATACAGTTACATAGTGCACCAATAAAGAATATACGTAAATACACGTAAATACACATAACAGAGAATGGCGCTGACATGTCTTTGGCGAGCGCTACATTCACCACAGGGAAAACTGCAGTAAACGTCAGACTTCAAACCCCTCGGCGTGATGCACTCGCCGCCCACGGGAAATCTTTTACGAGGTGTCATGATTGCGTGTACAATTAAACCGAGAAAAAAACAATAAAAAATGCGTAACCGCCTTTAAAAAACTACTTTAATCTTGCGGAATCAACGTCTATTTTTGTTTACGGCCGAAGTGTTTCATTATTCTGCGGATTTGGAACGCTCGGGTTAATTTTGAGTTCAAAGTGGATGGTTTTCTGTTGTTGTTGTTGTTGTTGTTGTTTTTCTGAGCGGGCAGTAAACACCAGAGCCCAGACTTGACCACATGTGTGAGAGACGCTGGCTTTATGGCCCGACGCCGCTGGACCTGAGGGACTTTCCACATCTTCACTCAGCTTCTTTCATGTCCTGTGACCTCTTTGTTCATCGTTTGGACGCAGCGTTTATTTATCGAAGCGTACGCCCCGATAATTGAAAAATCCACTAAAAATGCATTTTAAATTTATTTGTATTTTTAAATTATTTTTTTATTTGTTTTATTTATTTCTTATTCATTTTTATATATTTTTTAAATATTTTTAAATTTATTTTGTTTTTTTTTATTTATTTTTTAAATTGAATTTAATTAAAAATGTGTGTGTGTGTGTGTGTGTGTGTGTGTGTGTGTGTGTATTTGTGTGTTGCAGAAAACAATAAAAGCCTTTATAATCACAGTTGCCAATAGTTGATTGAATAATGTGTTTTGCTTTGGAAAAAGTAAGAAGTCCAAGTAAAACTAAACAATTTAAATTTAAACCAGATAAAGGTGGAAAATATGCTTCTTTAAAACTTTTAAAATACATTATCAACGAAATAAAGGTGAAATACGGCAACAATAGACTTGTAGAAACTATAGACTTGTAGAAACTATAGACTTGTAGAAAGAGGCGATTTACATATAATGTGTATAATTGGAAAGATTCCAATCTGTTTTTGACATTTTTGATTTATTAGCGCAGCAGTGTTTTGTCGTATGTTTTACAGTTTGTACAGTGCGGCTAACGATGCGTAAAACAGCCAATGATTCTCTTCATAATCGATTAATAGTCACGTTTTTTTAGATTTGGATGTTTTATTTGTCAGGTCCATTAAACAAAAGCCTAAAGTTCAGATCAGAAACATTTGGACGACTTAAGTCTGATCTGATCTGGTTCAGCTTCGTACGTTAAAAACAAGAAAACGCCGGGAACAGTTTTCTACTCGTCGATGGGAGTTTCCTGATCCAATAAAGTGTGTTGACATCGAGCGGCGGGTTTTTACGTCCCCTCGAGGCTCAAGAACAAGATGTTTTGATTTACAGCTCTTTGCCTTTTATGAATCGTAATCTTTCAATAAAAGTCGCGGCAGAAGCAGTAATATTCCTTTCAAACGCAGCCGTAAAACAGCCACCCTGATGTGATCTATGTGCGGACAAAGCATGCGAAACACAAGCGTCGATGGGCTTCACAACACATTGGGTGATACAGTATCGATATCGTGGGCTGCAGTATCGATATATTGCATTTTTAATATGATTTCCTGAACAATTTTGCGACGGCACTACAATTTTGCTGCTCGTTTAAAGAAAGGAAACTTGTTTTTACGCAAAACATTTGACATTTTGACTGTTTTGATGAGTAAAATGAGTGAATTTCTGAGTTTTTATTTGAGTTTGATAGAAAAATGTTGTTAAAATGTATCGGGTCCTTTCAAAAATAGTGATATATATCGTAGAATATCATGAGCGATGTATCGATTATCGCACGTATCGCAAAATCGTGATATAATCGCATCGTGAGCCGTGCATCGTGTATCGCATCGGACCGTGCGAGACCATGTGATTCCCAGCCATAATCGCTAACGTATAAAACCCGCTAATTCTGTCGTTTAAACGTCTACAAACCTGTTCTCGCTCGGGATTCTCGTTTTCGTTTCTGTCATTCATTTTTGTTCGTTTCGGTCTTTTTCTCAAACGTCTCGATCGCTCCTGGACGTGTTTTAAATGTATCAGAAAAATCCGACTGCTCCTAAATTGAGTTGCGGTTTCATAATGCTGTCGAGCGCCTTCAGAAGTCGCAGCGGCCCCCGAACTACGGCCGACGGAGGGGAACGACTGCGAACGCGAAAAGTTTGCGGACGAACGCCCATAACGACCCCGAGGATGAAGGATTAGTGCGTCATGTCGCGTCGTGGCAAAGAAACAACACGAGAAACGGCGAGAACATCGTAATCAAGCCAACGACTGTAAAACGACCTCATGGCGAGTTTCAGTTTTATGTAGCGTTGATATCGATATCAAGGCGACACACAAGCACAAGTCTTTTCCCCCACAATGTTCCTGTTTTAGACTCAGCATTTTGAGGATTCTGGGACATTCATTTGGTTCTGAATTGTTCATTTCCACGGCAACGGCTCTTTATGTTTCATCACTCTGAAACGCACGGATACACACAGCGCAGAGTAGGATAAATATTTGGGCGAGTCGGGAATAACGCCTCGACGTCCGTGATGGTTTATCTGACGCCACGGCAGCTGCGCAACGAGACGTCCACAAACATCCGTAAACAACTAACGCGGCTTAACACGGACAAAAAGGTAAAAGCCGAAAGGGTAAAATGTTTACGGCTCGACTTCCGCCACTTACAGTTCCCTGCTCGGCCCGAGGCTGAGTACTGGAAAATGCACAGGGCGAGCAGCGAGCAGCGAGCAGCGGGCATTCCCGTATGGCATCAGACCACAGCTAATATGATCATGTGAGAGGGGGGGAGGGGGGAGAGGGAGGGGGAGAGAGGAGAGAGAGAGGGGAGGGAGGGGAGTGAGAGGAGAAAGAGAGGGGGAGAGAGGAGAGAGAGGAGAGAGAGAGGGGGGAGAGAGAGAGAGGGAGGGAGAGAGGGGGGAGAGAGAGAGAGGG
Organism: Eucyclogobius newberryi; assembly: GCF_026437365.1. Lineage (NCBI taxonomy): Eukaryota > Metazoa > Chordata > Actinopteri > Gobiiformes > Gobiidae > Eucyclogobius > Eucyclogobius newberryi. The sequence continues at coordinate 6,973,651 of NW_027315746.1, read as the reverse complement.
AGGGAGAGAGGGGGAGAGAGAGGGGGAAAGAGAGGGAGGGATGGGGGAGAGAGAGGGGGAGAGAGAGGGGGAGGGAGGGGGAGGGGGGGAGGGATGGGGGAGAGAGAGGGGAGAGAGAGGGGGGAGAGAGAGGGGGAGAGAGAGAGGAGAGAGAGAGGAGAGAGAGGGGGAGAGAGAGAGAGGGAGGGAGAGAGGGGGAGAGAGAGGGGGAAAGAGAGGGAGGGATGGGGGAGAGAGAGGGGGAGAGAGAGGGGGAGGGAGGGGGGAGGGATGGGGGAGAGAGAGGGGAGAGAGAGGGGGGAGAGAGAGGGGGAGAGAGAGAGGAGAGAGAGGGGGAGAGAGAGGGGGAGGGAGGGGGGGAGAGAGAGGGGAGAGAGGGAGGGATGGGGGAGAGAGAGGGGGGAGAGAGAGGGGGAGAGAGAGGGGGAGGGAGGGATGGGGGAGGGAGGGATAGGGGAGAGAGAGGGGGGAGAGAGAGAGGAGAGAGAGGGGGAGAGAGAGGGGGAGGGAGGGGGGGAGGGGGGAGAGAGAGGGGGGAGAGAGATGGGGGAGAGAGGGGGAGGGAGGGATGGGGGAGAGAGAGGGGGAGAGAGAGAGGGGGAGAGAGGGGGAGGGATGGGGAGAGAGAAAGAGGGGAGAGAGAGGGGAGGGAGGGATGGTGGAGGGAGAGGGGGGAGAGAGGGGGAGAGAGAGGGGGGAAGAGGGGGAGAGAGGGAGGGGGGAGAGAGAGTGGAGAGAGGAAATAACAGAAGAGAGAAAGAGGAAAGAGAAGAGAATGGGAACGAAGGAGAAGAGTGACAGAGATGAAAGGAGAGGGATGATCAGAGAAAGAGAGCAAAAAGAGGGAGAAGGGAGAGAAAGGGTAGAGAAGCGAAAGAGAGAGAAACCCAGGAGAAGAGAGAGAGAAAGAGAGAAAAGGTGTGAGGAGTGAGCAAGAAAGAGAGAAATGAGGAAGAAGACAGAGAGAGAAGAGGACAGTGGAGAGAAGGATGGACAGAGAGAAGAGAGTCTCATTCCTCGTCTTAACACCGCCATCGCCTCTGAGCGCATGGCCACGCCCCCACAGTTCAAAGCCACGCCCACCAGAGCGAGACACTCACCTCTCGAAGCCGATCTGTCTGATGGACTTTTCCCACGACGAGCCTGGAACACAGACGCCAAAATTTAACACGTTTATGAAATCTGACAAATCACAAACAGAAGCGCCGGCGCCCCAAGTGGACATTTCCACTGCAGTAAAATATTTATTGAGGCCATTAAATATGAGCGCCAGTGTATTAAAATAACACTCCCAAAACGGTATGATTCCTGACAGCGTGAGAAGGTTTGTACAAGAAGAGAACGAAAACTCGACATAATTTACATTTACTGCACAAAGAATACACAATTATTACACAAAAAACACCTTAAAGTCAATGAAAGGATGAATTAATACACGACTTTGCTATAAGTTTGTCATAAGCGATGAGAATTTTAAATATTGGGCTTCATTTCAAAACGTAGAGGGAGAGAATTAAGCTCTAATAAATATTTGTGGATCAACTGCGCATTATTTTGCCTGGAATGTTCCACAATGTAGGGTCTCAAACTACAGGTATTCAGTTTATGATTAAGGGAGATTTCTTAGCAGAAACGAGACAAGACGGGGCACCAGGGTAAAACCCAAAGAGCTAAGATACGGTCCTTAATCGCGCTCGTTAAAAAGGTCTGAAGGGTGTTTCACGATTCAGGGACTTATACATAGTCTATTCAAACAAACAAGTCAATAACTCTTTTGTGTAGTTAATTTATCCAAAGGGCAATCAAAAACACCGGAGCAGAAATGTGCACAGGTAAATCACAGGTGATGTTATATCAGATTTGACAGTAAATTTCATGCAGATAATGTTAAACCAGGGTTTTGCCTTTGATAATCAAACGTGTCTATGCTAATCTATATCAAAAGAGAGGGTAAGTGAGAAGCTAAAGGGAGGAGGAACAGCTGAGCTCTACCCAAATCACGCCACAAAGAACCGCACACTGAACTCGGCTTACGGTTTGTAGAGACTCGGTCCGGCTGGTCCTTGTCCGCGGACGAGGTCCGTAGCGAGGCGTCGCGTGGAGCGGTGTGGCGGCGAAGGCAGGGGGTGTGCTGCGAGGTCCTTGAAGCGGGCGGCGGCCGTGGAGCGAGGGGTCGCATGGAGCGGTGTGCTGCGACGTCCTTGAAGCGGCGGCGGCAACGGCGTGCTGTACGGTCCTTGGCGCCGGTGGCAACGGAGGCGATGTCCGGGAGTTCCTTCGCGGTAGAGCGCTTTAGCGGCATGTTAACTCCTTACGCGGCCTTTACTCAGAGGAGAACGTAGCGCTGATCCACGTAAACGGCGTAGATTACTTCAAAAAGGAAGAGAAACGAAGTAGCAAAGATAGTCTCTGTCCGGTTTAGCGCTTAAGCTTAGTTCCAGGTGGTTCCAGGTGGTTTCAGGTGGTTTCAGAGTCCAGGGCTGGCGTGGCCTTGTCGACCACGTGACGGATGGATTTTTGTTGAGACAAAGGAAAAAGTGAAAGGCTCGTCCGTGGACACGGCTTCCAAGAGAAAAGACAAAAGGCTTGAACACAAAGGGGATGAGAAGAGAAGAGAGAGTTTCTAGCTTGGAGCGTCCTTTTGATACCTGGCCCGCAGGGCATGCTGGGAGCTAAAGGGGCGGGCGCTACTGCGCAGACTTCCCGTTTAACCTTTCCTGGCCGAGAAAATAAAGCTGGAGTAACGTAAATAATGGCAAAACGTTTAAACCCTGTTTTAACATTTACACGTTAAACACTTTTTGGGCAGTTTGTGCACATTATTTCTTGAGGTAGATACATTTTACATCTTCTTTCACCTGTGATGGGCACTCGAGTTAAAGCATTGGGAATATAAACCTTAAACAGTGGAAAAATACGTAACACAAGGTGAAACATGCGGTGTATGGAGTTGATTCAGACGAACATTCATGGCATAATCACATAAAACATGGTTTTCATTGGGGCGTCCTCCTGAAAGTCACTGGGGAGAAGGTCTGTTATCACAAAAGTCACAGCAGCTCCCTGCGGTGAGGGAGAGAGGGAGAACGAAACCCCCCCCCAATGTTCAAAGAGAGATTTTCTGTTATCTGGCCGTGGAATGTCCATCTCCATTCCCCTACAACAATATGACAATAAAATGTGTTTATTTAATTGCGGCTATTTTTATTGCACCAAAAAGAAAATTCTAGCAACAGTGATCGTTATAAACCTTTGAATGACATTTTTATGAAAACATATAATCTGAACTTTACAGAGGAAATATTTTGAGGAGCCACCGCACTTTTAATGAGGCTCAGAACATTCAGTTTCAGTCTGTGTCACATCCAAATGTTGAATATTTAGGTTAATATCGTAGAATTTTCCCAATTTTACAGTAAAAAAAATCTACTTTTGGATATTTAAAGTGTTGAGTTTTGGAAAGATTTGTGTTGGAAAAATGCACTGTGGTATTTTGAAAACACCTCGATTGTGAAACCTTGAATGCACAACCGCAATGTCTCCGGGTTCACATCTCCAGGTCGCACTCTTTCATTAATTCCAGCGGTATTTTGAAAACGCCTCGTCAAATACTTCTTGCGGGACGGACCGATAAATGGCCAAGTAGCTCATCGTTACCACGCGTTTCGAAACATGTTCATACTGTACACACTGGACTTTCCAACAAATACCCGGGACGTCAAACTCCTGCGGTGGAAACAGTGGATGGATACCTTTTGGAGTATACTTTTGACAGCAGGAAAAATAAGAAGCGCTCGACACGACAAGAGCGAAAACAATGCATTCGTGCGACTTTATAGAAATCGTCTGCGGACAACCGACCGTTTCCTTTGAACACAATGACAACGATGGCCACGCCCGTATTTGCGCGTATGTTTGTACGAGTGTGCGTCTCGCGGGTGCAGTGCTGCGGTTTCCGGGTATTGAACTCAGGAGAGACAGATGTGCGGCGCTTTTGTTTCAGGAAGACAAAGATAAAGCTGTATGGTACGTGTGGTGGCGAGCATACACGCAGACGTACACGCAGACGTACACGCAGACGCACACGCAGACGTACACGCAGACGTACACGCAGACGTACACGCAGACGTACACGCAGATGTACACGCAGACGTACACGCAGACGCACACGCAGACGCACACGCAGACGTACACGCACACGCAGACGTACACGCAGACGTACACGCAGACGCACACGCAGACGTACACGCAGACGCACACGCAGACGTACACGCACACGCAGACGTACACGCAGACGTACACGCAGACGCACACGCAGACGCACACGCAGACGCACACGCAGACGCACACGCAGACGTACAAGCAGACGTACACGCAGACGCACACGCAGACGTACACACAGACGCACACGTACGCGCAGACGTACACGCAGACGCACACGCAGACGCACACGCAGACGTACACGCAGACATACTCGCTCTTCTAAACGGCAAATACTCGAAATGAACGACGCCACAATTTCAGACGTTATTTGTTGGGAATTGGCTACACAAAATTGTCATATTAATCTTGTGGCTTCGAGTCCTTTCAACTGACGACGATGGCACGATCGAATAATAGAGCCACCATCTGAATAAATACAAAATACTCACTTTTGTGTATTTATGCTGACAGAAAAAATACATTGAACTCTGCGCCAGTTTTTGTCGTTTTTGTCAGCGATATGAACCATAAAGCAGAACTAAACATGTGCATTTTCACGGCTAAACAGTAGCTTTAAAGTGCATCTACCGTAAAAACCTGTCGTACGTCACTTTGAACTATCGGCCATGTTGCGGTTATGGATTAACCTGATAATCTTGACGTCTCTACTCGAGACAAATGGCCTAAACTTGAGCACTCCACGCCTTCAAACTTCCCCAGAACGAGGTAAAACGGGGCCAGTCGAGCCCGAGCACGGGGGCACGACACGGGGGGATTATAGACTGTGGATTAAACGGAGAGCGGCCCGAGGTGACGGAGGGTCGAGGATTTGGGCCGAGCAGAAGAAAAGTCGTACCTGTGTCGGACTTTATAAGGACATAAATCAGCCGGCAGTAGCAGAGCGAGACTCCGGGATATTTTCAGCACAATTCAAGGCACTATTTCATCATCAGTGGACATCCATAACAGTGTATGGATGCAGGGCTGGGGGTGTTGACAAAAATGAATTTCAACCAGGCATCAAGTATGTCTTTCAAGTACTGCACAAAACCTGAATGGACTGTAAAAAAGTGCAGGAATATTAATTAATATATTTTCATTTTATTATCAACAATTTATTATTTTATGTATTTTATGTATTTATTTTATGTATTTCATTTTTATGTATTTTATGTATTTTATGTATTTTATTTATTTTATTTATTTATTTCATTAATTTTATTCATTTGTTTATTATTATTGTATGAAAAGATTCAGTTATAGTCATCTGGACTCTATTTAGACGCCTTAAGTAGAAGAATAGTGCATTTCACGGTTGAAACAGATTGAAATGTGGCTCAGTGCACTTCGCTCCTGACAGAATGGCACTGATCAAATGCAAAGAAACAAAAAGGTCACAACAAAAACAATAAAGTCAATCAAATACAATAATCTCTCGTCTAAAAACATTCTTGAATGACTAAAGAAATGCCCAGTGCGTCGATGAAGTGACCAACAGGAGGTGTAGCGCTGGGAAAAGTGTTCTTCACAAATACTACTAAGTAACGTATTTTCCAGACTATAAGTCGCACGTTTTTTCATAGTTTAGGCCGGGGTGCGACTTATACTTATATTTATACTTATATACTTATACTCCGGAGCGACTTATATGTGATATTATTTGTTATTTTCACACTTGCAACTGCATTTCATACTCCAGTGCAACTTATATATGTTTTTTTCTTCTCTATTATGCATTTTTGGGCTGGTGCGACTTATACTCCGGAAAATACGGTATACAGAGAAGTACTAGTAAAGTAAAGTATCTTCATAAGTGATAAGGCAGACTAAACTATACAATCACTCCAAAAAAAACCTGAGCAAAACCTCTGTGGATTCTCCTTTCTTCTATAGTGCATATACTGTACACGTTTTGATCATTCCAATAATATAATTAGTTAAAATAAAGATGGTGTTGACTAAGTCCTGCCGCACAAGAGGATTATAACATTTTGAGGTGACACAAAGTATGCAGCACACACTTAACAACAACAAAAATAAACAAAACTACGACACGCGTGTGGTTTAAATCCTGCTTGTAACGGCCACACGAGGGCGCCGTACTTACTGCAGGTATAGGACCCGGTCGGAGTCACTGCGCACGCGAGAGTAAAAGAAAACCTTTGCCCTTCGTTACTTCTACAGTGTCAGTGCTGAAGTCTGGCTGCTCTGATTGGCTGCCGTAAAGTTCATCTCAAGCCACAATCGTGCAATTTAAACCCGTCGGAACTGTGCGATTTACGCTCTTGGGATTGCATTGACCGCACAGACATTAGGAGCGCCGCAAATAACCACTGGCGAGACGCGTTGCTCGGGCCACACCTCGCCAGCTTAAGACACCGTCAACGGATTAAACGACCTAAGGACTAAAGGACGACAGCAAAGTATGAACTTTCTTCAAGAACGCTCCTGTTTTGTTCTTTATTCTGTCGCTTTGGCCCCACAGCAGTGACTGGGGTCAGGTCAGGAGGAGTACCTGGCTGGAGTACCTGGCTGGAGTACCTCACTGGAGTACCGGGTTGGAGTACCTTGCTGGAGTACCTGGCTGGAGTACCTCACTGGAGTACCTGGCTGGAGTACCTCACTGGAGTACCTGGCTGGAGTACCTCACTGGAGTACCTGGCTGGAGTACCTGGCTGGAGTACCTGGCTGGAGTACCTGGCTGGAGTACCTAACTGGAGTACCTGGCTGGAGTACCTCACTGGAGTACCTGGCTGGAGTACCTGGCTGGAGTACCTGGCTGGAGTACCTAACTGGAGTACCTGGCTGGACTACCTCACTGGAGTACCTGGCTGGACTACCTCACTGGAGTACCTGGCTGGAGTACCTGGCTGGAGTACCTATGTGGAGTACCTATCTGGAGTCCTGTGCTTTAGGTTGACACATTTGAACAGATTCAGTAGAACTCTGTAAATCTTCCTCAGCACAATTCCACGTCCGTTTTCTACAAAAGCCACATCTGTGTAAACAAACCAGAGCCCGAGATTCTAGCAATAAAAACGGTTCTTTGGAAAAGCAAAGACTTTGAAAGGAGAGAACGCCGCTCACTGGGTCACGCCGCTCCCGTCCAAAGAGGAGTGTTCTTGACCCTCCAGACCATCGCTGACTCCACCACACATTCTTCCACTGTCAGAGAGAACTTTGGTGAGGCTGTGTTCTGTTTCCGAGGAAAACGAGACGTTATCGAGCAACGGCGACGAGAACTGTCAGCGAGTCAAATCATGATGTCCATTATTAGATGAAGTCATATTTTTGTGTGCTCATTTTTCATTAATTCTTTCAGATTAAAGTGTTTTTATTTTGTTTTTGAGAATGTAACTTGCTTTACAGATAATTATACCGTATTTTCTGGACTATAAGTCGCACCTTTTTTAATAGTTTTGGCCGGGGTGCGACTTATACTTATATTTATACTTATACTTATACTCCGGAGCGACTTATATGTGATATTATTTGTTATTTTCACACTTGCAACTGCATTTCATACTCCAGTGCGACTTATATATGTTTTTTTCTTCTCTATTATGCATTTTTTGGCTGGTGCGACTTATAGTCCAGAAAATACGGTATACAGATTTATAAAAACCTTGATAATTAACCAAGTTTTCTGTAGTCCACTGAGGTTGATTTGGTTGAAGTTGACTTGTTTGTTGAGGCGTGTTATCTGTTGGGCGTTTGGAGAGTCTGTTTCCGCTCTTTGACTCAGAGCAGAGGAATGACAGTGATGAGACTTTCAAACCGTCTCAAACCAGTTTTATGATGTTTGGAGACTTTTACTTGAGAAACAGCTGTAGTTCTAAACGAGTCTCGGGCTCGAGTTCAAGTCAATTCAGCCGTCCAGGTCTTTAGTCGAGACAAGTTTGTATTTGTCAACTGGATATTTAATCGGGATTGTAAAAGATGTGTCTGGGCAACGGCAGAAAAGAGAGTTAAATCATGGGTTTAAAGGGGGCGTATGACGATATTCTAATTCTGACTTTATTTGGTGTATTTATATCTGTTGTACATATATGTTATAGTTTTACACCAATCGAGCAGGTATTTGTGGAGAAACTGTTGAAAAATCTGTGGAAAATGACAGGAAGTGACATCACACCAGGGAAACACACATTCCAGTCAAAGTTTATGCCGAATTTACACAAAGAAACAACTTTTTTGACTCTCTAAACTTGAATGAAACTAAATTAAGTCAAATCTTGATACATCAAAGTGGTCCCGCCTGGTCCAATGTCCGTTACATTTGTCCAGTTCCAAATTGAGTCCGAATGGGATTCTTTCCATTTTCCGTACGTCCATTAAAATGTCTTTGGTCGTGGGTGAGTTTTACGTCAGCCATTTCTTTATTTGTTTTTTTAAATCTTTTCATGTGGTTTTATTCCAATGTGGATCAAAGCTGCTCAAAAACGAATCAAGAAAAGTCGAATTTCGTTTTTTGTTTTCACTGTCAATAGTCTAGTTTTGATACTAGTTTCGGTATCAATTAGTTACTTTCTACCAATACTTTTGTACTTTATACTCTATACCAAATTACTTAATACATTTGTTTGCGATTTACATGATTTTTGGTAAATTTTCTGTTTACTCACAAACAGAGACTTGGGAGGAAAATGTTCCAGTTTGTTCTTGCAATTAACCACTGTAAGTTTTAACGACACTTGGATTTTTTATAGTCCAAGTCGAGTCCCAAGTCTCATGTCCTCAAAATACTATACAACTATTTGTGTTTTTAAAATCAGCTGATGTTTGAGTCAGAGGTTAACTGTAACTGCGAAAACTCCTTTGCCGTCTGCATTTGACCCGTCCTTCAATGCTGCCGGGGTTTAACTTATCAGGAGCTTCTCTGCAGTACTTTTCTGGACCATAGTCTTTATCGGACAGGATCGTACGGTGTGAAATGAGGGGAAGAGCAGGCAGGACATTCGGCAAATCCATCTTGTGACGCCATTGCTAATTTTCAACACCACATAAACACACATTAAAAGTCAAATTAAAAGGCACTTGACATTAAATCTTAGAGTGTAGCTTGAATTAAAACGGCTTCATTTTGCTTCTCAAATAACTGAAATGTAGTTATTGCGATCATCTATTGTCCGATTATCGATGCGTCAACACGTTGGCTTTTGTTGCCCTTTTCCTGCCCAGTGGCTTCTATATTTGGAGCCAGTGGTCAGAGGAAACGGAGTTGTCTGGAGGGAGGACTCTGCCCGACTGTGAAGGAGGCTATTGTTACGCGAAAACACCAAACGCACCAAAGCCGCCGCGAGACGTGCTTCATTTCCTTTGTTTACGTGCGAGCTCAGACGAGTTCATTTAGAAAAGAGAGCGAATTTGCGCCGTGAGAGATGTAATTAAAGCCGCACAATATATCACAAAAGTAACTATATAACGCCGAGGTTCTCTATCTGACAGAAATGCACTGGTTTTAAAATGGAAATGTGGAAAAAGGTCGATTTTAATCAGGATTTTACACATTCAGTCGGAGTTTGCCTTGATTTAGTCTTGGTTTTGTTGCTGTTGTTTGGTTTATTAAGCGTTTGACAGCTGCTTTAAAAGGAAAGAATATATTAAACGCACTAGCGGACCTCTGCGCGCAAAGCAATCCGTTCATTTCAATGTAGAAGAGCTGCTCTGTCACTGCTCAACAACTACCGTATTTTCCGGACTATAAGTAGCACCTTTTTTTTGTAGTTTTGGCCGGGGTGCGACTTATACTCCAGAGCGACTTATATGTGATATTATTCATTATTATACATTTCACACTGACAACCACAAGAGGGCGCTCTAGGCTCTAAGCGACACAGAAGAAGAATCTGCACTTCCTCTTCCTCTGGAGTTTGTGAAGTTGTTTAGAAGTGACACAGAGGAAGAAGAATTCAATGGATTTAGTGATTTGGGGTAAAACTGATGCTTTGGTAAACTTGTTAGCATGTTCTTTATGCTATAGTTATCTGAATAACTGTTCATATGTTACGTTAACATACCAGACACTTACCACAGTTCTGTCTGTGCCTCATGTAGCTGAAGGTGTTAGCGTTAGCATACGTCATGTAGCTGAAGGTGTTAGCGTTAGCATACGTCATGTAGCTGAAGGTGTTAGCGTTAGCATACGTACACCTATTCACCATGTTCTCTCATCTGTTATTATTTTACACTGCATTTACAGAGGAAATGTCTGTTCTTGGTCTTGGATTTTATCAAATACATTTCCCCCAAAAATGTGACTTATACTTATACTCCAGTGAGATTTATATATGTTTTTAGCTGGTGCGACTCCTAATCCGGAAAATAGGGTACAAGAGAAAACGCAGACTTTATTATAAATATTGTGTCAAACTAAAGATATGAACACATGGGGAAGAATAAAGTGATCGAACGGCCCAAATCCGCACAGTCATCCAAGAATGCTAACTGCTAAGCTAAATGCTACCGCGATGCTTAAAAATACACATAACTCGTCAGGAAATGTATTAAAAGAGGGAAAAAGTTGTGTTTCCAATCGAATCAACAGCCAAATCGCAATCATTTCCATTATCGTGCTGCCATAATTGTAATAAAACTAAATGTGTCCATGCCGTTCCAGGCTCAAACACTGTTACTTTTCCTTGTACGCTCCCAGATACGTTTAAATAACTAAAAACCTGTTGCGTAAAGGGGAAATTCATAATCAAATTGAAGCCGCACAGAGGCAAAATGGCAGTCCTTATATGAACAATAGAACAATCAAACAAAATCCTCAAATCCTTGACTCTTGGAACTAAAATCAGGTGATGCACTTCCATATTTGGTCACTGTTCTCATACTTTATCTTCCTGTCATATCTGATCTACTTTGTTTTGGTTGAGCCATGTCCAGGTCAGAGGTCACGGCGATAACGTTCATCTCATCATTTATTTGGACTAAAGTTGGAGGCTGTCGTTCACGTTCCAAACATCTCGGCTTTTCACATTTTTGAACAGACTTTGAAAAAAATTGAAATGAAGGTCTACTGTAGTTAATATCGTTTATTTGATCGTGAAGCAAACTATTAACGGTGATAAAATACTTTTCCAGGTTTGGGCAGAGAAAACGTAGGTAATTTGAATAGATTTTTGAGGCTTAATCGACAAAACTTTTACAGCTGAACGAAAGTTGTGTCGTGCTTTATTTTAATTTGACGGAGGCTCATTTCTAGCAATGGTATATATATCGATTATGGGTGATATCGGGGGTTTCTTGAACGGTATTGGTCCAATACTGGAAACTTAGCTGATATTTGGCACAGATGTTTCGTTCTGCTCTGCCCCAGTCTCTGTTTGTGCGACAGATTTGGCTTTTTGAACAAATAAATGAGTAAAAAACATGGCCAATTACACTAAAAACATTTGTATGTTCACGCAATCGTGGCAGAAAATGTTTTATATCCCAGATAAATAGATTTTGTCATTATTTTTTACAAACGTGGAAAGTTAATCTGTGAACTTTACAATAACTTCAGCACATATCGGTTATCGCACATGTATCGAATATCGGTATCGGCTCAACAAATCACTACCAGACCATCACCATTCATTTCTTCTTTAAAGTGAAATAGTAAATACTAATAAGTTGCAATAATCATTTAAAGTACAAAGAAAACAAAAATGTTATAGAATCAAAACGACTAGGACTAAATCGATTCCTAAAATAATCGTTAACTATTTTATTAATTGTTATGTGAAATCGACAGACTCTACACAGAACAAAAGATCTTTCAGAACAAAGAAAATCAAAACAACAAGAAAGAAAAATAATACATTGTAATAATAAATTAAATATTCTCTTTCCAGAACGCTTCAGTCACAATCTTTTTTTAACCTTAATCTGGTCAAAAAATGCATTTAAAAACCTAAATTTGCAACAGTAATAATTATTTGACTTGTCGACTTATTGAAAAAACAACTGCTGCCTCGTCGACTACTGAAATAATAATCACAAATTGTAATAATAAATTAAATATTCTCTTTCCAGAACCCTTAAGTCACAATATTTTTTTTAAACTTTCATCTGGTAGCAATGTATTTAAAAACCTCAATTTGAAACAGTAATAATCATCGGGCGAATGTAAATGCAGTCGCTAACACAGTCGTTAGCTGCGTCACTGACACAGTCGTTAGCTGCGTCGCTGACACAGTCGTTAGCTGCGTCGCTGACACAGTCGTTAGCTGCGTCGCTGACACAGTCGTTTGCTGCGTCGCTGACACAATCGTTAGCTGTAGCACTAACACAGTCGTTAGCTGCGTTGCTGACACAGTCGTTAGCTGCGTCGCTGACACAGTCGTTTGCTGCGTCACTGACACAGTTGTTAGCTGTAGCACTAACACAGTCGTTAGCTGCGTCACTGACACAGTCGTTAGCTGTAGCACTAACACAGTCGTTAGCTGTAGCACTAACACAGTCGTTAGCTGCGTCACTGACACAGTCGTTAGCTGTAGCACTAACACAGTCGTTAGCTGCGTCACTGACACAGTCGTTAGCTGTAGCACTGACACAGTCGTTAGCTGCGTCGCTGACACAGTCGTTAGCTGCGTTGCTGACACAGTCCTTAGCTGCGTTGCTGACACAGTCGTTAGCTGCGTCACTGACACAGTCGTTAGCTGTAGCACTAACACAGTCGTTAGCTGCGTCACTGACACAGTCGTTAGCTGTAGCACTAACACAGTCGTTAGCTGCGTCACTGACACAGTCGTTAGCTGTAGCACTAACACAGTCGTTAGCTGCGTCGCTGACACAGTCGTTAGCTGCGTTGCTGACACAGTCGTTAGCTGCGTCGCTGACACAGTCGTTAGCTGCGTCACTGACACAGTCGTTTGCTGCGTCACTGACACAGTCGTTAGCTGTAGCACTAACACAGTCGTTAGCTGCGTCACTGACACAGTCGTTAGCTGTAGCACTAACACAGTCATTAGCTGCGTCACTGACACAGTCGTTAGCTGTAGCACTAACACAGTCGTTAGCTGCGTCGCTGACACAGTCGTTAGCTGCGTTGCTGATACAGTCGTTAGCTGCGTCACTGACACAGTCGTTAGCTGGGTCACTGACACAGTCGTTAGCTGCAGCACTAACACAGTCGTTATCTGCGTCACTGACACAGTCGTTAGCTGCAGCGCTAACACAGTCGTTAGCTGCCGTCGCTGACACAGTCGTTAGGTGCAGCGCTAACACAGTCGTTAGCTGCCGTCGCTGACACAGTCGTTAGCTGCAGCGCTAACACAGTCGTTAGCTGCCGCGCTGCACATGGTTTTAACCCCTCTGACTCTCGCTCGGGCTCAGACGCTGGAAGGTGTGACTAAATAAACCGTCTGGACAATGTTAGCGTTTATTAGCAGCAGCTGTTTCCGCTTCTCCAGAAGTTTACGTCCCGAGAATGTTTCTGCGCTAATTGAAACCATCCCCGCTGCCGTCTGTTGCCGGGGCCGACACGTTCGCTTTCCCCGCGGCGCTGTAAAGAACGCTCCGGCGAAACATCGATTCTGCCCGGTCCTCCGTGCATCCAGAGAAGTCTCATTTATTACACCGACACGAACGTAAATAAATGTAAATCCTGCGTTCGGACTTCCGGGACGTCTGTGTCACATTAGCCTCAGTATTTCACATGTTACAGCTTGAAATCAGTGAAAGTAAAAGGAATTACAGGTCAGAGAAATACAGCAGAAGAAGATAATATTGCATTTGTAGTACGTGTATCGTCTGTAACAGGGTTATTCAACATCAGGCCCGGGGGCAAAATCAGGCCCGCCACGTGATCTAATCCGGCTCACGACGTTTCTTCCAAACAGAAAATGTTGTTTACTGATTTATTTCTGGGTTAGCGCTAGTTTAGACCGGGTTTGGCCGGATTTAGTCAGAGATAAGATAAGATAGCCTTTATTTGTCCACACAATGGGGAAATTTCAGTGTTGCACCACAAAGTAGGTACAGAAGTAGGAGAACAGATAATTTATAGAAAGCTTTAAAAAAAACACTCTTATAAACAAAACTCCTAAAGACAAAACCTCTCATATTCTTAATAAGGAATGGAGGGAATAAATAAATAAAATAAAAATAAGATAACATAAGACAAATAATAATAGTAATAATAATAGTAATAGTGGCAAAGTAAACACTCTTATTTACAGCAGCACTGTTTAATTCTGCTTTAGTTTAATTCAGGGTTGGTCCCGGTTCAGACCTAATCTATCAGTAGTATTGTGTTGACTCAATTTATCAGTTTATAATTAACAGTTGTTGGGGATATTTTGTGCGACCCAAATTACAGTAGTGGTGTGTGGTCCACCTCCGGCCCAGAGGCCTTGGCCCTCTAACATGTCTGGCCCTCGGGAAACTTCAAATAGCCCTGGTTTATAATGACTATGAAACTGACTCAAAAAGAGAAATAAACGTCCAGTGTAATCCTTCAAACAAGAGTATAACCTGATATTCAAGCCTTTTTGTGGTTAATAATTCAGTCCGTTCACGTTCACCAAGACATTTACAGACATATTTTAGCACATTCCTGTTTAAATGTCAAATGAATATAGTTTATTGAGATAATCCGCCCCAAAAATATCCCACAACCTACAGAGAACACACACATATGCTGGTGAAGGGGTTGTAAAAACACAGAGGAGCACTTTCTCCACAACCTAATGACATCACCAGGTGTAGCTGAGCATGTCTTTGACCAGAAAACATTGTAACGCGTCTCAGAAGTTAGAAAAGGGAAAAGTAAGACATTTCATTTTGTAAATACATGATGTTATTATTATGGTTATTAAAGGAGACATATTATGTTTTTTCAGGGACTTAGAATAGAACTATATTTAAGTAGATTATTATTATTTATCTATTTTTCATCTTAAACAGCAATATTGATCTAAAACAGCTCAGTAATAGAAGCAGTTCCATTGACTTCCTGTTCAAAACTGCCGAATTGATAAGCTCCGCCTCTTCACAGTGACATTTCACCGTAACGAGCGTCAGATTTACACGTTAAGTGGCGACGTGACGATTTAGAATTCGACTTGTGTCACTGGGACTCTTACTTTTTAAAATAATCACAACTGAGTACAAGGACGAGGGCGGGGACAGGGGGTAGGTGAAAACAGGACTTTTCTGAGCACGCGGGACGGAACAGGATTAACTCAAACACAATGGAATCGATCAAAACACAACTTTGAGTAAACGGATGACGAGGAAACGCCGTTGTAACGAGGTCGAGGGCTCATTAAAGTCGATTTTGCATAATACGTCCCCTTTAAACGGAGGAACCGAACTCCTGACAGTTTCTACAGATCTATCGAGGATTGACGCACATCACAATAGTCGGACTTACGGCGGCGTGTAAATGAGGCGAGACAAAAACACAAATAAAGCCCAAAAATCCGTCTGAAATTAAAACGATGCAAAACCTCTGAAGTTGCTACGGGCGTATTTCCTGCCGTACGATTCCGCGCTGCAACCGACACAGCCGCTTGCAAGCCGCTCAGAGAAGAAGATAAATAAAAACTCCAAAGCTTGACCCATCGACATCATCTCGGCGTTTCGGTGCCGCCACACGGGCACCGCCGATCGGCCCCGTGCGTTTCCACAGTGACCTTCTGCGCACGATACTCACAGTTGAAGTTGGGGGAGAGGGAGCTGGAGGCCAAGAGGCTGTGGACGGTGATCTGGTAAATGATGTGCAGCAGCAGGAAAGAGAAACTGGTGATGCACAGCGACTGCAGCAGACGCCCCGTGTGACCTGCGGAGAGAAAAGGATCAGGGGTCAACGTCAGGCGACTGTGAGACGCCAAATCCATCAGGGGTCAACGTCAGGCGACCACGAGCTTTTAACGTGCAAACAACGTCAAGCGATTTGCACCTAGAGACTTTGTATTATCTATTAAACATCGGATGGATCACGAATTAACATCAGCACCTTTCATTTTGCGTCCTTGTTTCAACAGATTATGCGACTCGTATTTATATATTGTTTTTATTTGATACAGGCTGAATTTAATATTATGTTTTTGTTCTTTTTAATGTATGTTTTAATGTATGCTTGGTCTGAATAAAATAAATAAAATAAATAAAATAAATAAAATAAATAAAATAAATAAAATAAATAAAATAAATAAAATACAATATTCAACATACTCATTCGTGGATTTATACATGACCATGTACGTTAGAAGGCTGTTTTATTAAAGTAGCACCTAAACACCAAACTTTACAATCTTGCACTTCCTCATACAGAGGGATTTGTTTCACTTTGAAAAGATGAGTCCAATATAGTCAGTAAAATGTAGATGAAATACTTAAAAAATATCCAAAATCCCCTCAAAAGATCAAATGCAAAATATATCTCCATTTTGAAAAGTTGTCTAAAGCTTTTTGTTTTCTTTTTGCCATCATCTGCTATAAATCTAAATAACGTTTTATCAGGGGAGGATTGAATAATATTTTTATTGTGGTTTGACTTTTGAAAACTTTGTAATACAAAGAGTAAAGACTAATATTATCTAATATGTCAACAATATGAAGCAAATAATTCTAGCTCTATCCATTTTTGTGATTCATACATCTCAAATTTGTGACATTTTGGCTTTTTTTTTTTACAAATAACACGCCTGTAGTGAATTAAATAAAACTTGAATAAATATTGTTTATTACTCAATTGGTCCAGAACATTTTAGAGTATCTCCGTCACATATCCACAATCCACTTTGTTATTTCCTTCTTCACATTCATGACAAACATGAGGCTCGTGATCCGTTTCCTGGTTAATGTTGGCTGCACTTCCTCCTCAAGTTTATTTTACTCAAAGTCAATAAACATAGGCGAACTGAAACGACCTTAAACTCCTAATCTCTGATCAAACTATTGATTTATGTCGACCTGCGGGTTATCAAAATGTGAGATTTCCCAGAATATGTTTTAATATTGTGATAATGCCTCTCCTTAACAGTCTCAGCTCAGACTAATGCCTTCTGTCATCGTGTCATTAGGCAAACGTGAGTAATGGGTTACCCTGGAGACATGCTTTTACTCTACTTTACTTTATTCTTTTTTTCTTATTTTTTTTCTTATTCTTATTTTTTTTAAATTATACTTATTATTATTTTTTCACATATTTATTTTTTATTATTGCTATTATTATCATTCTTTTGTATTATTATTATTATTATTGTTTTTTCACATATTTATTTTTGTATTATTATTATTATTACTATCATTATTATTTTCTTTATACATTTCATTTTTTTCAGTTTTTAAATGTACAAAACAAAACTGAAAAACATAGAACACTGAACATGACACAGAAAGTCCAAAATAAACACATAAACGTCCTACATAAACGTCCAACGTAAACGTCCCACATAAACGTCCAACATAAACGTCCCACATAAACGTCCCACATAAACGTCCTACATAAACGTCCCACATAAACGTCCCACATAAACGTCCCACATAAACGTCTAACATAAACGTCCAACATAAACGTCCCACATAAACGTCCAACATAAACGTCCCACATAAACGTCCCACATAAACGTCCTACATAAACGTCCCACATAAACGTCCCACATAAACGTCCCACATAAACGTCTAACATAAACGTCCAACATAAACGTCCCACATAAACGTCCTACATAAACGTCCCACATAAACGTCCAACATAAACGTCCCACATAAACGTCCCACATAAACGTCCAACATAAACGTCCCACATAAACGTCCAACATAAACGTCCAACATAAACGTCCCACATAAACGTCCCACATAAACATCCTACATAAACGTCCCACATAAACGTACAACATAAACGTCCCACATAAACGTCCCACATAAACGTCCCACGTAAACGTCCCACGTAAACATCCCACATAAACGTCCAACGTAAACGTCCAACATAAACGTCCAACATAAACGTCCCACATAAACGTCCAACATAAATGTTCCACATAAACGTCCCACATAAACCCACAGCTTTAGCTACGCTGCCCTAGGAGTAATTATGCTGGGGGAAGTATGACAGCTTGAGCACTATCCTCTTCTTCTGACTACTTATGCTATCAAACAATATTTATTTTTTAATTCCACTTGCAAACTGTTCACCGCCTTCTTTTTCTTTCTCTCACTCCTGAGGACCTGTGGACCCAGATGTCCCTCCCCTGGTGAAGTGGTCCCTGCCCTGTGTGGACGGTCCCTCATCTGCCTGAAGAGTGGGTCCAGTTTGCCTCAGTCGGTCCCTCATCTGCCTGAAGAGTGGGTCCAGTTCGCCTCAGTCGGTCCCTCATCTGCCTGAAGAGTGGGTCCAGTTCGCCTCAGTCGGTCCCTCATCTGCCTGAAGAGTGGGTCCAGTTCGCCTCAGTCGGTCCCTCTTCTGCCTGAAGAGTGGGTCCAGCTCGACTCAGACGGTCCCTCATCTGCCTGAAGAGTGGGTCCAGCTCCAGTCTCCTCGTGTCCGTCTGTCCGTCTGTGAGAGTCGGATCTCTCCTTCACTGGAACTCCTCCAGGTTTCTACGCTTTTTTCCCAAAGAGGTTTTTTTTTGTAGTTTTTCCTGGCCGAGAAGGAGAGTCTAAGGACAGAGGACCCTGGGACATCCCTCGCCACCACAGACATTGTCTGACTTCATTTCTCACTGTGGCCCTCAGAGGCAACTGTTGTTGTGATTTTGGGCCTTACAAAAATAAATTGATTTGATTTTGATTTGAAACGTCCCACAAGTTGGCCACTGTCCAGGGTGTACCCCGCCTAAGGCCCGAAGTCACTGGGATAGGCTCCAGTCACCCGCGACCCCGAAAGGGAACAAGCGGTAGAAAATGGATGGATGGATGGACGTCCCACATAAACGTCCCACATAAACGTCCCACATAAATGTTCCACATAAACGTCCCACATAAATGTTCCACATAAACGTCCAACATAAACGTCCAACATAAACGTCCCACATAAACGTCCCACATAAACGTCCCACATAAACGTCCCACATAAACGTCCCACATAAGCGTCCCACATAAACGTCCAACATAAACGTCCCACATAAACGTCCCACATAAAAGTCCAACATAAACGTCCAACATAAACGTCACACATAAATGTCCCACATAAACGTCCAACATAAACGTCCAACATAAATGTCCCACATAAATGTCCCACATAAACGTCCCACATAAACGTCCAACATAAACGTCCAACATAAACGTCCCACTCAGTCCAAAGTTAACAAAATTTGTCAATTTTCAAATTAAGTCCAACGGTCCAACTTTTTTTTTTTTTCCTTCTCTCTGACATCTATTATGTCTACGTGAGTCCAGTCTGTTATTATTGGTTTGTTCAGTTTGTGTCATCCGTTTGTTTGTGACGGTCTTTTCCCTGCAGGCTAAAGCATGTCCCAGAGGTATGTCCCAGAGGTATCCACTCACTGTGTCCACGGCAACAGTTTGAGGCCCGGATACAACGAGAAGAGCGTCGCGTTTTGTAACTTCTGACTACGATCTGAAAAGCGGTGCAACATCCGTGCCGGAAAGTCTTGGATGGACAAGTCTTCAGGAACGTCCTAATGTATAAGCTCGCCAATCACAGCGCAGCCCCGCCCACCTGACCACGCCCCACCTGACCATCGGACCACACACAATCATCCACACACAAGTATCGGACCTTAAAACCCAATATGACGCCTAAGACTTTGGACACCTTCAAAAGTCCGCTGGCATAAACCTAACTTCACACACTCTGCGTCATAGCAACTTGGAGTTTGGCAATTACCGTATTTTCCGGACTATAAGTCGGCAAAAACTATGAAAAAAGGTGCAACTTATAGACCGGAAAATACAGTAATTGACCAGAACCAGGACACCAAAAACAATTAGCGGTTCTCTACGGTCCCAAAAACACACGACAATAAACTCTACTCGACAAACAACCACGTCACGTCTTCACGATTTCCAACGGACGTAATTAAACATTCTGACAATGGTTTTTATTGTCGGAACAATACGCTACAAGAAAGGAAAA
Organism: Eucyclogobius newberryi; assembly: GCF_026437365.1. Taxonomy (NCBI): domain Eukaryota; kingdom Metazoa; phylum Chordata; class Actinopteri; order Gobiiformes; family Gobiidae; genus Eucyclogobius; species Eucyclogobius newberryi. Next base: position 6,953,412 of record NW_027315746.1, on the reverse strand, counting down.
AGAAATAATAATAACTCTGAAAAACAATACAGATTTCTGCAGAATCAACAAACAAAGCCTTCAAATCTGCACATTTGAGGTAAAAGGCAGAGATAAATGTAGTTCTGGAAGCCGCATTTGAGAGACACGCGCAATAAACAACTGCGACTGGAACATCCCAAAATTGCTGCTTGATGCACTTTATGGTCTGGTCTGGCTCCTGACGACGGTGGAGCGGATTATCTCCAGACTGCAGTTCTCTCCAAACGGAATGGAATCATAAAAACAAAGCAACATGTGCGAATAACAAACAATATATAATGTTTTTTGTGTTTTTATGATTATTGCGAGAAGAAACGTCACGATTTAACTATTCACAACCGTTGATGCCATAAAAGAAACTGTAAAATCCAGAAATTGTCTCTAGTGCGTGACCAGCTTCATGAAATCAAACTTTCCCAATCATCAATTAAAGTTAACGTATATTTTAAGCTTAATTTTTAAGCTTAAGCCGATGCTACGAGTCAAGATTCAACAGAAACAGCTCGATTTTGCTTCTAAAACATGGTCATGGTTTCTAAATTTTAGTCCTTTTCTTGACATCTCTTGCCCCAAGAAAATAGCGAGAAAACTGTGGCACAATATGTGATAGAAATGTAGTAATTTATATACAAATACACAATAATTAGCAGTATTTAAAAGTAGTCCGATACAAAAAGGCAATACCGAGCTAATACAACTAGGACTGGGTATTGCCAAGACCCTCGCGATACGATACGTATCCCGATACTTGTATATTCCGATACAATTCCCTCATTATGATACGTATCCCGATACATTTTTGAAAAAAGGGTCTTAAAAATGTACCAAATGGGTCATGTTTTTTTACTCTGAATAAGAAAATGTATGAAATTTCATGTTTATCCACAAAGCACTTCTTTATAAATCCATTCTGCTCTAATAACTTCATACATCCAACTGATCCAAATAGAAACGAGGTGGAATAGTGTATTTATTTGTGTATTTATTTTTCAATTAAAAAAAATATCGATACTGTGATGGTGGAGTCCGTGACGATATATCGCCTTTTACAACTGTAACTTATGCTCTTTTTGCTTACACCTCCCACTTCAAATCACAAAGCAGCAGCAGCAGCAGCAGCAGCAGTAGTAGTAGTAGTAGTAGTAGTACTACTAGTAGTAGTACTACTAGTAGTAGTAGTAGTAGTAGTAGTAATAGCAGTAGTAGCACTAGTAGTAGCAGTAGTAGTAGTAGTAGTAGTAGCAGTAGTAGTAGTAGCAGTAGTAGTAGTAGTAGTAGTAGTAATAGTAGTAGTAGCAGCAGTAGCAGCAGTAGTAGTAGTAGTAGTAGTGCGGGGCAGGAAAAGCAATCAATTTGTCCTGGTTTCCTGCCTTTAGTGCGACGGGGGTCAGACCACAGACGCAGATACAGCTCGTGTCATTACAGAAGTATGTCCGCTCCGTTTAGGGCGGAGGACGTTAACGAGGTGCGATCCCATTACGGGAAGCATCTCCACAACAACAGCAGAATTATCACAAATACCTGTAGGTGCGCCGTAAAGCCACACGTGCGGGGCAGCTGGGCATTTCGCCGGAACCGTACGAGACGCCGTGTGGGTGTTTTTAAGGGGCATCAACGGGGTCAACGGGAGAAGAGTGTGTTGCACGTTATTGCAGTGACGTCATACAGCGCTGCAATTATGATTCATCGACTAATTGTGACCAGTCTAAACTAAATCTAAACTAAAACTGACTAATCGTATTTTGAGTCGTTATTTGGACTACGAAAAGACCTGTGGCATTATTAAGGCAAGACACTAATGGTGAATAGGAATTACCGTATTTTCCGGACTATAAGTCGCACCATTTTTCATAGTTTTGGCCGGGTGCGACTTATACTTATATTTATACTTATATACTTATACTCTGGAGTGACTTATATGTGATATTATTTATTCATTATTATTCATTTATTTGATTTATTTAAATTTACAGATATCAATTTGAAACTTTGCGTGTAGTTTACTCCGATCTTCAAACCAACTATTCTACTTCTTCTCTTGAGCACCTCCACCTAAAATTAACACATAACAGCGCCATCTAAAGGAGGCTTGAGCGCGCGACGGGGCCGAACGACACAACGGCTAACGCTCTTCGCTATAACGCTCTTCGCTTGCGCTAACGCTCTTCGCTTGCGCTAACACTCTTCGCTTGCGCTAACGCTCTTCGGTTATGCTAACGCGGCCCGGCAGCCTTATTAAACGCTGCAGTGAAAGCAATTTGTGCTCATTTCCCCGCGCACTTCCCAAAACGGTCGCAAAAAAAAAGAGAGGAATTCTTGTAAACGGGAACAACCCGAACTGGCTCCACGTCCAAATCTACATCTTAAATTGATTTGCTGTAACGAAACACGAATGTCCCCAGAGAAGATCGCAATGTTCCTATTTTCCTATAACAAAAGCGGTGTTGTGTTTTTTTGTTTTTTTTTACCGTCATTTCTTTATACGATGCCAAAGATGAAGAGGCGCGCGACGACGAGGAGAAAATTCGGTTTGTCGAGTGAGAGCCAGCGAAGTAACAAAGGCGATAAACATTTACGGACACTGCGGAACGGAGCCAAAGTCCTTAAAATGGAGCAATCACCCATGACATTAAGTAAGGACCGAGAAGACGAGATAAAAAGAACAATGTTGGAGGTGGTGGTGGTGGTTAGCCGCACAGAAGGTTCTAGGTTCGATCCCCAGTACATGACGATATCCTTACACGTTCTCCCCGTGTCTGGGCTAGGGCTGTGCCGATAAATCGAAAGATTGAAAGATCGTGCTCAAAACTCTGGTCGACCTTGACGATGGATCGACAGGTCAATCCTGCGGCAGTAACAGGTTCTGAGGAGGACTCGCAACAGGTCAATCGATTAATCGCAACTAATCGGTTCTTGAAATCATCGTCAACTCATTTGGTCATCGATAAACCGTTAACTGGTCGATATAAAGGTTCTAAAACACGCCAGGAGCTGAGAAAATAAGTTTATGACTCACGATTGATCTGTAATTCCATAATTCAGTTGTTATTTTTTTTTGTTCAGACATTTTTTCACAAAAATAATAACTATAAATAAATAAATAAACTCACCACGATATTAAAGCTCGTCTCTTTAGTCTCCTCGAGGTCCTTTCACTTTAAAGGAGACAAATTATGCTAAATCCACTTTAATGAACTTTGTTACAACAGTTTCCTCATCATTCCTTTACTCAAAGTTGTATTTGTTGATTAATTTTCTTCATGTTTGAGTTAATCCTGTTCCGTCCTCCAACTGAGGCTTGAGTGCTCGGAAAAGTACTGTTTCACCTACCACCTAACCCCGCCCACATAGGATCATATGAATAAAAACACATAAATGACAATCTGCTGCTTGTTACAGTGAAATGTCACTCTGGAGAGGCGGGGCTTATGTTGAGTTTGAACAGGAAGTCAATGGACCTGCTTCTATTACTAAGCCTTTTAGATCAATATTGCTGTTTACAATGAACAAATGTATGTAAACTAATAATGATCCACTTATGTTATAGTTCAATACTAAGTACCTGAAAAAAGCACAATATGTCTCCTTTAATAAGTACAAATGGACAGAAAGTCCTGTCTCTCTCCGGAAACATCTTCAGCTTCTCTTTCTCTCCAGTTGTGCTTCTGATCATTAAAATGTAAGTTACAGAAAGTAAACAAGTGTTTTCTCACTGGTAATGAGTGAAACATGCACCAGCAATTAGACCTGATGTTCGCTCCAAACTTTACATCTGGATTTCCTCAGGATTATTGCTGTCGACACAAAGATCCTGACACTCAATAACAGAAGTCGTATGTTTTCAATACGAGGGAAGAACATAGAATAAAAATCGATCCAAACAAGTAGTCGACTATTATCTATCCATCGAGGTACTCCTGACTTCCTGCTCCTGATGATTACAACTTTACAACTGCATTATCTTGCATAAAACCCTTATTAAACAATGTCTTTAAAATGTCTAAATCTGCAGAAATATTACGTTAAAATATTTACAATGAAATAAAACTATTACATTTTATTCAAGTCAGGTAAATTTACAGAAATACAAAATGACACAGAAAATATTAAAAAGTAAATCAAATACTGTAGAGAAAATGTTAAAAAGATTAAAAGCAACATAATTTTTTCCGATTTTCTTTGTTCAGATTTTTTTTTCTTAGATAAAAAAAAAAAAAAATTGGGATTTTTAAACATTTTTTCAGATTTGTCTTTAGTTCTTTAGAGACCCAAAGTGGCTGTAGTTCTCTAGTTTTCGCCCCTGAGCCCAGATGTGGTCATTGTGTTTTGGAGTAAACAGTGGGATGGACAAACAAACACACGTTGGAAAAACTCGACTGGCAGAGATTCCGTGTTGTTCGACGTGAAGCGAAGCCAAATACTCGGATTGGAAAATCACACACAACCTGCTGCATTAAATAAAGATTGTGCAACGATTCTGACTGAGGGGCATTATTCAAAACAGCTGCTTTTATAAGAAACACTCCCCAGCTTCTCTGACACTGCAGGAGCAAGAGAAAATACACGCTTTGTATATTTGTACTACACATACACAAATACACATACCGTGGCTTATGTACACACACACATGCGGCAGCCCAAAGGTCGAGGGCCAGACGGGGCCTTTCTGTGTGCAGTTTGCATGTTCTTCCTGTGTCTGGGTGGGTTTCCTCTGAGCGCTTTCATCATCACTAAGGCGACGCCCCCCGTGGCATTAAGGGGCGGGTCAAATGCAGAGGACAAATTTCACTACGGGCAAATAAAGTGCGCCTTAACTTAAAACAGGTCATTTTCTTGCTCTTAATGGTACTGGCAGCTCCATGTGAAAAACAATGACAAGTTACAGGTCAGATCTGTGGAGAGGCGAGTGTTCTGGAGCCATGACTGTGATTGGCTTTAGTGCCACACTCTCCATGTGGGGAAATCTCTTCGGCATTTCATGTTTTAGGAGTTAAAATAATGCTTATGTGTGGAAAACGCATTATTATTATTTTGCATCAGTCGGTGCTCCCACATCTGGACTAGCAACGGTGGGAATTACCATGGGGAAAAAACAAAAGCTAGCAACGTAGCCGATACGCGCATAGTAATGAATGTGATTTGACAGCAGGAATGTTCAGAATGAGTCCGGTAATAATGTATGGATTTAAAAACCTACAGAATCCTGCCTTTGGTGTGACAATTTGGTTCAATTTGAGTGTTTTCTGAGGCTCATAAACAGGATTAATGAAACTAGCGTGAAGGTAGCTGAATACCATATTTTTCGGACTATAAGTCGCACTGGAGTATAAGTCGTACCAGCCAAAAAATGCATAATAGAGGCGAAAAAACATATATAAGTCGCACTGGAGTATGAAATGCAGTTGCAAGTGTGAAAATAACAAATAATATCACATATAAGTCGCTCCTGAGTATAAGTATATAAGTATAAATATAAGTATAAGTCACACCCCGGCCAAAACTATGAAAAAAGGTGCGACTTGTAGTCTGGAAAATACGGTACAACTCAGCTTATGTTTTTGATGATGATAAAAAAAAACAAAAGTCCATTTTAGATCATAGTTGTCCTTTGTTCATCGTGAACCCGCTCACAGTTGTATTTTGACATGTAAAATCAGCACCGCCGCCCTTACATTTTTGCACAAATGAAAAAAAGAATCTGCTGCTCTTCCGTCGTCATTTTGTTTTCGATCACATTTACGACGCCTTCATTAACCGACCCGTAAACCGCGGCCGTTTGCGTTTGGGAGATTTCACCGTGGCACTAACAGGCACTTCCATCTTCTTCTTTTTAAAACCCCGGGCCTCTCAGAATGTCATAACATCACAACCTCTTTGCGTGGCCCGGCGGCGCTCTCTCCGGATGTTCTTAAATGCCTCGAGTGTCATTCACAGAGACGGCACATGTTCAGGAAGTCCACGGTGATCTTATGCATTACACGGGCTCGCGGCTTTACTCGAAAACCCCACTCAAGCCTTTACGAGCAGATAAGTGGCTCTGGCTCTCTCCGTCTGTACTTCTTTACTTCCTGATTGTTTTCTCAGCTGCAGATGCTCCGCTACAGGTCCATGTATAATTAAACAGGAGAGGGAAGAAGCACGGGCGGGGCGGGGCCGGGGGGGCATCGGGAGCGACGGAGGAGTTTGGGATTCCGCGGTTGGGCGAAAGTGCAAACGGGAGTCGTTGAGGTTTTGCGGACGGCGAGTTGAAGACCGTTCCGGGGAGAAAGACTTCGCACCATCGCCGTCCCGAAGGAGGAACCCGCAAAGGCCGAGGGAGGAGAACGTAACCAGATCTTGTGGCCCCGTCAGTGGTCTAGGGACGCCACGATTCATTGACTAATAGTGACCAGTCGACTATAAAAACGTTATCTGGACTATACAGGCTCTAAAACTCGAACGGGAAGATGTTTTATGGCGAAGGCGGTGGCATTATTACATCAAAATGTCCAAAAAAGAATGAAAAATGTCAGATTTTCGTCAATAATACACTTCAATTCATAAAATATTTTCTAACTAGAAGAGTTCAGTCGCCAATTTTCAAGCTTTATTCATTTATTTGGTTTGATAATTTAAAAAGGATTTAAAAAGTCGCAATGTACCACAGAAATACTCGTTTAACTAGTCGACCTCTAAAATCAGGTTTAGCTGCCGCTCTTGAGTTGAGTGTCAAGCCAAACTCTGACAAAACTGTGCAATCAGGTTTGTTCACCAATCCTCGACAACCAAATAAAAACTTCTCTCGCCTCAGAATAACAGTGTTTTGCGTGATATTTGGGCCTTTCTTTTCAGCCATGTTTGTTTCGATACTAGACGGACCGTGCGTGTCCCTGATTGGGTCAGTCACGCCCATTGCGTTAGTGTTGGAAGGGCGTATCCTCGGCTGAAGTAGATCCAGGCTCAGACATATATCGGCGTGAACAGAGTTTTTGAACGAATATTGCAAGAATTTAAATGTAAAGTTTTAATTTTCCCACATCTGAAGATTCATTTTCATCAATTTCAAATGTTTCTAGATTCTGGAGTCGTCAAACGTATCGAAAATACGGATACTAATCGATATCAATAATAGTATATACTCATTCTAAGTATAGTATAGTAAGAGACAAATCTGAAACAGAACAAAATGAACTGTTTAAGAAAGATCTAGAGCTCGAAAATGTCTATTATTTCAATTCTTGACCTTAATAAGAGCCTTTTTAATTGTGTTATCAAAAATTCCTATAGAGTATTTTCCCTAGTATTGAAGTCGAGTTTGAGATTTTAGTACGATAACTTCACGACTAGATTCTTGGTGGTATTTAGTCGGCCTGCGCGTTAAACTCCGTTCCCAAAAGTCTTCCATTCTCCGAGGTGTTTAAAACGGGATCACCTTTCTTATAACAAGCCTCCCTCTTCCCCGCCGTAACCGCCTGACCCCCTGTTCCACATTCATACACATCCCGGGACGCTGAGATCGCCCGGTTTGTGTTACACAGGGAAAACACGGGCCCAAATTGGAAACAGACTAAATGCGTGCGTGTCGTGGGTGAGTGCGAGCGGGCGTTCGGGCGCTTACCCTGCATGGTGACGGCCGTGGGCTCCGCGAACAGAGGGATGAGCAGCAGGTAGATGAGGTAGACGAACGACAGCCCATTGTACCGGAACAGGCAGGCTGCAACACACCAGGAACATACCATGAAGTTAAGACAAAGTTAAGACAGTTTTAAAGTTTTCGATCACGTTGACTGAGAGTCTGGTCTCTGGAGGCGGCAGGTGTGAGAGAAGGCAAACGCCCCCTCGTCTCGGTCAATGGTCCCTGATTTTAATCACTTTTCTACTTGTCCTCCTCTGTTTCTATTACCGTATTTTCTGGACTATAAGTCGCACCTTTTTTAATAGTTTTGGCCGGAGTGCGACTTATACTTATATTTATACTTATATACTTATACTCTGGAGCGACTTATATGTGATATTATTTGTTATGTTAACAATTGCAACCACATTTCATACTCCAGTGCAACTTATATATGTATTTTTCTTCTCTATTATGCATTTTTTGGTAGAAAATACGGTACTTTTGCGCTCGGTCTCAGTCCATGAGGTGGTTTTCTCTTTTGCCGTTGTCAGATATTGCAGAGTTAAAGTTTTCTTGCGTTGCGTTTTCTTTCTTGCACTCATCAGACGACACCTCGAAGGCAGACGACTTATGGATGTCGTGACGGAAGATATGAAGCTATTTGGTTTTATTTTACACGTTTTTACTGTTTTGGTCAATCGTCAAAACAAACACTAGATTAAACGGTCAAATACATCAAAACAGGAAGAGAAAAGACTAAGCAGAAGATAAGATGACGAGTTAGATGTTGTTTTGGTCTGATCTGGACTAGCGTTTCGAAAATATTAGACGCTAATTGATACTAAAACTAGTACCGAAACTAGATACTTACTACTACTACTACTACTACTACTACTACTACTACTACTACTACTACTACTACTACTACTACTACTACTACTACTACTACTACTACTACTACTACTACTACTACTACTACTACTACTACTACTACTACTACTACTACTACTACTACTACTACTACTACTACTACTACTACTACTACTACTACTACTACTACTACTACTACTACTACTACTACTACTACTACTACTACTACTACTACTACTACTACTACTACTACTACTACTACTACTACTACTACTACTACTACTACTACTACTACTACTACTACTACTACTACTACTACTACTACTACTACTACTACTACTACTACTACTACTACTACTACTACTACTACTACTACTATTTGTGTGGTTAGAAATCAGTATTGCGTGACAACACTAATCTGCAGTACAAGTTATAATAAAAAAAATATTTATAAAGTACAGTTTGGTGAAAGCTTCCATTATAACCACTCCGCTACAACATGTGGCACATCATTAAAGCCGTTAAAAGTTTCACGAGTGGGGAATCGGATCTCGCTCATAAAACACGCCTTAGCGCAGCGCGGCCGACGCAAAAACCCGCCGCTCGCTCCTCCATCACAAACGGCCCTCGCTCCAGCGCCGGCTCAGACACTTGCCCGCGGAGCCGTTAACCAGAGATAAGCCATTTGCACTTAATGTCGCGAGGCAATTAACGGTCGGAACAGTCAGCTGCTTTGGGCCCGCCGGGAGAAAGAAAAGCGGCCGCAGACTCCACGGGCGCCATTTTGGAGCCAACGGTCAAATGTAGGACTTTAAAAAGGTGCGCGTGACTTTTCTCGGTTGACTGAACACGTTCCCTGCTCAAGTCGGCTAAAAGAGGAAGGAAATTCAGCAACGCTCTCCTTGCTACAGTAGCTCTATGATCCGACCGTATATTTGAGCAGAAGTGCACTGACGAGACAAGTAAATGTGTAAAAAGGAAGAGTAGGTTCACAGTTTCATTCCCGAATCTCCAGCCAACTCGTTTTTGCTCTGGTCCATTTATGATCTCAATAAAATGGTCGACTATGAACAATTTTGCCAAGTTCCCGTTTTAGAATTTGATGTTGTTAGTTTTGACACCACCGTCCCACTCAATTTTATAATTTGTATTATTTTAAGAACTATGTACCTGGGCCTCAGAACCCCTGCCATGGACCGTATGGATGGATACCTACGGAGCATAGTTTTGGATACCTACGGAGCGTACGTTTGGATACCTACGGAGCATATGTTTGGATACCTACAGAGCATACGTTTGGATACCTACGGAGCATATGTTTGGATACCTACGGAGCATACGTTTGGATACCTACGGAGCATACGTTTGGATACCTACGGAGCATACGTTTGGATACCTACGGAGCATACGTTTGGATACCTACAGAGCATACGTTTGGATACCTACAGAGCATACTTTTGGATACCTACAGAGCATACTTTTGGATACCTACAGAGCATACTTTTGGATACCTACGGAGCATACGTTTGGATACCTACGGAGCATACGTTTGGATACCTACGGAGTATACTTTTGGATACCTACAGAGCATACTTTTGGATACCTACGGAGCATACGTTTGGATACCTACAGAGCATACTTTTGGATACCTACGGAGCATACGTTTGGATACCTACGGAGCATACGTTTGGATACCTACGGAGCATACGTTTGGATACCTACACCATAACTGACACACGAACCATGGGGGGAATCACACAAAAAATAAAAAAAACATAATATTAAAAGAAAAGTTTAAAGAATCGGGACTAAATGGGACAATTATTTTGAAACGTATGTGCCTAAAACTTTCTTTTCACGGGATTCCCTTTTTGTGTTATTTTTATTGTTTTAAATGTCCCAATCTATTTTCTCTGGCCCCCGCCCTCTTTTTTTCCTCTATTTTTTGTGTGTTATGTGTGAAAAAAATAAAATAAATGCAAATTTGATGGTGTTATGATTTCCGATGCAGGGGCTTGGCCTGTACAGCTCTAGAAGAGTCACTGTTTTTTAAAGAAATATCCAAACTTATGATCCACAAGTCAGACTTTATCATCATTTGTTTGGAATTGGCGCCACAAACTTGTCGTATTAATCTCATATCTTAAAAGTCTGTTAACTGACAACACCATCACAATCACGACTTTGGGGTTCAAGAACAGCACCACTTTCTGAGGCGATTGTGAAAAAATAGACAGAGAAGACGTTTTAGTTTTGTGTGGATAGTTCCAGCAATTACAGAGATAAGAACCATAAACCAGGTCAAGAAATTTGGCAGAAGTATTTGTTAATATCAAATTCTGAGTCTGATTTATTAAAGTTTTTAATCTAAAAAATGAGGCGAAATTCAAATTTTTAGGTACATTTTCAGTCAGATTTAGTTTACTCACAAACAAAATAAGACATCGAAAATCCACTCTGTAAATTTTGATAAATCTAATATGTTAACAAAATTAATGAAGAAATTTAAACCCGGCTTTGTCCATTTGTTACCTTTAAATGTCCCAAATTGGTGCGATTTTGGCCGTTTTTACTCATACAATGCCTTAAATCTATATGAAAACATGACACGATGAAAAACTTGTAATACATTTTTTTCTTACATTTATGTGCGTAAACTACCAGAAAAGTTTCAAATTTATATATTTAAATTTAATATTTTTTCCTATTCCCCTGCAGTTGTCTCGCCTTAAACAGCAAATTCCACTCTAAAATTGTGACCGTTTTAAACCCTACAATGTTGAAAGATCACGTTTACGTTTTAATTGTAAAGAAAGAAAAGAATAATAATAATCTTGAAAAACACGAATTCTGACTCTCATTTGCAGAATTGTTTCCATAGAGACATCTCCAAGCAGACGTGACATGGCGGACATGTTTGGGGTGTCCTTGCCAAACTATGTAGGCAATAAATGATTCAAACAACATAAAATAAATAAAATAAATAAAATAAATAAAATAAATAAAATAAATAAAATAAATAAAATAAAATAAATAAAATAAATAAAATAAATAAAATAAATAAAATAAATAAAATAAATAAAATAGGTTAGGTGTTTGCGGCGCATGTGTCCGCCGGACGTGTTTGGTCGTTTGTGAAACCCTGAGAGGACGAGTAAAAACACTTCCCAAAAGCATTGATGTGTTACAGAGTTACAGAGTGCACCTTTAATCATGGGCCCACTTAAAGCAGCCCATGTCATCACCCGCTACATCATTTAACACGTCCAAATGAAGCACTTCCATTTAACACGCGCACACATAAACACACACACACACAAACACACACACACATGCACACACACATACACACACGCACACACAAACACACCTAAACACACACGTACACACACACATAAACACACACACACACGCGCACGCACACACAAACACACCTAAACACACACGTACACACACACATAAACACACACACACACGCGCACGCACACACAAACACACCTAAACACACACGTACACACACACACATAAACACACACACACACACAAACAAACACACACACAAACACACACACACATGCACACACACATACACACACGCGCACGCACACACAAACACACCTAAACACACACACATAAACACACACACACATAGACGCTGATTGGGTAAAAGCACAGGAGACGACAGAGCGCAAAAAACCACGATAAAAGCTCTGGTTTGTTTCAATTGACTTAAATATGCTTCAAAGTGGAAGTTACAAAGGAACGAGGCCCATTGTTCTTACTTCATAAACATATAAGATATAAACAGTCCTTCTTAAACATCATGTCATCTTTTCTTGATTAGTCCATTTCCTGTAATCCAGGAGAGACTTCAGCCTAATGTGTGGAAATGTTATTTTATATGCTTTGTCTGAATCAAAAATAACTATTGATGAAGTAATTTGAGTCGGGGTTATACTTAAAAATAATAATAATGAGTATTCTAAGTTACAGAATACTTGAAACATTTGCAGCGGGTGCTTTTTTCTAATTGAAATGACCTTTGACACATTCCATCCACTCGCTAATTGTTTCAAAATTAGCCGGTCACTAAATTTACTCGCCAGTTGTGTCCGAAGACCACGAACGCTCGTGAAACGTTTCGAGAGTTCACACGCCAACATTTGAACCTGAGGAGTCTGCGTCAGTATCCATGGAAACGCCTAATGCCCGGTTTATCATTTTAGCAAGCAATACATCTATACAAGCTCCTTATGTAATAATTGCCAATTCCCCAACAGCTGTGAGTCTTTGTCACTGTGTCAAAACTGTTAAAGGGCACGTATGAAGAGCCGTGTAAGCACTGTCACGCTGCTTTGATGGATTTGATTTGACCGTGACAAGGATAAAGTAGGACTGCAGCTAACGACCATTTTGCTAAACTATTAGTCAAGCGATTCTTCTTCCAATTAATCGCTTCGTTGTTTAGAACGCGAAAAGCCTGTAATGTCATATATATACTAGATTTGACCCAGATGAAGAGCTCCCGTGTCCCGTGTCGTTTGGATGCACTTCCTGCTTGGTCCGAGTCGTTAGTCTTCTCTCACATGTTTTGTTGAGTCTGTTTCAAGTCCAGATAAAGATTATTTGATCTCTAAATGATCTCAGTCATTGATTAGTTGCGATTGATTGATTGGCTTGTTGCAGCCCTGGTTTAAAGGTGTAGCCCATCTATTCGTTTGAAGTCGCAGGGAAGAGTTAGTGGTTTTAGATCAATATTGTGATTTATGTCTTACTTCCTTAAAATAATGATCCACGACTGTCATGGATTATAACTATAACAGCAATATGTCTTCTTGAACCTTAGTTTGGTGGGATTGGACCTGGTAAATACAGTATTTGTCTTGGTTTTACATCAGTCAAGTTGCATTCAGTCAAACCAACTGAAACCAAAACAAACATGGCGGCGCAGACGGACGTACTTCACCTTACTTTAGGAGTATTCTGTATGTTTAAAAACGAGCACACAATGGCACTTTGTACATTTGTGGATGAGAAAGACGACTGGGCTGTTCTGAAAACTGGACGCTTGTGACGCTTCGACCAATCAGTGTGAAGTACTTATTTTAACGTCCCGACGGCTTTTGGCGAGACCCTGTCCAGTCCGATTCATGTGAAGAACTCGACTCAGAGACACAGATCAATCCGCCGTGAGCTCGTGTCATTTATACAGATGTAGGCCCTTGTTTACAATATGGTTGCTAAGTAACAGTAACCCATGTAATATCTGCTGCGCACGTCCAACCAACCAGGAAGTGACTTTATAAACAAAATAGTCAAAGTGGGGGAAAAACGTGAGTCTTAAATATAGTTGTTGTTGTTGTTGTTGTTGTTGTTGTTTTATGGCGGTTGGCATCCGAGTGTTGCATTACCGCCAGACTTTATTCCTCAGACTGTATTCCTTAGACTGTTGTTGCTGTTGTTATTGTTTTCCTTAAATATAGTCCCTACGTTTCAATGAAAAGTGCATTCGAACCCGTCACACGCACTTTAACTGGCGTCATACGCACTTTAACTGACGACATACACTTTAACTGACATCATACGCACTTTAACTGACGTCAAACGCACTTTAACTGATGTCATACACTTTAACTGACGTCATACACTTTAACTGACGTCATACACTTTAACTGACATCATACGCACTTTAACTGACGTCATACACTTTAACTGACGTCATACACTTTAACTGACGTCATACGCACTTTAACTGACGTCATACACACTTCAACTGACGTCATACACAGTTTAACTGACGTCAAACGCACTTTAACTGACGTCATACACTTTAACTGAGGTCATACGCACTTTAACTGACGTCATACGCACTTTAACTGACGTCATACGCACTTTAACTGACGTCTTACGCATTTTAACTGACTTCATATGCACTTTAACTGACGTCATACACTATAACTAACGTCATACGCACTTTAACTGACGTCTTACGCACTTTAACTGACGTCATATGCACTTTAACTGACGTCATACACTATAACTGACGTCATACGCACTTTAACTGACGTCATACACTATAACTGACGTCATACGCACTTTAACTGACGTCATACACTATAACTGACGTCATACACACTTTAACTGACGTCATACGCACTTTAACTGACGTCTTACGCACTTTAACTGACGTCATATGCACTTCCACACAGCATTTCCCCACGTTACCACCACCATACCAGCTAAACCCAGGCAAATATTTGAAGCCACATATTTGATAAGCCACAGCGGCGTGTGAGGAACAGGCCGTACCGCCGCGGACATGAACCTGACCCGCTGACCCCGGCCCCGCGCTTAGATCAACACTGAAGACCGTGGGTCGGGGGCGTGCCCATAGATCACCCGTGGGCGCTGGAGGCCGCTGAGAAATTACACGTTGCTGCCGAAAAACGCTGGCTTTTCATGCATCTGCCGCGCTCAATGGGCTTATTCATGCAGCCGGAGCCTCCCGGGGTCAAACGGAGCGTAATGCAAACCCAATGAAGACGAGAGAAAATATCAAAAAGTGCGGTTTTCCCCAACGCAAAACATGTGTCGAGTCGCAGTCCGATACTTTCTCAGATGTGTGTCGAACAGGCCGTTCCCGTAACTATCTGCACTTCTGTGGATACGATTCGATGGACGGATCCTCAGAACTGCGAAGGTTTTGAAATTCGGTTGTGGTAAAACATTTTGCGGTTTAATCCCCAAGACGATAAAACGATAACACGGGCTGCAATAAATAAAGAGCAGAAGGGCGTAATTATGAGTCGCACGTATCGTTTATTCGACCCTCTGCGGCTCAAATTGTTGCAAAAAATAACAAAACAGAAAAGTTATAAACTAAATGTTGAGAACCAAAGATTGTTGTTCCAGGTTTCATTTATTGAGCGATAAATCGATAAAGTAATCATCGTGATTAAGGGACTGACCGATCGAACCCAAGACACCAATGCAGCATCACAATGTAGCATCACAATGTAGCATCACAATGTAGCATCACAAGGTGGCTGCCCACAAGTCCGAAGGTTCTGTAGTCCAAAACCATGAGCCCCTCGCGGCTCGTGCGCCAGTTAGGGACCGTCTCTAAAGTACGTAAAGTGTTTGTTTAAAAATGTGTTATCTTAAAAAATATCAAACATATTTAAAAAAAAAAGAAAAAGTAAAAGGTGTGCGTGATACCTAGAGACTCAAACTACTATTATAACTTAGCGTTGTCTATCTAGGTTGGCTGACTTGGGAACTATTGAAAATAATCCTTGATCTTTAAATAATAGGGGTAATAAGGGTTAATTTCATTAATCCAAAAGGACTATGGCACCTAAGATTAGGATTGTTTTTTTAAACAAACACTTATTAGACCGTAATTTAGAGACGGTCCCTAACTGGCGCACCAAGCAGCACTTTAGCGCGTAGCTCCCGCACCGTGCTAGCGAACTTTCGGACTAACGAACCTTCGGACTAACGAACCTTCGGACTCGGGGGGGGTAACAATGTAGCATCACAACGTAGCATCACAATCTACTACCACAGCTAGATTGTATAGCTTTATGAATCCTAGTAATAGTTCTATGTGAACCCTTTCAGCTGAAAGACTGAGTTCATATTCATGCATCAGGAATATAAATATTTCTCTCTCTGCCTCTCTCTCCCTCCTCTCTGCCTCCTTTCTCCCTCCTCTCTGCCTCCTCTCTGCCTCCTCTGCATCTCTTTGGACACAGTCTTTCTTCTTGACCGTTGGCCCGTCTCGTCGTGACTCACCACAGGACGATTCCGACGCTGTGGATCAAAATAAACTCCTGTTGTTTTCGAGGTGTCAGATTACTGTGAGAATCAGAGGTGCGCTGGGATCATCAGGAGCTCGGCTTGATCTCTCCGCCTCCTCTCCGCCTCCTCTCCGCCTCCTCTCCGCCTCCTCTCTCCCTCCTCTCTCCCTCCTCTCTCCCTCCTCTCTGCCTCCTCCCTCCCTCCTCTCTGCCTCCTCCCTCCCTCCTCTCTGCCTCCTCCCTCCCTCCTCTCTGCCTCCTCCCTCCCTCCTCTCTGCCTCCTCTCTGCCTTCTCTCTGCCTCGTGTGCTGGGATCATCTGGGATGTTCTGTGTTGTTTCCATGTTTGTTTTCCTCAAGGCGAGACGCTGCAGGTGAATAGGGAAAAAAACTTAAATTTAAAGATAGCAATCTGAATGTTCTCCTGTCGATTACTGACATAAATGTGAGGAAAAAATGTATTACAAGTTTATCATCATGACATGTTGTCATATAGAAATAAGGCAGTTTGTGTGTAAAAATTGGCAAAATCGCACCTAATTGATACAGTTGAATCTGAAAAATGATCAGGTTTAAATTTCTTAGTTCATTTTAGATATAAAATAAATTACAGAGGGGATTTTGGGATTTTCTCTTTTTTTTGAGTGAACTAAATCTATTGAAAATTGGCCTAAAATGTCAAATTTTGCCTCATTTTTAGATGTAAAACTGTAATGAATCAGACTTAGAATTAGATAGCCACAAATCCTTCTGTACAAGCTGTCAAAATATTGTTGAATACAAGATTGTAGAGGAGCTGCTTTAAGGCCTGATCTTTATGTCTCTGTGGGAGAAAAATGGAATTTAAATAAACGACCTTTGAAGTTACAACGTTCCAGAAAAATCTATGACGTGGATTCAATGAAATATTTTAAAATAAGTAAACCAGGTTTGTGTTGTTTCCAGGTGAAAGCATTTATTGTGAAAGACCAAACTGACCAAAAATAAATAAATAAAATAAATAAATTACTGTTGGCCGCAGTGTCTCGCATAATACAAAAATGTGTCTATCTTCAGGAGGGAAATGAGAAAATTACACCGAATCCACTTAATGAAAAGCAGATTTACATCAAATTAAAATAACAAAACTTAAGTAAACAAGCAAAATGATGAAGCGATCCAAAAACAAGCAAATATAACCTTTAAAATAAATAAAAACATACATTAAAAGTGCACTATGAAAGGTTTCTGCTTGTGATTACATGACATTAATCTAATCTACCTTGTATTTACTCAATTAAAGGCGCCATTTAAACACAAATTCAAAACTCAAACACTCAAAAATTCAAAACTCAAAAATTCAAAACTCAAACATTCAAAATTCAAATATTCAAAACTCAAAAATTCAAAACTCAAAAATTCAAAATTCAAACATTCTAAACTCAAATATACAGAACTCAAAAATGCAAAACTCAAACATTCAAAACTCAAACATTCAAAACTCAAAAATTCAAAACGCAAAAATTCAAAACGCAAAAATTCAAAACGCAAAAATTCAAAACTCAAACATTCAAAACTCAAATATTCAAAACTCAAACATTCAAAACTCAAACATTCAAAACTCTAAAATTCAAAACTCAAACGCTCTAAAATTCAAAACTCAAGTCGTTTAAACACATGCGGTGTCGTTTTCAGAGTAAATCCTTCTCTCTTTACTGACGCTAAACTAAACTGAACTCACGGTGCCGAGAGCGTTTTAGCATTTTTCAGCGTTTTATCGGTGCCAGGACAAGCCGCGCACGGCAGATAACACAGGAATTCAACACACATCAGAGTCTTAACGGTTTAAAATTAATGTGAAGAATCCAAATAAAGTCTTGAACTCAGACGAGAACTGTACAAACACGGACAAAACACAGTCGCAAAAGTGGCATAAGCGTTAGAAAATGTTTAATTCTTATCATATTTGTGTAGTTTTTTGTGATAATTATGTTGTTTTCTATCATATTTATGTTTTTTTATCATAGGTATGCAGTTTTTCACAATAATTGTTTTTCATGATAATAATGTTGTTTTTCATTATAATTACATTGTTTTTCATCATATTTATATTGATTTTATGATAATTATGCAGTTTTTCATGATAATTGTCGTTTTTCATGATAATTATGTTATTTTTCATCATATTTATATAGATTTTATTACAATGATGTTGTTTTCCATGATAATTATGTTGTTTTTCATGATAATTATGCTGTTTTTCATCATATTTATGTTGATTTTATTACAATGATGTTATTTTTCATCACATTTAGGTTGTTTTTCATGATAATTGTGTTGTTTTTCATGATAATTATGTTATTTTTCGTCACATTTATGTTGTTTTTCATGATCATTATGTTGTTTTTTAACTGTAGAATCACATTTTCAACACAAACTAATAGCAGTTTCTTTATTATACCATGTGACCTTACACCACTCTTGATAGAGCTCTAGATTATTCTGAAACTGTTCGTAAAAGGTCAAATTGTACTTCAGTCACTAGTATCTAGTTGCAATACTATGACACTATTTCCCACACTTTGGACACGCCCAGTTCAAACCGCGACAGAAAAAACCCTGTCGTCATTTCCGATCCCGCTTCGATTGCGTTTGATCAGACTTGGCTTTGGCCCCGCCCCCCCGTCTTCATTCAGCACACACGGGGGGTGGGTGGGGGGGACGGCCACGCGGCGTCCGGCCCCCCGGGCGTGCGTCTGGCCCCCGGCTCTGTGTACACACGGCCCTGAATGGAGGTGATGTCAGACGGCCACAGGAAGCTCTTTCACTGCCGTGTATTAGGCGACTTACAGTAAAGCGGAGCGCGCGGCGGAGGAGGAGGCCCCGGCCAAAAAGACCAAAGTATTTACTGCCCCCGGGCGCGTACTGTTTGTTCAGCGCTGAGAGGTCAGAAAACGATAACGGTAAAAGAGAGAAAGAGGAGCGTTATTGAGGCCGGCGGCGGTGAGACGGCAGAAAAAAGCCCGTCTATAAAGTAAAGACTGCGATCAAAAGAGTTCAGCCTCATGTGACCGTGACGATGGAGAAATCTGATGATAACGACGGTGTTGGGCCAGAATAAAGACTATTCACAGTCACATGTCCAAAGGTTCTATAAGAGAATGTAGATTAACTGCATTAGAGTCGTCGCAAAACTAAAAGTACAAACTCGATTTGATGCTAAATCGCTGGGAAAAAAGTGCTTTAATTGTAAGTGAAAAAGTGCTTGGATTAAGTTGTACTTGTCTTGATTTTAGTATATTTTGAATGTTGTTAAAGAAAATTGTCAGTGGAACAAGCATAAAAGGTCTTGCTTCACTTGAAATGAGAAAATAACTTAACTAAGCTAAACATGACCTAATTCAAGCACTTATTCACACATTACCGTCATTTTTCCTGTTGACACTTCGATAACACAATTATAATTAAGAAACACACTTTGCTCGACAATAGAATGTAATTTATAGCACAAAATAATAGTATGTTCTTCATATCATCATGTGGTCTTGATCAGAAATCTGAAATAATTACGGCTCATGTGATTTTTTTCAGTATCGAGACGATACAAAAAGTCACATTTTTGTCCTGTTGGTGTGTTTAAAAACTACTAACACTAGTTTGAATTATCCGTTAGCATTCGTGTTTCGATACTTTTTAATAAACCCTAAATCATAAAAATGAGATAAAACTATATGATAATTATGGACTCATTGTTAAACGCAGCACTTTAAAACAGAATTTGCACATTTAAAAAAGTACTTTGCATATTTAAAAAAGTACTTTGCACATTTAAAAAAGTACTTTGCACGTTTAAAAAAGTACATTGCACATTTAAAAAAGTACTTTGCACGTTTCAAAAAGTACATTGCACATTTAAAAAAGTATTTTGTACATTTAAAAAAGTACATTGCACATTTAAAAAAGTACTTTGTACATTTAAAAAAGTACTTTGTACATTTAAAAAAGTATTTTGTACATTTAAAAAAGTACATTGCACATTTAAAAAAGTACTTTGTACATTTAAAAAAGTACTTTGTACATTTAAAAAAGTATTTTGTACATTTAAAAAAGTACATTGCACATTTAAAAAAGTACTTTGTACATTTAAAAAAGTACATTGCACATTTAAAAAAGTATTTTGTACATTTAAAAAAGTACATTGCACATTTAAAAAAGTACTTTGTACATTTAAAAAAGTACTTTGTACATTTAAAAAAGTATTTTGTACATTTAAAAAAGTACATTGCACATTTAAAAAAGTACTTTGTACATTAAAAAAAGTACTTTGTACATTTAAAAAAAATACTTTGCACATTTAAAAAAGTACATTGCACATAACGGTTTATTAACAAGTATTTATTTAGTCTTTCCTTTTTCCACTTCACCACAACTGTTCACTGCAGGTCTTTTTGAAGTGTTTGTGCAATATTTATGGTGCAATATCTGTTAAAGAATGTTTTAAGTGTTGATGTGTTTTGAGTGTATTTCAAGTGTTTTAGTGCATTGTGTTTAAACTACTGAACGTCACTCACTTCCTGTTCTTGTGTCCGGGTGACAAACGGGGGAAACACGCTCCAGTTAACTAATTTCACCTTATCTTTTGGACTAAAATCAATCTTAAAATTAAATACCAACACATCCGTCCGTCCTTTCAGTCAAAATCATGTTACGTACAAGATTATAACATTTTGTCGTGTGGAGGAGCGACTTTAACGTCTGCGTCGAGAAAACGATTATTGAAATCACAACGTCCCAGAGGAATCTACGGAAAAAGTGGAAGCGACGGAATCATTTTTGAAAACATTTTTTGAAGCATTTTTGTGTGTGAATAGTGTCAAATCTGCTCCTAGATTTGACACTATTCACACCCAAAAATGCTTCAAAAAATGCAATTTGCCTTTAATTTGCCAAACGGCGCCGCACTCCGCCGCTGGCGCCGCGACAGAACGTCCCCTCGCGGCGGCGTCATGGCGTGCCGCTCCGGGGCCCCTCGCTGCCGTGCCGGTGCCCTCCCACTCTACCGTTTCCACCGTCCCGTCAGTAACGTCTCGCGCTGACTGACAACGGCTCATTTGCACTTTGACAAAACATAAAATATTAACGGTATGTTTACGATAAAAGGAAAAGCGGCTCCCCTCTCTCCTCGCAACCGCATTATTAATTCATACTGTTAAAACGACTTTCCGACAATTAATGGGAGACGATGCATGGCCCCGGCGATTGCTGCTTTGGAAATAAAGAAGGCGTCGGTCTGACAAGCAATGCATTATGGGCCGTGCTGAGTGGCTTATCTATAGAAGGCGTGCGGTCGGCTTTAAAGAAGTACAGCCACAGAGTCTGGCGGGCGGCGGTGTGGGCGTGCGGTCGGCGGGCCACCACACGATTACCGGGCCGAGAGCGCCAACGCGAGGCCCGTTTAATAGACGCGCATTTGAGGCGTTGCCGCGGTGAAGCCACAAACGTCAGCATCCGCCGAGTCCGAGCGGGAGGAGAGGAAATGTCCGAGGCAGCGGCAGGAAGTGAAGACGGAGGAAGATACGCCGTTTTTCGGTCGTAACAGCGACATCAGTGCGAAGGCTGAAAGCGCCGTAGATTTCCTCCAAACACACAGTTGTGTTTGAAATTTCACAGGTTTGTATTGTTAAACGTAGATAGTAGTAGTAGATCCAAGGTCTCCTGCAGTGTTTTTGAGGCAATAAATCATCACCAGAGCTTTTGAATTACAGAAGAGTGGATGAAGGAAAAGTCTGTGAACACTTTTAACTCTGTTTATTGTATTTGTCGCTTGTGTTTCCTGCCGAGGGACAAATATATATGTATAAAATGTACTGTCCCTATCAAATAAATAATGCTTACATTAGCATGTCGGAGCGTGTTAGCTTTTGTTTATTTCCCCATGGTAATTCTCTCTGCTGCCAGTAGATGGAGCGCTCATATCAAATCTTGACTTCCAGACTGTATGTTTTTACACACGAGCGAAGAGTCTTGAGTAACGGCTCATGAACACTGTAAATAAAATAAAATAACACAAATAATGCATAAAAGACCCACATTAATGCCGCATGATAAAAATAATCAAAATGTGTCATGTAACCAAGAGTCTTCAGACTTTTGTCCTGAGGACAGTGTCTCTCTTTGACCCGGCCTGACCGCTCGTCCTTAAGCTGCACTGAGAGCTTTGTTCTATTACTGCATTTAACTGCTTAAATGGCCCCTGGAGGATAAATACAAGTATATTGATCGACTGATTGATCATTTCTGTGCAGCATTATGACGCTGCATTCATAACTCCCTGTTGTTCTTTTCATATAATACAATATATACAAAATACACTTACACGTATTTGAAATGGTACTTTACTGAGTGAGTGAGTGCGTGTGTGTGTGTGTGTGTGTGTGTGTGTTATGTGTGTGTGTGTTATGTGTTATGTGTGTGTTATGTGTGTGTGTTATGTGTGTGTGTGTGTGTGTGTTATGTGTTATGTGTTATGTGTTATGTGTGTGTTATGTGTGTGTGTTATGTGTGTGTGTGTGTGTTATGTGTTATGTGTTATGTGTGTGTTATGTGTGTGTGTTATGTGTGTGTGTGTGTGTGTGTTATGTGTTATGTGTGTGTGTTATGTATGTGTGTTATGTGTGTGTGTTATGTATGTGTGTGTTATGTATGTGTGTTATGTGTGTGTGTTATGTGTGTGTGTTATGTATGTGTGTGTTATGTGTTATGTGTGTGTTATGTGTTATGTGTGTGTTATGTGTGTGTGTGTGTGTGTTATGTGTGTGTTATGTGTGTGTGTGTTATGTGTTATGTGTGTGTGTTATGTGTGTGTGTGTGTGTGTTATGTGTGTGTTATGTGTGTGTGTGTTGTGTGTGTGTTATGTGTGTGTGTTGTGTGTGTGTTGTGTGTGTGTGTGTGTGTGTTATGTGTGTGTGTTATGTGTGTGTGTGTGTGTGTGTGTGTGTGTCTGTGTCTGTGTGTTATGTGTGTGTGTGTGTGTGTGTCTGTGTCTGTGTGTGTCTGTGTCTGTGTCTGTGTGTGTGTCTGTGTGTGTCTATGTGTGTGTGTTATGTGTGTATTCATAGTATGCACCGGTAAGTAACAAAAAACTAACATAAACTCTTAAAATGAAAAGAAATATGTCAAATAAATCTATAAATAAACAAACAACAAAAGAAAACAACTTGAAAAATGTAGGGAGCAAAGGGAATAGAAACTAACAAAATATGTAAAATTGAAGAATTTGTTTGCTTATTTTAGTTATTTCTTTTCAACATAATCTTCTACACATCTGGTAAACACGGTAAGGCACGTCGAGGGGATTAGTTTTGTATCGCACAAAACAGACTCGGCTTCTGAAAACGCAGATAGACAAAGGTAAGACTTAGCTAGCTAGCACTAAGCCGTTTTTTATTTTCAAATTAACCCGTCCAGTCGTTTCTTTCGCGCCGTCGACGATCGCGAACGAGGAAAAAGCTCAATATTTTCCCTCACAATAATCGACAAACGACACACGCGATGCCGTTGGCGGAGCTCGGGCCGAGTTGCAGCGGAGCGTATAGCGACGCGCGGCGCTGTAGCGGACGCGGCTAATTAACGGTAACGACCACGTAAGTGCAGCCTTTGTCCCGGTCAGCTTCGCAACGATCGATACGGACTTAACGGCTTCATCTGAAACCACGGACGGCCGCCGCAACACTTCATTTTTTACAGCCGCAGAAAATGATTAATATTCAATTAAGGGGAAACGGCCGAGTGCAAAGACAAAAGTCTGAGAATTCACACGCTTTTCACATCAAGAACCGTAACAAACCCAAACTAAATCCCAACTCACAAATAACAGCGTTTCTGATCTGAATTAATGGCATTTAAGAGTATAATGGATGAGTCATGTGACTGTACAAACCGATGAACTGTTTAGCCGCACGGAAACGACAAGTCACGGCGCTAAAATCTAAGCTAAAGTTAATGATTTGATGAGAGACGCAAATGTATTCACACTTTCAAGACGTTTCCCGCCAAATTCTGTGTAAATTGAACACAACTGAGTCTTTACGGAAGTTGTTGACCTGGTGTTGCTAGCAGGCGGCGCTAGCATCGCGGTAGCATTCAGCCCGTAGCTGCCGTTAGCATTCTCGGATGACTGTGCACATTTGGGGCCGTTCGATCCCTTTTGTCTTCCCCACGTGTTCATATCTGTTTTTGGCACAATATTTATACTAAATGTTATGTTTTCTCGTGCGGTTGTTGAGCGGCGAGCGACAGAGCAGCTCTTCTGCGTTGAAATGAAGGCTTCATCTACTTGTTTCCATGAAGATAAGACGCGTTTGATGCTAGAAACAGTCCAGACAAAGCAATAACATCTCCGTGGAGACAAGTTACACCTTTAAAGCTCGGGCACAAAAGATCGTTTTGTGTGTAAATTTGTACATTTTGCGTTTTCCCCAGCGCGTTGTGACAAAATCAGACCGCTGCGCGCCGTCTGCAGCTACAAATGAACAATGTTATTTCTGGTGAAGAGCCGTAAGCAGCGCTATGATTGGCTGCGCTCTGATTGGCTGATTGGCTGCGCTCTGATTGGCTGATTGGCTGCGCTCTGATTGGCTGATTGGCTGCGCTCTGATTGGCTGCGCTCTGATTGGATGCGCTCTGATTGGCTGCGCTCTGGTTGGCTGCGCTCTGGTTGGCTGCGCTCTGGTTGGCTGCGCTCTGGTTGGCTGCGCTCTGATTGGCTGCGCTCTGATTGGCTGCGCTCTGATTGGCTGCGCTCTGATTGGCTGCGCTCTGATTGGCTGTGCTCTGGTTGGCTGCGCTGAATCTAAAAAACTTTAAGCTGTTTCCAAAATGGTTCAAGCCCGTTTAATTTAGATTCCACTTTTGACTTATGATTATCACAGAAGCTAACCCAAACCTAAACCAAACCTAAACCAAACCTAAACCAAACCTAAACTAAACCAAACCTAAACCAAACCTAAACCAAACCTAAACCAAACCTAAACCAAACCAAACCTAAACCAAACCTAAACTAAACCAAACCTAAACTAAACCAAACCTAAACCAAACAAAACCTAAACCAAACCTAAACCTAAACCAAACCTAAACCAAACCTAAACCAAACCTAAACCAAACCAAACCTAAACCAAACCTAAACTAAACCAAACCTAAACTAAACCAAACCTAAACCAAACAAAACCTAAACCAAACCTAAACCTAAACCTAAACCTAAACCAAACCTAAACCAAACCTAAACTAAACCAAACCTAAACCAAACCTAAACCAAACCTAAACCAAACCTAAACTAAACCAAACCTAAACCAAACCTAAACCAAACCTAAACCAAACCTAAACCAAACCTAAACTAAACCAAACCTAAACCAAACCTAAACTAAACCAAACCTAAACCAAACCTAAACCAAACCTAAACCAAACCTAAACTAAACCAAACCTAAACCAAACCTAAACCAAACCTAAACCAAACCTAACCTAAACCAAACCTAAACCAAACCTAAACCAAACCTAAACCAAACCTAAACCAAACCTAAACCTAAACCTAAACCAAACCTAAACCAAACCTAAACCAAACCTAAACTAAACCAAACCTAAACCAAACCTAAACTAAACCAAACCTAAACCAAACCTAAACCAAACCTAAACCAAACCTAAACCTAAACCAAACCTAAACCAAACCTAAACTAAACCAAACCTAAACCAAACCTAAACTAAACCAAACCTAAACCAAACCTAAACCAAACCTAAACCAAGCCAACTCTCCTCTGAGAAGCTCCACCTGGTTTGGGATTCATATATTAGATGTTTTTGTTTCGCAAGAGAAGAACTAAAGACCGACTAGACTAGATCTAAATACCATCTAAACCATCTAGATTTGAACCATACCAGGTCTAAACTAGCCCTAAACCTCCGGATAGCAATAATGAGAGATTTAATGTAGACCTGAACAGAATAATAACACCTGAGGACAAGCAACGCCAATAAGCAAAGCTGCCTTGCATTAGCTGCTCTAGGCAATCGGGCCTTTAGTCTTTAAGTCGATTAATCGGTTGATGGTGCCAACATTCTAAGGATTGAAATAAACGTAAAGCCGCGTGTACGGAGCGAGAGAGCTGAAGAGTTCAAGTTGGATCTGCATTTGAGCTCATAAACACGCCGTTTCCTTCCAGTTTCCTGAAGGAACAGCTGTTTGTGGGTCAGATACACAGTGAGATCATCCAAATACTTCCACTTCTTCAGAGCTTGTGCCAGTTTTGCACCACTGACCCACCGTTCAGTCGACTTATGATCGATCAGCAGCTCTAACTAGCCCAATTGTGATGTTTCTACTATTGCGATTAGATTTGTGAGCTGCTGTACACACTTTACATTGGAGAGAATAAGACTTAAATATGAACTGATGAAGACGAATCGCAATCGAAAACCGCATTTCGAACGGGCGCAATTGGCAAATCGCGAATGCTGCAATTTTAAAGCGCAAACAACAAAATATGTTTTCTAATTCTGCATAAACACTATAGTCTTTTAATAGTCCGTCAATCCAGGGGCCGATTTATAAGTGTTTTCGTCAGTTTGCGTCAGATAATTTGTAATGTCAAACACAAATGGCAATTTTGGTCAGAAACATCAGCTTTTACGACTCGATATTTGTGCCAGCTCTGAATGAAATGTGGCTTCAATGTGGATTTATTGTGCCTCCTTCATAAACTATAAGATATTTGCAGAAACGTGGGATTTTGACCTCCGTTTGTCTCATATTTGAAAGCCAAAAACTGCACATTTTCAAGCCCGAGTTGTGCGTTTTATCGATCAGAAACTCAACGTGGAAAGTCGCGTACGCCACATTTACACACACGCTTCATCGATGAGGCCCCGGGACGCAACCATCGGGCGGTTTCCAGGACGAGACGCCCGACGGGGACAGTTCTTCTGCCTTTTATGGCACACACGGCGGGATCTACGGTTATAATACTGCACTTCCTTTTGTCATTCACACGTAATAACTCCTTTTATCTGTGCGCGAGCTTTAAAACCACAGAGCTCAGCAAAGAGAGGGCGTGACCCGTGAAGCGACGCCCACAGGGGCCACGGCGACGCCAGCAAGTCATCAAATCTATATGAAAGCTATCGTGCGTGAACTCTGTCTACATTTCAGCAAAAATATAAGCGTTGTCTAAGAAAGTTCGTATCGATATCGACGCAATAATCAATATCACAACGAATTAAATACATCGCAATGAGACCGAGACACAAATTCCCCGTTTTTAATTAGAAAACGGTGAAAAATGCAGATTTTTATTCATGATTTTCCGTATTCAGTCTAAATTAGCCTTGATTTCATCTCAGTTTGAGCTTTTATTTTGACAGAACTTGACCAAGACATTACGAGATGAACATGTTTGTTTAGTATAACTTAAATCACGGTGTTAAAAAGTATTAACAATATTGATGTCGCAGCAGTTAACCGCCTTATCGCAATACTTTGTTTTGGTTGTCAATCGTCCAAACTGTATCATCGATGTCACATGATTTGTATAAAAAGTATTTACATGAGGATAAATGAAGTCTTTCGGGTGGTGATTACTGCGTTACGATTGATCAAAACTCAAAATGATGTGGTTTTATTGCAGTTTATTATCTACGAGCTTAGATTTCCCTCTCTTTCAATAACTTTTCCCTCTTATTGTCCCTCTTATTCACACTTATAATGTCACACGATGTGGATTTGAGCTGCTGTTACTTCCCTCGCACTTACAGGACAAATTGATTCTTGATCCTAAAATAAAAACAATGCATTTACTATTTAAGTTTGAGGTGGTGAAATGCACAGGCTTCTGAGGTCGACATGTCAATACTGCTCATATAATTAGACCAATACCATGAGCAAACTGTGACTAAACCAGGACTAAATCTGAAGCGGCTCATGGACAAGACCAGGGCCGAACCTGGAATAAACAGGACTAAACCAAGGCTAAACCTGGACTAAAACAGGACTAAACCATGACCAAGGCAGGACTAAACCTGGACTAAACCTGGACTAAAACAGGACCAAAGCAGGGCTAAAACAGAGCTAATACAGGACTAAAGCAGGACTAAACCAGGACAAAAGCAGGACAAAGGCAGGATTAAAACAGGACTAAACCAGGACAAAAGCAGGACTAAAACAGGACTAAAGCAGGATAAAAGCAGGACAAAAGCAGGACTAAAGCAGGACTAAAACAGGACTGAAGTAGGACTTGAACAGGACTAAACCAGGACTAAAGCAGGACTAAACCAGGACAAAAGCAGGACAAAAGCAGGTCTAAAACAGGACAAAAGCAGGACAAAGGCAGGACTAAAACAGGACTAAACCAGGACAAAAGCAGGACAAAAGCAGGACAAAAGCAGGACAAAAGCAGGACTAAAGCAGGACTAAACCAGGACTGAAGCAGGACAAAAGCAGGACTAAAGCAGGACAAAAACAGGACTAAAGCAGGACAAAGGCAGGACTAAAACAGGACTAAACCAGGACAAAAGCAGGACAAAAGCAGGACTAAAACAGGACTAAAGCAGGACTAAACCAGGACTGAAGCAGGACAAAAGCAGGACAAAAGCAGGACTAAAACAGGACTAAAGCAGGACTAAACCAGGACTGAAGCAGGACAAAAGCAGGACTAAAGCAGGACTAAAACAGGACTAAAACAGGACTAAAACAGGACTAAAGCAGGACTAAACCAGGACTAAAGCAGGACAAAAGCAGGACAAAAGCAGGACTAAAACAGGACTAAAGCAGGACAAAAGCAGGACTAAACCAGGACTAAACCAGGTCTAAACCAAGACTCCAATATTACAGCACGTTTTAAATCCTTTCCTTATCTATTCATATCATAAGCGCACACAATATTACAGAAATAAGAAGCTTAAATTGCCAAATGCCTTCATTGGCATCATGTTCTGCAGGAGCCGCATGCTTCATAAACTCCCCACACGCCGCGGGGCCTGAAAACCGCATCCACTTCCACCGAAAAAACGTGCGGCGCCGCCAACTTTACAAAGCATTTTTAGCTCTCGAATTTTTACTACGACTCCCGAGCACTCAGCACTCACGGGCGGAACCTAATTCATCCCACTATTTGATCCAAACTATAAAGAGAGTGACGTCTATTTTTATCCAAAGGTGATGACTAAACGGCGGCGCGGTGCCGGGAAACGGGCCTCGCCGTGGCATTTTACCTTATAATTATGTCACAGTCACAATTCATCATGTGTAATTACTAAAATGACACAACAAAAGGTAAATGTGGATGTTATCATGGATTTTTTGGGCACTTTACCTTATAATTATGTCACAATCTCACTTAAACCTATTGAATTTGAACCATTTTGCTCTCGTGACTTACGTGTTTTTGCTTCTTTACACTTAAACGACTTAATTAATCATGTGTAATTACTAAAATGACACAACAAAAGGTAAATATGGATGTTATTGGAGATTTTTTTGCATTTTACCTCATAATTATGTCACAATCTCACTTAAACCTACTGAATTTGACACATTTTGCTCTAGTAACTTTAGTGTTTTTACTTCTTTACACTTAAACAACAGTAATTTATCCTGTGTAATTACTAAAATGACACAACAAAAGGTAAATATGGATGTTATTGTGGATTTTCTTTTCATCTTCTGATAAGTTTGACTCTTTATGTCTTTATGTTGTCGTTATTTGGGTCAAAACTGAGTCCATTTTAGTCTGGATGTGGGTTTAGTTCGGTCCTAAATCTAGTCCAGGTTTAGTGCCACGTTTTGCCACAATTTTGATGCGGTGAATGTAATTTTTATACTTTTTTTGGTAAGCTTAATACACTTAAGACACGACTAAATGAATTTTGCAGAGATTGTATAGCCTGCGTAATAAAGCTCGGCAACCTGGAACTACCTGGACCGGATCAGAACCAAAAACCAGGACGAGAAAAGGCAAAAACTAGAATTAAACTGAGCTCAAACCACAAAACGACAAAGTGTGTGTCGTATAATACAACACTGAGCAATATTTTTACCCTACAATGAGCGACAAAGTGTGATTTTGGCGAGCCGATGTGAAGTCCGGCTTGTTTTTACACTGTTTATGTTCATGAATTATGATCCTTAAAGCGTGTTAAAGGCTTCATGGACGGAAATGTCTTAACATCACATTAATAACAAGTTTATTCACGTGAAACATCAAATTAGCAGCAGAATAACGCTACGCTGCATGAATAAGACATTAAAAAGGATTTAATAAATATGAATTGGTCAAAATTAAGCAAATTGGCAGATCGTTTGACAAGAATAAAGTGACTTACTGGCAAATTTGATGTGTTTCTCATATTTTCTGCTGAGACTGTGGAGTCCATTTCTATTTTACACAAATGTTGGATTATAAATGTCACTTATTGCCTCTATTCAACGTTTAAACAGATCATTTTTTAACCATGTCGTTTCTTTTTGTGCTTTTTAAAGTTAATACAACAAGCCAAAAGTATAATTTCTTCTTCTAGTTGATAGTTTAGTTTGTCTTTTGACCGTGGGGGGTTAAATTAGACTCTGTGGGACCGCCACAGTCTCACTGCGTTACATTGTTACTACGCGTTACAGTTCTCTCACTTTGCTGCACTTTCAGTTGGTTTAAATTCACACAGTTGTCATAAACTTGCATCAAACAATTCAAACATCAAAAAGTCAATTTGTGCCAATCGGATTTTGTCCCGTAAACTGCCCGTAGTCGGATTACTCACCGGCGGCGAGGCACAGCGGCAGCAGTAACCTGAAGACGAGCCCGCACACCACCTCCGAGGCCATAGCTCCGCGGGACACTCCCGGTCAGGAGCCTCGCGCGGGGGTCAGGGTCAGGGTCAGGAGGGTCAGGAGGGTCAGGAAGGATGGAGATGGAGAAGTGTCTTTCACGGCTCGCGTCGCATCCTCGCCGCTCCTGCTTCTTCTTCTTCTTGTGTGTTTTAGTGACGCGCGGTTAAACAGACGCGCTGCTGCTGCTGGACCGGACGCAGGACGTCCCGCTGATGCCCCGCGACTCTCCGCGTCGTCCCCTCCACATTGCGCATGGCACCGGCGGCAGGACGGCACCGGCGGCGGACTCGGACCGTGCGTAAAAGTCGTGCCCAAAAACAAGAAGAATCCCCTCCGCGGCGCGTCAACAAGTCTTTGAAATACTCCAATTAAGCGCGTGCGGGCGGCGAAACGGCGCGCGGGACGAACGCCAAACGGTTCAAACGGCGCGTGGGGAACGGCAGAAGTTGACGCGCGCGGAATTGACGTCTCTCCGTTTGGTCCCGTGGCTTGGAAATTGGACTTTCTGACTCGCGCTGCGGACGGGACGCGTCTGAGGCGATGCCGCGCGTGAGGCGGGGGGGGGCGCAGCCAATCAGGAGTCTGGAATATGCACGTGGCCACGCCCAGTCGGGGATAATTGGAACCGAGAGGCGGGGCTTGTTTGTCCTAAAAGCGCAACGACGCGACGCGGCGATGAGAGAAGCGGCCGCCGCGCGGGACGGAGCACGTGACAGCGCGAGAGGCGCGTGACATGATATTATAAGAGTTTATGTTTATGTTTGAGCGCGAGAGCGGAGCACGCGCGCTTTACACGCGCCTCAGAGCGTCCCACAGGTCCAGATGTTTGAAGAGAGACAAACAGCGGCCTCTAGAGGCGAGAGCGGCGAACTGCGCTGTGGCGGCTTTAATGAGTTAAATATGTTTTGACACGTGACACGTATATTCTGTATATATTTGATTCAGATCAGGCTGTTTTCTTTCCATTTTCAAAGGCTGCGCTGACTGACATGTAGTAGTACGCCTGTTTGAAATACAAAGTAACGTAAAGGATAATTTACTATTGTACAACTACAATTACAACTACTACTATTACAACTACTACTATTACAACTACTACTATTACAACAATTATAGTACTACTACTGCAACAACAACTATGACAACCAATACAATTATTACAACTATTACTACTACGACTACTACGACTACTACTACTATAACTACAACATTACAACCACTACTACTACTACTATTGTTATTATTGTTACTATTACTACTACTACTACTACAAAAACTACTATTACAACTATTACCACTACTACTATTACTGCTGCTACTACAATACAAATATTATTACTATTACTACTACGACTACGTAGTACACACATTTTACCTTTGTACTTTGTTACTTTCCACCACTGCGACTGCAGGAGGAATATAGAACTTTTACTCGTGATACACAAACGAGTCAAACATTTGGACAGATCAGACGTGTTTGGTGTAAGTATTTCTCCTTAAACCTGAGATATTTGCCTTTTACGTCTGTTGTTTGAGTCAAATTTAGACTTGTTTTTTTGTCGTGGTTTAGTCCTAGTTTAGTCCTGGTTTAGCCCTGGTTCAGCCCTGGTTTAGCCTTGGTTTAGTCCTGGTTTAGCCTTGGTTTAGCCCTGGTTTAGTCTTGGTTTGGCCCTAGTTTAGTCCTGGTTTAGCCCTAGTTTAGCCCTGGTTTAGTCTCAGTTTAGGCCTGGTTTAGCCCTAGTTTAGCCCTGGTTTAGTCTCAGTTTAGGCCTGGTTTAGCGCTGGTTTAGCCCTGGTTTAGTATTAGTTTAGTCCAAGTTCAGCCCTGGTTTGGTCCTGGTTTAGTCCTGGTTTAGACCTGGGTTTGTCCTGGTTTAGTCCTAGTTTAGCCCTGGTTTAGTTCTGGTTTAGCCCTGGTTTAGTTCTGGTTTAGCCCTGGTTTAGTCCTGGTTTAGTCCTGGTTTAGTCCTGGTTTAGCCTTGGTTTAGTCCTGGTTTAGCCCTGGTTTAGACCTGGTTTAGCCCTGGTTTAGCCCTGGTTTAGTCCTGGTTTAGCCCTGGTTTAGTCCTGGTTTAGTCCTGGTTTAACCCTGGTTTAGCCCTGGTTTAGTCCTGGTTTAGCCTTGGTTTAGTCCTGGTTTAGCCCTGATTTAGACCTGGTTTAGCCCTGGTTTAGTTCTGGTTTAGCCCTGGTTTAGTCCTGGTTTAGCCCTGGTTTAGCCCTGGTTTAGTCCTGGTTTAGCCCTGGTTTAGCTCTGGTTTAGCCCTGGTTTAGCCCTGGTTTAGCCCTGGTTTAGCTCTGGTTTAGCCCTGGTTTAGCCCTGGTTTAGCTCTGGTTTAGCTCTGGTTTAGCCCTGGTTTAGCTCTGGTTTAGTCCTGGTTTAGCCCTGGTTTAGTCCTGGTTTAGTCCTGGTTTAGTGCTGGTTTAGCCCTGGTTTAGCCCTGGTTTAGTCCTGGTTTAGCCCTGGTTTAGCCCTGGTTTAGTCCTGGTTTAGCCCTGGTTTAGCTCTGGTTTAGTCCTGGTTTAGCCCTGGTTTAGTCCTGGTTTAGTCCTGGTTTAGTGCTGGTTTAGCCCTGGTTTAGCCCTGGTTTAGTCCTGGTTTAGCCCTGGTTTAGCCCTGGTTTAGTCCTGGTTTAGCCCTGGTTTAGCTCTGGTTTAGCCCTGGTGTAGCCCTGGTTTAGCCCTGGTTTAGCTCTGGTTTAGCCCTGGTTTAGCTCTGGTTTAGCCCTGGTTTAGCCCTGGTTTAGCCCTGGTTTAGCCCTGGTTTAGCCCTGGTTTAGCCCTGGTTTAGCCCTGGTTTAGTCTCAGTTTAATAGTGAGGAGGAAAAGGTAAAGATCAGTAGTTCATCTTGACTTGTAACGATCACTTCCTGCTCATTATCTCATTATCTCTCTTTAGCTGCAGCGACTGGAAACATCATTTCACTTGTTGAACCTTGAGATATAATTGTGTTTTTACGTTTGTCTTGGATTTCCACATCTAAGATCTGAGCCTCACACAAATATTTACACTGCCTTTGTTTCTTTGGCCACCGCTTTTTAAAACAAAAACCAACAAAACCAGACTAAATCTCCTCTTGGCCCCGGAGAACCCTTTGATCACAGACGTCTTGTAAATCCTCCTTGATTTTACGCAATGCTGTTTTGGACGGCGACGTGAAAAGGGTCGAGACGCTCTTAAAGTTGCGGCGCTGGAGCTTCGGCCGCCGCGGCTGGAAAAGACATCAGCGGGAAGTGTGACCTCTGACCTCTGACCCCCTCGCCCACCCCCCCACCAGCCCGGGCACATTACACGGCCCGAGCCGAGACGCCGACGCTTCGTAAAGCGCGTGTGGTATTGGAGTTTTGCAGTGCATTTAGGGAGTTTTTTTTAAAAGATGGAAACAATTAAATCAAAGTTTAGCCGTTGCCGGAGGTCAACCATTGGCTAATACTGCTCCGTTACCATAGCGATGGCAATAATCACCATCCAAAGTTCTGTTTTCTGTGACTGTTTTGTTTGCCGTCATCGTAGTATTTGGAGAAGACATTGATTTTTTTTTCACGGCCGATGTCGATATATCGATTGTTCACGCTCTGCCGATATTTTTGGGCCGATATTTTTGGGCCGATACAAACGGTTGACTTTGTTTTTCCCAATTTATGTCAACTCTGAACTCACCCGCCGCCCCGTTTGGTCATGGATCTGTAAAAACGTTTTGTGCAGTTCCTTCTTCGCAAATGTTCAAATAAAGTTCTCTTTTTTTAAGGTAACGAGTCGGCCAAAGCAAATAATCGGTCTAGAGGATTGAGGCCGATATCCGATACGCAGTGGCAGATGAAGACGTACGTTACGTAAGTCAAAACAACTTGAATAAAAGTACCATGTAAAATAATCTGCTTAAATCAAAGTATTTAAGTACAAACACAATCCAAAATATTAACAAAAATGAGAAAAAAATTACATTATATATTTACAATAAACATATTTTTAATGCGATATAGAACCTCAAAAACTCAGCAACATTGATTTCAAACCGAAAATGTTGAATGCACAAAGATTGCAGTTATGTATTGGTTAAAGGGAATATTAATGGAATGTTTTTACTTTAATAATGTGTATGCTCCTCCAGGGATTGATGTCACAGATATTATGGACCTGATCGTAAACCACTCTGAGGAACCCTCGTCTGTGGCGGCAATTGGCATCTTCACATTAAACCTACATTAGACTCACTGCAGGAACAATAGATAACAAATTCCATACATTAATAAAGAATATAGTACTAACTTACCTCTAGAGGGAGATGAACCCTAATGCACGCCAGGAAAACACATTTTTCAATCTACTCCAGAACAGATTACTTCTTTATCTTCAATAAAGACGGATAAAAAATCACTGAGAGCGATATCGGCACAATAGACTTACGTGCTCATGCTCCTATCTTATCTTATCTTCTGTTTACCTTTACCTTACTGTAGATTTGGATGAAATAAACTAAAAAAACACACTTTGGGGGTTCAATGTCAGCCCTCTTAATGATCCTGTATTATATATATCTGAAGATTATTATCTGGTGGAGAATGACAATGGTCACTCTTCCCGCTGGATGCAGCTAAAGCAGTTTTGAGAGGAAAAATTATAGCCATTGCCTTTGCAAATGTTTTTTTTTTTTTTTTTTTAATCATTATAGACCATTTGGATTTAAAATATAAAGAATTTGTAAATTGTTAAAAGGCCCATTATAATACTGTATACGTAGGTTATAATCTGATATAAAAGTGGCAGATGTTCTGGTCCATGGCTCGTGGAAACTGGACCTGAGTGAACGTTTATTAGTGACCCCGGCTATAGATACTTTTTGTGAGCTCTTGTAACATACTTGTGGGTAAATAAACCACATGTACTCTTTATTTTTAAACATTAGCCGTCCCTGAAGACCCAGTGCAGAGCGACTATTGAGATACAAATACAGAAACATAGCTTCAATGATAAACACATGAGGAGCAGAAAAAGTACTTCTCTCCAGATGTTTTACTGTTCAAAAATGATCAATAAGAGGACATTTTAAAAAAACAACAGATTTCTAAACATTGGGAGACAATCGGCGCCGTCGTCACGAGTCAGACTTTTCCTATTCAAGTCTCTGAAACGCGATGCTTTTTAACGCTCCAAGTCTTTAATACAAACATCATGGAACCGTTTTTCACTCCCGCCAACTTCTGTTTGGTTTAAATTTTTATCTCTGGCTATTTACGAGCGTTGTTCAAGTGCATTTCAGAACAAACCCGCGTCTTGACACGTCACATATGGTGGATTATCTCAGCAAAAGGAGAAGCGCTCGCTAACACAGATTTAGATTTAGACAATATGAGAGAGAAATGTGTCTTTTGTGAGTTTAGCTCAGGAAAAATGGGAAGTAAAATGACGTTCAGACTTAATTGGAAATGGACAAATTTGACCGACTTTGGACCAAATGGGACTTTAATTTTCTTTTAAATACGCTGTGATTTTGTTCGTAATTATGTTTAGTTGATGTCGGTGTAATCCCTCATTCGTCCAGGCGTGTTCCATAGTAGAAAAAGCTTCAGTCGTATCATCTGGACTCAGTTAGAAAAAAATAGACGTTTTGACTCTCATCCAAGAGTCATTGTCAATAACAGTTTATTGACAATGACTCTTGGATGAGAGTCAAAACGTCTATTTTTTATTTATTTTTTTCTAACTGAGTCCAGATGACTACAACTGAAGCTTTTTCTACTATGTTTAGTTGATGTTTTTTTTTTCTTTTGATCTGTTCTCTCTGTTCAATTTGTTGGTTTATAAAATTGCGGGGTAAAAAATATATATACTGCATTTTCCAGAGTATAAGTCGCACCAGCCAAAAAATGCATAATAGAGAAGAAAAAAACATATATAAGTCGCACTGGAGTATGAAATACAGTGGCAAGTGTGAAAATAATAAATAATATCACATATAAGTCGCTCCGGAGTATAAGTATATAAGTATAAATATAAGTATAAGTCGCACCCCGGCCAAAACTATGAAAAAAGTCCGGAAAATATGGTATATTAAAAAAAAGGAAAGAAAAATGGGAGCGAAAGAGACAAATGAGACAGAAATGTCAGACTTAATTTGGAAATGGACAAATTTGGTATTTTTCTTTAGATTTTCACTCTCTGGTCGTTTTATGTTTTTTGTTCTATTTGTGTTTTGTTCAATTTGCCGGTTCATAAAAGGAAAAGGAAAGAAAAATGTGAGCAAAAACAAAAGTGTTACGTTTCTATTTTTACCTCGCGTATAACTGCAACTCAAAAAGTTGAAACATGCGGTCCGCGTGCTCTCTCCAGATAAACCCACATCGCACCGACATAAGCACTTTTTCTGTTTATCGTTCACACTCAGCGTCAAAACCGCACGTGGATGATTTACGTTGTTTCCAGTCGAGCGTTCGTTGTTTGGCTAATCGGATTCTACTTTCAGTCATTAGTTCGAGTCTCTCTGTTCTAACCTCGTTTGAGCCGCGCATTATCCGCAACATTAGGCCGTCCGTAATGGGATTGTTACTAAGTATGTTATCGAGAAGTTTCCCGCCGACACTGCCGAGTCAGCACCTCTGCACCTCCAGTCCGGAGCAAAGTTAGGCATCGATCGTGGGTTTATTAACCGAGAGAAGCCGCTGCTGCATCTGCTGCTGCATCTGCATCTGCATCTGCTGCTGCTGCTGCTGCTGCATCTGCTGCTGCTGCTGCTGCTGCTGCTGCTGCTGCATCTGCTGCTGCTGCTGCTGCTGCTGCTGCTGCTGCTGCTACTACTGCTGCATCTGCTGCTGCATCTGCATCTGCTGCTGCTGCTGCTGCTGCTGCTGCTGCATCTGCATCTGCTGCTGCTGCTGCTGCTGCTGCTGCTGCTGCTGCATCTGCATCTGCTGCTGCTGCTGCTGCTGCTGCTGCATCTGCTGCTGCTGCTGCTGCTGCTGCTGCTGCATCTGCTGCTGCTGCATCTGCTGCTGCATCTGCATCTGCATCTGCTGCTGCTGCTGCTGCTGCATCTGCATCTGCTGCTGCTGCTGCTGCTGCTGCATCTGCTGCTGCTGCTGCTGCTGCTGCTGCTGCATCTGCTGCTGCTGCTGCTGCATCTGCTGCTGCTGCTGCTGCATCTGCATCTGCTGCTGCATCTGCTGCTGCTGCTGCTGCATCTGCTGCTGCTGCTGCTGCATCTGCATCTGCTGCTGCTGCTGCTGCATCTGCTGCTGCTGCTGCTGCATCTGCTGCTGCTGCTGCTGCTGCATCTGCATCTGCTGCTGCATCTGCTGCTGCTGCTGCTGCTGCATCTGCTGCTGCTGCTGCTGCATCTGCATCTGCATCTGCTGCTGCTGCTGCTGCATCTGCTGCTGCTGCTGCTGCTGCTGCATCTGCTGCTGCTGCTGCTGCTGCTGCATCTGCATCTGCTGCTGCTGCTGCTGCTGCATCTGCATCTGCTGCTGCTGCTGCTGCATCTGCTGCTGCTGCTGCTGCATCTGCTGCTGCTGCTGCTGCTGCTGCATCTGCTGCTGCATCTGCTGCTGCATCTGCTGCTGCTGCTGCTGCTGCATCTGCTGCTGCTATAATGACTCACCGTTGGAAGTGTTTTCATTTAAACGACGTGAGAACGAATCAAATTGGACATAGCGCTTCTGACCACGAGCTCTGCATTTATGTCTTTAAACTCATGTATCTGACCACGAGCTCTGCATTTATGTCTTTAAACTCATGTATCTGACCATGAGCTCTGCATGTATGTCTTTAAACTCATGTATCTGACCATGAGCTCTGCATTTATGTCTTTAAACTCATGTATCTGATCACGAGCTCTGCATTTATGTCTTTAAACTCATGTATCTGACCACGAGCTCTGCATTTATGTCTTTAAACTCATGTATCTGACCATGAGCTCTGCATGTATGTCTTTAAACTCATGTATCTGACCATGAGCTCTGCATTTATGTCTTTAAACTCATGTATCTGACCACGAGCTCTGCATTTATGTGTTTAAACTCATGTATCTGATCATGAGCTCTGCATGTATGTGTTTAAACTCATGTATCTGACCACGAGCTCTGCATTTATGTCTTTAAACTCATGTATCTGATCATGAGCTCTGCATTTATGTCTTTAAACTCATGTATCTGATCATGAGCTCTGCATTTATGTCTTTAAACTCATGTATCTGACCATGAGCTCTGCATTTATGTCTTTAAACTCATGTATCTGACCACGAGCTCTGCATTTATGTCTTTAAACTCATGTATCTGACCACGAGCTCTGCATTTATGTGTTTAAACTCATGTATCTGACCACGAGCTCTGCATTTATGTGTTTAAACTCATGTATCTGATCATGAGCTCTGCATTTATGTCTTTAAACTCATGTATCTGATCACGAGCTCTGCATTTATGTCTTTAAACTCATGTATCTGACCATGAGCTCTGCATGTATGTCTTTAAACTCATGTATCTGACCATGAGCTCTGCATGTATGTCTTTAAACTCATGTATCTGACCACGAGCTCTGCATTTATGTCTTTAAACTCATGTATCTGACCATGAGCTCTGCATGTATGTCTTTAAACTCATGTATCTGACCACGAGCTCTGCATTTATGTCTTTAAACTCATGTATCGCACCTAAATTACTGCATTACAAGCTGGACATTGACGGTTGAATCAGTTGAAACCGTCTATAGGAGTTGGACCACCAGTTACTACCAGTTTATCACTTTTTATACGTTTTTTCACCCCGGATAGAGCAATTACAATTTTTGATTGGAATGATTTAGATATAGATTTTTAACCCCTTTTGCTTGGGGTCTATATTTTAAAAAAAATGCTTGAAAAAATGAGCCCCATTTCAAACTGAAGCTGTTCCTGAAGCTGTGGAGCACAAACCACTGTCTGGAGCCTTTGTGCAGCTGAGACTCTGGAGTTTTGGACTCTAATGTCTGTTTTACTCTGATTAGAAGCAGAAACGAGCTCTGCACAGAGGAAATCAGAGTTTAAATTCCGCCTAGATTTTCTTTGTGAAATATATTAATGAGTAAAGCTTGTCTGATTGACACTAGTTTTAGCATCTATTGGGTTTTGACAATTCTCTTTTAAAAGCTGAAGGTAAATTCACCAAAAAAAAAGAGTTTTAGGGACTTGTAATAAAGCAAAAATGTCCAGATGGAATCCATATAAAAGTCCTATTACTCTTTTATTTTATCTTAGGGTATTTTTTTATGTGTGGGTCTGGAGAACAAACTGACCCTGATGCTTCTCGGAATGATTGATTTGACTGGAAATAAGAGCTTTACATATTTATTTTCTTGTACAGATCAAGCAGCTCCAGAGTTTTCTTTTATAAGATGTGGCCAAAAGGAATAAATAAAGAAAAAGTTCAAAGGGCTTTGTATGTGAAAAGAAAGAAGAAGAAAAAAGCTCATACGCTGCTGCCCTCTGCTGGTTTGTGCATTTTATTGCAAAAGAACAGTTACAATTCAATTATTTTTGTAAATGCCAAAAGCAGTTGCCTCAAAGCTTGACAGTGAAATAGAGGCAAATGGATAAATGTCTCACCATCCCCCCTCTACAGGCCAGGGCTGAGATTACACGTTAAACAACATTAAACTCTACTTTGCCTTTAAAAACACACTGTGATTGCTCATTTCTACTGTATTTGATGCTACAATACAGAAACAGAGCGACAATGATAAACATTATGAGGTCGTTGGTGCATTTTCCCCCTAAAAATACTTAAAAATACTCAAAAAGAAAACAGATTCCTAAACATTTTGAGACAAGCGGCGCCATCTACATGAGTCAGACTTTTCCTATTGGAACGTTGCTGAAACGCGATGCTTTTTGATGCTCCGAGACACAATGAGCTAAACCCGTAAAATCGTCCAAACAAAGTGGAAAAGTGGTACGGTTTTTCACCCCCGCAAAGTTTATGTTTTGTTTAAATGTTGTCTCGGGCTTTTTACGAGCGTTGTTCAAGTGCATTTTGAAACAGGCCTGGAGAACGCTGACCTCATGTCAACAACAGAGAGGAACATGGGCCAAATGTGAGACCATCTGAAAACAATCTGAAAACAATCTGTCCTGTCCGGAGGCAGTTTTAGCACCAACAAGGCAAAAATATGTATCAACTTTAAAGATGCACTGTGTCACTTTTCTGGTGGCGCAATACACTGCTA
Source organism: Eucyclogobius newberryi (assembly GCF_026437365.1). Classification (NCBI taxonomy): domain Eukaryota; kingdom Metazoa; phylum Chordata; class Actinopteri; order Gobiiformes; family Gobiidae; genus Eucyclogobius; species Eucyclogobius newberryi. Next base: position 6,912,082 of record NW_027315746.1, on the reverse strand, counting down.
CTTGTGTTTGTCCGATGAGATGTTATGGCGTCGCCTGGAATGTTCCACAGCATGGCATTAATTGATACATTTTGCATTTATTCCATTACAGGTGTTTTTTTTTTTGGTGTGTTTTTTTCCCCTCCGCAGATCTGACCTGTAACTTGGCCTGGTGTTGTGGCCTGCTCGTTTCCATGGAGATAGATAATGCCATATTGTGCATTGAGCATTGCAGAAAAGTGACATAGTGCTCGATGTGCAGTGAATGAATATTTCCATGTACCGTATTTTACGGATTATAAATCGCATCTTTTTTCATAGTTTTGGTCGGGGTGCGACTTATATGTGATATTATTGTTATTTTCACACTGACAACCACAAGAGGGCGCTCTAGTCTCTAAGCGACGCAGAAGAAGAATCTGCACTTCCTCTTCCTCTAGAGTTTGTGGAGTTGTTTAGAAGTGACACAGAGGAAGAAGAATTCAATGGATTTAGTGATTTGTGTTTGGTATGTTTTTTCTTCTCTATTATGCATTTTTTGGCTGGTGCAATTTATAGTCCAGACAATATGGTAATTGAAATTAAATAATTGGTCGACTGAGATAAATGTTGGCTCCATGAACCGATTAATCGACTAAAAGACTAAAGGTGTGAATGTGGTGTGTGATTATCACAGCTAATCTAAGGCAGCTTTGCTTATTGGCGTTGCTCACCCTCAGAATGACTAAAGCTGCTATTATTCTACATAAATCATCCATCCATTTTCTGCCGCTTTATCCGGGGCCGGGTCGCGGGGGCAGCAGTCTGAGCAGGGACTCCCAGACTTCCTTCTCTCCAGACACTTCCTCCAACTCCTCCGGGGGGATCCCGAGGCGTTCCCAGGACAGAGACATAGTCCATCCAGCGTGTCCTGGGTCTTCCTTCTGCAGAGGTCTGAACCCCCTCACTGCTGTTCTACAGAGGTCTGAACCCCCTCACTGCTGTTCTGCAGGGGTCTGAACCCCCTCACTGCTGTTCTGCAGAGGTCTGAACCCCCTCACTGCTGTTCTACAGAGGTCTGAACCCCCTCACTGCTGTTCTGCAGAGGTCTGAACCCCCTCACTGCTGTTCTACAGAGGTCTGAACCCCCTCACTGCTGTTCTGCAGAGGTCTGAACCCCCTCACTGCTGTTCTACAGAGGTCTGAACCCCCTCACTGCTGTTCTGCAGGGGTCTGAACCCCCTCACTGCTGTTCTGCAGAGGTCTGAACCCCCTCAGCCATATAAACAACAAGACTGGCTATGGATACCGACTCAGGAATGGGGCCACCATCAGTCACCTCCTCTACATGGATGACATCAAGCTGTGTGCTAAGAGCGAGCGGGGAATTGACTCCCTGATCCACACCACCAGGATCTACAGCTCAGATATCTGAATGTCATTCGGACCAGAGAAGTATGGGCGGATGGTAGTCCACACAGAGGGGGTCTTACTCCCAGAAGGAACGATAGCAGACATTGAGGACAGTTTCACCTACAACGAGTGAGACAAGTCTATGAGCTCAATTGTAAGAACAAGTCCTGGGCAATAAACAGCTACGCCCTGCCAGTGATCTGACCCTGCAGGAATAATCAGTTGGCCAAAGGAGAAGATACAGACCATAGATGTGAAGACATGAAAGCTCCTGACCATGGAGGGTTCCATTCCAAATCCAGCCCCCTGAGACTGTACACTAGCCGAAAGGAAGGAGGCCGGGGACTAGTGAGAGTGAGAGCCACTATCCAGGACGTGAACAGTAAATGTCTCAGAGGATGATGAGGTGCTGGAGGGACCATCATGGGAAGACAAGCCCCTACAAGGGATGTACCACCAGAACATAACTTCTACCAATGTTAGAGCGGGCCGGAAAAAGGAACATTGAGAAATACCAAGGCCTCAGAGAGGAGCAGGAGAAGGCCTGGAGCGTGAAGGTATCGGTGGTGCCTGTAGTGATCGGAGCACTTGGGGCAGTGACCCCCAAACTGGAGGAATGACTTGAGCAGATCCCAGGAAAAACAACAACTTTCTCTCTCTTCTCTTTGAAGAAGGATATGTCTTCTTGCGAGATATCTAATCTCACAAGAAGACATATCATACCGCCGTGAAGTACCAAAGAAGAAGAGTCAGCTCTGGAATAATGTCTAAAGAATAAAGTCTGGCGGTAATGTAACACTTGGATACCAGCCGCCATAAAACACCAGAAGACGAAGAAGAAACGGTTGAGGGGAAAGTAGATTCTCTTAACTCTTCATAATCCGTGTTGGGTCCTCGAGGAGGAAGGGGCCTCGGGCCTCAAAGTCTAAAGAATGAAGTCTAAAGAATGAAGCTTAAAGAAGGAAGTCTGAAGAATAAAGTCTGAAGTCTTAAGTCTAAGACATATAACTACAGTAAGTGGCGGAAATGTAACACTTACTGTAATTTTCGGACTTTAAGCCGGTACTTTTCCCCCACACTTTGAACCCTGCGGTCATTGCAACAGTGCGTCTAATTTATAGATTTTTACTGGCAAACAGCCACCAGGGGGCACTCTAGCAGGAGGCACAAGCGTTTGATACATTGTAAAAGAAGTCAGTGGAAGCACTGTCCAAGGGATACATGTGTTAAAATCTATATTTCAAGCTTCAAAACGCTGTGTTTTATTACAATCAGACTCATATTCACTGAGACATTGTTCTAATGAGGAAGAGAATGTAGACACAGTGAAACAGACACTTACGGGTCTGCAGTGTAGGACCTGCTGCATTGAAAGGACTCTTTCTTTGCCAGACCTGACTCATGGGTCAAAAGACAACCCTGCATCACAACCATGGAACATATTTCTGAGTAAATATCTCATGTTACAACGTAACACTCACTCGATGAGTACGAGCTCAGGAGCAGATGCACCAGATGTGAAGAAGATGCGTCCGTAAAATGCACTCAGCAGCAGACGTGCGTCCGAGTCGTCCTGCACATCCTCAGTGGACGAGTTGTGCTGTGTTGCTTTTCTCGTGGTGTAAATGGAGTTTAATGGCGGACCATGGCTTTGGTTTATATGCAAAGTATCGATACTTCAGAGCTGAGCAGAGGTTAGTCAATATCATAATTTGCTCCAAGAGCAGCGTCTAAAGATTTTATTTTTATCGTGGCGGGGTTTATTTTGGGTCTTCTTCCGGGTCGTGCATAGCACGTGACTGGAGCGTCATCTCTGATTGGCTGCTGCGACGTGTCCAACGCAGAAAGTTGGCCAAGCTGAAAATTTCGGCGTCGGATGCTTTGGACGCCTCGTCCAAAGCGTCGAGAGCGTCCGACGACAAAACGCCCTCGACGCGCCACGCTCGATGGCGAAAACGCCGCAAATGCAGGATTCACGCCGCACAAACGCAGAAATCGCGCGGCGGAAAACGTAGGACGCGATCGACGCACGTTCACATAGAGTTTGAATGTAAACTGGACGTTTTGGACGCCCCGGTCTGTAACGGCCTTTAGACTTTGTGTCCCTATGTCCACTGGAAGCGTACAGTCATTTTGGTTCTGATGACATCATCACATTCTAGAACTTGAACACCAGATCACACCACATCAAGTGCATTCTGGCTGTGATGTCATCAGTGCTTTGACAGAATCTAACTTAGTGAACATTTCTCCACACTTCGCTGCCTGCCGCCATTAAAAGCAACAACAGCAATCGAGTCATACACGAAAAATGGAACGTAATGGTTTAAGACCACGCCCTGTCATTCAGAGCAGTGCACCTGTCCAAAGGACACTTGCAATTGACTCGACACGCCCAACTGAAGACGTCCAGGCTGTAGAGAACAGAGGCAATCGGCAGGAAGCAGTCACTCACTTCGGAAATAGTAACCGCGAGCAACAGTCCTGTACCGAAGCAGCAGCCTCTCGGAATGAAGCGATGCACCGCCAAGTAGAAGCATTGCGCAGAGAGGTGGCAGAGAGCCATGAGCGTGAGGGTCGGCGTGTTCTCCCTGTTACTCCCTCACTGGTGAATGCCCTGGATGATGCTGATGATCCGGCAGGAGAGTTCAGACGCACCAATCTGGTGGTCAGGAGGAAAATACTCCTTTCCAAGAGACAAAACATGTCTGAAAATTTGAAGCCTAAACAAGAGCTAAAGGTCCCTGAGGCAGTCGAACCGTCCACTTCCCAAGAGACTTGTCTAAAACTCAACAAAAGTTTTAGAAAGGAGGACGGTGATCTCCCAAAAACTGTCTCAGTGGATGATTCAGAGCCTGAAGAGTCTGAAACTGAGCATAGTAGTTCCTCTCTGGACGAGAATCATTACTCGTTTTACTGGGCTGAGTAATTAAGCACTCACGAGCTCAGTCATCAGAGTCATTACTAATGACTCTGATGACTGAACTTGAAAAATTCCCAGGGGAAACAAATTTGGAGCCTCAGTCTAGGGATGGGAAGCAAGAAAAGAACAATATCAGAAAAATAAATAGTGGAGCCAATATTCAGTGATCCTGCAGAGAACAGCTTTAGTCCAGGGTAAGTGACCAATTTGTCGACTTGACCATGAACTCTCTGAAGTCTGCTCTTGGGGTTGCAGCTCCGTTAAAACGAAAGGTCATTAGCCCAAAGCGCGCCTCCCCCTGGTACAACCAAGAACTGCGTTTACATAAACAAAGTTAGAAAATTAGAGGGAATATTTCGTCCCACACAGAAGAATCCTAAAAGCAGGAAAAGCTGCTTCTGTCCAATCAGCAGCTCTGTGTGAGGCCCAAACCAGAGACTGTTCACATCTAATAGAAGTCAACAAAAGTAACACTACATTTCTTTTCAGCGTTGTAGCCATGGTAACAAACTGTCACAGCAGTAGAGCCCTCACTCCCAGTTAATCTCAGCTCTGATGATTTCCTCAAAATGTTTAACAATAAAATAAAAACAATCAGAGATAAATTAGATGAAATGACTCCCACTATTCGCCCTGAACAAGCCTAAGCTGTAAAACTAACGTCCCAGATAAATCCACCTGTAAACTTAGAAAGTTTCACATCTGTTGATCAAGAGAGAGAACTTCAGTCATCAAAATCAAATGTTTACAAAATTTTCAATTTTTACTATCCTCTGCTTCTGACTTTCTTTTCTCTCTCTCTCTCTTTCTCTTTCTCTCTCTTTCTCTTTCTCTCTCTTTCTCTTTCTCTCTCTTTAAACGCTATAGTGTAAAACACATACTTTGAAGACGTACAACTACAGCAGGTGGCGGTAAATGCAACCTTTCAGTTGGCTGCTGACCGGCATTGAAAGAAACAACAACAACAACAACAACATGCATGGCCATGTCCTGTGCAGGTGCCGTGACGATGATGTCATGATGTCATGATGTCACAGACAATGATTTCACCAACATTACGCCGCTCTTAGAGATCGGGGAAAATCACAACTTTGACGACGGATCCTGAAAAACGACAAAACCGAAACCGAAAGAAACACAAAGAATCATACAAAGATTATCTATAAAATAAACTTTGAATGATGAAAATCGAACAAAAGATGCAACCTGTGAAACATGCTTGAAAACGACTTGATATAATAATAATGTGAGTTAATAAGAGATAAAGAGTTACGGTAACTAATAGTGACTGTTATTACATTGATGCTGGCTCTGCTGGCACTGTCTGCCATGAACTACACTGAAGTGTAGTAACATGACACTTTAGAAAAGGTTTCCAGCTCCTGAACGTTTTGGAGCGATGGAGTTTAACAGTTCGTGCCTCTGCAGGAGGATGTAATGGTCAGGAACCTCTGCACTGACCTCTGTTGGGTCAAGGGTCAAGTGCAGAGGGAGAGTTTCAGGTTTGAGTAACTCACGACTACAAGGATTTGAAACTGTCTGTGGTTAGCAAAGAACTGAGGATTCACAACGCTGAGACCCAGAGCTGGTGCTGACCGCCCCAAGACCGAAATGAATATAGTAGCCCGAATATTGTAGCCTGAGTATAGTAGCCTGAATATAGTAGCCCGAGTATAGTAGCCCCGAGTATAGTAGCCCGAATATAGTAGCCCGAGTATAGTAGCCCGAATATAGTAGCCCTAATATAGTAGCCTGAATATAGTAGTCTGAGTATAGTAGCCCGAATATAGTAGCCCGAATATAGTAGCCCGAGTATAGTAGCCTGAATATAGTAGCCTGAGTATAGTGGCCTGAATATAGTAGCCTGAGTATAGTAGCCCGAATATAGTAGCCCGAATATAGTAGCCTGAATATAGTAGCCTGAAAATAGTAGCCTGAATATAGTAGCCTGAGTATAGTAGCCTGAATATAGTAGCCCGAGTATAGTAGCCCGAGTATAGTAGCCCGAACATAGTAGCCCGAGTATAGTAGCCCGAGTATAGTAGCCCGAATATAGTAGTCTGAGTATAGTAGCCCGAATATAGTAGCCTTAATATAGTAGCCTGAGTATAGTAGCCTAAGTATAGTAGCCTGAATATAGTAGCCTGAGTATAGTAGCCCGAATATAGTAGCCTGAATATAGTAGCCTGAGTATAATAGCCTGAATATAGTGGCCAGAATATAGTTGCCCAAGTATAGTAGCCCGAATATAGTAGCCTGAATATAGTAGCCCGAATATTGTAGCCTGAGTATAGTAGCCCGAGTATAGTAGCCAGAATATAGTAGCCTGAATATAGTAGCCTGAGTATAGTAGCCCGAATATAGTAGCCCGAATATAGTAGCCCGAATATAGTAGCCCGAATATAGTAGCCTGAGTATAGTAGCCCGAATATAGTAGCCTGAATATAGTAGCCTGAATATAGTAGCTTGAATATAGTAGCCTGAGTATAGTAGCCTGAATATAGTAGCCAGAACATAGTAGCCTGAATATAGTAGCCTGAATATTGTAGCCTGAATATAGTAGGCCGAGTATAGTAGCCCGAGTATAGTAGCCCCGAGTATAGTAGCCCGAATATAGTAGCCCGAGTATAGTGGCCCGAATATAGTAGCCCTAATATAGTAGCCTGAATATAGTAGTCTGAGTAAAGTAGCCTGAATATAGTAGCCTGAATATTGTAGCCTGAATATTGTAGCCTGAATATAGTAGCCCGAGTATAGTAGCCCGAGTATAGTAGCCCGAATATAGTAGCCCGAGTATAGTAGCCCGAGTATAGTAGCCCGAATATAGTAGCCTGAATATAGTAGCCTGAGTATAGTAGCCTGAATATAGTAGCCCGAGTATAGTAGCCTGAATATAGTAGCCTGAGTATAGTAGCCTGAATATAGTAGCTTGAGTATAGTAGCCTGAATATAGTAGCCCGAATATAGTAGCCCGAGTATAGTAGCCCGAGTATAGTAGCCCCGAGTATAGTAGCCCGAATATAGTAGCCCGAGTATAGTAGCCCGAATATAGTAGCCCTAATATAGTAGCCTGAATATAGTAGTCTGAGTATAGTAGCCCGAATATAGTAGCCCGAATATAGTAGCCCGAGTATAGTAGCCTGAATATAGTGGCCTGAGTATAGTGGCCTGAATATAGTAGCCTGAGTATAGTAGCCCGAATATAGTAGCCTGAAAATAGTAGCCTGAAAATAGTAGCCTGAATATAGTAGCCTGAGTATAGTAGCCTGAATATAGTAGCCAGAATATAGTAGCCCGAGTATAGTAGCCCGAGTATAGTAGCCCGAACATAGTAGCCCGAGTATAGTAGCCCGAGTATAGTAGCCCGAGTATAGTAGCCCGAATATAGTAGTCTGAGTATAGTAGCCCGAATATAGTAGCCTTAATATAGTAGCCTGAGTATAGTAGCCTAAGTATAGTAGCCTGAATATAGTAGCCTGAGTATAGTAGCCCGAATATAGTAGCCTGAATATAGTAGCCTGAGTATAGTAGCCTGAGTATAGTAGCCTGAATATAGTAGCCTGAATATAGTAGCCTGAGTATAGTGGCCTGAATATAGTGGCCAGAATATAGTTGCCCAAGTATAGTAGCCCGAATATAGTAGCCTGAATATAGTAGCCCGAATATTGTAGCCTGAGTATAGTAGCCCGAGTATAGTAGCCAGAATATAGTAGCCTGAATATAGTAGCCCGAGTATAGTAGCCCGAATACAGTAGCCCGAATATAGTAGCCCGAGTATAGTAGCCCGAGTATAGTAGCCTGAATATAGTAGCCCGAGTATAGTAGCCCGAGTATAGTAGCCCGAATATAGTAGCCTGAATATAGTAGCCTGAATATAGTAGCCTGAATATAGTAGCCTGAATATAGTAGCCAGAACATAGTAGCCTGAATATAGTAGCCTGAATATTGTAGCCTGAATATAGTAGCCCGAGTATAGTAGCCCGAGTATAGTAGCCCGAGTATAGTAGCCCGAATATAGTAGCCCTAATATAGTAGCCTGAATATAGTAGTCTGAGTATAGTAGCCCGAATATAGTAGCCTGAATATAGTAGCCCGAATATTGTAGCCTGAGTATAGTAGCCCGAGTATAGTAGTCAGAATATAGTAGCCTGAATATAGTAGCCTGAGTATAGTAGCCCGAATATAGTAGCCCGAATATAGTAGCCCGAATATAGTAGCCTGAATATAGTAGCCCGAGTATAGTAGCCTGAATATAGTAGCCTGAATATAGTAGCCCGAGTATAGTAGCCCGAGTATAGTAGCCCCGAGTATAGTAGCCCGAATATAGTAGCCCGAGTATAGTAGCCCGAATATAGTAGCCCTAATATAGTAGCCTGAATATAGTAGTCTGAGTATAGTAGCCCGAATATAGTAGCCCGAATATAGTAGCCCGAGTATAGTAGCCTGAATATAGTGGCCTGAGTATAGTGGCCTGAATATAGTAGCCTGAGTATAGTAGCCCGAATATAGTAGCCTGAAAATAGTAGCCTGAAAATAGTAGCCTGAATATAGTAGCCTGAGTATAGTAGCCTGAATATAGTAGCCAGAATATAGTAGCCCGAGTATAGTAGCCCGAGTATAGTAGCCCGAACATAGTAGCCCGAGTATAGTAGCCCGAGTATAGTAGCCCGAGTATAGTAGCCCGAATATAGTAGTCTGAGTATAGTAGCCCGAATATAGTAGCCTTAATATAGTAGCCTGAGTATAGTAGCCTAAGTATAGTAGCCTGAATATAGTAGCCTGAGTATAGTTGCCCGAATATAGTAGCCTGAATATAGTAGCCTGAGTATAGTAGCCTGAGTATAGTAGCCTGAATATAGTAGCCTGAATATAGTAGCCTGAGTATAGTGGCCTGAATATAGTGGCCAGAATATAGTTGCCCAAGTATAGTAGCCCGAATATAGTAGCCTGAATATAGTAGCCCGAATATTGTAGCCTGAGTATAGTAGCCCGAGTATAGTAGCCAGAATATAGTAGCCTGAATATAGTAGCCTGAGTATAGTAGCCCGAATACAGTAGCCCGAATATAGTAGCCCGAGTATAGTAGCCCGAGTATAGTAGCCTGAATATAGTAGCCCGAGTATAGTAGCCCGAGTATAGTAGCCCGAATATAGTAGCCTGAATATAGTAGCCTGAATATAGTAGCCTGAATATAGTAGCCTGAATATAGTAGCCAGAACATAGTAGCCTGAATATAGTAGCCTGAATATTGTAGCCTGAATATAGTAGCCCGAGTATAGTAGCCCGAGTATAGTAGCCCGAGTATAGTAGCCCGAATATAGTAGCCCTAATATAGTAGCCTGAATATAGTAGTCTGAGTATAGTAGCCCGAATATAGTAGCCTGAATATAGTAGCCCGAATATTGTAGCCTGAGTATAGTAGCCCGAGTATAGTAGTCAGAATATAGTAGCCTGAATATAGTAGCCTGAGTATAGTAGCCCGAATATAGTAGCCCGAATATAGTAGCCCGAATATAGTAGCCCGAGTATAGTAGCCTGAATATAGTAGCCTGAATATAGTAGCCCGAGTATAGTAGCCCGAGTATAGTAGCCCCGAGTATAGTAGCCCGAATATAGTAGCCCGAGTATAGTAGCCCGAATATAGTAGCCCTAATATAGTAGCCTGAATATAGTAGTCTGAGTATAGTAGCCCGAATATAGTAGCCTGAATATAGTAGCCCGAATATTGTAGCCTGAGTATAGTAGCCTGAATATAGTAGCCTGAATATAGTAGCCCGAGTATAGTAGCCCGAGTATAGTAGCCTGAATATAGTAGCCTGAATATAGTAGCCCGAGTATAGTAGCCCGAGTATAGTAGCCCCGAGTATAGTAGCCCGAATATAGTAGCCCGAGTATAGTAGCCTGAATATAGTAGCCTGAATATAGTAGCCCGAGTATAGTAGCCTGAATATAGTAGCCTGAATATAGTAGCCCGAGTATAGTAGCCTGAATATAGGAGCCTGAATATAGTAGCCCGAGTATAGTAGCCCGAGTATAGTAGCCCCGAGTATAGTAGCCCGAATATAGTAGCCCGAGTATAGTAGCCCGAATATAGTAGCCCTAATATAGTAGCCTGAATATAGTAGTCTGAGTATAGTAGCCCGAATATAGTAGCCCGAATATAGTAGCCCGAATATTGTAGCCTGAGTATAGTAGCCCGAGTATAGTAGCCAGAATATAGTAGCCTGAATATAGTAGCCTGAGTATAGTAGCCCGAATATAGTAGCCCGAATATAGTAGCCCGAATATAGTAGCCCGAATATAGTAGCCCGAGTATAGTAGCCCGAATATAGTAGCCTGAATATAGTAGCCTGAATATAGTAGCTTGAATATAGTAGCCTGAGTATAGTAGCCTGAATATAGTAGCCAGAACATAGTAGCCTGAATATAGTAGCCTGAATATTGTAGCCTGAATATAGTAGGCCGAGTATAGTAGCCCGAGTATAGTAGCCCCGAGTATAGTAGCCCGAATATAGTAGCCCGAGTATAGTAGCCCGAATATAGTAGCCCTAATATAGTAGCCTGAATATAGTAGTCTGAGTAAAGTAGCCCTAATATAGTAGCCTGAATATAGTAGCCTGAATATTGTAGCCTGAATATAGTAGCCCGAGTATAGTAGCCCGAATATAGTAGCCCGAATATAGTAGCCCGAGTATAGTAGCCTGAATATAGTAGCCTGAGTATAGTAGCCTGAATATAGTAGCTTGAGTATAGTAGCCCGAATATAGTAGCCCGAGTATAGTAGCCCGAGTATAGTAACCTGAATATAGTAGCCCTATCTGCTGTGGATTTGGATAGGATTAGTTTAGCCTGAGACCTCGGGTGAATCGTAATTTTTTCAAACATTGTGCTTTTTTATAGAATTTTTTTTAACATTTAAGATTTTTCAAGATTTTTCAACTTTGTAGAACAGTGAACATAAAATATACACAAACATGAAACACTCACAAAACAAGACCAGAGAGAGAACAACAGACATTAATCAAAAGACATCCCAAAAATCAATAAAAACTCTGAACCCAAAAGAAATCCCCTCAAACGGGCCCATGTTCAATGTGAGTCCAAATGTGATTTCCCCTCATTTCTCGAATGTCCATTATAATGTCTGTCCAGTCCTTGATTGTTGGTGTGTTATGTGGTTTTCCAGTGAGATGTACATATACTTTCCCACTCTTCATCAATCACTCGTTTTCCTATTTACCCTTAACGTAATCAGAGGCTGCACAGGCTGTTAATTCATTTATGTCATTTAGATATTAATCCCCTTGAAAGTTCCGATTTATAAGCTTTAATAAATATTTTAATCAAAGGGCTTCTGTGGTCATCATTCTTTTAAATTTGTTTTTTTATAATAACTGTATCTGTAAATATATTTATCATTCTTGTTTTTCCAAGTAAAAGCATTATTTCAACTCATCAAAGCTCTTCAGATGGTTCTTCACAATCTAGTATAAGATCGTTTGGATCGTAAACTGACCAATTTAAGATTTTAACATCTTTGTTTAGATTGTATGTTTTGATTTGCTCCTTCCATGTTGTAAGAACAGACTTCACCCAAGGGTTCTCCACCGGCTGTCGTCTTCCATCTGCACAGGGGCTCCCGGCCTGCACAGGAGCCCCCGGCCTGCACAGGGGCCCCCGGCCTGCACAGGGGCCCCCGGCACAACATGAATCTCACATTAATCAGTAAAACAACGCTCTGATTTAAGCTGAAATAAAGTAACCTTTCAAACATGGCACCTCCTCCCTTTTCTTTTGATAATTGTAATGTTTTAGAGATTGTTTTATTCCACTCATCAAAGAGCCGGTTGAGGTTTTTTATAGTATTAAAAAAGAGGATTTTAATTTTTGTATCACACCTAAGTATTTAGGAGATTCCGTTTGCCATTTAGCTGGGTAGGTCTTTTTAAATGTGAAAGTAAGGGATCATCTCAAAATGGGTTGAAGCTGAAAAGACGTCATTTTTTTCGTCTCTCTCTGGACCCCCTCCCCCCCTCAAAAGACGAAAGACTGGCTTCACATAAAATGTTAACGCGTTGATAAAACGATAGTAGCTTGATAGACCCTGCTCACCTTTAGTCCCTGAACATCCTTTGGTATGTTTATCAGTAGAAGTTATGAACTCTCCAAATAATGTCACCTGTCGCGCATGTTTGTTTACTCAATCCACATGGTCCACGGCGCGCCGTGGCCAGCGCGGGGAGCGGGGCGGGTGTTCCCTTGCACAGGCCACTGCGCGCCGTGATCACAACGCACGGGCCGCGCACAGGCCGCGGTGCGCCGTGCTCCCCCGTATGCACTCCCGGTGCTCCGCGCCGCACCCGCCGCCTAATGTTGGCCTAATGCTCGTTGCTGAGAGAGTTTTTTAGCATTTCAAAACAATGACTGCCACAACGATGTATTGAAGCTTCAAAGCAACAAAAATGTAGGTTCAACCCCCCAAGACAAAAAATACTACGTCTTTTCAGCTTCAAACCATTTTGAGATGATCCCTAAATAGGAGGGGAGACTAGGCACAGCCCTGCCTAACCCCCCTTTCCAGAGTCAGTGGAGCTCAGCTCTTGGTGCTGCCGCGACATTGGTCAGAACCTGATTAGCACCAATCAGTGAGGCTGACCGAGTAGTTTTCTCACATGTGTCATGAGTTCTTATTGGCTGTGATGGAGTTATTCACACAGATCCTCCATCTGAACTGCTCTGCACTGATCTTTAGAAACACAGGTCTCATCGTCTGCTTTGCCATTCTTTCATTTTGAAGGTGTATCTGCTGCTGCAGATTTTGGACTTGGTTCCTAACACGTTTCTCCTCAAATGCGTTCAGAACTTTTCTCGCTCTTTTCTTAAACCATTATTTGTTGGCTCAATTTTTTGTTTATGGCAAAAAAAATACTACATATTCCTGTTTTACTTGCAGTTGTTGAAAAGGTTGCAGTTAATACTCATATTCTCTGTAGGCTCTTTTGTGCAGCCTAAACTTGGTTGTTGTTGTTTTTGTTGTTGTTGTTGTTGTTGCAAAGGTGCATTTACCGCCATCTACTGTATTCTTTAGATCATAAGAGTGGAGAAACCTTCACTCCTCATGTCCTAGATGTCACGCTCTCATTCTGAGACTTTATCATACACTTTAATGGTTCAAATCATTAATTTAATCTTCAACCAAATAATAAATACAGGTGCTGATTTTGTAATTTTTAATGTTTTTACTATGAAAAGTGAAAATAGGTTTGGGGTCTCACTTTCCCGACATGAGCGGGAATACTAACTTGTACTATTTCTGATTATTTCTTTCTCGGGGGCAGAGCCAACATATAGAGCTTTTCAAAGTGTATTACATTCAAGACTCTGGTACTTCTGTTTGAAATAAAACGAACAAAGAAGATGACTATTCCAAAAGTGTCCCATTTTACTCATTTATGACCTTTTTAAAATCTCACTTGTGTACTATTTTGGGCAACTTTGTATTTCTACTTCAGTGTAATTATTTTTAAGTACATTTGTTCTACTATAGTACACGTTTTGGCTACTTTATCCATATCTGAATACTTCTAGGTCTCATTTGTACTTCAGTATTGTAGATTTAGGCTTCTCCTGTGAGTTTTCTCCGCTAGAGGGCGCTGCGGGCGCTAGAGGGCGCTGTGGGCGCTAGAGGGCGCTAGAGGGCGCTGTGGGCTGCGGGCGCTCCAGTCTCTGTAAGCGGCAGAAGAAGCGCTAATCCAACATGGCGGCGCTCGTCATGTTGTGGCCGCTGCTGTTTTGTTTATCTTCATATTTGAAAGAAATTATAGCTTTTAACCTTTTGTCGGAGCCGTGTTACAAACCTCTTCAAGATAACAGACCGGATTATGTGAGGTGAGAACCGGAAAAGGAAGATGTTCTAGTGACTGTGATTTGGAAATAAAATACTACAAATTAAGTCTTTCAATACCTTGTTATTTACTCATGCAAAGATCCGATTGTAGAGAAATAATATAGATTAGACTAGATGAAATAATGCTTGTAATTCGTATTATTAATTTGTATTTATAATTCCAATGTTTAAATGACACACACTCAAATTAGGATGTTTACACATCAGAGTTGGTGGTTTGATTCATAATTTGAAGTTATTTCCAAGGCCAAAACATTATAAAAAGTTTTCAGTTTATTTTGCATATATTCTACAATCATATAACCAAGTCCTGATCACGTAGTCCGGCGTAAATGTCCAGTTTGTCCAAAGTGTGTCAAATCTGTCCATTTTCACATGTTCCAGAAGTATCCATGTCCATTCACTGTGTCCATTGCAGGAGTTTTGAGCCCCACATACACAGTTCTGAAGTCCAGTGAGATGTCCATGCTAAAGATGATTTGTAGAGCTCCATTTACACACATTTTAGCACATTCCTGATGCTTAATATCGTTATCAAGATAATACAGTAAATCCAGGTACTCTTATTTGTTTATTTTTCGCCCTCTGTTTCTCCTGCTCAAAACTCACAGCTTGTAAATTTTTTGTCTCAAAAATGTGATATTAATGTTTTATAACTAAAGGAGCACTTAAACTTGAGTCTTCTGTGTAATTACTTCTGTGTTAACGATGCTTGTTTATCAAGACAATACTCAATTTTACATTTTACTTTCACTGCAGCAACAAAAGCAACATTGTAGCCAGATTTAGGACGCCGTAAAAGTTATAACAGTATCTTTTGCTATTTTCTAACACATAACACTGACATCATTGCATGTTACTTCATTAATGTGATATGTTTTGTAACTAAAGGAGCATTTAAACTTGAGTCTTCTGTGTAATTACATGTTAATGATGCTTATTTATTGAGACAATACCCAATTTTACATTTTACTTTCACTGCAGCAACAAAAACAACATTTCAGCCTGATTTAGGACGCCGTAAAAGTTATAACAGTATGAGACTTTTGCTATTTCCTAACATATAACACTGACATTATTGTTACTTCATGACTGCAGTGGTACTTCTTATCTAAGTGCAGTGGTACTTCTTACATAACGCTGACATTATTGTATATTACTTCATGACTGCAGTGGTACTTGTTCCTCCAGGACCCGCCGTCGTCCCCATGATTTCCTGGCCCCCTCGGACCTGCCCGAGTCCTGGGACTGGAGGAACGTGAAGGGGAAGAACTTTGTGAGCGTGACGAGGAACCAGCACATCCCCCAGTACTGCGGCTCGTGCTGGGCCATGGGAGCCACCAGCGCGCTCGCAGGTGACGTCACCATGGCGACCGGGGCGGGGCAATAGAAGCTGTGATTTACCTCAGAATGTCACAAAATATGACAAAACAAGGGGATTTGGGCAAATGAAAACCCCTCAGACACATGTGAGTGATGTCATAACCTGGTTTAAACATGAACTATTGAGTTTTAACTAAGAAAAAGACTATGATAGACATTTTTAGAAGGAAAAATCCATTATTTTTATGTTTAACTGGGCTAAATTTACAGAAACGTTGACTCACAATAGTTTGCTCTGATAATAGGCAGTGATGAAAACGTTTTATTTTTTCTGTATATATTACATACTTTACCACAAATGATACTTTTTGCGAAGCCCAAATACAATACTGAGGCTAGAAAATTTAATTTTTTCCATTTTTTGTAAGAGAAAAGTAAAATAACGTGACATTTCAGCCCTGGTGGTTTTGCTAAATTGCTGCAAATCATTAGTTTTAACACTTTTGGATCTGATGTTAATAATTGAAAGTGTCTCGTGGTCGACTTCAATCATTTCTGTCCTCGTATTGAGCATTTTTGGATTACATTTTTTATATTTATATTTTAAAATGGCTTTGTGTAATGAAAAGAAAGACGATGTGAAAAAGGCTCAGACTCTGCTGCCCTCTGCTGGTTCTGTGTGATATTACAACAACAGAACTGAAATATTGTGTTTGTCATTGTCTTATTTTCATCGTTAAAACATGTAAAATACACAATAAAGCTCGGATAAATGTATGTCACAAAGTCTCAAAATATATATATAATGTATTTATGAGAACAAGACTGCTTACTTTCTCTATATATTTTATTGAGTACATTTTGAGGTTGTATTTAGTTTTTTTAGGTAACTACTTTACTTCATTCATTTTGACAGTGGATACTTTTTACTTCACTACATTTGAGAGCAGTATTTGTACTTTCTACTACACTACACTTAAATAAATCAACTCAAAATCACTACATTTCACATTCTTTAATCATTTTTCAACTGTTATTTTTGTTTATTTTGAAATGGCATCTATGAAAAAGATATAATAAATAAAAAAGTAAAACTTCCGCCTAAACATATCATTCTATTCTTCAGTACTTTTACATCTCATACTTTTACATCTCATACTTTTACATCTCATACTTTTACATCTCATACTTTTACATCTCATACTTTTACATCTCATACTTTTACTTTTACGTGTCACACTTTTACTCGTTTTACTTTCTCCACCGTGGTTGTATGTGGTTGTGTGTGGTTGTATGTGGTTGTGTGTGGTTGTGTGTGGTTGTATGTGGTTGTGTGTGGTTGTCGTGTGGTTGTGTGTGGTTGTCGTGTGGTTGTGTGTGGTTGTATGTGGTTGTGTGTGGTTGTCGTGTGGTTGTGTGTGGTTGTGTGTGGTTGTATGTGGTTGTGTGTGGTTGTATGTGGTTGTATGTGGTTGTATGTGGTTGTGTGTGGTTGTATGTGGTTGTGTGTGGTTGTCGTGTGGTTGTGTGTGGTTGTCGTGTGGTTGTGTGTGGTTGTATGTGGTTGTGTGTGGTTGTATGTGGTTGTATGTGGTTGTGTGTTGTTGTGTGTGGTTGTCGTGTGGTTGTGTGTGGTTGTGTGTGGTTGTGTGTGGTTGTATGTGGTTGTGTGTGGTTGTATGTGGTTGTGTGTGGTTGTATGTGGTTGTGTGTGGTTGTCGTGTGGTTGTGTGTGGTTGTCGTGTGGTTGTGTGTGGTTGTGTGAGGTTGTATGTGGTTGTGTGTGGTTGTGTGTGGTTGTATGTGGTTGTGTGTGGTTGTATGTGGTTGTGTGTGGTTGTATGTGGTTGTATGTGGTTGTATGTGGTTGTGTGTGGTTGTATGTGGTTGTGTGTGGTTGTCGTGTGGTTGTGTGTGGTTGTATGTGGTTGTGTGTGGTTGTATGTGGTTGTATGTGGTTGTGTGTTGTTGTGTGTGGTTGTCGTGTGGTTGTGTGTGGTTGTGTGTGGTTGTATGTGGTTGTGTGTGGTTGTATGTGGTTGTATGTGGTTGTGTGTTGTTGTGTGTGGTTGTCGTGTGGTTGTGTGTGGTTGTGTGTGGTTGTGTGTGGTTGTATGTGGTTGTGTGTGGTTGTCGTGTGGTTGTGTGTGGTTGTCGTGTGGTTGTGTGTGGTTGTGTGTGGTTGTGTGTGGTTGTATGTGGTTGTGTGTGGTTGTCGTGTGGTTGTGTGTGGTTGTCGTGTGGTTGTGTGTGGTTGTGTGTGGTTGTCGTGTGGTTGTGTGTGGTTGCCGTGTGGTTGTATGTGGTTGTGTGTGGTTGTCGTGTCGTTGCCGTGTGGTTGTGTGTGGTTGTATGTGGTTGTGTGTGGTTGTGTGTGGTTGTCGTGTGGTTGTGTGTGGTTGTTGTGACGTTGCCGTGTGGTTGTCGTGACGTTGCCGTGTGGTTGTCGTGACGTTGCTGTGTGGTTGCGTGTGATTGCGTGTGGTTGTGTGTGGTTGTCGTGACGTTGCCGTGTGGTTGCCGTGACGTTGCCGTGTGGTTGTCGTGACGTTGTCGTGTGGTTGCTGTGACGTTGCCGTGTGGTTGTCGTGACGTTGCCGTGTGGTTGTCGTGACGTTGCCGTGTGGTTGCCGTGACATTGCCGTGTGGTTGTCGTGACGTTGTCGTGTGGTTGCTGTGACGTTGCCGTGTGGTTGTCGTGACGTTGCCGTGTGGTTGCCGTGACGTTGCCGTGTGGTTGTCGTGACGTTGTCGTGTGGTTGCTGTGACGTTGCCGTGTGGTTGTCGTGACGTTGCCGTGTGGTTGTCGTGACGTTGCCATGTGGTTGTCGTGACGTTGCTGTGTGGTTGCGTGTGATTGCGTGTGGTTGTGTGTGGTTGTCGTGACGTTGCCGTGTGGTTGCCGTGACGTTGCCGTGTGGTTGTCGTGACGTTGTCGTGTGGTTGTCGTGACGTTGCCGTGTGGTTGTCGTGACGTTGCCGTGTGGTTGTCGTGACGTTGCCGTGTGGTTGTCGTGACGTTGTCGTGTGGTTGCCGTGTGGTTGCCGTGACGTTGCCGTGTGGTTGCCGTGACGTTGCCGTGTGGTTGTCGTGACGTTGTCGTGTGGTTGCCGTGACGTTGTCGTGTGGTTGCCGTGACGTTGTCGTGTGGTTGCCGTGACGTTGTCGTGTGGTTGTCGTGACGTTGCCGTGTGGTTGCCGTGACGTTGCCGTGTCTTGTCGTTGCAGACCGCATAAACATCAAGCGCGGCGGGTCGTGGCCCTCGGCGTACCTCTCTGTGCAGAACGTGATCGACTGCGGCGGCGCCGGCTCGTGCTTCGGGGGGGATCACCTCGGGGTCTACGCCTACGCTCACCGCAAAGGGATCCCCGACGAGACCTGCAACAACTACCAGGCCAAGAACCAGAGTACGTGTATACTGCAGTACGTGTATACTGCAGTACGTGTATACTGCAGTATGTGTATACTGCAGTATACTGCAGTACGTGTATACTGCAGTATGTGTATACTGCAGTACGTGTATACTGCAGTATACTGCAGTACGTGTATACTGCAGTACGTGTATACTGCAGTATGTGTATACTGCATATACTGCAGTACGTGTATACTGCAGTACTGGTAACGCACCAGACGACGTCACGACAGATACAGTAGAGTTCAGTAGCAGATTTTTAGTCTAATAATGAGCCGTTTTGTCTTTTCTTTAAGTTTTTATTTTGAGTTTGACTTCTACATTAAGACTTGAACATATTTTCATATCATTCAAATGTTTTCCAGTTTTCAAGTATTAAAGACAAAACATATACGAGTCGTTCTGAGCCGTATTTGTCCCGTTTGGTCCAAATTCGTAACAAATGTGTCCTTTTCATCCGGAGTCGGTCTGTGTCAGTCGCTTTGTTACAATGACTTTTCCCCCAGAAGAATGTTCCAGAAGAAGTTTTCATGTGTTGTCTCCATGGCAACAGTTTTCAGACTGTGGCGCTTCATGTGTTTCACTCTAATATTTCTGAGCGACGGGACGGTCCCAAAACACATGGTAATTCCACAGGAAAGTGACTATGCAATGACAGCGTAAAAATAAAAGATGAAATAAAAAAATTATAATAATAAATAAATTGAATAAATGTAACAGATGATGAGGCGACTGCACATTGTCAGACCAAGAATAAAGTCCATAAAAAGGGACATTTGTGTCAAAAACTGATTTTGAGTTTTGTATCTATTTTTTTTTTACAGTATTTGTTTCAAAATAACTGAAATTATTGTTCAAATATTGCAAAAAATATCAATATTGCCGCACTTAACAGCCATAATTTCAGACCTTGTGCAGCTCTAATTGGATTTCCTCTGCAAAGAACAAACTATAATGTGTTTTATAGAAACATTTAGTCGTTTTTAGACCTCTACAGTTTGTTTATCAGTTCATATTCATAAAGTCGAACAGAATCCTACTTTTCTATTACCAATCCTGACTCTCATATGAAGCTCTATGATTCTCCCCCTTTCCTCCTCCTTTCCTCCCTCTTTCCTCCTCCTTTCCTCCCTCTTTCCTCCTCCTTTCCTTTCCGCCCCCTTTCCTCCTCCTTTCCTCCCTCTTTCCTCCTCCTTTCCTTTCCTCCCTCTTTCCTTCTCCTTTCCTCCCTCTTTCCTCCTCCTTTCCTACCTCTTTCCTCCTCCTTTCCTCCCTCTTTCCTTCTCCTTTCCTCCCTCTTTCCTCCTCCTTTCCTTTCCTCCCTCTTTCCTTCTCCTTTCCTCCCTCTTTCCTCCTCCTTTCCTCCCTCTTTCCTTCTCCTTTCCTCCCTCTTTCCTCCTCCTTTCCTTTCCTCCCTCTTTCCTCCCTCTCTCCTCCTCCTTTCCTCCCTCTCTCCCCCTCCTTCCCCCCCTTTCCTCTCCCTTTCCTCCTCCTTTCCTCCCCCTTTCCTCCTCCTTTCCTCCTCCTTTCCTCCCCCTTTCCTCCTCCTTTCCTCCCCCTTTCCTCCTCCTTTCCTCCCTCGCTCCTCCTCCTTTCCTCCCTATTCCTCCTCCTTTCCTCCCTCTTTCCTCCTCCTTTCCTCCCTCTTTCCTCCTCCTTTCCTCCGTCTTCCCTCCCCTTTCCTCCCTCTTTCCTCCTCCTTTCCTCCCTCTTTCCTCCCTCTCCTCCTTTCCTCCCTCTTTCCTCCTCCTTTCCTCCTCCTTTCCTCTCTCTCCTCCTCCTTTCCCCCCTCCTTTCCTCCCTCTTCCCTCCCTCTTTCCTCCTCCTTTCCTCCCTCCTCCTCCTTTCCTCCCTCCTTTCCTCCCTCTTTCCTCCTCCTTTCCTCCCTCTTTCCTCCCTCTTTCCTCCTCCTTTCCTCTCTCTCCTCCTCCTTTCCCCCCTCCTTTCCTCCCTCCTTTCCTCCCTCTTTCCTCCTCCTTTCCTCCCTCTCTCCTCCCTCTTTCCTCCTCCTTTCCTCCCTCTCCTCCTCCTTTCCTCCCTCCTTTCCTCCACCTTTCCTCCCTCTTTCCTCTTCCTTTCCTCCCTCTTTCCTCCTCCTTTCCTCCTTCTTTCCTCCTCCTTTCCTCCCTCTCCTCCTCCTTTCCTCCCTCTTTCCTCCTCCTTTCCTCCCTCTTCTCCTTTCCTCCCTCTTTCCTCCCTCTTTCCTCCTCCTTTCCTCTCTCTCCTCCTCCTTTCCCCCTCCTTTCCTCCCTCCTTTTCTCCCTTTTTCCTCCTCCTTTCCTCCCTCTTTCCTCCCTCTTTCCTCCTCCTTTCCTCCCTCTCTCCTCCCTCTTTCCTCCTCCTTTCCTCCCTCTTTCCTCCCTCTTTCCTCCTCCTTTCCTCCCTCTTTCCTCCCTCTTTCCTCCTCCTTTCCTCCTCCTTTCCTCCCTCTTTCCTCCCTCTTTCCTCCTCCTTTCCTCCCTCTCTCCTCCCTCTTTCCTCCCTCTTTCCTCCTCCTTTCCTCCCTCTTTCCTCCTCCTTTCCTCCCTCTCTCCTCCCTCTCTCCTCCCTCCTTCCTCCCTCTTTCCTCCTCCTTTCCTCCCTCTTTCCTCCCTCTTTCCTCCACCTTTCCTCCCTCTTTCCTCCACATTTCCTCCCTCTTTCCTCCTCCTTTCCTCCCTCCTCCCTCTTTCCTCCCTCTTTCCTCCTCCTTTCCTCCCTCTTTCCTCCACCTTTCCTCCCTCTCTCCTCCCTCTTTCCTCCCTCTTTCCTCCTCCTTTCCTCCCTCTTTCCTCCCTCTTTCCTCCTCCTTTCCTCCTCCTTTCCTCCCTCTTTCCTCCCTCTCTCCTCCCTCTTTCCTCCTCCTTTCCTCCCTCTTTCCTCCCTCTTTCCTCCTCCTTTCCTCCTCCTTTCCTCCTCCTTTCCTCCCTCTTTCCTCCCTCTTTCCTCCCTCTTTCTTCCCTCTCTCCTCCCTCTTTCCTCCCTCTTTCCTCCTCCTTTCCTCCCTCTTTCCTCCCTCTTTCCTCCCTCTCTCCTCCCTCTTTCCTCCTCCTTTCCTCCCTCTTTCCTCCCTCTTTCCTCCTCCTTTCCTCCCTCTTTCCTCCCTCTTTCCTCCTCCTTTCCTCCTCCTTTCCTCCCTCTTTCCTCCCTCTTTCCTCCCTCTCTCCTCCCTCTTTCCTCCCTCTTTCCTCCACCTTTCCTCCCCCTCTCCTCCCTCTCTCCTCCTGACAGAGTGTGAGGAGTTCAACCAGTGTGGCACGTGCTCGTTCTTCCAGTCGTGTGCGGTGGTGAAGAACTACACCGTGTGGAAAGTGGACGATTTCGGGGACGTTTCGGGACGAGACCCGATGAAAGCCGAGATCTACGCCAACGGACCAATCAGGTGCGAGCGACCCACCCACCGAACACGGCGGGTTAGACCGAAGTGAACGTTGTGACGAGTCCTGACGGCGTCGAATAATGACTGTTTTTTTCTTTTGGGGGATTTGCCAAAGACACAAAGCAAAGTCCTAGTTTCAATGTTATGATGTTTTTAATGGACCAAACTATAATACTATTAAGGAAATGTCAAAATTGGTCTTTTTTCAATTTTTACTAACTAACTTTTCTTGTTAAATATTTCTTAGAATATAAAACAACACAACAACAACAAAAATAATGATAATGGTTTAAAAAAAAAAAAAAAGATGTGGGTAAAAAGGTCTATTTGTTAAGATTTTTTACTAACGTATTTTTTAATTCTTTTTTTTAGAACATAAAACAACACAACAATTATAGTATACAATTAAAGTATAACAAGTATAGTTTAAAAAATATATTTACTATTAATAAAAAAAACAAGAATAAAATGATGACCAGAGAGTAGACAAGGTACGTAAAAGAATAAAATTAGAAAATAAGAGAGTGGGATCCAAAATAAATAAATAATTAAAGCATATTAAGCATATATTAGCTAAATAACTCCCTTTGTTTGTTAAAATCTATTTTGTGATTTTATTTTTTTTACAACTTCATTGCAGTAATCCAAGCTTTCGTGTCTCTTTCGTTGTTTCTTTTGTGTCTCTTTTGTGTCTCTTTTGTTGTCTCTTTTGTGTCTCTTTTGTGTCTCTTTTGTGTCTCTTTCGTGTCTCTTTCGTTGTCCCTCAGTTGTGCGCTGATGGCCACTGACGCCCTGGAGCAGTATTCCGGGGGTCTTTTCTCCGAGTTTCACCCTCTGTCGCTGCCCAATCACATCGTGTCCGTGGCCGGCTGGGGCGTGGACAACGGCACCGAGTTCTGGGTCATGCGCAACTCGTGGGGCGAGTTCTGGGTACGTGGGACGAGTTCTGGGTACACAAGGGTACATGGGGCGAGTTCTGGGTACGTGGGGCGAGTTCTGGGTACGTGGGGCGAGTTCTGGGTACGTGGGGCGAGTTCTGGGTACGTGGGGCGAGTTCTGGGTACGTGGGGCGAGTTCTGGGTATGTGGGGCGTAGTTCTGAGCACGTGGGGCGTAGTTCTGGGTACGTGGGGCGAGTTCTGGGTACGTGGGGCGTAGTTCTGGGTACATGGGGCGAGTTCTGGGTACATGGGGCGAGTTCTGGGTACGTGGGGCGAGTTCTGGGTACGTGGGGCGAGTTCTGGGTACGTGGGGCGTAGTTCTGGGTACATGGGGTGAGTTCTGGGTACATGGGGCGAGTTCTGGGCACGTGGGGCGTAGTTCTGGGTACATGGGGCATAGTTCTGGGTACGTGGGGCGAGTTCTGGGTACGTGGGGCGAGTTCTGGGTACATGGGGCGAGTTCTGGGTACGTGGGGCGAGTTCTGGGCACGTGGGGCGTAGTTCTGGGTACATGGGGCATAGTTCTGGGTACGTGGGGCGAGTTCTGGGTACATGGGGCGAGTTCTGGGTACGTGGGGCGAGTTCTGGGCACGTGGGGCGTAGTTCTGGGTACATGGGGCATAGTTCTGGGTACATGGGGCGAGTTCTGGGTACGTGGGGCGAGTTCTGGGTACATGGGGCGAGTTCTGGGTACACGAGGGTACATGGGGCGAGTTCTGGGTACGTGGGGCGAGTTCTGGGTACATGGGGCGAGTTCTGGGTACGTGGGGCGAGTTCTGGGTACGTGGGGCGAGTTCTGGGTACGTGGGGCGAGTTCTGGGTACACAAGGGTACATGGGGCGAGTTCTGGGTACGTGGGGCGAGTTCTGGGTACATGGGGCGAGTTCTGGGTACGTGGGGCGAGTTCTGGGTACATGGGGTGAGTTCTGGGTACGTGGGGCGAGTTCTGGGTACGTGGGGCGAGTTCTGGGTACACGAGGGTACATGGGGCGAGTTCTGGGTACGTGGGGCGAGTTCTGGGTACGTGGGGCGTAGTTCTGGGTACGTGGGGCGAGTTCTGGGTACATGGGGCGAGTTTTGGGTACATGGGGCGAGTTCTGGGTACGTGGGGCGAGTTTTGGGTACGTGGGGCGAGTTCTGGGTACGTGGGGCGTAGTTCTGGGTATGTGGGGCGAGTTCTGGGTACGTGGGGCGAGTTCTGGGTACGTGGGGCGAGTTCTGGGTACGTGGGGCGAGTTCTGGGTACATGGGGCGAGTTTTGGGTACGTGGGGCGAGTTCTGGGTACGTGGGGCGAGTTCTGGGTACGTGGGGCGAGTTCTGGGTACGTGGGGCGAGTTCTGGGTACGTGGGGCGAGTTCTGGGTACGTGGGGCGAGTTCTGGGTACATGGGGCGAGTTTTGGGTACATGGGGCGAGTTCTGGGTACGTGGGGCGTAGTTCTGGGTATGTGGGGCGAGTTCTGGGTACGTGGGGCGAGTTTTGGGTACGTGGGGCGAGTTCTGGGTACGTGGGGCGAGTTCTGGGTACATGGGGCGAGTTTTGGGTACATGGGGCGAGTTCTGGGTACGTGGGGCGAGTTCTGGGTACGTGGGGCGAGTTCTGGGTACGTGGAGCGAGTTCTGGGTACATTTAGCACAAGATTTAACAGTATAATGGTTCTGAAACGACATAAACCGCTGAGTTATTAAAGCGTTTGGCCAGATTTTAAGGTTTAAATGTGTTTTTTTGGACTGAGAACAACCGTGTAAGGGTTATTACTATTTTCATCAGGAACGTGCTAAAATGTGTCTGTAAATGTTGTAAAGGTTCAAGTCCAGCACAAAACATGAATGAACCGTATAATTTACCACAAAAGTGCAGAAATATCACTTTATACTCTCTTTTTGAGGTCATTTTTAATCGTTTTATTATAGACGATACGCTCAATATTAAAATTTGACTCCAAAACAACCAAATAAATGCAATATTTACATTGAATTATGGGTAAAGTTAAGTGTCACCTCTTCCTTTTACAATTTGGTTGGTTCAAATCTACATTTTCACTGCAAAATCGCTGTAAAAAAACAGCACAATTTAGTTCAATTCAGATCAAAAAGTCCCCAAAATGTCCACAGATCCATTCAGTCATTTGCATATTATTCCAGTGAAACGTTGTGTTGTTTTTTTCACAGGGAGAACACGGCTGGGCTCGAATCGTCACCAGCGCTTACAAAGGAGGAAAAGGAAACTGGTTCAACTTGGGCATCGAAAAGAACTGCGCGTACGGAGACCCCATCGTGCCATAGATACCGTACTGTCTGGACTATAAGTGGCACCTGTAGTCATAGTTTGGCCTGGATGCGACTTATATGTGATATTATTAGTTAGTTTCACATTGACCACCACATTTCACAAGAGGGCGCTCTAGGCTCTAAGCGACGCAGAAGAAGAATCTGCACTTCCTCTTCCTCTGGAGTTTGTGTAGTTGTTTAGAAGTGACACAGAGGAAGAAGAATTCAATGGATTTAGTGATTTGGGGTAAAACTGATGCTTTGGTAAACTTGTTAGCATGTTCTTTATGCTATAGTTATCTGAATAACTGTTCATATGTTACGTTAGCATACCAGACACTTACCACAGTTCTGTCTGTGCCTCATGTAGCTGAAGGTGTTAGCGTTAGCATACGTCATGTAGCTGAAGGTGTTAGCGTTAGCATACGTCATGTAGCTGAAGGTGTTAGCGTTAGCATACGTCATGTAGCTGAAGGTGTTAGCGTTAGCATACGTCATGTAGCTGAAGGTGTTAGCGTTAGCATACGTCATGTAGCTGAAGGTGTTAGCGTTAGCATACGTACACCTATTCACCATGTTCTCTCATCTGTTATTATTTTAAACTGCATTTACAGATGAAATGTCTGTTCTTGGTCCTGGATTTTATCAAATACATTTCCCCCAAAAATACGACCTATACTCCAGTGCGACTTATATATGTTTTTTTTTTTTTTTTTTCTCTATTATGCATTTTTTGCCTTATACTATAAATACGGTATGTTTAATTAACACTGGAGGTTATGCCAAGATACTGAGACTTAAACCAGGGCCAAACCCTGTTAAAGACCAAGTAAATACCACATTTAAACTCAATTCAAGGCCTGACGCACTTGAAAACGTTTAAACAGTTGCGCAGTTAATAATAATAAGAATAATAAGGATCAGCTTTTAAAAGAAGTGCAGCGTTTGTCTTGTAAATGACCCGGACTCATTTATTCGTTTACAAGAGTGACTGAAGAAAAGCTGCTGAAACTTTGATTTTACCAAGACAGAAGAGTATTTTGTGATGTACAGCAGACCTGTGTATGACGTACTATGTGATATACGGTAATTACAGTGTATATTGTAATACTGTTGACAAATAAAACTGTTTTTATCCGACTTTTTCTGCTGCTTTTGAAGATTGTGTGATTGTGCTCAAATGAAACATACTTAGCCACAACATTTATTTAGTTTAACATTTTTAAATATCTGCTGGCTCGATGTGGGAATGAAAAAAGCTTTTGAAATAAGTAAATAATTATAATAACGTTAAAACGCGACACAGATGCTGTAAGTCATGTTTCCGTCGCCCGCTCTGTATGAAATGAACTGCTTTGCCTTGAATGTTCCACAGGCTTTAAAGTCGGCGACGAGCGGGTAACAACCAGGCCGAGTTACAGGTCAGATCTGTGGAGAGGTGACGCAATACAAACTCCTGTAACTTTTCTTTGATAAAACCAAAGAATAGTGACATTGTGCTCCTTTTAAATGAACGTAATGTGCGTATAATATATCATTTATAATTTAATCCCTAATTTAACGTGTTTCTAATGCGGTGAACGACATTTGTGGGTTTGACGGTGCTTTTTGTGTCGGGATCGTGAAACTATTTAGTGAAACACTTTCGATGCTGCGTAGGTGTTAAGTTTACAGCTAAAAACAGGCGGTTTTGCGAAGCACTTTTTGTAAACGTAAAAGGGGTCGTTTCAGACTAACTAGCTTGTGCGGGAAGTTGAGCGATACGACTAGATATAGTCGGCCTCACCTCCACGCACAGTTTGGGCTCTGGAACCCATCTCCTCGAGAGGGGCTGGACGCTCCACTTCTCTGGTGTTGCCCGCGGGGAGAGGCGGCGGGCTGGTGTGGGCTTGCTGATAGCCCCTCAGCTCAGCCGCCACGTGTTGGAGTTTACCCCGGTGAACGAGAGGGTCGCGTCCCTCCGCCTTCGGGTGGGGGACAGGTCTCTCACTGTTGTGGCGGCCTACGGGCCGAACAGCAGTGCAGAGTACCCGGCCTTCTTGGAGTCCTTGGGAGGGGTACTGGACAGTGCACCGACCAAGGACTCCGTTGTTCTACTGGGGGACTTCAACGCCCACGTGGGCAATGACAGTGACACCTGGAGAGGGGTGATCGGGAAGAACGGCTTCCCCGATCTGAACCCGAGCGGTGTTCAGTTATTGGACTTCTGTGCTAGCCACGGATTGTCCATAACGAAACACCATGTTCAAGCACAAGGGTGTCCGTCAGTGCACATGGCACCAGGACACCCTAGGCCGGAGGTCGATGATCGACTTTGTTGTCATGTCATCAGATCTCCGGCCGCGTGTCTTGGACACTCGGGTGAAGAGAGGGGCAGAGTTGTCAACCGATCACCACCTGGTGGTGAGTTGGATCCGCTGGCGGAGGAGGAAGCCGGACAGACTTGGCAGACCCAAGCGCATTGTGAGGGTCTTTTTGGAACGTCTAGTGGAGCCCTCTGTCAGTAGGGTATTCAACTCGCACCTCCGGGAGAGCTTCTCCCATGTCCCGGGGGAGGCTGGGGACATTGAGTCCGAGTGGACCATGTTCTCCGCCTCCATTGTTGATGCGGCTGCTCGGAGCTGTGGTCGCAAGGTCTCCGGTGCCTGTCGTGGCGGCAACCCCCAAACCCGGTGGTGGACACCAGAAGTAAGGGATGCCGTCAGACTGAAGAAGGAGGCCTATCAGGCCACTCTGGCTTGTAGGTCTCCTGAGGTCATCGACAGGTATCGGCAGGCCAAGCAAGCCGTGGCTCGTGCTGTCGCAGAGTCAAAAACCCGGGTCTGGGAGGACTTCGGGGAGGCCATGGAAGAGGACTATCGGTCGGCACCAAAGAAATTCTGGCAAACCGTCCGGCGCCTCAGGAGGGGGAAACAGTGCCTCACCAACACCGTTTACGGTGCGGGTGGAGGCCTGCTGACCTCGACTGGGGATGCCGTCGGACGGTGGAAGGAATACTTTGAGGACCTCCTTAATCCCTCAGTCACGTCTTCCGAAGAGGAAGTAGAGACCGGGGACTCGGAGGCTGGCTCATCCATCACCCAAGCTGAAGTCACTGAGGTTGTTCGCAAACTCCCCGGTGGCAGGGCTCCGGGGGTGGATGAGATCCGCCCTGAGTACCTAAAGTATCTGGATGTTGTAGGACTGTCTTGGTTGACACGTCTCTGCAACATCGCGTGGCGTTCGGGGACCGTGCCTCTGGACTGGCAGACCGAGGTGGTGGTCCCTCTGTTTAAGAAGGGGGACCGGAGGGTGTGTTCCAACTACAGAGGGATCACACTCCTCAGCCTCCCAGGTAAGGTCTATTCCAAGGTACTGGAGAGGAGAATCCGACCGATAGTCGAACCTCGGATTCAGGAGGAGCAGAGTGGTTTTCGTCCCGGTCGTGGAACACTGGACCAGCTCTATACCCTCCATCGGGTGCTCGAGGGTTCATGGGAGTTTGCCCAACCGGTCCACATGTGCTTTGTGGATCTGGAGAAGGCTTTCGACCGTGTCCCTCGGGGTGTCCTTTGGGGGGTGCTTCGGGAGTACGGGGTCCGGGGCCCTTTGCTCAGGGCTGTCCGGTCCCTGTATGACCGGAGCAGGAGCTGTGTTCGCATTGCCGGCAGTAAGTCAGACTTGTTCCCAGTGCATGTTGGACTCCGCCAGGGCTGCCCTTTGTCACCGGTTCTGTTCATAATTGTTATGGACAGAATTTCTAGGCGCAGTCAGGGGTCGGAGGGTGTCCGGTTTGGGGACCACAGGATCTCATCTCTGCTGTTTGGAGACGATGTTGTCCTGATGGCTCCATCAAACCCGGACCTGCAACATGCACTGGGACGGTTTGCAGCCGAGTGTGAAGCGGCTGGGATGAGAATCAGCACCTCCAAATCCGAGGCCATGGTTCTCGACCGGAAAAAGGTGGCTTGCCCTCTCCAGGTGGGTGGGGTGTCCTTGCCCCAAGTGGAGGAATTCAAGTATCTCGGGGTCTTGTTCACGAGTGAGGGAAGGATGGAGCGTGAGATCGACAGGCGGATCGGTGCAGCGGTTGCAGTGATGCAGTCGCTGCATCGGACCGTTGTGGTGAAGATGGAGCTGAGCCGAAAGGCAAAGCTCTCTATTTACCGGTCGGTCTACGTTCTACCCTCACCTATGGTCATGAGCTTTGGGTAGTGACCGAAAGAACAAGATCGCGGATACAAGCGGTCGAAATGAGTTTCCTCCGCCGTGTGGCTGGGCGCTCCCTTATAGATAAGGTGAGGAGCTCGGCCACACGGGGGGAGCTCGGAGTAGAGCCGCTGCTCCTCCAGCTGAGGTGGCTCGGGCATCTGTTCCGGATGCCTCCTGGGCGCCTCCCTCGGGAGGTGTTTCAAGCATGTCCCACCGGGAAGAGGCCCCGGGGAAGACCCAGGACACGCTGGAGAGACTATGTCTCTCGGCTGGCCTGGGAACGCCTTGGGATCCCCCCGGAGGAGTTAGAGGAAGTGTCTGGGGAGGAGGAAGTCTGGGAGTCCCTGCTCAGACTGCTGCCCCCGCGACCCGGCCCCGGATAAAGCGGCAGAAAATGGATGGATGGAATATTTTTACTAGATTCTAAAAAAAAAATATTTAATAAAAACACAAAATAACCTTTATTTCAGCACGGCATTAAGTCAGAATTATTAGGATTTAGTCGTGGTGCAGATGTTTCTCTACAACAGCTCACTCCTGGACGACTTGTTTCGAATAGTATAAACTACTAGACATACAAAAGTACACATATAGTAAATAAATCGTACTCTGGCGGCGCTAATAGTCTCGACACTGACGAGAAGCAGACGCCAGAGATCATCTAACAAACAAAGAGAGCAGGTCTCGTTTAAGTCTTTTTCTATTATTTACGATGGATCCGACCCAAAAATAACTCCACCCAAACGTGTTTCCAGCGTGACTCGTCTCTGTGATCGTTTGGCCTTGAACGAGACAAATTGTATCTTTTTTCTTTCCAAGTAGGCAACGTCTTGAACTATCTTTTTACATTTTGTTCATTATAAACTGTAATTTTTATCTAAACGTGTAATATTAGAGACAGGTCCAATTGACTTCCTGTTCAAAACCGCAGAAAACTGAAAAGTGAAGACCTCATAGTGACATAAACAAGTGAAGACCTCATAGTGTCATAAACAAGAGAAGACCTCATAGTGTCATAAACAAGTGAAGACCTCATAGTGTCATAAACAAGAGAAGACCTCATAGTGTCATAAACAAGTGAAGACCTCATAGTGACATAAACAAGTGAAGACCTCATAGTGACATAAACAAGTGGGGAGGACTACGAAAAGTCTGAGGAATAAAGTCTGGCGGTAATGCAACAATTGGATGCCAACCGCCATAAAACAACAACAACAACAAGTGAAGACCTCATAGTTGTTGTTGTTGTTGTTGTTGTTTTATGGCGGTTGGCATCCAAGTGTTGCATTACCGCCAGACTTTATTCCTCAGACCTCATAGTGTCATAAACAAGTGAAGACCTCATAGTGTCATAAACAAGTGAAGACCTCATAGTGACATAAACAAGTGAAGACCTCATAGTGTCATAAACAAGTGAAGACCTCATAGTGACATAAACAAGTGAAGACCTCATAGTGTCATAAACAAGTGAAGACCTCATAGTGACATAAACAAGTGAAGACCTCATAGTGTCATAAACAAGTGAAGACCTCATAGTGACATAAACAAGTGAAGACCTCATAGTGTCATAAACAAGTGAAGACCTCATAGTGACATAAACAAGTGAAGACCTCATAGTGTCATGAACAAGTGAAGACCTCATAGTGTCATAAACAAGTGAAGACCTCATAGTGACATAAACAAGTGAAGACCTCATAGTGTCATAAACAAGTGAAGACCTCATAGTGACATAAACAAGTGAAGACCTCATAGTGTCATAAACAAGTGAAGACCTCATAGTGACATAAACAAGTGAAGACCTCATAGTGTCATAAACAAGTGAAGACCTCATAGTGACATAAACAAGTGAAGACCTCATAGTGTCATAAACAAGTGAAGACCTCATAGTGACATAAACAAGTGAAGACCTCATAGTGTCATGAACAAGTGAAGACCTCATAGTGTCATAAACAAGTGAAGACCTCATAGTGACATAAACAAGTGAAAACCTCATAGTGACATAAACAAGTGAAGACCTCATAGTGTCATAAACAAGTGAAGACCTCATAGTGACATAAACAAGTGAAGACCTCATAGTGACATAAACAAGTGAAGACCTCATAGTGTCATAAACAAGTGAAGACCTCATAGTGTCATAAACAAGTGAAGACCTCATAGTGTCATAAACAAGTGAAGACCTCATAGTGACATAAACAAGTGAAGACCTCATAGTGTCATAAACAAGTGAAGACCTCATAGTGTCATAAACAAGTGAAGACCTCATAGTGACATAAACAAGTGAAGACCTCATAGTGACATAAACAAGTGAAGACCTCATAGTGTCATAAACAAGTGAAGACCTCATAGTGTCATAAACAAGTGAAGACCTCATAGTGTCATAAACAAGTGAAGACCTCATAGTGACATAAACAAGTGAAGACCTCATAGTGACATAAACAAGTGAAGACCTCATAGTGTCATAAACAAGTGAAGACCTCATAGTGTCATAAACAAGTGAAGACCTCATAGTGTCATAAACAAGTGAAGACCTCATAGTGTCATAAACAAGTGAAGACCTCATAGTGACATAAACAAGTGAAGACCTCATAGTGTCATAAACAAGTGAAGACCTCATAGTGTCATAAACAAGTGAAGACCTCATAGTGACATAAACAAGTGAAGACCTCATAGTGTCATAAACAAGTGAAGACCTCATAGTGTCATAAACAAGTGAAGACCTCATAGTGTCATAAACAAGTGAAGACCTCATAGTGTCATAAACAAGTGAAGACCTCATAGTGACATAAACAAGTGAAGACCTCATAGTGTCATAAACAAGTGAAGACCTCATAGTGTCATAAACAAGTGAAGACCTCATAGTGACATAAACAAGAGAAGACCTCATAGTGACATAAACAAGTGAAGACCTCATAGTGACATAAACAAGTGAAGACCTCATAGTGTCATAAACAAGTGAAGACCTCATAGTGTCATAAACAAGTGAAGACCTCATAGTGACATAAACAAGTGAAGACCTCATAGTGTCATAAACAAGTGAAGACCTCATAGTGTCATAAACAAGTGAAGACCTCATAGTGACATAAACAAGTGAAGACCTCATAGTGACATAAACAAGTGAAGACCTCATAGTGTCATAAACAAGTGAAGACCTCATAGTGTCATAAACAAGTGAAGACCTCATAGTGTCATAAACAAGTGAAGACCTCATAGTGACATAAACAAGTGAAGACCTCATAGTGACATAAACAAGTGAAGACCTCATAGTGTCATAAACAAGTGAAGACCTCATAGTGTCATAAACAAGTGAAGACCTCATAGTGTCATAAACAAGTGAAGACCTCATAGTGTCATAAACAAGTGAAGACCTCATAGTGTCATAAACAAGTGAAGACCTCATAGTGTCATAAACAAGTGAAGACCTCATAGTGTCATAAACAAGTGAAGACCTCATAGTGTCATAAACAAGTGAAGACCTCAAGAGAAGACCTCCAGAAAGAAGAAGATGAAGATGAAGAAGATGAAGATGAAGATGAAGAAGAAGAAGAAGAAGAAGAAGAAGAAGAAGAAGAAGAAGAAGAAGAAGAAGAAGAAGAAGAAGAAGAAGAAGAAGAAGAAGAAGAAGAAGAAGAAGAAGAAGAAGAAGAAGAAGAAGAAGAAGAAGAAGATCTCATGTGCTTTGAACTCGTGGGCTTTGAACTGAAGAATAAAGTCTAAATAAATACAGATCTGTGATTGCAGCGCCGAACATCAGAGAATAAAGCTGTGCGGCGGAAGCGCTGAACATCAAAGAAGGACACTCTGAAAGATGAAGTCAAAAGAATAAAGTCTGGCGGTAATGCAACACTTGGAATAAGAATTTTTAAAGTCTAAGGAATAAAGTCTGGCGGTAATGCAACACTCGGATGTCAACCGCCATAAAACAACAACAACAACAACAACAACAACCTCATAGTGACATAAACAAGTGAAGACCTCATAGTGTCATAAACAAGTGAAGACCTCATAGTGTCATAAACAAGTGAAGACCTCATAGTGTCATAAACAAGTGAAGACCTCATAGTGTCATAAACAAGTGAAGACCTCATAGTGACATAAACAAGTGAAGACCTCATAGTGTCATAAACAAGTGAAGACCTCATAGTGTCATAAACAAGTGAAGACCTCATAGTGACATAAACAAGTGAAGACCTCATAGTGTCATAAACAAGTGAAGACCTCATAGTGTCATAAACAAGTGAAGACCTCATAGTGTCATAAACAAGTGAAGACCTCATAGTGACATAAACAAGAGAAGACCTCATAGTGTCATAAACAAGTGAAGACCTCATAGTGTCATAAACAAGTGAAGACCTCATAGTGACATAAACAAGTGAAGACCTCATAGTGTCATAAACAAGTGAAGACCTCATAGTGACATAAACAAGTGAAGACCTCATAGTGTCATAAACAAGTGAAGACCTCATAGTGACATAAACAAGTGAAGACCTCATAGTGTCATAAACAAGTGAAGACCTCATAGTGACATAAACAAGTGAAGACCTCATAGTGTCATAAACAAGTGAAGACCTCATAGTGTCATGAACAAGTGAAGACCTCATAGTGTCATAAACAAGTGAAGACCTCATAGTGTCATAAACAAGTGAAGACCTCATAGTGACATAAACAAGTGAAGACCTCATAGTGTCATAAACAAGTGAAGACCTCATAGTGACATAAACAAGTGAAGACCTCATAGTGTCATAAACAAGTGAAGACCTCATAGTGACATAAACAAGTGAAGACCTCATAGTGTCATAAACAAGTGAAGACCTCATAGTGACATAAACAAGTGAAGACCTCATAGTGTCATGAACAAGTGAAGACCTCATAGTGTCATAAACAAGTGAAGACCTCATAGTGACATAAACAAGTGAAAACCTCATAGTGACATAAACAAGTGAAGACCTCATAGTGTCATAAACAAGTGAAGACCTCATAGTGACATAAACAAGTGAAGACCTCATAGTGACATAAACAAGTGAAGACCTCATAGTGTCATAAACAAGTGAAGACCTCATAGTGTCATAAACAAGTGAAGACCTCATAGTGTCATAAACAAGTGAAGACCTCATAGTGACATAAACAAGTGAAGACCTCATAGTGTCATAAACAAGTGAAGACCTCATAGTGTCATAAACAAGTGAAGACCTCATAGTGACATAAACAAGTGAAGACCTCATAGTGACATAAACAAGTGAAGACCTCATAGTGTCATAAACAAGTGAAGACCTCATAGTGTCATAAACATGTGAAGACCTCATAGTGTCATAAACAAGTGAAGACCTCATAGTGACATAAACAAGTGAAGACCTCATAGTGACATAAACAAGTGAAGACCTCATAGTGTCATAAACAAGTGAAGACCTCATAGTGTCATAAACAAGTGAAGACCTCATAGTGACATAAACAAGTGAAGACCTCATAGTGTCATAAACAAGTGAAGACCTCATAGTGACATAAACAAGTGAAGACCTCATAGTGTCATAAACAAGTGAAGACCTCATAGTGTCATAAACAAGTGAAGACCTCATAGTGACATAAACAAGTGAAGACCTCATAGTGTCATAAACAAGTGAAGACCTCATAGTGTCATAAACAAGTGAAGACCTCATAGTGTCATAAACAAGTGAAGACCTCATAGTGACATAAACAAGAGAAGACCTCATAGTGACATAAACAAGTGAAGACCTCATAGTGACATAAACAAGTGAAGACCTCATAGTGTCATAAACAAGTGAAGACCTCATAGTGTCATAAACAAGTGAAGACCTCATAGTGTCATAAACAAGTGAAGACCTCATAGTGACATAAACAAGTGAAGACCTCATAGTGTCATAAACAAGTGAAGACCTCATAGTGTCATAAACAAGTGAAGACCTCATAGTGTCATAAACAAGTGAAGACCTCATAGTGTCATAAACAAGTGAAGACCTCATAGTGACATAAACAAGTGAAGACCTCATAGTGACATAAACAAGTGAAGACCTCATAGTGTCATAAACAAGTGAAGACCTCATAGTGTCATAAACAAGTGAAGACCTCATAGTGACATAAACAAGAGAAGACCTCATAGTGTCATAAACAAGAGAAGACCTCATAGTGACATAAACAAGTGAAGACCTCATAGTGTCATAAACAAGTGAAGACCTCATAGTGTCATAAACAAGTGAAGACCTCATAGTGTCATAAACAAGTGAAGACCTCATAGTGACATAAACAAGTGAAGACCTCATAGTGACATAAACAAGTGAAGACCTCATAGTGTCATAAACAAGTGAAGACCTCATAGTGTCATAAACAAGTGAAGACCTCATAGTGACATAAACAAGTGAAGACCTCATAGTGTCATAAACAAGTGAAGACCTCATAGTGTCATAAACAAGTGAAGACCTCATAGTGACATAAACAAGTGAAGACCTCATAGTGACATAAACAAGTGAAGACCTCATAGTGTCATAAACAAGTGAAGACCTCATAGTGTCATAAACAAGTGAAGACCTCATAGTGTCATAAACAAGTGAAGACCTCATAGTGTCATAAACAAGTGAAGACCTCATAGTGTCATAAACAAGTGAAGACCTCATAGTGTCATAAACAAGTGAAGACCTCATAGTGTCATAAACAAGTGAAGACCTCATAGTGACATAAACAAGTGAAGACCTCATAGTGTCATAAACAAGTGAAGACCTCATAGTGTCATAAACAAGTGAAGACCTCATAGTGTCATAAACAAGTGAAGACCTCATAGTGACATAAACAAGTGAAGACCTCATAGTGACATAAACAAGTGAAGACCTCATAGTGTCATAAACAAGTGAAGACCTCATAGTGTCATAAACAAGTGAAGACCTCATAGTGTCAAAAACAAGTGAAGACCTCATAGTGTCATAAACAAGTGAAGACCTCATAGTGTCATAAACAAGTGAAGACCTCATAGTGTCATAAACAAGTGAAGACCTCAAGAGAAGACCTCCAGAAAGAAGAAGATGAAGATGAAGAAGATGAAGATGAAGATGAAGAAGAAGAAGAAGAAGAAGAAGAAGAAGAAGAAGAAGAAGAAGAAGAAGAAGAAGAAGAAGAAGAAGAAGAAGAAGAAGAAGAAGAAGAAGAAGAAGAAGAAGAAGAAGAAGAAGAAGAAGAAGAAGAAGATCTCATGTGCTTTGAACTCGTGGGCTTTGAACTGAAGAATAAAGTCTAAATAAATACAGATCTGTGATTGCAGCGCCGAACATCAGAGAATAAAGCTGTGCGGCGGAAGCGCTGAACATCAAAGAAGGACACTCTGAAAGATGAAGTCAAAAGAATAAAGTCTGGCGGTAATGCAACACTTGGAATAAGAATTTTTAAAGTCTAAGGAATAAAGTCTGGCGGTAATGCAACACTCGGATGTCAACCGCCATAAAACAACAACAACAACAACAACAACAACAACCTCATAGTGACATAAACAAGTGAAGACCTCATAGTGTCATAAACAAGTGAAGACCTCATAGTGTCATAAACAAGTGAAGACCTCATAGTGTCATAAACAAGTGAAGACCTCATAGTGTCATAAACAAGTGAAGACCTCATAGTGACATAAACAAGTGAAGACCTCATAGTGACATAAACAAGTGAAGACCTCATAGTGTCATAAACAAGTGAAGACCTCATAGTGTCATAAACAAGTGAAGACCTCATAGTGTCATAAACAAGTGAAGACCTCATAGTGTCATAAACAAGTGAAGACCTCATAGTGACATAAACAAGTGAAGACCTCATAGTGTCATAAACAAGTGAAGACCTCATAGTGTCATAAACAAGTGAAGACCTCATAGTGACATAAACAAGTGAAGACCTCATAGTGTCATAAACAAGTGAAGACCTCATAGTGTCATAAACAAGTGAAGACCTCATAGTGACATAAACAAGTGAAGACCTCATAGTGTCATAAACAAGTGAAGACCTCATAGTGACATAAACAAGTGAAGACCTCATAGTGACATAAACAAGTGAAGACCTCATAGTGTCATAAACAAGTGAAGACCTCATAGTGACATAAACAAGTGAAGACCTCATAGTGTCATAAACAAGTGAAGACCTCATAGTGTCATAAACAAGTGAAGACCTCATAGTGTCATAAACAAGTGAAGACCTCATAGTGACATAAACAAGTGAAGACCTCATAGTGTCATAAACAAGTGAAGACCTCATAGTGAC
Organism: Eucyclogobius newberryi; assembly: GCF_026437365.1. Taxonomy (NCBI): domain Eukaryota; kingdom Metazoa; phylum Chordata; class Actinopteri; order Gobiiformes; family Gobiidae; genus Eucyclogobius; species Eucyclogobius newberryi. Next base: position 6,874,147 of record NW_027315746.1, on the reverse strand, counting down.
ATAAACAAGTGAAGACCTCATAGTGACATAAACAAGTGAAGACCTCATAGTGTCATAAACAAGTGAAGACCTCATAGTGTCATAAACAAGTGAAGACCTCATAGTGTCATAAACAAGTGAAGACCTCATAGTGTCATAAACAAGTGAAGACCTCATAGTGACATAAACAAGTGAAGACCTCATAGTGACATAAACAAGTGAAGACCTCATAGTGTCATAAACAAGTGAAGACCTCATAGTGTCATAAACAAGTGAAGACCTCATAGTGACATAAACAAGTGAAGACCTCATAGTGTCATAAACAAGTGAAGACCTCATAGTGACATAAACAAGTGAAGACCTCATAGTGACATAAACAAGTGAAGACCTCATAGTGTCATAAACAAGTGAAGACCTCATAGTGTCATAAACAAGTGAAGACCTCATAGTGTCATAAACAAGTGAAGACCTCATAGTGACATAAACAAGTGAAGACCTCATAGTGACATAAACAAGTGAAGACCTCATAGTGACATAAACAAGCAGAGAATTTGCATTTTAAAGTTTAATTTGTAAAAAGTGCTACAAGACATTTTAAACGGAAACATTTTAACTTTATTGAGGACATTTTACTGCTTACATACAAACAACAATCACGCTTGAACAAATAAATCACTAGAACTCTTAATTTGTCAAATAGTTATCAGAAAGTAGGAGGATGTGGGCGGGGATAGGGGGTGGGTGAAAACAGGCCTCATTTGCAGGACAAAACAGGATTTACTCAAACATGCAGGAATCAGTGAAAATACAACTTTGACTAAACGAATGATGTGAAAACACCGATATTACACGGTTAAACGCACATTTAAACAGATGCAGCACAATATGTCCCCTTTAAAGACTGTAATTACGCAATCAAATCAAAAATTCCCCAATTCCCCGCTCACGTATTTCCAATGGATCCGAGCCAGAAAAGAAAAAAAAGCATCACATGTTTCCCGCGTGTCTCTGTCTCTCTCTGAGCATTTTAACTTCCTCATGTTTCCACTTTAACTTCCTCATGTTTCCACTTTAACTTCCTCATGTTTCCACTTTAACTTCCTCATGTTTCCACTTTAACTTCCTCATTCCCCTGGAGTCCCATCTCGCTGACGCTACGAATGTCGAATGTCGGAGGCGCGTCGGGGTGTGTCGGGTCAAGTCGGGGTGAGTCGGGGTGAGTCGGGGTCAAGTCGGGGTCAAGTCGGGGTGAGTCGGGTCAAACAGAAAGGCGCGTGAATGAGCAGAATGCGCACAGGGCGAGGCTGCGCGCGCAAAGTCTCTCCAAAGTGAAGTCCCCGCACCCTAATGCCAAGTTCAGCCCGAGTGTGCGGCCTCTTCGTCAGCAGTCTCGGGGGGATAAGATTTCAGATCCTAATTCGTTTACCGGTAATCTGATTTGGAGGGGCTTTAGTTTCTGGCGCGGGTTTGCAGATGTCATTGTTGTTGTTGTTGTTGTTGTTGTTTGGGACTGTTGATGAACTGGATCAGATTTAATTGTTCTCCAGTCAAAGCCTCGCTCAGCTGCGCCGACTCGAACACTGTCAAGTTCACCAGCGCGAAAAGGAAGTCAGGCGGCCTTGCTTTCAGAATAAGATGTCACTGTTAACGCACGTCAATCCAAATGCCCTTATTTACTAGTTTAGTCCTGGTTTAGTCCTGGTTTAGTCCTAGTTTAGTCCTGGTTTAGTCATGGTTTAGTCCTGATTTAGTCCTAGTTTAGTCCTGGTTTAGTCCTAGTTTAGTCCTGGTTTAGTCCTGATTTAGTCCTGATTTAGTCCTGATTTAGTCCTAGTTTAGTCCTGGTTTAGTCCTAGTTTAATCCTGGTTTATTCTTGGTTTAGTCCTGGTTTAATTGGCTCGTTCCATTCCATGGAACTTATTCTTATTGTTCTTGCATGGTCATTTTGCCACAACTTGGGCATTTTTGACCCCCTGAACATTGATGAAGGTCACACATGGGGTCATAAGTCACATGGGGTCATAGGTCACATGGGGACATAGGTCACACATGGGGTCATAGGTCACACATGGGGTCATAAGTCACATGGGGTCATAGGTCACATGGGGTCATAGGTCACACATGGGGTCATAAGTCACATGGTGTCATAAGTCACATGGGGTCATAGGTCACACATGGGGTCATAGGTCACACATGGGGTCATAGGCCACATGGAGTCATAGACGCGATCGGCTCGGCCTGAACTCCAATAAAATGGAGCTTGTAGAACGCACGTCTCAACAGTGGCGACTAGTTCAAAAAAGAAAAAACATGAAACTCTTAATCTTTGGCCTAGGCACATGAGACTTGGGACAGTGATAGAGTTACCTTTGACCTCTGACCTTTGAGGAGTAAAACACACCTGGAGCATCGCTCTATGATAAACAGGAAGTCAGCCATGTCGAATCAAGTGGCACCGCCACGTTTGACTTTTTTTTTTCAAAATCGTACTTGTCCTAGGTTTTTTGTCCGATCGAGCTCAAAACAACACCTTTTGCATCTAAAGACATTGAAATGTAATAAATATTCAAAATAATGTTGATATTCTTTACGGTCTCCGCGTAACACGCCCTCAAAAAAGGCTTAATTTCCTGTTTTTTCAAGGACAAGTCACGCCTATTGGAATTGATCCACGGAGCTCATATTTCACTCACTAATGTGTTTTTATGTCTGATTGGAAATAAATACCATTTAACAAATGTACTCTATAGCGCCCCCTACCCACTGTGTGAAAAACTCAACATCAGATTTGTTTGAAACTCATGGATTATATTCTCCTCGAGACGCCATGAAAAAAGTGCATTACAGATATTATATATAGATATATAGATTACAGCAGAGGCGCAATGAATGCCTTCACTTCCTCTTCCTCTTTTATTTTGATGGGACATTTCCTCTCCTGCCGCGGGCTTAGCATTAGCATTAGAGTTAGCGTTAGCATTAGCGGCGGGTCTCTGTTGCTAGGTGACGGAGGTACAGGGGGTGCAGCCAGGTCACCGAGGCTCTCTCTCCCTTTTTCCCTGCTCAGGTCAGTGCAAAAGGACCTGGATCGCCTGTGGCACTTACAAAATAAAGGCCTCTGTGTTTTACAGATACAGAAGGAGTTTTATTTTGACATAGCCTGACAGTGACAGATGATAGCCTAAAGAACTTGTTAAAAGTCCTATGTTTATTTCTGATGTTAGACCAACCCGATAATGAAAAGACGCTGAGTCAGCAATTTGGTTCGCGTCAAACTTTAATAAACTCCTCCTAAGGCGTTTCACCCACTGGCCTCAAATTGGTGTACGTCCTCTGGACAAGTGGGGCGGTCGCACGGAAAGGCGGTCGGACGGATTTAATTCTGGTTTAATCCTGATTTAGTCCTGGTCTAATTCTGGTTTAGTCCTGGTTTAGTTCCAGACTCTTTGTGTGATTGATCAGCCTTTTGTATTTTATATTCACCTAAATCTAATGTTATTTTATTATGTGGCTTCAAATTGTTGAAATTGTTGTTGAATTGTGAAGTGTGGGTCACGTGGGAGAAGAAGAAGAAAGTCTAGTCTAACTACAGGGAGGTGGTAACACTTCCCATACCAACAGCCATAAACACCAAAGAAGAAGAACAGGAAGAGTTTTATGTTGAAACCGTCTTTGGACCGGAAACGCGCTGCGCACCGCTTCCGCCTTGACGCGCGCAGCAGCAGCAACATCTCCAATTCTCCCCACACACAAACCCCAAGCCCCGCGCGCGCGGAGAGAGACAGCTCGCGCCTTTCACCGCAACGAATCACCACTTTATCTTATTTTATTTCATTTCCCACGCGCTCCTTTGATTTGGATTTTCTATTCTATTTATTTGTCACGCGCGGACATGAGCCGCATCCTTTAGGCTCGCGACACCGAGTGAAGACAATCCCCGGGCTCTGAGGAGAAGGAGGAGGAAGAGGAAGAGGAGGAATAGGAGGAGAGGAGGAGGAAGAGGAGGAGAGGAGGAGGAAGAGGAGGAGAGGAGGAGGAGAAGAGGAGGAGAAAAGGAGAAGAGGAGGAGAGGAGGAGGAAGAGGAGAAGAGGAGGAGAGAAGGAGGAAGAGGAGGAGAGGAGGAGAAGAGGAGGAGAGAAGGAGGAAGAGGAGAGGAGGAGGAGAAGAGGAGGAGGAGAGGAGGAGGAGAGGAGGAGGAGGCTGCTGCTGCTGCTGCCGGGACCGGGCGCAGGAAGATGCCTCACGGACCCCGGCAGCATCCTCGGCATCACCAGGCGCGCGCACCACTGACGCAGTCGCCATGCCGCGGTTCGGGGCCACATGGGCGGTCGCGCTGCTGCTCGTCGCGGGTCTAGGCTCGACCTTCCTCTTCTGCGAGTACCTCATCTACTTCCCCGCCATCTTCCAGTGCGCGTGGCCCGTCGTCGCGAGCCATGGCCGCGCGGCGGGGGGCGACGACGCGGTGCGCGCCATGGTGCTGTCCGACACGCACCTGCTCGGGGCCGTCGGCGGGCACTGGTTCGACAAGCTGCGGAGGTGAGAGAGTCCCAGGGCTGCTGTCCACGCCACTGTTGTTGTTGTTGTCATTGTTGTTGTTGTTGTCATTGTTGTTGTTGTTGTCATTGTTGTTGTTGTTGTCATTGTTGTTGTTGTTGTCGTCGTAGAGAATGGCAGATGGAGCGAGCTTTCCAAACCGCGCTGTGGCTCTTGAAACCAGAAATCGTCTTCATTCTTGGAGACATCTTCGACGAGGGCAAGTGGAGCTCGCAAAAGGTGAGGGACGACACGCGAAACATACGCGGAACACACGCGGAACACACGCGAAACACACGCGGAACACAGGCGAAACATACGCGAAACACACGCGGAACACAGGCGAAACACACGCGGAACACACGCGAAACACACGCGAAACACACGCGGAACACAGGCGAAACATACGCGAAACACACGCGGAACACAGGCGAAACACACGCGAAACACACGCGGAACACACGCGAAACACACGCGGAACACACGCGGAACACACGCGAAACACACGCGAAACACACGCGGAACACAGGCGAAACACACGCGAAACACACGCGGAACACAGGCGAAACACAGGCGGAACACAGGCGAAACACAGGCGGAACACACGCGAAACACAGGCGAAACACAGGCGGAACACAGGCGAAACACAGGCGGAACACAGGCGGAACACAGGCGGAACACAGGCGGAACACAGGCGAAACACGCGCCGCGCCGCTCTCCTCTCCATCCCCCGCGCGCGCGCACAAACACGCACGCGTCACGCCAGAACAAAGGATTTAAAATAACAACAATGATAAAACGGAAGCGCGTGGGTCCAGCGACACTTTTCTCCGTTTTTCTGAATCGGTCGCGGTAGATTTTTTTCCCACGCGCGCGGCGGAACTTCCACGTCCCCGTGTGTTCCCGGTACATCTCGTGTCGCTCCCGCGCGCCTCCACCTGCTGGAGCCCCGGGCCCGCTTGGTATGCACCGGGGGTCGTCACGCGCGCACGGGGCCGTCTCAGAGTTATTCCCGTTAAACGCGTTTGGAAAAAAAGGAGGAAAAGCGCGTATTAAATGCTCCGTGTTTCCTTTGTTTACCGGGGAAATGCCGCACCGGCCCCGGAAACACACGGCTCCTTATAAAAGAGTGTGAAAGGTTTAAGACGTTTATGATTCCAAAAATGATGGATAATATCGCAGTTGTTGTTTCTGCGCGATGTGAATATCGAGAGAGTCGTTTATATCGTGAAAACCGTTCAATATGATCAATAAATCTGCTTGTTTCTTTGTAGTTTTTAATTATGTTCATGTTTTGCGCTGAACTCGAGCCTCGACAAACACATTTTAGCTTTGTTAAAATATCATCCGAATATTGTTAAGAACCCAAACCATAGGCACCAGCTGTATTTGTTTTTAGCCTTGTTTATGCTAAGCTCCGTTTTACATTGCGTACAATAATAACACATTTACCACTATTACTTTATACAATCATCAATAAATACAAATGTGTATCGTGTATGAAGTGAAAGAAACTTTATTTATGTTACGCTGGGGCTGGACCAAACAGGAATAAAACAGAATGTGATTTGACGTGACGAGCAGCTGTTTTGGTGAAATTGTTACCGTATTTTCCGGAGTATAAGTCGCACCAGCCAAAAAACACATAAGTTGCACTGGAGTATGAAATGCGGTTGCAAGTGTGAACATAACAAATAATATCACATAAGTTGCTACGGAGTATAAGTATATAAGTGTAAATATAATTTGCACCCCGTCCAAAACTATGAAAAAATGTGACTTATACGGTATATTCAGTGACTTTCCGTCGCAGATTTGCTCGAAACGTGTGGTGCGTTCGCTGGCTAACGGGATTTCCCAAATTCTGACTTTTTCCCAAAAATGCCCTGGAACATAATCCAGCTGGTATTTTGTGACTGGAGCCGGTCGAGGGGCTTTTCACGCCACGTCCTAGATCCGCTCTGGTACAACAAAGATAATCAGATGGATAAACACAGCAAAAAGTGCATCTGAGCGACACTTTTAAACTGACAATAATCTATTTAACATGTTTGACACGTTTGCTGAATATTTATATTGGTTTAGCCTGCGCTTTAGCATTAGCCACATGTAAATATTAGAACCACATGTTAATATTAGCCACATGTTATTGTTAGCCACATGTTATGTTAACATTAGCCACATGTAAATATTACAAACGCATGTTAACATTAGCCACATGTTATTGTTAGCCACATGTTATGTTAACATTAGCCACATGTAAATATTACAAACACATGTTAGCATTAGCCACATGTAAATATTACAAACACATGTTAATATTAGCCACATGTTATTGTTAGCCACATGTTATGTTAACATTAGCCACATGTAAATATTACAAACACATGTTAACATTAGCCACATGTAAATATTACAAACACATGTTAACATTAGCCACATGTTATTGTTAGCCACATGTTATGTTAACATTAGCCACATGTAAATATTACAAACACATGTTAACATTAGCCACATGAAAATATTACAAACACATGTTAACATTAGCCACATGAAAATATTAGAACCACATGTTAACATTAGCCACATGTTATTGTTAGCCACATGTTATGTTAACATTAGCCACATGTAAATATTACAAACACATGTTAACATTAGCCACATGTTATTGTTAGCCACATGTTATGTTAACATTAGCCACATGTAAATATTACAAACACATGTTAACATTAGCCACATGTTATTGTTAGCCACATGTTATTGTTATTGTTAGCCACATGTTATTGTTAGCCACATGTTATTGTTAGCCACATGTTGACATTAGCCACATATTAACGTTAGAACCACATATTAACATTAGCCACATGTTAACGTTAGCCACATATTAACGTTAGAACCACATGTTAACGTTAGCCACATATTAACGTTAGAACCACATGTCAACGCAATGGACGATTTTTCGGCGATTTGAGAACGTAGGCGGAAGTGCACATGCCACTCCCCCGTGCGGACTGATACAACACACACGTGCGTTTGTTTATTAGCGCAACGGAGCGCATCGCATCTCTCGTCTCCCGTAGATTTCTGTCTCTTCTGAATCAACTCGAACTGTCTTTCTCCGTCTTCATTTTGTCCTGTACACTGAGGGAACTATATTATGATAGATCCATGCACTTAGGCACGCGGAAACGTAGGGACGAACCTGACGCGGCTGCAGGTGAGCGATAGGTGCGTTTTATGATTGATACGTGGCAGGACTAATCGGCAGTCCACGCCACGAGGAAATAAGAGTCAGATTTGGGCCAAAAAAATCTTTAACGTTAGCCACATGTTATTGTTAGCCACATGTTGACATTAGCCACATGTTAACGTCAGCCTGCGCTTTAGCATTAGCCACATGTTAACATTAGCCACATTTTATCGTTAGCCACATGTTAACTTCAGCCTGCGCTTTAGCATTAGCCACATGTTAACATTAGCCACATGTTATCGTTAGCCACATGTTAACTTCAGCCTGCGCTTTAGCATTAGCCACATGTTAACATTAGCCACATGTTATTGTTAGCCACATGTTAACGTCAGCCTGCGCTTTAGCATTAGCCACATGTTAACATTAGCCACATGTTAACATTAGCCACATGTTATCGTTAGCCACATGTTAACGTCAGCCTGCGCTTTAGCATTAGCCACATGTTAACGTTAGCCTGCGCTTTAGCATTAGCCACATGTAAACGTTAGCCACATTGTTAACGTTAGCCGCAGAACTCGTTACGTTGTCGTCGCCGGAAACGCAGCGACAGATGCTTTTCCCGCCCTTTTCAGGCTCTGAGTGAGTGACAGGTGGATTCAACCAATCACAGCGAAGTGTGACCTCTCAGAAGATAAGACTTGTGACCTCTTCATGGCAGATATAAAAACACTTAAGGGGCTTCCACACGGCCGCGGCCGAAGCGTCCAGTTTACATTCAAAGTCTATGGTAAACGCGCGTCGAGCGCGTAGTGCGTTATCCGCGGTGCGATTTCTTCGTTTTTGCGGCGCGATTGGTGTGTTTTTTTACGCTCTCGATGCTTTGAGTGCGCGTATGAGCCGGCCGAGGCGACGAAAGCGGCTAACGCGACGCGTTCAGATATGTTGAGGTCTCTGCAGCTGAAGCGTAGCAGCCGCCGCAGCAGCCAATCAGAGCTGACGCTCCAGTGACGTACGTTCGTACGTATTGCCCCTTGCATTTCCGGTATTCCCCATGGAATTCCCCAAGAAGCGCCACTTTTTCCTTCTTCGTCAACAATGGCAGACGAAAGACTGATTGTGGCCGTGTGTGGGAGAAAGGAGCTGTACGATGTATTCACGGTGGAAAACAGAGACAGAAACAAGTCCGGCGCCTCCGTGTGAGAGTTTAGAAAACCAAAAACGCTCTCGATATCCGCCATTTTATACAATGAACAAACAACTCCACTGCTCTTGCGACAACACCTCTACTGCGCATGTGCGCAGACAGCTCAAGCGCCGCACTGTGTACAGTGGCCGGGGCGTCGATAGCGCGCGTCTGGTGCGTAAACCTTTCAAATGTACACTCAAATTCTGCGTCGGGCGCGTTTAGGCGTCTGTACGTAGCTTTAGGATATTGACATTCGGTTCTGTTTGAGCGATGTTTGTTTGTTGCCTTTGTGACGTTTGAGTTCCACACATAATGGAGCTGTTGTCAGGGCAACAGCGCCGGTCGAACTGGGTTGTCCAGAAAATCTACTTCCTCTTTCACATGGACATGTGAAGTAAGGCTTTGTCCTCACTAAATTGTGTACATTTCGTTTTATTTAACTAACCTTTTGGCTCTGAAGTTACATTTAAGACATTTTTGATGCAGATTAATCTTCAATAGTTAAATAACAACGTAAACAACTGATTTATTAACGATATTCGACGCTTGACAACATTTTCTGTTGAGTTTGTTGGTGGCTTTATGGTCTTAATTTGCAATAAATAAACACGCTATTTGTCAGTCCTTCAAAATATCAAGTGTATGTAATATTAGGTATAGTTTTAAGTGTGTTTAAAGCGCCCCCTACAGGTCGGACGACTCATTGAACTAAAATGCAGTTAAGATAAATATATTTAGAATTTTGATAGAAATTATAATTAATGTTTAGAGAATCAAAAAGTTGTTTCTTTGCGCAAATTCTGCCTAAACTTTTACTGGAATGAGTGTCCCTGGTGTGATGTCACTTCCTGTCATTTTTCTACAGATTTTTCAACGTTTTCTCCACAAACACCTGCTCGATCGGTGTAAAACTATAATGTTTATTTTAGGGCTGGGCAAGTTAACGCGTTATTATCGCGTTAACTCATCACTTATTTAACGCGCTCAATTATTTTAACGCGCGTTAACGCAGGTCGGATTCCCCTGGTCCAGTTCTAAAGCCTCGTACAGAGCGCTGCGCCCGACGCAGAATTTGAGCGCGTGAACATTAGAAAGACAAACGCACCGGACGCACGTTCTCGACTCATGTCCGTAAAATACACTCAGCAGCAGACGTGCGTCCGAGTCGTCCTGCACATGCTCAGTAGAGTCGAGTCGTCCTGCACATGCTCAGTGGAGTGGAGTCGTCCTGCACATGCTCAGTGGAGTGGAGTCGTCCTGCACATGCTCAGTAGAGTCGAGTCGTCCTGCACATGCTCAGTGGAGTGGAGTCGTCCTGCACATGCTCAGTGGAGTGGAGTCGTCCTGCACATGCTCAGTGGAGTGGAGTCGTCCTGCACATGCTCAGTGGAGTGGAGTCGTCCTGCACATGCTCAGTGGAGTGGAGTCGTCCTGCACATGCTCAGTGGAGTCGAGTCGTCCTGCACATGCTCAGTAGAGTCGAGTCGTCCTGCACATGCTCAGTGGAGTGGAGTCGTCCTGCACATGCTCAGTGGAGTGGAGTCGTCCTGCACATGCTCAGTAGAGTGGAGTCGTCCTGCACATGCTCAGTGGAGGAGAGTCGTCCTGCACATGCTCAGTGGAGGAGAGTCGTCCTGCACATGCTCAGTGGAGTCGAGTCGTCCTGCACATGCTCAGTGGAGTCGAGTCGTCCTGCACATGCTCAGTGGAGGAGAGTCGTCCTGCACATGCTCAGTGGAGGAGAGTCGTCCTGCACATGCTCAGTGGAGTGGAGTCGTCCTGCACATGCTCAGTGGAGTCGAGTCGTCCTGCACATGCTCAGTGGAGTCGAGTCGTCCTGCACATGCTCAGTGGAGTCGAGTCGTCCTGCACATGCTCAGTGGAGGAGAGTCGTCCTGCACATGCTCAGTGGAGTCGAGTCGTCCTGCACATGCTCAGTGGAGGAGAGTCGTCCTGCACATGCTCAGTGGAGTCGAGTCGTCCTGCACATGCTCAGTAGAGTCGAGTCGTCCTGCACATGCTCAGTGGAGGAGAGTCGTCCTGCACATGCTCAGTGGAGGAGAGTCGTCCTGCACATGCTCAGTGGAGGAGAGTCGTCCTGCACATGCTCAGTGGAGTCGAGTCGTCCTGCACATGCTCAGTAGAGTCGAGTCGTCCTGCACATGCTCAGTGGAGGAGAGTCGTCCTGCACATGCTCAGTGGAGTCGAGTCGTCCTGCACATGCTCAGTAGAGTCGAGTCGTCCTGCACATGCTCAGTAGAGTCGAGTCGTCCTGCACATGCTCAGTGGAGGAGAGTCGTCCTGCACATGCTCAGTGGAGGAGAGTCGTCCTGCACATGCTCAGTGGAGTCGAGTCGTCCTGCACATGCTCAGTGGAGTCGAGTCGTCCTGCACATGCTCAGTGGAGGAGAGTCGTCCTGCACATGCTCAGTGGAGTCGAGTCGTCCTGCACATGCTCAGTGGAGGAGAGTCGTCCTGCACATGCTCAGTGGAGTCGAGTCGTCCTGCACATGCTCAGTGGAGTCGAGTCGTCCTGCACATGCTCAGTGGAGGAGAGTCGTCCTGCACATGCTCAGTGGAGGAGAGTCGTCCTGCACATGCTCAGTGGAGGAGAGTCGTCCTGCACATGCTCAGTGGAGTCGAGTCGTCCTGCACATGCTCAGTAGAGTCGAGTCGTCCTGCACATGCTCAGTGGAGGAGAGTCGTCCTGCACATGCTCAGTGGAGTCGAGTCGTCCTGCACATGCTCAGTAGAGTCGAGTCGTCCTGCACATGCTCAGTAGAGTCGAGTCGTCCTGCACATGCTCAGTGGAGGAGAGTCGTCCTGCACATGCTCAGTAGAGTCGAGTCGTCCTGCACATGCTCAGTGGAGGAGAGTCGTCCTGCACATGCTCAGTAGAGTCGAGTCGTCCTGCACATGCTCAGTAGAGGAGAGTCGTCCTGCACATGCTCAGTGGAGGAGAGTCGTCCTGCACATGCTCAGTGGAGGAGAGTCGTCCTGCACATGCTCAGTGGAGGAGAGTCGTCCTGCACATGCTCAGTGGAGGAGAGTCGTCCTGCACATGCTCAGTGGAGGAGAGTCGTCCTGCACATGCTCAGTGGAGGAGAGTCGTCCTGCACATGCTCAGTGGAGGAGAGTCGTCCTGCACATGCTCAGTGGAGGAGTTGTGCTGCGCTGCTTTTCTCGTGGTGTAAATGGAGTTTAATGTTTGCTTTGGTTTATTAACTTTACAAAGTCAGCGGCTATAGGCGCCAGCCGAGGCAACCCGCCGGGGGCCCGCGTGAGCAGGTCCTGCCGGGGGCCCTCGTGAGCAGGTCCCGCCGGGGGCCCGCCGGGGGCCCGCGTGAGCAGGTCCCGCCGGGGCCCTCGTGAGCAGGTCCCGCCGGGGGCCCGCCGGGGGCCTGCGTGAGCAGGTCCTGCCGGGGGCCCGCGTGAGCAGGTCCTGCCGGGGGCCCGCGTGAGCAGGTCCCGACGGGCGCCGCAGCTGGGGAGATCCTTGAGAAGGGCCGGTGCGCGTCTATCATCTGAAAACGTGAATAATCTGGTGCCTTAGCAACTGGCTTAGTGCAGAGGAGTAAAAAAACACCCAGTTTTAGGAATCTACAAACTTTTCTGGTTCTTTTCAACGCCCTGACAGTGGCAATAAGCTTTAGTTTTGTGTTTGATAACATTGTTTAAGTTAAAATATACACAATGTATTTATTTGAATTGAACTGGTTAAGTGTTCGTTGGCACAACTAATGTTCTGGCGCTTTAGTGTCTAAGAATTCTAAGAATGTACAAACTGTACTGAAGTGTTTCCTGGTTCTGCTGCTCCTAAAATGTGTTTTGAGTGTCTAATGTTTCATGAGATTACAATGTTTCTGACGTTACCTCTGAAGTGGCCTGTTCATCTTTAATGATTGTGGCTCAGGATTTTGTGGAAAGTGAATACTTAATATTTTATTTAACTGCTACTGAATAAAAATGCTGATGCACTTTACACTTCTTTTGAATTCATTTTGAATTTTGCACGTCAAAATGCGATTAATCGTGATTAATCAGGGAAATAATGCGATTAATCGCAATTAAAAAATGTAACCGTTGCCCAGCCCTAGTTTATGTACAACAGGTATAAATACACCAAATAAAGTCAAAATAGAACATAGGCCCTTTAATCCTGTCACAGTTTCACTGTCGCTCTGGTCGTTGCTGCTTTGACTCGTTCATTATTCACACGCTTCATTCAGAATTACTCTCCGAATGTCGACTGTCGGTTGTAAAACGCGTCTCTCCAGATGCTCAAGTCCTGTTTCACAGCGTCGTTTGAAATGAAAGGCCGAGGCGTTCTCATGGCGACTGTCTCGGCCAATCGGAGCGCAGACGGTGGACCGGGGCGCCGTGATTGGACGAGAGCTGTCGATGCGTCTTCAGTTTACAAGGGAATACGTCTGATACAGGATTGTGATCTGGCAACGAGAAGGCTTTTCACGCACTGTTATAGATAAACCAGGACTAAACCTGGACTAAACCTGGACTAGACCAGGACTAGACCAGGACTAGACCAGGACTAGACCAGGACTAAACCAGGACTAAACCAGGACTAAACCAGGACTAGACCAGGACTAGACCAGGACTAGACCAGGACTAAACCAGGACTAAACCAGGACTAAACCTGGACTAGACCAGGACTAGACCAGGACTAGACCAGGACTAAACCAGGACTAGACCAGGACTAAACCAGGACTAAACCAGGACTAAACCTGGACTAGACCAGGACTAGACCAGGACTAGACCAGGACTAAACCAGGACTAAACCTGGACTAAACCTGGACTAGACCAGGACTAGACCAGGACTAGACCAGGACTAAACCAGGACTAAACCAGGACTAAACCTGGACTAGACCAGGACTAAACCAGGACTAAACCTGGACTAGAACAGGATTAAACCAGGACTAAACCAGGACTAAACCTGGACTAAACCAGGACTAAACCTGGACTAAACCAGGACTAAACCTGGACTAAACCTGGACTAGACCAGGACTAGACCAGGACTAAACCAGGACTAAACCAGGACTAAACCTGGACTAGACCAGGACTAAACCAGGACTAAACCAGGACTAAACCTGGACTAGAACAGGATTAAACCAGGACTAAACCAGGACTAAACCTGGACTAGACCAGGACTAAACCAGGACTAAACCTGGACTAGAACAGGATTAAACCAGGACTAAACCAGGACTAAACCTGGACTAAACCAGGACTAAACCTGGACTAAACCAGGACTAAACCTGGACTAAACCTGGACTAGACCAGGACTAAACCAGGACTAAACCAGGACCAAACCTGGACTAAACCTGGACTAGACCAGGACTAGACCAGGACTAGACCAGGACTAAACCAGGACTAAACCAGGACTAAACCTGGACTAGACCAGGACTAGACCAGGACTAGACCAGGACTAAACCAGGACTAGACCAGGACTAAACCAGGACTAAACCAGGACTAAACCTGGACTAGACCAGGACTAGACCAGGACTAGACCAGGACTAAACCAGGACTAAACCTGGACTAAACCTGGACTAGACCAGGACTAGACCAGGACTAGACCAGGACTAAACCAGGACTAAACCAGGACTAAACCTGGACTAGAACAGGATTAAACCAGGACTAAACCAGGACTAAACCTGGACTAGACCAGGACTAAACCAGGACTAAACCTGGACTAGAACAGGATTAAACCAGGACTAAACCAGGACTAAACCTGGACTAAACCAGGACTAAACCTGGACTAAACCTGGACTAGACCAGGACTAGACCAGGACTAAACCAGGACTAAACCAGGACTAAACCTGGACTAGACCAGGACTAAACCAGGACTAAACCAGGACTAAACCTGGACTAGAACAGGATTAAACCAGGACTAAACCAGGACTAAACCTGGACTAGACCAGGACTAAACCAGGACTAAACCTGGACTAGAACAGGATTAAACCAGGACTAAACCAGGACTAAACCTGGACTAAACCAGGACTAAACCTGGACTAAACCAGGACTAAACCTGGACTAAACCTGGACTAGACCAGGACTAAACCAGGACTAAACCAGGACCAAACCTGGACTAAACCTGGACTAGACCAGGTCTAGAACATGATTAAACCAGGACTAAACCAGGACTAAACCTGGACTAGACCAGGACTAAACCAGGACTAAACCTGGACTAGAACAGGACTAAACCAGGACTAAACCTGGACTAGAACAGGACTAAACCAGGACTAAACCTGGACTAGAACAGGACTAAACCAGGATTAAACCAGGACTAAACCTGGACTAGACAAAGACTAAACCAGGACTAAACCTGGACTAAACCAGGACTAAACCAGGACTAAACCAGGACTAAACCTGGACTAAACCTGGACTAGACCAGGACTAGAACAGGATTAAACCAGGACTAAACCAGGACTAAACCTGGACTAGACCAGGACTAAACCAGGACTAAACCTGGACTAGAACAGGACTAAACCAGGACTAAACCTGGACTAAACCAGCACTAGATGAGGTCTAAACCAGGACTAAACCTGGACTAAACCAGGACTAAACCAGGACTAAACCAGGACTAAACCAGGACTAGAACAGGACTAAACCAGGACCAGACAAAGACTAAACCAGGACTAAACCTGGCTAAACCTGGACTAGATGAGGACTAAACCAGGACTAGAACAGGACTAAACCAGGACTAGACAAGGACTAAACCAGGACTAAACCTGGACTAGATGAGGACTAAACCAAGGCTGGAACAGGACCTAAACCTGGACTTGAACAGGACCTAAACCAGGACTAGACAAGGACTAAACCAGGACTAGATGAGGACTATACCAGGACTAAACCTGGACTAAACCGGGACTAAACCGGGACTAAACCGGGACTAGATGAGGACTAAACCGGGACTAAACCAGGACTAAACCAGGACTAAACCAGGACTAAACCGGGACTAGATGAGGACTAAACCAGGACTAAACCAGGACTAAACCAGGACTAAACCAGGACTAAACCAGGACTAGATGAGGACTAAACCAGGACTAAACCAGGACTAAACCAGGACTAGATGAGGACTAAACCAGGACTAAACCAGGACTAAATCAGGACTAAACCAGGACTAAACCAGGACTAGATGAGGACTAAACCAGGACTAAACCAGGACTAAACCAGGACTAGATGAGGACTAAACCAGGACTAAACAGGGCTAAATCGGACTTTAAGTTTATTGTGTCATTGGCATAATAAAGTTAAATTATTATAGTTTATTGTGATGTTTTTCCTGATCACACAGAAAGACTCAACTCGTGCTGTTAGAAGTACTACATTGTGTTACCAAAGTAAAAGTACATATCCAGGAGCAAAATGACTATATTATATATTTTGAAGTACCTGTTTAAAATGTATTTCAAGAGTAAAAATGTTAAATATTTTACACAGATTTTGTGAAGCGTTAAAGCATCAAATGTCGTGATAATTGTGCCGATCACAATGATACTTGAGCTAAATTTGAATCCGTTTCTTAAATTCTCTAGTGAATTTTATGCATATTTTTTGTTTGCTCAAATTTGGGCTTGAACTCAAAACGCTTCACACAGAATGTCACAGTGAATGTGCCAAAAATCACCCTCAAACCACATAAAAAGTACAAATCCTGCCCTCAAATATAGTCAAGAGTATCCTCTAGAGAAGTACACATACACTTATTTATTAGCACCGGTACTTTATTTTGTACTTTTATGATTTGTTACTTTCCACCACTTTCACTCAGAAACATCCATTTCTCTTCTTTTATCTTGTCTTTTTGGTGCACGTCTCACAGCGTCACATAAATATGGAGAACATGTAGTAATGTTATTCCCGTTTGGATTAAAGCGCTGCATTTTTGAACATTTCATGAACATGTTTTTCAAAATTGTCACTTTCATATGGCTGGATAAATGCCTCGGGATGCTAATTAGCGTGGAGCGCGGGGACCCGACAGAGCCACGGCGCTAATTAAAGGCAGCGCCGGCGAAGCACAGACGCCGGCAGATAAATAAATAGATAAATAAATAAGGATTCTGATTGAATTGTCGGTCTCTCGTGCCACGCTCAGGTGCACGATTCAATGATGATGAAGAGTGTCCCTGTTGGGCGTCCGTAGAGGCGACTGCGTAACCTATGGAGACCGTCTTAATGAGGCGCCCTGGAGAAGCGGCGTTAGCATCGTGAGCTAAAGCTTAACGAGGCAGGGAAACAGAGACAGGCATGTTTGTTCTGTTTAAAAGAGACATATTGTGCTTTTAATGAACTATGACATGAGCTTTAAAGAACTATGACATAAATAAACCATCATTTGATGTTTTCTTCATTGTAAATTGCAATTAAAACGACTAGAATAGAAACAGGTCCATTCACTTCCTGTTCCACACTGCAGAACTGATAAGCTCCGCCCTAACAAGAGGCAGATTGTCATTTACATGTTTTCAATTTTTAAAAGCAACTCTGAGTAAACCTATGGTGAGGAAAGACTGGTTAAAAGCTCATTAAAGTTGATTTTGCATAATTTGTCCCCTTTAAAAGCTTTATAAGTGCAAACTAAAGTCAACAAATAATTTCCAACTAAAAGATCTGAGGCAAATACACAAAGTCCGCGACATGTTTCCCTTGTGTTTCGGCCTCTTGTAAATCCCTTAGACTTTTGGCCCATTTTGTTTTCTCTTCCACTTCAGCACAACTTCCTCGTTCTCCCGGAGTCAAATCTGATCCGCGCGACGAGAATTGCGGTTGGCGATCAGATCTGACGTTCATCGCGCTGCACATTTTGAACGCGCCGTTCGCATTAACGCCGCGAGAAGCCTGGAAATATGCGCCGCTAAAACCGACACAAGGGCCGCCGCGCGCGTTTCAGAGCACGTTTGTTAGTCCCTACAGCCTAACTACCTACTCTACTAGCCTAACTATCATTAAAATGCTCCGAAATTATGTCCAAATTATCCAGTTTTTCCTTTACGTCACGCATTTCGACGAAAAAACTAGCGACACATTTTGGTAGCTGAGGCTCTGTTCACGTTTGATGGCGAAACGTTGGAAATACAGACAGTCGTTGAAGCGTGCAGAGGTAGTTTGAGTGATGCTAAAGCGCGTGAATGTAGCTCGCTAAAGAAGAGCACTCGTCTTCTGCGCGGGAGTCCTGGATTCAAGACCCTCTCCTGTGCGTTTGATTGGTTTTTTATCGGTTTTCACTCTTCTGAAGTGAAGTTCAGTGGGTTTTTTCATGGCGTATGTTATTGACTAAATATTAATGGCCGCCGCGAGTCTGTTAGCACGTTAGCGGTCAACACGCAGCACGCCGCGTCATGTGCTTTGGCAGAAAACGCTCGCAAATCAATAAAGTAAAGGTGTTGGTTTGCAGTGGCAGTGGTGTGTCCCAGGTGTGAGTCAAGGTGAACGCCCCCTCGTCTCGGTTGATGGTGCCTGAGTTCAGTTCTATTTCAAAAGCGACTTGATTTCGAGCATCATTTCTGGAGCGAACGCAACGTCGGTCGATTCAACGTGATCCCGAGGACTAAAAGATGTAAAAGAGTGATAGTTTTAGAAGAGAAAAATAAGTAGTTTCAGTTTAATTTACAAAAAAGTGCACCTAAACGTAAAGTGCTTTTTGTCGGGCTGTTTTTGTCACTTTACTTTATCATTTTGTTTTGTTGATTTCATAAAGCTTGATGTTCATTTCGAGGTCTAATATCTAATTGTCAATGAATTTATGGCAAAGTTACAGTCGATTCGATTTGAGTTTTGTTAAAGTAAAACATACAGAAGTAAAGAACATACAAAAATCGAGGTGTTTAAAAATGTACTTTAAGCGTATAAAGTGAAAGTAGCGGCCATAGATTTCGAGAACTGTTAAATGAGATGATTTTGAGTCAATTCCAAGCAGTTTTCAAATTTTTCTGGCGATTTTTATGTGAATATTTTTGTTTTCTCAAAGCAGGGACTTGAACTCAAAACCTTTGTGCAGGATGTCACCACGAACACGCTAAAAAAGAACCTTTCAAATCTAAATACAA
This sequence comes from Eucyclogobius newberryi, assembly GCF_026437365.1. Taxonomy (NCBI): domain Eukaryota; kingdom Metazoa; phylum Chordata; class Actinopteri; order Gobiiformes; family Gobiidae; genus Eucyclogobius; species Eucyclogobius newberryi. The sequence continues at coordinate 6,855,193 of NW_027315746.1, read as the reverse complement.
AAAGTACTTTCTACATTCAAAATGTAGTGGAGTAGAAAGTACAGATTCCTGCTTTTAAATAAAGTCAAGTAAAAAAAAAAAGTATCTGCTGTAAAATGAGTGAAGTACAAATACCTTGGACTTTTGGAGGAAGAAATTGGGCTTTTTTTGTGTCTTTTTTATGATAAGAAAATCAATACTGAAAGCCAAGAAAAACAATAATAATCATGCCAAAATTAAGTATTTTTTGTTCATTATTAAGGCCAAAAAATAAAGAAATCTGGCTGTTATTGTCACATTTAACTTTATTTTGTCTTTATTTTGTCTTCATTTTCATAAAGTCGGTCACAAACTTGAGAAACAGTCACACGTCAGACCTATAAGTCGCACTGGAGTATAAGTCGCACTGGAGTATAAGTCGCATTGGAGTATAAGTCGCACTGGAGTATAAGTCGCACTGGAGTATAAATTGCACTGGAGTATAAGTCGCACTTGAGTATAAGTCGCACTGGAGTATAAGTCGCACTGGAGTATAAGTCGCACTGGAGTATAAGTCGCACTGGAGTATAAGTCGTTCTGGAGTATAAGTCGCACTGGAGTATAAGTCGCTCTGGAGTATAAGTCGCACTGGAGTATAAGTCGCACTGGAGTATAAGTCGCTCTGGAGTATAAGTCGCACTGGAGTATAAGTCGCACTGGAGTATAAGTCGCACTGGAGTATAAGTCGCACTGGAGTATAAGTCGCTCTGGAGTATAAGTCACACTGGAGTATAAGTCGCACTGGAGTATAAGTCGCACCCCGGCTAAAACTATGTAAAAAAAAAAAAGTGCGATTTATAATCCGGAAAATACAGTAATCGTCAAATAGTTTTTTGTCTCACACAATATTCGCAACGCTAAACTTTGACACGTTGCCATGGCGAGATTGTGGCGCAGAAACCCTGACCCGCTGTGTGTGTGTGTGTGTGTGTGTTTCCGCAGCACTGGGAGGACGACGTGCGGCGCTTCCACAGGATGTTCAGACACTCCACGGACACTGAGCTCGTCGTCCTGGTGGGAAACCACGACATCGGGTTCCACTACGAGTAAGACTTTCAGACCCCAAAGCTGGACTAAACCAGACCTAAAATGACTTATCCTAACCCAGGAAGTACTTTAGATGTATTATAAACTGTGACAAATATGATCCTCTGCACTACATTTGAGTGACGTGTGCAGTTTAACCTGTCATAAGTAGATTTTAGTAGTATTTTTAGAAGTACACGTGCTCCTGTACCTGTACTTTTACTTAAGTAACACAAGTGAGTTCTTCTTCCACAGTCAAATCGAGCGTTTTATCTCAAAATCGTCAGTAATTCATAGTTTTCATTAGTTTGCTTTGGATCGGATCGTTTTTGTCTGAAAGTGTTTCTTTATCTGAATTTCTGAAAGTTACCTTTATGACTAAGTATAATTCAGGTACGCTATAGTTTTTATTTGACTTCTTAAGGTGAGACGCTGCAGGTGAAAAGGAAACAATCTTACATTTATAAAGAAAATGCACAAATCATGTCATGTTTTCATTTAAGAGGCGTTTGAATAAAGAAAATGGACAGAGCCAGGTTTAAATTTCTTGCTTCATTTTGTACAATATTATTTACAAAAAAAAACAAGGGATTTATTTAAGTTTTTTACTTAGTTTTTGAGTAAGACAGATCTGACTGAAAATCGCAGTAAACACTATATTTTTACCACATTTTTTAGACCTCAAACTTTAATAAATCAGACCAAGATATTATCATTTTCTCTTCTTTTAAGTCTTTATGAGAGGAAAAGGCTTTTTAGAAACTGACTCTGAAGTTACAATGTCCCAGAGAAACCGATGGCTGAAGTGTATAATATAATATAACATAATATAAGCTCCATTAAGTATTAAAATCGCATATTAAAGTATTTTCCTCTTAACAAATACAGTCTGCTCTGGAAACATCGCCTGAGTTTGACCTTCGCTCCACTGAACTGTGAAGCAAACCAAACAAACAGACTTTAAACGAGTTGTGCAACTGTTGATTAAACTCTTTATTAATGCTGATAAGTCACGGGAAATTCAACCAGCGACCATTCTATTACTGCACCAAATATAACTACAAATGATGCAAGTATGTGTATTTTATTGGTTTATTTGTTGCTTTTTTTAAAGCGTCTACACAAAGTAACCTAGGTTGTCATCAGCGGAGGGCAATTTACCACTAACAATCGAACTATAACATATGAGATATCATAAAACCTTCATATACATAACCTGTATTGTCTTCCTCACTCACCAAAATAGCGGATCACAATTAGATTTTTATTTTTATTAGTGTTCTACAATATATTACAAAAGTTAAAGTCTTAAATCTGGCTGAAATGTAAAGCTTTTTGGATAAAAATGTTGAAAAAGGCTGATTTTCTTCATTATTTTCCATTTTTAGTCTAAATTAGCCTTTAGTCTGTAGTCTTTTCTCTTTGCTTGTCCCTCTTCTTGAAAACAATAGTTGCATTTGTGAAGAACTTTTCCACAGCCGATTGCGTCATGTCATTGGCATTATAATTGTCGTAACCCTGGCAACAGAAGTGGCAGCGTTTGCTCGGATCACGTCTCCAGGAACTTCTCCAACTGGTTTGACAATCTTCAATCTCGGTCGGGCTTTTGTCAGAACGTCTCGGCGACAAACGGAACAAAACGAACGCGCTCGAGAAACGTTTGTCGAGCAAAGCGGGAAAATCATTTAAAACTCTACTTAATCCAACTTCTGCTTGAAATGCAGATGGAAACGCCTTGTTTTTTGGAGTCTTTTTGGTTTTCTTGACTCATACATTTGACACGGAAAGGAGTGGAAACCGGTTCAGTCACACGCCTTTTCTGTGAGTGAAGTGTAAAGTATGTGGTAGTCTCGCTGTTACCATGGCAGGAAGTGGTTTGAACACACACGTGAGGCCTTGAGGTGGAAAATGTTGAACTGATAAGTGTGTATAAAGGGCTGTGCAATAAGTCACATTTAATTTAATTTCATTTAATTTAATTTATTTTAATTTAATTTAATTCAATTCAATTAAATTTAATTTAGTTTGATTTAATTTAATCTAATTTTATTTTATTTTATTTCATTTAATTTTTATTTTATTTATTTTTTACTATTTCTATTAGAACATAAATCAACACAAAAACTGGACCAGGTAGAACAATAAGGTGAGTAAAGGAGTAAAAGTAGAAAATAAGAATTGTTTTTGAAATTTGTCTATTTTTACGTTGAGTCCAAAGGTTCTTTTCCCCCTTGTGTCTGTGATGATCTTAGTCCAGTTCTTAATGGTCAGAGCAGTTTGAGTCTCTTCTTGGTCATGAGTGTGTTCCAAAGGTCAAAGGTATCAATCCCCTGTGTCCACGGCGGGTTTTTGAGGCCCAACTACATTATTCCAAAATGTTATGGGATTGTGCCACTGAGTCAGCTCGAACAGTCTTTCTTTGTCTTCATTTTGTCCCGTACACTGAGGGAACTATATTATGATAGATCCATGCGCTTAGACACAGGGAAACGTGGGGACGAGCCGGAGGAGGCTGCAGGTGAACGAGGCTCTGCAGGTGAGCAGTAGTCGAGTTCTATGATTGACACGTGACAGGACTAATCGACAGTCCACGCTACGAGGAAATTAGACTCAGATTTGGGCCAAAAAAATCGTCCATTCAACCTTTAATAAGAATCACACCTTAAAGATTTGAGCTTTGTGTGTCTGTTTCCGCAGAATGGACTGGTTCAAACTGCAGAGGTTCGAGAAAGTCTTCAACGCTTCGTCCACGAGGATGGTCACCAAAAAGGGCGTCAAGTAAGTCGGCCATTTTGTCTGATTTCTTCTGTTTTTGTTTTGTTTGTAAAAGTCCGACTCGGGCTAGAAAACCAACTTAAAACAACTGTAAAATCTGGATGATTCCTTATTCTTCACAGTCGCTAAACAAAACTTTTAAAACATAATGATCAACATCAGAAGGAGGACAGAGTAATTAAGCTTGTGGATGTGCATAATGAACGTATTTCCGGAGTATAAGTCGCACCAGCCAAAAAAATGCATAATAGAGAAGAAAAAAACATATATAAGTCGCACTGGAGTATGAAATGCTGCTGTAAGTGTGAAAATAACAAATAATATCACATATAAGTCGCTCCAGAGTATAAGTATATAAGTATAAATATAAGTACAAGTCGCACCCCGGCCAAAACTATGAAAAAAGGTGCGACTTATAGTCCAGAAAATACGGTACGCTGTTTCAGGAAATCTTTCTGAATTCAAACACTTTACTCAATTTACGGTTTGTTTCGTGCTATTGTTTCATTGCCATGACTTTTGTGAAAATGTGCGAGAATCTCAAGTGGAAATGACACGAGTCTCATGGCAAACAACGTATTATAAACCCTTTGTTTTCACTCACAAAGCAGATATGTTACTTTGGTCCCAGCGCCTCCTAAAGGTCAAACCGTGCATGACTTGAAGATACTCGATGATGCTCGATGATAATAACGGTGTTGTTGTGTGCGTCTCAGCTTCCTCCTGGTGAACAGCGTGGCTCTTCACGGAGACGGCTGCCCCATCTGCCAGTCTGTGGAGAAAGAGCTGATCCGACTGTCCAAAGACCTCAACTGTTCTCTGCAGGTGCCACGGCAACACAACCAAACAGACACACGCCGGGCGAGGGAACCGGAGCGTCGCACATTTATGACCATTAAAAGGGTCTAAAAGTGCTTTATTTCACTGCAAAAAGCACATTTAGATTATACGCGTGTGACCTGAGCCACCGGCAGCCATCTTGATTCTGGTCGCTAACGTAAACAAATGTAAACGCCAAAATAAAAGCGGCGTAAACGGCTCAAATATCAGAATTCAGTGTTTCTGACATTTACACAACGACAAATCACATCGTACAAAAGAACGAAGACCATTTTGAGACGCAAATGTGGCTTTGTTGTAGCGAGTTAGGTCGGAAATGCTAATATAGGATTAGCATTGGTGATTAGCATACAGGAAAATCTTTTAACAACTGAAACATGGCTTGTAAATGTCTGAAACGTTCTATGTTCATAGTAATAGTGCCACACTAAATATGAATGATATTTTTAGATTATTTTGAGCTTTTAGTGCTCACTTTGAAGAAGGTAAAGTTAAAGTCTAAAACCCCGACATCTGCAGACGTTTGTAGGCAAAAACCGACATCTTTCAGGCAACATTTGTGAACCAATTTTAAGTTTCTCATAGAAACAAAATGTCTGCGATCATCAGTTTAACTCTCGACATGTGGCGTACGTTAGCATGACCCGGGTCCTGTGTTTTGTGCAGAGTTCGCAGAAAGGCGTCGGCAGTTTGACAGAGAACTGCGACGGGGCCCAGACGTATCCGCCCTCTTATCCAATCATGTTACAGGTAAAACGCCATGGCAACGACTCAAACGAGCCACACACGGCAACGGCAAATATAACGACTAAGAGACTGCGAGAGGCACAACTGAACTAATAATTACAATCCAGTGTTTGGACTGCTCTAATCTGACCCGGAACATCTGTTTATGAACTTAAAGTCTAGATTAAGGTTGTTTTTCTAATTATGATTCAGTTTGTTGGTGTAGAACCTGTGGTAAAAATGTATCATAGTTTTACATCTGTGACGTTGCCGTTTGTGAAGACATTTTGAAAAGTTTAAAATGACAGGAAGTAGAGCTGAGTTCTATCACTGCACAGTGAAGCAGCAGCTGTGTAACAAAGACATTGAAATATTGGCTATTGGCATGAGGCCATATTATCTGCCCCGGGAGTTCTCACATGTGATTGTGATCACAGTCTATGTGGCCCCGTCTGCCAATGCTGAAAATGCTTGTGAAGCACTGCTCTCCTGCACTTGTAGGCTGCAAACACAGCATCCACAGGCTCTCTTCCTCGTCTCTGGTGACTTTAACCACGCTTCTCCCTCTTCTGTTCTACCAACATACACCCAGTATGTTACCTGCCCCACCAGAGAGAATAGAACATTGGACTTGTTTTTTGCCAACACCAAAGAGGTGTTATTCCTCTTCCCCCCTCCCTCCCCTGGGCAGCTCGGACCACAACCTTGTACATCTGAGGCCTGTGTATGAACCCATCGTGCGCAGGCAGCCTGTGGTGTCCCGTGAGGTGAGGATGTGGTCTGCTGAGAGCGAGGAGGCTCTGAGGGACTGCTTCAGCACCACTGTCTGGACTGAGCTTTATGACCCACATGGGGAGGACATCAACACCATCACAGAGAGCATCACGGATTACATCAACTTACTTACTTACTTACTTACTAACCGTGAACTGAAGGCTCTGCTGAAGGAGAAGAAGAGAGCCTTCAGGTCAGGGAACAAGGAGGAGCTGAGGACTGTGCAGAAGGAGCTGAGGAGGAAGATCAGGCAGGCTGAAGCCGGCTACAAGAGGAGGATGGAGGAGCAGCTGCAGCAAAAGAACATTCAGGGAGTGTGGAGAAGCCTGAAAACCATCTCGGGCTTCAAAATCCCCCCTGCCCAGACAGAGGGGGATCTACAGTGGGTGAATGAGCTAAATTCTCACTTCCTGAGATTTGATCAACCGCCCACCCTTCCACCTGCACAGACCCCTCCCCCTGCACTGACCCCTCCCCCTGCACAGCTGCATGCTCCCTCTTCCACAGCTGGACAATGCCCTGCATCTGTTCCTCTTCGCTTCTCTGCCCCGGACCATCAGCTCCCCACTTCGCCTGGACTCACCCATCCCCCCAGCACACAGTCCCCCTGCCAACCACTGACTGTCACAGCAGCACAGGTGAGGAGCGAGCTGAAGAGGATTAATGTGAGGAAGGCAGCAGGACCTGACGGCATCAGCCCCAGGCTCCTTAAGTCCTGCGCAGATGAACTGTGTGGAGTTATGGAGCATGTCTTCAACATGAGCCTGAAGCTGAGGGTGGTACCACAGGTCTGGAAGACCTCCTGTCTGGTACCTGTGCCCAAGACACCGCACTCCAAAGACCTCAACAGCTTCAGGCCAGTGGCTCTCACGTCCCACCTGATGAAGACACTGGAGCGGCTGGTCCTGGACCACCTCCGCTCCACCGTGAGCTCAGCCATGGACCCGCTCCAGTTTGCATATCGGCCTGGCATCGGAGTGGCGGACGCCGTCATCTCCCTGCTGCACCGCTCTCTCTCTCACCTGGAAAAGCCTGGCAGCTCTGTGAGGATTCTGTTCTTCGATCTTTCCAGCTCCTTCAACACCATCCAGCCGCTGCTCCTGAGGGACAAGCTGGAGACGGCTGGTGTGGAGTATGACCTGGCAGAGTGGATCCTGGACTACCTCACAGACCGACCCCAGTTTGTGAGAGCACGGGACTGTGTGTCTGACACTCGGACCTGCAGTGTGGGGGCGCCCCAGGGCACTGTCCTCGCGCCCTTTCTCTTCACCCTCTACACTGCAGACTTCAGACACGACACGGACAGCTGTGTCCTGCAGAAGTTCTCTGATGACTCTGCCATCATCTGACTCATCACGGACGATGATGATGTGGAGTACAGAGGACTGGCGCAGGACTTTGTGGACTGGTGTCAGCGGAACCACCTCCTCATCAACGCGGGGAAGACCAAGGAGATGGTGGTGGATTTCCACAGAGGCCACGCCCCCCTCACCAGTGAACATCCAGGGACGGGACATTGAGAGAGTGACTCATACAAGTACCTGGGTGTTCATCTGAACCACAAACTGAACTGGACTCATAACACAGACTGTACAGGAAGAGCCAGTGTCGGCTCTACCTCCTGAGGAGACTCAGGTCTTTTGGAGTGACAGGGCCACTCCTGACAGGGCCACTCCTGACACTCCTGAAGACCTTCTCTGACTCTGTGGTGGCATCAGCTCCTGTAGGTGTGGTCTGCTGGAGCAGCAGCATCACAGAGAGGGAGAGGAAGAAGCTGGACAAAGCTCCGTCCTGGGCTGTGCTCTGGACTCGGTGCAGGAGGTGGGGGACAGAAGGGTCCTGGCTAAACTCACATCTCTGCTGGACCATGAGTGTCGCCCCCTGCAGGACACTCTGTCCCCTGCAGGACACTCTGTCCACTCTGGAGAGCAGCTCCAGTGACTGATCCACCCTTGCTGTGTGAAGGAGACGTTTCACAGGTCTTTCCTTCTGCTGATGTCACTCTACAACAAACACTGTTATACCCATGTGCAATACTGTCATCATGTGCAATACTGTCATACCCATGTGCAATACTGTCATACCCATGTGCAATACTGTCATACCCATGTGCAGTACTGTCATACTCATGTGCAATACTGTCATACCCATGTGCAATACTGTCATACCCATGTGCAATACTGTCATACTCATGTGCAATACTGTCATACCCATGTGCAATACTGTCATACTCATGTGCAATACTGTCATACTCATGTGCAATACTGTCATAGCCATGTGCAATACTGTCATACCCATGTGCAGTACTGTAATACTCATGTGCAATACTGTCATACCCATGTGCAATACTGTCATACCCATGTGCAATACTGTCATACTCATGTGCAATACTGTCATACCCATGTGCAATACTGTCATACCCATGTGCAATACTGTCATACTCATGTGCAATACTGTCATAGCCATGTGCAATACTGTCATACCCATGTGCAGTACTGTCATACTCATGTGCAATACTGTCATACCCATGTGCAATACTGTCATACTCATGTGCAATACTGTCATACTCATGTGCAATACTGTCATACCCATGTGCAATACTGTCATACTCATGTGCAATACTGTCATACTCATGTGCAATACTGTCATACTCATGTGCAATACTGTCATACTCATGTGCAATACTGTCATACCCATGTGCAATACTGTCATACCCATGTGCAATACTGTCATACTCATGTGCAATACTGTCATAGCCATGTGCAATACTGTCATACCCATGTGCAATACTGTCATACCCATGTGCAATACTGTCATACCCATGTGCAATACTGTCATACTCATGTGCAATACTGTCATACCCATGTGCAATACTGTCATACTCATGTGCAATACTGACATACACAATTATGTCATATTCATGTGCATAGAACTGCTGTAAATAAGAGTGTTTACTTTACCACTATGATTAGTATTATTTTGTCCTATGTTAGCTAATTTGTATCTGTTTATTTTTATTTTATTTATTTTTATTTTTCAATTTTTTATTTATTTTCTCCATTCAATATTAAGAATATGAGAGGTTCTGTCCATAAGAGTTTTGTTTATAAGTATATAAGATAAGTTGTTTTCTATTACGAGTGTTATCTGTTCCTTTCTTCTGTATCTACTTGTGTTGCAACACCGAAATTTTCCCATGTGTGGACAAATAAAGGCTTATCTTATCTTATCTTATCCCACTGTGATGTCATCAAAAAGCGACGTGCCATCTAATTACTCTGCGCGGCGAGTTTGTAAGTTCTTTTCTCTGCAACTTTCAGAGACCAGAGCGGAGTTTTGCCTACAAGAGCTAACAGCAACTAGCATGCTAACAGCAACTAGCCCGCTAACAGAAACTAGAATGCTTACAGCAACTAGAATGCCAACAGCAACTAGCATGCTAAGAGCAACTAGCATGCTAACAGCAACTAGCCTGCTAACAGAAACTAGAATGCCTACAGCAACTAGCATGCTAACAGAAACTAGCATGCCAAAAGCAACTAGAATGCAAACAGCAACTAGCATGCTAACAGTAACTAGCATGCTAACAGCAACTAGCATGCTAACAGCAACTAGAATGCCAACAGCAACTAGCCTGGTAACAGAAACTAGAATGCCTACAGCAACTAGCATGCTAACAGAAACTAGCATGCCAAAAGCAACTAGAACGCCAACAGCAACTAGCATGCTAACAGCAACTAGCATGCTAACAGCACACTTGCTTGTTTTCGGACAGTAAAACGCTCTGTAATCAAACGCAGACAGCACGCGGCGGTCTCGTTTTGACTTTAACAGCTGCTTTTACGACTTATCTGACAAACTGCGCTACAACAAACGGTACAAGCTTTTTTAAGACATTGAAACAGTTTGAATTAGGTCTTTTTGATTCTGTACAAAGCTTTTGGCTAATTGATCATCTGTAAATATGAAGACAATAAATACATGTTCATATATGTGAAAAGGAGTAATTCAACTTGACAAACGTCTTGATTGGCTCGTGTTCAGAGGAGAATCAGTTCTTTGGCGTCTTCGCTCGTTGTACTTTGGACATTTGGACAGAACGCTGCAGATTGGCTGCAGTGGCACAGATTCTGAGAGAGACTTTTCCAAACTGAATCTGGTCCAAACACACTTCCAGTTTTACTAAACGCCATTTTAACAGTCACTTTCAAACCAGACGAATGAGATTTGTAACGTAAACGGGAAATGTTTTGGAAAAAATGACAATATTGCACTTGTTTTGTTTGGAGCATCTATAATAAAGACTGAAATAAAAGATGTTACAAATAATGGTTTGAAGTTAAAATTCTGCACTTTTTTGGTTGTTTTTACAGTCCATTCGTATTATTGTTGTCTTTCAGTGGTGAATTATAATGAAGTAGTTTGGTAGTTAAGTAGTAGTAGTTAGTTAAGTAGTTCTGCGCTTTTTTTTAAATATGTGAAAATAAACTTAATAAAAACTATATTAATTCTGCCATTTCTCGCAAATAAACAATTTCATATTATTCATAAATATTCTTCATCTAGAAGCCTTCTGATGACATATTCAAACATTTATTATATTAATAATACATTTTAAATGTCTGAATGTACAGCACAAGTATAGTTTGAGAGCCATATTTGTGACAAGAATAATCTTTGGTTTTCATTTGTTGTTGGGCTCATAAAGTTAAATCAGTTCTTTAGATTCTGTGGAAAAAATAAGAAATTGATTGTTGACCAAAAAAAATATATTCACAATTCTTTATTTATGGGGTGCACAGTGGCAAAGGCGGTTAGCGCTCTTGCCTCCCAAGAAGGAGATCATGGGTTCGATTCCTGGACCAGACCAACATCACATGATCTCTCTGGGTGGAGTCTGCATGTTCTCCCCGTGTTACCGTGGGTTCTCTCCGGGTTCTCCGGCTTCCTCCCGTCTAAAGACATGCATGTGTTAGGTAAAAATTGGTGACTCTAAATTGGCCCTAGTGAATGAATGTGAGAGTGAACTGTCTGAACTGTCTGTAATGTCTGTGTCTCTGTGTTGGCCCTGCGACAAGTTGGCCACTGTCCAGGATGTACCCCGCCTAAGGCCCGAAGTCACTGGGATAGGCTCCAGTCACCCGCGACCCCGAAAGGGAACAAGCGGAAGAAAATGGATGGATGGATTCTTTATTTAAAAAAAACAACAAAAAAACGATTTTCTTTGACCTGATATGTTTAGTTTTATTTTATTTGATCATTTTAACACAATTAAATCCTTCTTCACCACTGAGTGTAATTTCTGTAGCTTCATCTAATTCTCGATTAGATAAATAATCCTTAATTACAGCTCTGAATCAGAAAAGCAATTAAATAATCTGACACAGAAACATCCACAACCTTAGTTTTTGTTTAAGGTTAGTTCTGGTTCAGTCCCAGTTTGATCTTGTTTATTGTTTTTACTTTATCTGGGGTTAAATGTTGTTTACAGCAGAACTTACGGTAAACCACTGAACTTACGGTAAACCACAGAACTTACGGTAAACCACTGAACTTACGGTAAACCACTGAACTTATGGTAAACCACTGAACTTACGGTAAACCACTGAACTTATGGTAAACCACTGAACTTACAGTAAACCACACTTTGATCTACATGTCTGTGTCTGTGCAGCATTACCCTCTGTTCAGAGTGAGCGACGCCGGCTGCACCGGACAGGACGCCGCTCCGGCCGAAGAGCGCCACCTGCTGTTCAGAGAGAAGTACGACGTGCTGTCCAAGGAGGCGTCGCAGAGGGTCAGTGACTTACAGCAGGTTTAACGAGGAAATAGGAAGCACATTTAGGAGACGAAGGTGTCGGATCGAGATGAGTTTGTGCACAAAAATGGAAAAAGACTTGTGATGTCTGATGTTGACAAGGCAAAGAGTTTGGATGAAAATTAACGTGTCTTTTGGCTGTTCAAAGTACCGTATTTTCTGGACTATAAGTGGCACCAGCCAAAAAATGCATAATAGAGGAGAAAAAAACATATATAAGTCGCACTGGAGTATGAAATGCAGTTGCAAGTGTGAAAATAACAAATAATATCACATATAAGTCGCTCCAGAGTATAAGTATTTAAGTAAAAATATAATTATAAGTCGCACCAAGGCCAAAACTATGAAAAAAAGAATATAAAGTATTTATTATTTGTGATTAATGTGTGTCTTTGCATTTGCCTGTGTAGATTTTTCTTCTTTATGATGCGAGGAAAGTTGATCATTAGAAGTTGATAAATGGTAAAGAGTGTCACATTCTTAAAAAGATAAGAGATAATAATAAACGTGTTTAATAATAAAATGAAAATCTCACTTGAGGCTTGTGTCGACTTAAACAGTCACTTAAGTTATTTTTATCTCATATGTTTGATTGTTAATACAGCTTTGGAAACACTTTAGAAGCTTCAATAGAACAAATACAGATTTACTCTTGTCACTGTCTGTTTTGGATGTTCCAGTCGTCTCCCAGAGTCTAGAAGAGTCAGGCCATTGTCTCAGGTCAAAGCTGTTATTCACGAGTTACAGCCGCGTGACTCGCTGGCCGTCACATGTTGAAGACGTCACGCCGTGGCCTCTCGCCTCTGACATGCCTCTGACATGCCTCTGACATGCCTCTGACATGCCTCTGACACGCCTCTAACACGCCTCTAACCCTAACCCGATAGTCTTGTAAAACAGAGCGTGAAACTGAAAGTGAAAAGGTCTGATACATGAAGAAGACAGGTTCTGGGCTTTGATCCTCATTTAGTGTCACTGACAGAGACAGAGATATTAGTGGACATTTCCATCTGCTCTTCCTCGTCCACACGCTCTGTCCTGGACACGCCCTCTGCACCGGACACGCCCTCTGCCCCGGACACGCCCCTCAAAGCTTTCAAGAGCACGGACTTTGTGTCTGATCCTAAAATATAACACTTTAACAGTTGGAAATGACGCTCGTTAAAACTGTCTGCGAGTAGGCTAACGCTTATTAGCATCGCCACGCAGTAATATGTAAACTAGTGTTAGCATTAGCTGCTAACGACCTGAAACAAACAGCTCAGTCTGGAGTGACCTCTGTAAGTCCACTGGTCCCTCCTGACCACGTGACAGAAGAGAAAGAATCCTTTGTTTTGAGACTTTGGATAGCGGCTAATGCTAATTTCCATATTTGTAAATTTGAATGTGTGTTTCATGGCAACCACAGAGCCAATCAGGAGCAAGCTAGTAGAAGGTAAATGCCCCTTCCTTGTCAGTCACTATTGTTCATATCTTGACTTACAACGACAACAGTGACGTCGAAACTCTAGAATCAAGTTTACACCAACCTTTAAGTCCAGAATGTCGAATCTGACAGCAGCAGTTACAGAGGAAGAAGAGCGGACGTGCGCAGGAGCTAACGAGCTAGCAGGCTAACGGGCTAGCGCTGTCCACTCCTTCTACAGTCAATGATTGGCCCAGAAAAACGTGTAGAACTCTGACTTCCACACGTTTATCAGCAAAACAAGAGATTCCTCCAGATTTTGTGAACAAATGTCCGGAGAATCTATTTTTTGCCGACCAGTTTGTCTGTAAATGTTGACCATGTGACGCCTCTCGCCCAATCGCAGCTGCTGCAGTGGTTCCGGCCCCGCCTCATCCTCAGCGGCCACACCCACAGCGGCTGCGAAGTGCTGCACGAAAACAAGTACGTGGAGATCAGCGTCCCGTCGTTCAGCTGGAGGAACAGGAACAACCCCAGCTTCATCCTGGTACTTTAACACTTCGGTCATTCTCACCTTTTACAGTTCAAAAGATTCAATATAATGGAAAACTATCGCTGGAATTGCCATGATGCTTTTGTGTAAGTGTACTTTTAGTTTAGACCTCAATATTCAGCTCATATTTCAGTTTGAATCCTCCCGGAGTCGAACAGAATCCTAAATGTTATACAAATGTCGCATAAATCACTATTAGATTAATTTTCCAAGTCTAAGTCGTCATTTTATTGTTCCTCAAGTGTGATTGTAAGAATTAACTACTCAAAAGTTGTATTTATATATGGTGTGAAAATGCCAGATTCTGTACATTATTTCAAGTGTTGTCGTACCAAACAGACATGTGCATTTATCCTTCTTATTATCAGAACGTATTTATTCACTAAAAATATGAAATTAAATAGCTGAATTTTCGCTCCAGTGAAATCAGTAAAATCAATATCAAATCTAAAATATTCACATTTTGGAAAGAAACAAACAAAACAGCTGATATCGATTTGGAAATGATAATTGAGATGTGGTGATTTCAACATCCATATGCACGTTTAGTCCCTTTAAACACAGTTGTTCTCCGTTTAAGTGTCTAAATGTGTGTTTTCTAAAAATGCCAGATTCTGTACATTATTTAAAGTTTTGTCGTTCAGTTTAACAAACAGACATGTGCGTTTATCGTTAATAATCAAGATGTGGTGATTTCAACGTCCATACGCACGTTCAGTCGCTTTAAACGCACTCGTTCTCTGTTTAAGTGTGTAAAGGTGTGTTTTCTTGGCCGCAGGCGTCGGTGAGCGCTCAGCATCACGCTCTGTCCAAGTGTTTCCTGCCCGAGGAGAGCACGGTGATCGGGGTGTACTGCTCGGCCGGGGCGTGTCTGCTGCTGCTGCTGCTGCTGCACTGCCTCTGCCTGAAGGGCCTGCTCCAGTGTCTGAGCCTGTGTCTGCTGGGCAAACACAAGTCCCTCTGAGGCGCGCCGCCCGCCATGCACCCGCCAATCACCCGCCATGCACCCACCATGCACCCGGACACCGCGCCTGCCGCCCGGCCCGGCCACAGTGTCTTTCACGTTGTATCGCCTACAGGAAGTGTCAAGTCTGTCGCGCGGCTGAGGAAAGTGAATCGACTGAACGCGGCTAACCACATCGTTTAAGGGACAAATACGATGCATTATTTGTATTGTTATTGTCCTTTAAACTCGATTAACGTAACATGTTTTAGAACTAAAAAACTAAACACTGGCCAGTAATTGACTGCTGGCTCCATCTCCTGGCGACAGAGGGAATTACATCGGTGAGATAAAAATAATAGCTTCCCTCCGACGCGCTAACGCAGCTGTAACGATCGTGATTTGAGGCAGAAAGAGTCTGGTGATGATGTCAGAAGTCAAATATGACATCACAGATCAAGGAGAGTCAGAACGGAGTGTTTTTGACGCTCGGAGGGGAGAGGACTTTCTAAACACGATTCCTCAAACTAGCGTGAACGAAGCTAAATTCTCTACTTCTGCGTTTGATGCACAAGAACAAAGCAACTCTCTAAATCAAATCTCTAAAAGCTTTTATTCTGAAGTAGAAAAAGGAGGGAATGAGAATTGACATGACAGTGAATTTGAAAGTAACAGCACTTACTGTCTCTGTGTTTGAAATCACGTTCAGCCGAAGCAGCGCCAGAGCGAACCTTCTGTACGGAATAGAACGAGAGACTTCACTACCCACAATCCCCCACAAAGCATCGGAAAAAACAGCCTTTCAATGACGATTTTAAGGCCGAATGTCGTCGGACTTTTCGGCGAATTCGCTGGAAGCTCAACCGCGTGAACAAATAACGAAGAAGACGTGACTTTTTTCAACATTTTCTAGGTCGTCTAAAGAAAAGTCGGACTCTAATCGAACGGTCCGATGAGCGCGACATGGACGGTGGATTTGCCGCATTTTAAGCCGTTTTAACTGGATTCGGAGTCACTTTTTGGACTGGAAAAGGTTCAACGAATCCGACGCATCGAAACACGCCACAGCTTTGAATTCAACTGGAGGATTATTGCAGCTCAGTGAAGTCCTCCTCGTGTTCCTCTGAAGCATCAGGAGACGTCACTTTGGACGATGCGGGCGGAGTTTGGGACACCGGTTTGGGCGACGTTTTGGTGACATTTCGAGCGACGTTTGGGACTTTGAGAGTTCAGATCACTTTTACAAATGCACACTTTAAACTTTAAAAATCAGCAGGTACTGTACATAAAGAAGAGCCGCTCGGAGAACCAAAGGGAACTTCATCTCAATAAACCTGGACTTTCACCATCGGAATCGCTTGAACACTTTCGCCTAAACGTTAATCAAAACCTTTTCCAGCAACAGACGTTATGATATGCAACACATTTCTTATTTTAAAGCTTATTTTATCATCTTGTTTTTTGTTGTAAAAGTTAAATCTAAATCTAATCTGGGAAATTTGAGTTGACGAGGCTCAAAATCCTCGAAATTGTCCGTTTTTTATTGAAAAATCTTTAGTTTAAACCTCAAATCAGTTCATATTTTCAGTTTTAGATTTAGTTCCGAGAATAATCCATCATTTCATTTGACCTGAAGACACTAAAGTTATGTTTATATCGTTGGAAAACTCCAGATTCTGTCCATTATTTACAGTTTCGTCATTCAATTTGCATAAACCTCAAACTCGTTGCCTGATTTCTGGACTATTACTTTGTATTTCTACTTGAATTGTATTATTTATGAAGAAACCAAGCGACCTAAACGCTAATAAACCTCGTCTTGGTTCTCTGAGCGGCGAATCTAAAAGTCTGTCTCTGATGTTTCCTGTTTTATTGTGAAATCACATCCTCTTTCGATCAAAAACCACGTGTGAGTTTTACACGACCGTTTTTCCTTTTGTCACGAAGCATCAAAAATGGATTTTGGAATTAGCCTGACCAGCCGCGGCGAGGCTTTTTACCCACGGGATCATCATCACGGGACGCAAAACGAGACGGGGAATGTGTTTTTTGTCGTTGGATCTCTTTCTAGATTAAAACCCCTGATATCACCTCGAATGACAGAGGTTGAAGTTCTTTTAGCCACAAAACATCGCATTTGAGCAAAGAAGATTGTATTTTCATGTATTTTCACAAGACTTTAGATGCTACAATGTGTTTTTTTTTAATCAAAGTGGCTTCAGTCGTAGGATCTGGCCCAAAGTAAAGAGTTCACTTTGACTTTGACATCGTTTACGTTCTGATTCGACGAACGATGACAAAGCACTGAACTGAAAAAGCACTGAACTGAAAAAGCACTGAACTGATGAGTGTTTTTGCTGTTCTTACTATTAAAACGTATTTATTCACTAAAAATATGAAAATTAAAAGTAAAAGTAAAATGCTTAATTCCTTAAATAATCACCTTAAATTCTCCGTAAAATTGATAAGAAATGCAAAATATTTGATTTTTTTAAAAGAGTTTATGCAGATTTGGACGAAATAATCAAGATATTGTGATTTTAAATGAAATATATGTATTTATTGTAGCGGTCGGAGTTAATACTAGCAAACATTTACAATTTATAGAATATTTATGCAGATTTTAATCAGAAGAATAAGCCGTTATGAAGGTAAAGTGTGTTTTTCTGTGGCTGGTCGGGCTAAATGTTTGTGAATGTTTTTATTTGCCGTTTTAAGGTGAACTGTAAATAAATGATTATGAGCCTTGAACCTTCTCGTGTCGTGGCGTTTTGTGGGTGAAAAAGACAAAAAGACGTACCTTTGTCCACGGGTTCTCAACGTGTGGCGTGCGTCGATCCGGAGCCAGAATCTGGAGCTCTACTTGTCATTTATACCACCTCAAGTACTTCTTAAACTTGCACCTAACATGTATTTTTATGAAGTACAATCACTTTTACTCTTAATATTGCCTTTACTTTTCCACTTTTTCCGCTTTGAGTCGATTAAAAGTGACAAAAATCCCACGTTAAAGATGCACTGTGTAACTTTCTGGATTTATAACGCACACTGCAGCTTTAGTTCCATGTCTGAACACTAGAGGGCGCTCATCTGAAATCACATGATGTACAATGGAGTCAGATTTATCTTAATTTGAGCACATTTTGCTCATTTCAAGTGAGAAAACGCTCTTGTTCGTCTTATTTTAGCGAAAGAAAGACATTTTATTTAATGTTTAATGTTTGTTCCGAGTTCAAATGTTCTTTTATGACGGTCAAAATATCCTTAAATCAAGATAAACACAGCTTAATTTAAGTCTGTATTGTTCCCAGTGCAGGTTCTGATTATGTTTGAACACATGAAGCTCCGATGTCCAACAATTAAACATTTATATGTTTATATGGATCTATAATCCAAAAATACATCCAAGTATTTTTTTATTGGCCGTTTTTGTCATATATTAAGTTTATTTTGTCGATCAGAAAGTTTGATTTTTGTAAAGCCGCTAAAGATTAAGTCGTATTTATCTTAGTGAGAAAATGCTCGTCTTTTACTTATTTTTAATCAAAACGTGACATTTTATGCTTTTCATTTGCACTTTTACTTTAAGGCGGTTCAAATATTCTCAAAACAAGAGAAATACGACTTATTTCAAGCACTTTTTGAACTTATTATCTTACTTTAGATGAAGTCAGGCCAGATTCAACACTTCATCATCATCATCATCTTCAATCACCTCAAAAGAAGTTCAGTTCCAGGTCTTTTCACTGGACTCTCCACAGATCTGACCTGTAAACTGGTTCAGCGGCTCAAGTTACAAAGTGCACCTTGAAAACATGAATCTTTTTATCACTTTTAAACATTTTCACACTTTGACTCAGGAACTTTTTACCCGAGTTTGAAGAACTAGAACATCACCTTGAGCTTCAGTGTTTGGGTCACGGTTCCAGTGTGAGGTTTAGTTCTCATTCAAAGACCAGTTTAGTCCTGGTTTAGTTCTGATATAAAGACCAGTTTAGTCCTGGTTTAGTTCTCATACAAAGACCAGTTTAGTCCTGGTTTAGTTCTCATACAAAGACCAGTTTAGTCCTGGTTTAGTTCTCATATAAAGACCAGTTTAGTCCTGGTTTAGTTCTCATACAAAGACCAGTTTAGTCCTGGTTTAGTTCTCATACAAAGACCAGTTTAGTCCTGGTTTAGTTCTCATACAAAGACCAGTTTAGTCCTGGTTTAGTTCTCATACAAAGACCAGTTTAGTCCTGGTTTAGTTCTCATACAAAGACCAGTTTAGTCCTGGTTTAGTTCTCATACAAAGACCAGTTTAGTCCTGGTTTAGTTCTCATACAAAGACCAGTTTAGTCCTGGTTTAGTTCTCATATAAAGACCAGTTTAGTCCTGGTTTAGTTCTCATACAAAGACCAGTTTAGTCCTGGTTTAGTTCTCATACAAAGACCAGTTTAGTCCTGGTTTAGTTCTCATACAAAGACCAGTTTAGTCCTGGTTTAGTTCTCATACAAAGACCAGTTTAGTCCTGGTTTAGTTCTCATACAAAGACCAGTTTAGTCCTGGTTTAGTTCTCATACAAAGACCAGTTTAGTCCTGGTTTAGTTCTCATATAAAGACCAGTTTAGTCCTGGTTTAGTTCTCATACAAAGACCAGTTTAGTCCTGGTTTAGTTCTCATACAAAGACCAGTTTAGTCCTGGTTTAGTTCTCATACAAAGACCAGTTTAGTCCTGGTTTAGTTCTCATATAAAGACCAGTTTAGTCCTGGTTTAGTTCTCATATAAAGACCAGTTTAGTCCTGGTTTGGTCAC
Source organism: Eucyclogobius newberryi (assembly GCF_026437365.1). Lineage (NCBI taxonomy): Eukaryota > Metazoa > Chordata > Actinopteri > Gobiiformes > Gobiidae > Eucyclogobius > Eucyclogobius newberryi. The sequence goes on along the minus strand of NW_027315746.1, from coordinate 6,835,520 downwards.
TTGGTTCTAGTTCAGTTTAGTTCCAGTTCTAGTTTAGTTCCCGGTGTGTGAGGAACTCTTTGATTGGAGCAGCAGCCAACGATTATTGCAGCAGTTTATCATTTTGGACAAAGCATTATTTCTGTCGCATCGACACGTTTGAAATACATTTAAAATCAGATCAAGGTTGAAACACGGCGACTAACGGCTTCTAGATAGAGAATATTTACAAATTAAGTGAACTATTGATCAAAATCAGACATTCTCTATTTTTTTTTGACATTTTAATTTATTACACTAGAAAAATGGCTGTTTAAAATGAGATAAAAAGTTAAAAATTGCATTGTTTTCATCTCGTTTTCAGTATATTCTGTATATTTATGCCTTAAAGCATAAATATATAAAGCATTTTCTCACTTTAAATGATAAAATATGCTACTGCACTTGAAATAATCTCAAAACTTACTTTTCCTATTTGTAAATCTTATTTCAAGAATCTCAAAGACACTAAAATGAATATAAATACTACTTTTTACCTCCCGATTGTACATTTCTCCAGTGTAACGTCCTCGTCTTTGCTATAACACATCTTTTCGTGTGCGTTTTAGAGTCCAGACAACGATTACGATTACCGTAGCAACCGCTGCAGCCCCGGCTTCCTTCACCGTTTCCCCAACAATAACTCCTTAAAAACGATTTAAAAACGAACATTTCCCACAACCACCGTCACTCGAACGCTCGCGGAGAACCCCCGTAAGAAACACGGACACAGCAAAATGGAAATGAAGCCACGTCCGCTAATGTGCCTCTTTATTTAGAGAAAATAAAAATGTCATTTGTCATCGGCCCGGTCAGTTCACTCCGTCTGCCTGTAGGGGGCGTGGTGGACGTGCCGCACGAGAGAAAAGGCGGATGCTGTTTGTACACGAAGAGAAGGAGGGAGGAAGGAGGAGGAAGAAGGAGGGAGGAAGGGAGGAAACGGAAAAAGAAAGAAGAGCTGTCGTCGCCGGTGCCGCTCACACATTCATTTAGTGCCTGTGCCAGAAGAGGGCGCCAAAAAGGACCAAAAAAAAGGGTTAGTAGTAGTAATATTGCACGCCCTCGTTTTCCTCGCCGCTCTCTAGACGTGCTTTTCCTCTGCGCGCACGCAAACCGCCGCCGTACACACACTCTATAGGCACACACATCATTAAACATGTTTCCAATTGTACATATATATTTATAATAGAGCTATAAATTTACATGTACATACATAAAGAAAAGTCTCTCGCTCGCCCGCGGCGCAGGAAACGCCCGCGCCGTCGCTTTATGTACACGTCAGGCATACTGCAAAAAATCCTATCAAAAACAATGGATTTCCAATGTCTGTTTTTAAAGCTGTGAAAGTCAAATCATCGTCATAATCATAATAATATTGTAAAGTAATAAAAGGAGGAGGAGGGGGAGGAGTTAAAACCGAGAGAGAACAAAGGCATGGCGCTGTCTTCACTGCAGGTAAGTGGTTAATTTGCATAATGTATACAGGTTTTTAAGGATTTTTTTTCCCCTATTGTTTTTTTTCTCATTTTTTTCCATTTTTTTTTTTTTTGAACAGGATTTCCGTGTTTTTTTTTCTCCGTTTTTTTTCTTATAAACCAGAAAAAACTAAATTCTACAGAGAAAGTGCCCCGCCCGCAGTCATTGTCGGCTGCCGATAGAGGTTGACATCAAGCTGTACAGCGCAGTCAAAAAAACATATACATCAGCTCATTTTACAGGTACAGCCATATTCAAGGCACAAAGATCTACAAGTAGATTTGTTTTTCTTTCAATTAGGTTGTACAAAATAATATTACATTTTACAGTCTGTACAGGATAAACCCAAACCTTGCACAGTGTACAAGTGAAACGGAACCAACCCAAAAGAAGAGGAAAGTAAAGCCAAAAAAACAAACAAAGAATAATCATCATTTTTCGTCGTCTCTCGCTTCGTGGTCCCTCCTTGTTTTTGTCTGAAAGCTTGAAAAGGGGCGGGTATTTTTGGAGATAGTTTGTAGGCGGGGCTAAGGTGCAAACTCAGTCCCGTGTCAGAGTAATAATAATAATAATAATAATATTCCTTCGGAGAAAAAAAAAAAGAAAAAAAAAAAAAAAAAGGAGAGAAAGAAATCCACAAAACGTCTCCTCCGTTCGCCCCTGGAGTTAACAACCGGGGTTAATAAATATAGTGATGCTACATTGTGTGTGTTTGCTTCCTCTGGACAAAAGAAAAACTCAACAAAATTATTAAGGAACCTGAAGCAAAGTGCATTTAAATCTTATGTCTTTCTCCTTCAAAAATATATATATTGACACACCTTTAGCACGCCTTGCCTCTACAATGAGGTCCGGTTGGTTTCAAGTTTCACGCCCGACAAACTAGGTCCGAAGGAAGTCGAAGAAAAAAAACGTAATCGTGAAAAAAAAAGAGGAAAAAAAAGCGAAAAAAGACACGTGGGGGTAAAATGAAGGAGGTAGCGCGAGGCTCTTTTAGTGGAATGACATTAAAATCAAGGCGTTCCGAAAAAAAGGTAAATGGAAAAAAAAAAAAAAGTAATAATTTTAATAATAATAATAATAATAACCAGCGGCACACGTCAAACTTGTTCCCCAGAAAAAACGTCTTCCTTCCAAAAAACTCCCGACTCATTGAGAAAAAACGTAGAAAAAGCTAAGAAGAGGATTTGACACACTTCAGTAGTACTTCATCGTCCCGGGGCAAAGGGGGCGGGGCTTAGTGGCGAGGGGGCAGGGCCTAAGGGGGAGTAGGGGGGGCGGGGCGCTCAGGGGGGCGTGTCCATCACAAGAGTTCGTACTGGCGCAGGTGCATTCTCTGGATGATGTCTCTGCAGTCGTTGAACACGCGCCGGATGTTCTCTGTGTCCACGGCGCACGTGAAGTGAGGGTAGCAGTAGTGGCGCCCGTCGCCGCTCGCAGTGCTGATCCGCTGTAACCATGACAACCAGGTTAACAACACAGGGTTTCAAGAGTAAAAACGTGCGCTGATCCGTTGTAACCATGACAACGTTTACATCATACAAACACAACATTTCTATGATAAAACACACAATTCAGGTGCAGTTCCTTTTTCATTTGGTGATATTCAGATACAGTGACTTTTTTTTCAAAATGTGGAAAAAATATGAAAAAATTTGAAAAATGTTTGAAAATTTTGGGGGGAAATTAAAAAATCTTACAGTTTAAAAATTATTTCATCATAAAATTTAATTTGTAGCTGTCGAATCGTAACCCTTGTGTGAATTAGAAGAGACTCTGTTTACAGTACGGTTGCTAGGTAACCGCCTATGTCCAAACATGTCCACAGTAAAAATGACTCTGTGGTAAAACTAGGTGAAGAGTTTCAGTCAAATCTTATGTTTTAACTAGAGCTGCAGTACAAAGTAGTACATGAACTGCAGTATTCATGTTGTGTACTCTTCTCTTCAAATAAAAAGTACATCGTTACTTCACGCTAAATAAAACACTCAAAAAGTACGTCAGCGCGTGTCATGGACTTTGTGTACTTTGCAAAATACTCACAAGAAACTCGTCCCGGATGAAAAACTTAGCTCTTGTGACTCGGGGGTCTTCGCCGGGTTCGGGTGTTGCTACGGCGACAGCACAGACACAATCAGCACAGGGTCACCGCGGTTACACACGGGTCAGAGACAGCGTTTGTGGACACGCACCTTCATTTGGTATGGTGTAGCGAGCATATTCAGGGAAGTAGTCTTCGATTTTGGATTTTCCAGCTAATACTTTCTCGGCCAACATGTCCTGCTTGTTCAGGAATAATATGACCGATATAGTGCGTAACCATCTGCAGAGGAACACGGAACACGTTAATGGAACACGGAACACGTTAATGGAACACGGAACACGTTAATACACCACGGAACACGTTAATGAAACACGGAACACGTTAATACACCGCGGAACACGTTAATACACCACGGAACACGTTAATACACCGCGGAACACGTTAATACACCACGGAACACGTTAATACACCGCGGAACACGTTAATACACCACGGAACACGTTAATACACAGCGCAACACGTTAATACACCACGGAACACGTTAATACACCACGGAACACGTTAATACACCACGGAACACGTTAATACACAGCGCAACACGTTAATACACCACGGAACACGTTAATACACCACGGAACACGTTAATGGAACACGGAACACGTTAATACACCACTGAACACGTTAATACACCACGGAACACGTTAATACACCGCAGAACACGTTAATACACCACGGAACAAATACACCACGGAACACGTTAATACACCGCGGAACACGTTAATACACCACGGAACACGTTAATGGAATACGGAACACGTTAATACACCACTGAACACGTTAATACACCACGGAACACGTTAATACACCACGGAACACGTTAATACACCACGGAACACGTTAATACACAGCGCAACACGTTAATACACCACGGAACACGTTAATACACCACGGAACACGTTAATGGAACACGGAACACGTTAATACACCACTGAACACGTTAATACACCACGGAACACGTTAATACACCGCGGAACACGTTAATACACCACGGAACAAATACACCACGGAACACGTTAATACACCGCAGAACACGTTAATACACCACGGAACACGTTAATGGAATACGGAACACGTTAATACACCACGGAACACGTTAATACACCACGGAACACGTTAATACACCGCGGAACACGTTAATACACCACGGAACAAATACACCACGGAACACGTTAATACACCGCGGAACACGTTAATACACCACGGAACACGTTAATACACCGCGGAACACGTTAATACACCACGGAACACGTTAATACACCACGGAACACGTTAATACACCACGGAACACGTTAATACACCACGGAACACGTTAATACACAGCGCAACACGTTAATACACCACGGAACACGTTAATACACCACGGAACACGTTAATGGAACACGGAACACGTTAATACACCACTGAACACGTTAATACACCACGGAACACGTTAATACACCGCGGAACACGTTAATACACCACGGAACAAATACACCACGGAACACGTTAATACACCGCGGAACACGTTAATACACCACGGAACACGTTAATGGAATACGGAACACGTTAATACACCACGGAACACGTTAATACACCACGGAACACGTTAATACACCACGGAACACGTTAATACACAGCGCAACACGTTAATACACCACGGAACACGTTAATACACCACGGAACACGTTAATGGAACACGGAACACGTTAATACACCACGGAACACGTTAATACACCGCGGAACACGTTAATGGAACACGGAACACGTTAATACACCACGGAACACGTTAATACACCGCGGAACACGTTAATACACCGCGGAACACGTTAATGGAACACGGAACACGTTAATGGAACACGGAACACGTTAATACACCACGGAACACGTTAATACACCGCGGAACACGTTAATACACCACGGAACACGTTAATACACCGCGGAACACGTTAATACACCACGGAACACGTTAATACACCACGGAACACGTTAATACACCACGGAACACGTTAATACACCGCGGAACACGTTAATACACCACGGAACACGTTAATACACCGCGGAACACGTTAATACACCACGGAACACGTTAATACACCACTGAACACGTTAATACACCACCGAGTCAAAGGGTTCACACAAAGAGACCAAAGTGATGTTTTCAGGGTTAAAGGACAAATATGATGCATTATTAATGTTGTTATTGGCCTTTAAACTTGCTCTTGAGATCGTTTGCTTTGGCGCGTCATGTTTTAGAAGGTAAAATGACAAAAACCAAACACAAACGTCACAAATCTGGGGTGTTTTTGTGAGGTTCAGTGAAGAGGACCTCGTAAACAGGATTAAAGTGTGAATGAAGCTTAAGACTCTTTGAGAAGAAGGAACAATGTTCATTATATTTGTCCTTGAAAGTGTTAAAATGTTTGCATTTAAGACCTGATTAAGAAAGTGTTCACACAGTTTAAGTCTGATGTAGACTGGATTAGCTCGTCCTAATTTAGCTCCGGTCTTTGTTCATGTTTTGTTCCAGGCTTAGTCTTAGTTTAGCCCTGGTTTAACCGTGGTTTAGTCCTGGTTTAGTCCTGGTTTAGTCCTGGTTTAGCCCTGGTTTAGTCCTAGTTTAGTCCTGCTTTAGCCCTGGTTTAGTCCTGGTTTAGTCCTGGTTTAGTCCTGGTTTAGTCCTGGTTTAGCCCTGGTTTAGTCCTAGTTTAGTCCTGCTTTAGCCCTGGTTTAGTCCTGGTTTAGTCCTGGTTTAGTCCTAGTTTAGTCCTGCTTTAGCCCTGGTTTAGTCCTGGTTTAGTCCTGGTTTAGTCCTGGTTTGGCCCTGGTTTAATTCTGGTTTAGTCCTGGTTTAGTCCTGGTTTGGTCCTGGTTTAGTCCTGCTTTAGTCCTGGTTTAGTCCTGCTTTAGTCCTGGTTTAGTCCTGGTTTAGTCCTGGTTTAGTCCTAGTTTAGTCCTGCTTTAGCCCTGGTTTAGTCCTGGTTTAGTCCTGGTTTAACCCTGGTGTAGCCCTGGTTTAGTCCTGGTTTAGTCCTGGTTTAACCCTGGTGTAGCCCTGGTTTAGTCCCGGTTTAGCCCCGGTTTAGTCCTGGTTTAGTCCTGGTTTAGTCCAGTGTAAACTGACCTGTTGTTCCAAATGCTGCGGAAGAGGTCCAGCGCTTCCCGTAGTCTGTTGGTGTTGTTGTCTTCCCTTATTACCATGTTGTAGCTGCTGCTCGCCACCACGAAGATGATCGCAGTGACATCTAGAGGACGGAGCGGGAAGTGCATCAGCAGAGCACACACGGAAACACACTAACAACACCTTTATCACGCAAGATAAATAAAATAAATAAATAAAATAAAATAAATAAAATAAAACTGAATGCATAAAATAAATACAATAAATAAAACTAAATAGATAAAATACATACAATAAATAAAATGAATAAATACACTTAAATAATAATTAGACATTCTACAAATAACTAATATAAATAAAAGTTAGCAGTAAATGTCCCTTGTGTCCTTATTCAACTACAATACTACAATACATTTTAAATAATAATACATGTTTTTTTTAATTATACAGTGCTTTTAATATTTCATTATACACAAATGCACCTTTACATCGAGTCTTAATAAAATGTTCTCGATTTAATTATCTTATTCTTCTCTTTTATGTCTTCATCTGTTTTGTGATTTGAATGCATTTTTTGCCTTCCCAGCACTTTTAAACTCCTCCTACATGATTTGTGCCTGTTAAATAAACTTCTTATACTTCTTATAACATATGTTGAACCGTTATGACACGTTAGGAAAGTTTTACCGTTAAAGCATTGGATCCATTTTCTCCTCTCGTCTCGCTGGCCTCCAACGTCGAACATGCTGTGGACAGAACACACACTTGCATCAGAAACGTGGAGGAGACGACGCCCCCTGTACGTGCACGCCGACGCCCCCGTGTGGTCAGAGCGGGACAAGACAAGGTAGATACAGATTCATCGTTTTTGTGGTGTTTTATTGGTCAGTTTGAGCTCTGGACACTTGAGCTTTCACCGGGACAAAAACACGGTCCAATCTGCATCTAAACATGTTTTATTATTTCACATATTTCACTTAATCCACTACAATTAACACTCTTGTACTTCACACGATTCTGACAGAACGTACAGAAGGATTTGTCCATATCTAATTTTAACCCCGATATATTATATTAGTACATTTTTATATGTTCACGCACATTTTCAGTCAGATCTAGTTTATTCAAATACTAAATAAATCGTCCAAAACCCTCTCAGTAAATATCTTTCCATATGTTAACTAAACGAAGCAAGAACATTAAACCTGACTTTGTCCCTTTTTCAGACTAAAATGTCCCAAATATGTGCAGTTTTTACACATAAAACACCTTATTTAAATATGAAAACATGACATGACGAAAAACTTGCAACACATTTTTCTCACATTTAGATTAAATTAAAGTAAAGGAGAAGTTTCAAACTGATATCTCTATTTTTAAGATTTTGTCCTATTCTCTACAGTGCATCGTCTTAAGGTATTAAATGAATTAAAGTATGACGGGATAAAAGAGGTGGTAATACTCAGTTACTTTTACTTAAGTAACTTCTCAGAGTCATTTTTGACACTTACTTTCGGGTCATGTTGAGTTTGAAGTAACAGTACTTGAGTAAAAGTGTTGTTCCTCTAGAGTAAATCTACAGAAACTTTACATCGACATTAAAGTGACGTATGACAGGTTTTTATGATCTATCTCTATTTGGTGTATTTATACTTGTTGTAAATATAAATCCTAGTTTTACACAAACCGAGCAGGTATTTGTGGAGAGAACGTTGAAAAATCTGTAGAAAATAACAGGAAGTGACATCACACCAGCTAAAAGTTTATAAGATAAGATAAGATAAGATAAGATATTCCTTTATTGTCCCACATGGGGAAATTTCATTGGTGCAACGCAGGTAGATACAGAGGTAGATACAGAAGAACAGATCACTTATAGGAAGTCTGAAAAACACTTTCAGTAGAAGATCTCCTATAAATAAATAAAAACTCCCATAGACAAATAAATAAATAAATACATAAATACCATTGCATGTGATCACGACAGTAATTGCACATGAATATGTGTCACGACAGCACATAGGTTGCACATGAATTGCACATGAATTCCAACAGCAATTGCACATATGATATTATGCAGAATTTACACAAAATAAACTACTTTTTTGATCCTCTAAACATGAAATCAACAAAATAAAGCTGCTCTCATGTATTTCTATTTGTAAAATAAAAAAAACGGGGACATAGATTTGGCCTGGTGGTTTGCGGAGTCATTTCCTGGTGTGATGTCATCAATTACAAACAGGAAGTACAATCATAAACCCGCAAAATGTGCTATTGTGGGGTAAAATGTGTGTAATTCTTAGCAAAATTTAAGACATATTTATCTCAACTTCCTTTTGGTTCAATGAGTCGGGCATTTAATCCGTTTGTACGTTTTGTGTCTTCCGTTTTTTGAGTCTTTTTCCCCGTCGCCAGGACGATACGACACAGACGTTTCAGTCTTTCATCGCGTCCCCAATCATCCTCAAAACAACTACCGTATTTTACAGACTATAAGTCGCACCATTTTTTCATAGTTTTGGCCGGGGTGCGACTTATACTTATATTTATACTTATACTTCGGAGCGACTTATACTTATATTTATACTTATACTCCGGAGCAACTTATACTTATATTTATACTTATACTCCAGTGCGACTTATATATGTTTTTTCTTCTCTATTTTGCCTTTTTTTGGCTGGTGTGACTTTTACTCTGAAAACTACGGTATTATTACTTTGTCGCCGATTCTCGCGCCAAACACTTGGGTCAACCCGTTTGACCTTTGACCCTGGCCGTGACCCGCCCCCAAAGGAGACGGCGGGGCTCGTGGCCGGTGGTGTGGTTTCATACAAAGGTTTCAGACGCTGTGTCGGGCAGAAGTGGGTCAAACGCTTATGAAAGCCGCTGCGTTTATCGGGCGCTTCTGTAACAGGAAGCACCGGTCAATACGTCCAGCAGGACACAAGGGCCAAAGGTCACAGTGTGATGTCACCGCTTTATCACATGATGACGCTGCACTTTGTTTTGTTTAGTGATGGGGACAATATGAAACAAAAAATTATAAGAATAAAACGCCTTTAATTGTATTGATCAATTGTAATTTTTGGTCTTATTATTTCCTAACGTGTCTGTCCGCTCTGGAGAGCAGCTTCAGTGAGAGACTGATCCACCCTCGATGTGTGAAGGAAAGGTTCCGTAGGTCTTTCCTTCCTGCTGCTGTCAGACTTTATAACAAACACTGTTAGTACTGAACACTCACAATACTGACCTAACCTAATACTGATGTGCAATTCTGTCATATGTGCAATTACTGTGAAATTCATGTGCAACCTATGTGCTGTCGTGACACATATTCATGTGCAATTACTGTCGTGATCACATGCAATGGTATTTATGTATTTATTTATTTGTCTATGGGAGTTTTTATTTATTTATAGGAGATCTTCTACTGAAAGTGTTTTTCATACTTCCTGTAGGTGATCTGTTCTTCTGTATCTACCTCTGTATCTACCTGCGTTGCACCAATGAAATTTCCCCATGTGGGACAATAAAGGAATATCTTTTCTTATCTTATTATTCATTTATTTTTCCAACAAACAAAAATTGCACAATTATTGTTTTATTAAATGATGACTTTGCACTTTGTTTTGTTTATTGACAGGGACAATATAATATTTAACTCTATTGATCAATTATACAATACAATAAAAAATAAATCAAAAAAAAATCTCCCAAATCTCACCTTTGAAGTTTAGTTTATACATTGACAGGGCAATATGGTTTAAAAAAATATATATGTTTTTTTTTTGCTTGTGTTGCTCAATCAAGATTTTAATTATTGAGGTTTATATTATTTATTGATAGGTAAATATGGTAAAAAATATAAATACATTTTTTAAGTGGCTACGTAACATTTTAGAACTCTACATGTGTCACTCTGAACGTTCATTTTTCAGGGCGGGGATAGGGGGTAGGTGAGAACACTTGAGGGACACTTTCATACGTCCCCTTTAAGGACAGTTACTCTTTCATACGTCCCCTTTAAGGACAGTTTCTCTTTCATACGTCCCCTTTAAGGACAGTTACTCTTTCATACGTCCCCTTTAAGGACAGTTACTCTTTCATACGTCCCCTTTAAGGACAGTTACTGTTTCATACGTCCCCTTTAAGGACAGTTACTCTTTCATACGTCCCCTTTAAGGACAGTTACTGTTTCATACGTCCCCTTTAAGGACAGTTACTGTTTCATACGGCCCCTTTAAGGACAGTTACTGTTTCATACGTCCCCTTTAAGGACAGTTACTCTTTCATATGTTCCCTTTAAGGACAGTTGCTCTTTCATACGTCCCCTTTAAGGACAGTTACTCTTTCATACGTCCTCTTTAAGGACAGTTACTGTTTCATACGTCCCCTTTAAGGACAGTTACTCTTTCATATGTTCCCTTTAAGGACAGTTGCTCTTTCATACGTCCCCTTTAAGGACAGTTACTCTTTCATACGTCCCCTTTAAGGACAGTTACTGTTTCATACGTCCCCTTTAAGGACAGTTACTGTTTCATACGTCCCCTTTAAGGACAGTTACTGTTTCATACGTCCCCTTTAAGGACAGTTACTGTTTCATACGGCCCCTTTAAGGACAGTTTCTCTTTCATACGTCCCCTTTAAGGACAGTTACTCTTTCATACGTCCCCTTTAAGGACAGTTTATCTTTCATACGTCCCCTTTAAGGACAGTTACTCTTTCATACGTCCCCTTTAAGGACAGTTACTCTTTCATACGTCCTCTTTAAGGACAGTTTCTCTTTCATACGTCCCCTTTAAGGACAGTTACTCTTTCATACGTCCCCTTTAAGGACAGTTTCTCTTTCATACGTCCCCTTTAAGGACAGTTACTCTTTCATACGTCCTCTTTAAGGACAGTTACTCTTTCATACGTCCTCTTTAAGGACAGTTACTCTTTCATACGTCCCCTTTAAGGACAGTTTCTCTTTCATACGTCCCCTTTAAGGACAGTTACTCTTTCATACGTCCCCTTTAAGGACAGTTACTCTTTCATACGTCCCCTTTAAGGACAGTTACTCTTTCATACGTCCCCTTTAAGGACAGTTACTCTTTCATACATCCCCTTTAAGGACAGTTTCTCTTTCATACGTCCCCTTTAAGGACAGTTTCTCTTTCATACGTCCCCTTTAAGGACAGTACGTCCCCTTTAAGGACAGTTACTCTTTCATACGTCCCCTTTAAGGACCAGCAGATACTCAAAGCCCCAGTATCAAAATTGTAATTGTAATTGATTTTCATGGGATTATAAAGGATTTACAGTAGTAGTAGAGTTTATTCTGCCTTTTTATAGATAATTATTGATCTTTTTTTACCGTGTCGTGACATAAGCTTAATAAACTTGGCTGTTTAATATTTAAAATTTAAAACTGCAATACCACACCTTCTCAAAACTAGACAAACACACACAATAATCCTTAAAATAAGTGAAATTGTGACGTGAATTGTACTTATTACTTAGGTATTTAGCATTTATTCAGTAGAAATGATAGAAATAAAACAAGATAAATCAGATTGTCTTTTGTCCAGATTCAAGTGGACAAACCTCGGTGCCTTTTATGACATTTCAAAATAAAACCGTGATATTATTTGGTCAAACCTGGTGTTGAAACTTACTGAAAGTTGACTTTATCTACTTGGAACCGCGTCTCGAAAATCCCTGAAGTTAACACTCGGCAGCGTAGAAGGTCCTGTGAAAACACACACGAGCACCTTTAAGCTTTCGCCCGCGTAAAAAAAGATGAATAAATTAATAATTAAAGTCGAAAGGAAGCGCCGACCTGGTCCGTGGGCGTGTAGTCGCTCTGTCTCACCGAGTCGATTCTGTCCAGAAAACTGCAACACACAAAAAACACCAAAGTTAGACGTTTACAAGCAAAGTTTAGAGGAAAATCGGTAAAAGAACGGCGAGAATAACGGGTAAAACGTGGAACATTTCGGAGGATTTCGGACGAAGCCGTGAGAAAATGACAGAAAATGCAATAAATATATACAATTTTGCAAATTTTCAACAGTTTACAAAGTGCAGCGTTTAGTCTTTATTTGTCACTCAATAGTCACATTTTAAACACAAAAGCACTGACGTTTTACACTGAAAGGGCTTCGTACAGTGCGACAGCGGCGCCATAGCAACGCCGATCAAAGACAAACGATACAGATGTTTTACTTGTTTTATATTTTACGTTGGAGCAGAACTGTTTACTGTTTTTTGTGCTTGCTCGTAAAAATGTCATGACAGTGTAAAACCTGAACGAGATAAGCGCATTTACCGTATTTTCCGGACTATGTGTCGCACCTTTTTTCATAGTACTTATATTTATACTTAATACTCCAGTGCAACTTATATATGTTTTTTTTCTTCTCTATTATGCATTTTTGGCTGGTGCCACTTATACTCCGGAAAATACGGTATTTTCAGATTTGTAATGAAAAATTTGGCACATTTTAGCTTTAGCTAGTCAACGTTTGGACAGTGTCGACAAAAATGAACGTCACACTATTTTATTTGCAGCTCGACAACGATGATCAGGCAGTATTTTCACAAAGCAGCGGGAAAGTACTAAAATGTGCAGAAATATTGCATCATACTCGTGTTTGGAAGATAAAACTGTCATTTATTTAGCTAGTTTTTAATTGTTTTGATGATTTACGATGTGTACGTGGTATATCTCTGAAACAACAAGTGCGATTTTAACCATTTTTAAATCTTCCCAAGTTTAATTGTGTTGAAAAATTTAATATATTTTGAACAATATGATTTAGTCAAGCTACGTCGGTTTGATTAAAGCTACAGGTGAACAGAGCGTGTGATATAGCATATATATCGTGTATAAGTGTCTTTGTTGTGTATAAGTGTCTTTATTGTGTGTAAGTGACTTTATTGTGTATAGGTGTCTTTATTGTGTATAAGTGTCTTTGTTGTGTGTAGGTGTCTTTGTTGTGCATAAGTGTCTTTGTTGTGTATAGGTGTCTTTGTTGTGTGTAGGTGTCTTTGTTGTGTATAAGTGTCTTTGTTGTGTATTGTGTCTTTGTTGTGTATAAGTGTCTTTGTTGTGTATTGTGTCTTTGTTGTGTGTAAGTGTCTTTGTTGTGCATAAGTGTGGTTCCATGCAGGCCTGTGCAGCGCCGCACGTGTCCACCAGAGGGCACAGCGGCTCAGTCTGGGCTATTTCTGTCTGTCTCTGGCTGTGATTACATAAGGACCAGAGTGTGGAGGATTCAGAGAGAGCAGAGCCACATCAGCCGGGACGCTTCAGGGGGCACGGGACCCACCGGAACCGGCTCAGGACCGACAAGAGACTGGACTGGGACTGGACCGGGACTGGACCGGGACTGGACCGAGACAAATGCAGGACTGAAACTGGTTCTGCTCCATCTCGTCAGTTCCTCCCACAGAGACACAAAGATCGGCCTTTAAAGTATTTCCTACACACACCAAACTTTGCGTCTCACGATCATTATGCAAATTAATTAGTCTTTTGATTAATTAGCTGTTTAAAACGAGAAACGGTCGTGTATTTCAGATTTTGACTGAATTTGATCCGTTTACGGTCGAGTTTATTTACAGAACATCATGTGTTTTTTGGACATAAACACTGAACGCTCTTGTTTCCTCAGTGTTTCTGTCTGAATGATAAAAACATCAATTAGCTGCGATTAATCAACCTTTCAACTCCAAACAATGAGTCAATATTAACACTTTCACGGCAATTTTCAGTCAGATCTAATTTACTCAAATACTAAATAATAAACCCAAAATATCAACACTTAAACCATAAAACGACTTATTTCTGAATAAAAACACGGCACGATGAGCCGCTCGTCGTGCCGTGTTTTTATTTGAGTTATTTGGGTGATAAACGTCTCTGTCTCTCTTTTTCTGCACAATTTTAACTCACTTTTAACTCTTAATGCGCTAAAACGCCTGTGATCATCGTCGCGTTTCCGCCTTCCCTCCGATCCGATCGCCGCGGCAACGCGACGACGACTTCTCCGCCGCGTCGGATCGGCGCAGAATGACCCGAATTGCCCGCGACAAAGTGGTCACATTTGCGGGAAAGGAACGGCGGGGTTATAAATACCGGGCGCTTCGTGACTGCCATGTGACACGAGCGCTGCCGGGGCAGAGCGGGGTAAAAATAGGCCCGCGAAAGGGAGACGGGGGCAAAGAAACGCCGAAAAAAACGCTAAATAATCACGTTTATCCGGCGTGGAAAGTGCGGGGGGGCGGGGCGGTTCAGCGAGTTACGAGAGGATTTAAACCGAAGCAGGAAAATTGTAAAAGTGAACGTCTTAGAAGCAGAAATGAGACGTAAAACTGAATGTGGCGGCGTGACCTGATTAATACGAATAAATGTGAAGAAAAAAAGCATCTTTAATAATGTGTGCGGGATCAAAATACGGATCTGAACGAGTGAATTAAACACAAATACAGTTTGTTTCACGCTTGTTGTGCGTTAGTTTTGAGTTTTGAAGTAAATTACAGCAAATGAAGGTCAAAATACGGTGACTGAAACTTATAGAACACTTACAAACAAAGTGTATTATTGATGAAAATCAGGATTAGTTTACTTTTTTATAAACAAAACACAATTACAATACATTTTTACAGCGGAATACATGTGTTTGCGGTGACGTCATACATCCGGGACTTCCCCATAGCGGCCATTTTGAAAGGGGCACGTGATATACGAGCAACCACCACGACTGCATCCTTTTCTACTGCATCATGAGCTACGAATACTTTGACTCTTTAGACGATAACGTCAAACTAAGGTTCAGGACAAAGCTCTCATTCCTTGGTCAGACACAGAGCGATGTCCAAACAGAACAATGTCCTGACAGAAGACAGGGTTGTGGCGTATGGATATCGTAGTAGTAGTATGTAGTAGACGTGCGGTTGTGCCCCTTTCAAAAGGGCGGACTCGGTTGCTACTGTACAAGTTCCCGGATGTGTGAACGCATGAATTGCCCAGATTAGTCAATTAACCGTCGCATTGTAACTTTGGCTCAACGTTTTTGAGGAAAATAATTAAAAAAAAATTGTGATTAGATCAGTTATAAGGCATTATAAATGTTTGCGAGGGGCCGGAAATCTAAACCTTCAAACTAAAACAAGAGTAGAAGAAGCAGCAGCAGCAGCAGCAGCAGCAGCAGCAGCAGCAGCAGCAGCAGCAGCAGCAGCAGCAGCAGCAGCAGCAGCAGCAGCAGCAGCAGCAGCAGCAGCATGAGCAGCAGATGCAGCAGCAGCAGCAGCAGCAGCAGCAGCAGCAGCAGATGCAGCAGCAGGAGCAGCAGCAGCAGCAGCAGCAGGAGCAGCAGCAGTAGCAGCAGCAGCAGGAGCAGCAGCAGGAGCAGGAGCAGCAGCAGCAGCAGCAGGAGCAGCAGCAGGAGCAGGAGCAGGAGCAGCAGCAGCAGCAGCAGGAGCAGCAGCAGGAGCAGCAGCAGGAGCAGCAGCAGCAGCAGGAGCAGGAGCAGCAGCAGGAGCAGCAGCAGGAGCAGGAGCAGCAGCAGCAGCAGGAGCAGCAGCAGCAGCAGCAGCAGCAGATGCAGCAGCAGCAGCAGCAGCTGCAGCAGATGCAGCAGCAGCAGCAGATGCAGATGCAGATGCAGCAGCAGCAGCAGCAGCAGCTGCAGCAGATGCAGCAGCAGCAGCAGATGCAGATGCAGCAGCAGCAGATGCAGCAGCAGCTGCAGCAGCAGATGCAGATGCAGCAGCAGCAGCAGCAGATGCAGCAGCAGCAGCAGCAGCAGCAGCAGCAGCAGCAGCTGCAGCTGCAGCTGCAGCAGCAGCAGATGCAGCAGCAGCAGCAGGAGCAGGAGCAGGAGCAGGAGCAGCAGCAGCAGCAGCAGCAGCAGGAGCAGCAGCAGGAGCAGCAGCAGGAGCAGCAGCAGCAGCAGGAGCAGGAGCAGGAGCAGGAGCAGCAGCAGGAGCAGCAGCAGCAGCAGGAGCAGGAGCAGCAGCAGCAGCAGCAGCAGGAGCAGCAGCAGCAGCAGCAGATGCAGCAGCAGCAGCAGCAGCTGCAGCAGATGCAGCAGCAGCAGCAGATGCAGATGCAGCAGCAGCAGCAGCAGCTGCAGCAGATGCAGCAGCAGCAGCAGATGCTGCAGCAGCAGCAGCTGCAGCAGATGCAGCAGCAGCAGCAGATGCAGATGCAGCAGCAGCAGCAGCAGCTGCAGCAGATGCAGCAGCAGCAGCAGATGCAGATGCAGCAGATGCAGCAGCAGCAGCAGATGCAGATGCAGCAGCTGCAGCAGCAGATGCAGCAGCAGCAGCAGCAGCAGATGCAGCAGCAGCAGCAGCAGCAGCAGCAGCTGCAGCAGCAGCAGATGCAGCAGATGCAGCAGCAGCAGCAGCAGCAGCCCCTCATCTGCTCATTTGATAATTGGCTTGACTTTTCACAAATAGCCTTTAATTAGTCGAGCAGAGGGGCGTCAATACTTTCCATATTTGGAGTAATGGACTTCCCCCCGGGACTCGCGGCCGCTCTGGACTCGCGCCGCAGCCATTCTGGGAACTGCAGCTTTATTTAAACCGCCGGACGGACGGACCAGGAAGTGACCGGGTCGATTCTGCGCCGCGCTCGGCTCTGCGCGCGCTCAGAAACGCCACGACGACGACGAGAGAGCGCGACAGGCGCCTCGACCGAGCGTGATGCACGAGGCATCAGGGAAAGGCTTTATCAATGAACTTTGACTATTTTTAAATGAAATATATACAAATAACCTTGCTCTTTATTTTCATCTCAAATAATATACACTTAGTTTTCTCTGGTTCTGTCCTGTTTGCACCTTGTTCCTGTCGTTGCTGTTGTTGTTGTTGTATCTTTATTTATTCATATGTTTTGATGGATCTGTGTTTTTCTTCAATAAAAAAAAAATTAAAAATAAAAAGAAATGTATACAATTAAAAACAAAAAAACAGGACCAGAGCACAGGACAATAAATAGAAAATAAAAATAATGAAAAATAAACATGAATAAAATGGAGTCCCATTTAGAAGCAATGAGTCAAATCCTCGTGGGTCAGATACATTTGAAGAGTTCTGACGTATTATGAAAGAAACATCAAACTTAAAGCCCGTTATTTCAGTTTGGATGAATAAACGTCCCACTTCAGCTCGTGTTAAACCTCTGTGTTTATCATTTGAGACACAGTTATATTCTGTACTGAGACAAAACTGTTAGATACACTTGAATTATAACTGATTTTAGATAGATATATCATTTTTTCTTCTGTAATCTATTTTATGCATGATTTGTGTGATTGTTTTTGGGGCGTGGCACAGATTTACATTGGTTCTGAGCCGCACGTCGCCGCGGCGTCGACACCGGAGCCGCGGTCGATCCCGGCGCTGGCGAGGAACAGTAGATGAGGACGTCTCTGGGCCCGTCCTAAAAATAGCCCCCGAGCGGAGACAGCGCTGAAAGTCAAACCCGAGCCCAGAGTAAACACTGGCCTCTGCTCTGTCTCACGCCCCCCCCCCCCCCCCCCCCCCCTCCGGCGGCGAGGAGGACGCTCCGACGGGCCTGTTCAACGTCCGGTGCGGCTTGACCCGAAATAGACCCGGGGGCCATCGTTCAGCTCTGACAGGGGCCACGAGCAGCGACTCCAGCGGCACTAACGGGTTCGCCTCGTCCGGGTCGAGGGACACAAGCGAGCGAACACTACTGCACACAACTATGAGCACGCTGTGACGGCAAAATGACACAAGAAGAATCCTGATTTTGTGATATTTCATGACAAATACTCACAAGTTTGTTAATATTCTCCAGCAATAAGCCTCCATTTTGTATATTTTAGCTTTAACTGGTTAAAGTTTATGCTTAAAAAACCTTTCCAAGTCACATTTCATATCGTAATTTCACAAGTCGACTGCAAAAAGTACAACAGTAAAAGTACTGCATTTTACTTTTTACTTTTTCACTACATTTAAATCCAGGTATCTGTCATTTCTGCTCCACGACATTTTTGAAATGAAAAAAGTGGCATCATTATTATTGTTATTCGTTTATTTTTAAAACAAATTTAGCCCGTTCAGAGTCTAAAGATTTTGAGTTCAAGTACTGGAATTCAGCAAAAAAAAAGTACAAAAAACTACAACAAAATTGCTTGAGATCGCCACATTTCACTCTTTAATAGTTATCAAAAGATCTGTGTCACATCCTTCTTTACTTGAGTACATGTTCTCTCCCGTATCTGTACTTTTACTTAACAAAATGCAGTACTTCTACCAGCACTGGTCCTAGCAGCCAAAGTAATAAACTATTCAAAAACTGAATATTCCACCTTTTGAACGGAGTCTGTAAACGCTGTAAACAGAACCGGGTCATTTTAAACTCTTCTTCACTTTTATAACACATTTCTAGCGTCCCGAGTCTTATTTTGACCCCACGAGCTGCGTTTACAATATATCTGCAAAACAAACGTCACTTTATTATATGAAATAAATCAGGTACAGACCCTTGAATTAAGACTTTTGAGCCCAAAGAACCAAACTTGACTCAGAAATACACTGACAAAGCACAAAACGCTCACCACTGCCCCCTACTGGACGGCAGGCTTCTCTAAATAACGCCGAGCCCTCACTGGCCCTCGCCATCGCCAGCCCTCGCCGGCCTTGCCAGCCCTCACCGGCCCTCGCCATCGCCGGCCTCGCCAGCCCTCGCCGGCCCTCGCCGGCCCTCGCCGGCCCTCGCCGGCCCTCGCCGGCCCTCGCCGGCCTCGCCAGCCCTCGCCAGCCATCGCCAGCCATCGCCGGCCATCGCCGGCCTCGCCGGCCCTCGCCGCGGCTGGCTCTGGCTCGCGCTGCCGCACAGACATAAAGCTTCATGTCAAAGGAGTTGTTGCGCTCCGAGTCGACGAGCTGTGCCCGAAACGCAAGTCGATGGGAAAGACACAGGAGTCAAAGGTTGAGGGCGGATTGTGTAACAGCCACACTGTGTTTCCTTGTGATGGTGTGTGGAGCCAAATGTGCCAGGGAATGGATGGAAAGAGATAGACATGAAGAAAAATAGATGGAAATAAATAAAAATAGACAAAAACAAATAAAAATAGAAGAAAAATATATAAAAACAAATAAAAATGGAAGACAAATAGAAAAAAACAAATAAAAAATAGAGCAAACATGTATATAAAAAAATGAGAAATAGATGAAAATAAATAAAAATAGATGAAAAACAAATACAAAATTATGAAAAATAGATTTTTTAAAAATGAAAATAGATACAAACAAATGAAAAATAGATGAAAAGTAGATAGAAAAAACAAATAATAGATCAAAATGGATTAAAAAAGGATACACATTTATAACAGTAGATAAAAATAAATTAAAATTAAAAAAATCACTTAATTTGTAAATATTCTCTGTTTAGATGCATATTTATAACTGTATTTAATTGAAAAAGTATTTAAAAAGGGAAGGGACATTGAGAGCGTGGACTCAAATAAAAGTGATCTCATCTTAGCTCATGTTAAAATTATGCAACTGAAGAATATTTGGTCTTGATTTGAAAAGATTGGAGAAAAACAGGTGTGTAGTTATTTATATCTGTCCAGTTTATTCATTTAACTCGTCTTTTGTGGTACGTTTTATCTCTAAACTCTCATTTCTTTCCTCTCGGGCCTCGCCGCTGCTGTTGACGCAGTTCGCCGGCCGTCCTCCGAGTGGCACCGCTCCGCTCCCGTACCTCTGACGCTGCTTGCTTTCACAGCCGGTCTCCATGGAAACCCCAGAGTTCACTCCTCTCCCTCCCTCTCTCTGCCTCTCTCCTCTTCCCTCTCTGGTTTCTCACTCGTCGCCGCTCTGGTCTCGTCTGCTCCGGGAATCGCGACTTCAGAGTCAAGTTTTAACGTTTTCATTTCACCGCGAGCTATTTTTGGAAAGTTCACGACCTCACGCTGCCAGCGACGAAGCCAGGAGCCATTTTGGAGACGGGAACAAGGCCGCGAACCCCTCATTTTGGGCTATAAATAACATGCATGGATGAATAAATACATAAAATACATCTAAATCTGCTGCATTTCACGCAGAATTCTTATGGGAGTATTGGGTTCACACGGCAAACTTGGGACTGATCCGGGTTAAAACTGGAACTGAACCAAGACTAGATCAGGACTAAACCAAGAATGGATCAGGACTAAACCAAGACTAGAACAGGACTAAACCAAGACTAGAACAGGACCAAACCAAGACTAGATCAGGACTAAACCAAGACTAGATCAAGACTAAACCTGGACTAGATCAGGACTAAACCAAGACTGGATCAGGACTAAACCAAGACTAGACCAGGACTAAACCAAGACTAGATCAGGACTAAACCTGGACTAGATCAGGACTAAACCAAGACTAGACCAGGACTAAACCAAGACTAGATCAGGACTAAACCAAGACTAGATCAGGACTAAACCAAGACTAGATCAGGACTAAACCTGGACTAGATCAGGACTAAACCAAGACTAGATCAGGACAAAACCTGGACTAGATCAGGACTAAACCTGGACTAGATCAGGACTAAACCAAGACTAGACCAGGACTAAACCAAGACTAGATCAGGACTAAACCAGGACTAGATCAGGACTAAACCTGGACTAGATCAGGACTAAACCTGGACTAGAACAGGACTAAACCAAGACTAGATCATGGCTAAACCAAGACTAGATCAGGACTAAACCAAGACTAGATCAGGACTAAACCTGGACTAGATCAGGACTAAACCTGGACTAGATCAGGACTAAACCAAGACTAGATCAGGACTAAACCAAGACTAGATCAGGGCTAAACCTGGACTAGAACAGGACTAAACCAAGACTAGACTAGATCAGGACTAAACCCAGACTAGATCAGGACAAAACCTGGACTAGATCAGGACTAAACCTGGACTAGATCAGGACTAAACCAAGACTAGACCAGGACTAAACCAAGACTAGATCAGGACTAAACCTGGACTAGAACAGGACTAAACCAAGACTAGATCAGGGCTAAACCTGGACTAGAACAGGACTAAACCAAGACTAGACTAGATCAGGACTAAACCAAGACTAGATCAGGACTAAACCAAGACTAGATCAGGACTAAACCAAGACCAGAACAGGACTAAACCAAGACTAGACCAGGACTAAACCAAGACTAGATCAGGACTAAACCAAGACCAGAACAGGACTAAACCAAGACTAGACCAGGACTAAACCAAGACTAGATCAGGACTAAACCAAGACTAGATCAGGACTAAACCAAGACTAGATCAGGACTAAACCAAGACTAGACCAGGACTGAACCAAGACTAAAACAGGACTAAACCAAGACTAGATCAGGACTAAACCAAGACTAGAACAGGACTAAACCAAGACTAGATCAGGACTAAACCAAGACTAGACCAGGAGTAAACCAAGACTAGACCAGGACTAAACCAAGACTAGATCAGGACTAAACCAAGACTAGATCAGGACTAAACCAAGACTAGATCAGGACTAAACCAAGACTAGATCAGGACTAAACCAAGACAAGACCAGGACTAAACCAAGACTAGATCAGGACTAAACCAAGACTAGATCAGGACTAAACCAAGACTAGATCAGGACTAAACCAAGACTAGACCAGGACTAAACCAAGACTAGAACAGGACTAAACCAAGACTAGATCAGGACTAAACCAAGACTAGATCAGGACTAAACCAAGACTAGACCAGGAGTAAACCAAGACTAGACCAGGAGTAAACCAAGACTAGATCAGGACTAAACCAAGACTAGATCAGGACTAAACCAAGACTAGATCAGGACTAAACCAAGACCAGAACAGGACTAAACCAAGACTAGACCAGGACTAAACCAAGACTAGATCAGGACTAAACCACGACTAGACCAGGACAGAACCAAGACTAAAACAGGACTAAACCGAGACTAAACCAGGACTAAACCAAGACTAAAACAGGACTAACCCAAGACTAGACCAGGACTAAACCAAGACTAGATCAGGACTAAACCAAGACAAGCCTCAAAAAAATATTTAAAATAAGAATGCTACAAAAATATTGACGAAAACATTGCAATCAAGTACAAATAACCCATTAAATTGAGAAATTCATGGCCGATATTGACAAGAATTTCAATCTCAAGACATACTTTTGGCATTCTCTCACTAACGACAATACTCGAGTACATGAAAAAGTGTTAAAATGTCTTGGTTGGGCACAGAACGTGAACGAACCGTAAAATTAACCAGAAAAGTGAAAAAATCCCACTTCATACTCTCGTTTTGGGGGATTAATCTGCACGTTTCTGACACGCTCGATATTCTAATTCAGCAAATCTCCCAAAGCTGTGATATTATAGGTTTGCCATGACATTTCCCAGCTCCGACGGGACAAATTCAGGACTAAAAACCAAAACCAAACCGTCTCTAAACTTTTATACGGCGTTCATAAGTCGAGAGCCACGAACGCCCTGTAAAAGATCGCTGCGTAGTGGGGGAATAACCCAACACTTTTGCAGTTTATTTGTGGTGAGTTGGCTATATTTACTGTACACGCACGCCAACTTTCTGATCGTTATCTGATTTCTGGAGCTATTGAAGTGTCAGAAACGGTTGCATCCGACTTCTTTCTGATTGGCCACAACTGTGAAAAGGTTTTGACAAGGAAACGTGTCTGATTAACGTGGCGAAGACGAAAATGAAAGAGAAAATGCTAAAGATCGAGAGGTATTTGAGATGTCATTGTACTTTGTCTTCCGAACACAACTCTGACTTACCGTTTTTGATGATCAGATTTCCCTCGACAGTATAATTATTGGGTTTTCTAATAATTCTCATCATTTATTCTATTATTTCTGGTCATGTAAATGTAACGTACGAAGTGAAAATGCTCGATTTTGTACTTTTTTCTTGTCTAATATGCAAAACCAACTTCAAATTATGCTCTATACATGAAAAAAACTCAAACTACATCATCGTATCATAAATCCACGACGTTTTTTACACTTCTGTGCTTTTCAATCGCTCCGCTAAACAGTTTAACGTGTTTTTCCTGCTGCCCAACGTCGTTTTTAGCTTCAATTCGCCCAATCGCAAAAAGAACGTAGCCGAACTTTAAACTGGTCTCGAACGCGGCTTCATCGAGCAAACGTAACCGTCCCGACGACACGTATACAATAAAACCCACGGCGCGGGGTCAAATCCGACGACGATAAGACGCAAATATTGACTGTACGTGGCTTAATTACAAACCCGAGGCCTTCAGCACACGTTTGTTCGGGTTTTACAGCCGCGGACAAAGTGAACGAGGGCCAGTTTGTTACATACGTACAGCCTTATAATGAAAATAACACTTTACGCTGTCCAGAGTCCATAGATCTGACCTTCTGTTCAATTTACCTCAATCTGGATGTGACTATTAAGTGATTTACAAGTCCATTTTTCCAGTTTGGTTGAATTATTTGAAGCTATTTTGCGGATTTTAGTCGGAAGTACCATATTTTCTGGACTATAAAGCGTACCTTTTTTCAAAATTTTGGCCGGGGTGCGACTTATACTTATATTCATACTTATATACTTATACTTATATAAGCGACTTATATGTGATATTATTTGTTATTTTCACACTTGCAACCGCATTTCATACTCCAGTGAAACTTAAATTTGTTTTTTCTCCTTTATTATGCATTTTTTGGCTTGTGCGACTTATACTCCGGTGCGACTTATAGTCCAGAAAATACGGGTCATTGATTAGAGAACTTCAGTGGCAATAAATTCATGGAAAAAACTATGCTTGAATGAGTTTTTTCCTCTATTAAAACACGTGTGTACTGTATATTATAAAAGGGAATCACTCAAAGGACAGTTTTACCCAATAAATGCGAAAAAACAGGTCTAGCTACATGTTAGCACGGTTTTATCCGCGGAGAAACGGCGCCGTCACACCTTTGTTTTCACTTTGTCTTTGTTCTTGATGCACGAGATACTCATCCTTAAAACTTATTTATTTAGGAAGTGAAATTCCAGTCTCCACCTGAAGTGTTGTTTCAGCTGCTGCTTTCAAACAGAGAAGTGCCCAGAGACTCTTCTACAAACTGCGGCGCATAGACACGGATATCTTTGACATTTATGGGCATAAAGTTACAGGTACATAGGCAATAAGTAGCGTTTATGTGATGCCATAAATGGGGCTGGAAAATTTATTGGGTTCAAATGGAAATCTCAACAGTCAAAGCCCACCGAGGTTCAGGAAGTGCATTTCCGATTCATTTTCCCCATAGACTTTTCAAAAATGTTAAATATTAAGAGTTTAAAGGCAGAGGGAAACCAACTTGTCCAACAAAAAACACATTTAAAAATAAAATTCGGCTGAATGTTGTAATAACTATTTTCATTTTTTTTCAGGAATTTCACAGGATTGGGGTTTGAAAAATCCTAAAACAACTGCAGAAAAATGTTCAAGGTTCAATGGAACCCTCCTGGACGAATGAAGAACTACACCGACATCCCAAAACAACAACAGACAAAAACAAAACAACAAAAACAAGGAGAAAATCTGACTTTTAAAATGTGTACTTTAAAAAAACGGGGGGAAAAAACAACAACTTAAAATGAAAGTGGAATTGACTTCTGGAGCAGGACAAGGAGTGAACGGTCACTTTTGAACTTCATTAGCATTTTTGCAAAAGCTGAGTTTATTTTGGAGATATTTGTTACTCAGTTACTTGCAGAACAGGAACATCACAAACTTGGCGACTGAAACACCAGAAAATATGACCACGTCGAACAGTGTTTATTGACGTAGCAAAAGGCGTCAGAATTAGCACGAAAGCTAACGACAACGTAACACGAATGTCTTAAATTACTAACTAAAACAAAAAAAAATACTACATTTAGTTAGAAAATGTTCCCTTTTCTATAAATTGAATTAAAAATAAATACATTTTCTTCTTAAAATGGTAAGATTATAATTTTTTTGTCTTTTACGATTATCGATGAACTTAATAACATAAATAAATAGTCGTTTCTGAATAAACTGGGTCATATACACGCCCCTTTTAGCCGACTACAGCCTTATTCATATCACGCAAATCCCAATACAAAATCAATAACTCTCCTCACGGCGCTCGAACCAAGAACAGAGACGCAAACGTATATTGTGGGTCTATATTTAGCCCGGGAGCACATTCCTCTGCGGGTGAAAGTCGAGTCTTGTTTGACGAGGGGCCGAGGTGCTGAGGCACTCCCCCCCCCTTGGGCGTGGCCGACCGCGAGCCGAGCGGGGCCCGCCGGCGTCACGTGGTGGCCCCGCACACAAAACACGCAACCGTCAACACTGGGACGGGACGGCGGGGCGCTCAGGGTCGGCGAGGCCCACCAGAGCGGGCCAAAGAGGTTATTGTGGGCTAAACATGAGGTAATGTCACCCACTTCCACGTTTTTAACAATATCGGTTACTTAGTCTCAATATATTTATACATAAGGTTTAAATATAAGAAGAACAAACTCTATTTAACCTCTACTTTCTATATTTTGTTCTAGTTCTGAATTAGAGCTGGGTTAGAGCTGTTAAAACCTCCTTTAGTTCATTTACCTTTTGTTTACTAGGGTTGCAACTAGGGATAGGATTAATTGTGATTATTCAGGTCACAATACAATCGTAAAAAGCACAAAAAATAATGATCCTGACCATTTTTGACACAAAATTAAGTATTTCTGGTTCAATTATGGTCCAAAAAATAGAGTTAAATGTAAAGAACTTTATTTTTTCTGCCCGTTTGTGTCACATTTAACTGTATTTTGTCTTTCAGAATGTTGAGGAGCAGTAACACCACGAGAATTATAGAAGATTTAAGATTTCACGGTCTCAATAATCGTGTAAATAATCATTAACTCGTGATGCTTTTTCTCATAACAATCATAAATCATTAAAACTTAATATCATGACATCCCTAAATGCAACTAACAATGTATTAGTCGACTAGAGAAACGATTATTTCGGTTGTATATTGTGATTTTTTTATACATTTTTAACAAATTAAAGGTTGAAAACTGTGACTTATTCATAAAAATTAGAAATGTTTTGACATTTTGACTTAATAATGCTGTTGTCTTTGTTCTTAAGCATGTTTTTAGTGTCTGTTTAGTCCAGTTTACATTTATGATTTTGATATAGTGGAAAAGACACAATTATCCCGATTAACCGCTGCAGCTCTATTGTTCACACGGGACATCATCATTCATTTTAACGTGCTTTGATACGGTTAGAAACAAGCGGTCGATCTTGGTCTGTGTATTTGGTAATATATGATCAATAAACATCGGTTCACAAAATAGCACTCGATAACAACATTGACTCAACAGCACAGGCCAAACCAATCGTGGTTTGTATTGTAACGGAAACATTTCAAAGTATTTCATTTAAATTATGAAGCTCTTATTGCAACATAGTCCTTAGAATCCGGTCCATTCACATCATTTACTTCAAATATCTATGTATTTTGTTGCTCGGTACGAGCCGCGTGCACTGCTTCTGTCTTGAGACCTGCTTTCACTGGGGTTTAGACCTGGTTTAGTCCTGGGGTTTAGACACGGTTTAGTCCTGGCTGAGATCTGGTTTGGTCCTGGTTTGGTCCTGGTTTAGTCCTGGTTTGGGTCTGGTTTAGTCCTGGTTTGGGCCTGATTTGGTCCTGGTTTGGGACTGGTTTAATCCTGGTTTGGGTCTGGTTTGGTCCTGGTTTAGTCCTGGTTTGGGCCTGATTTGGTCCTGGTTTGGTCCTGATTTGGTCCTGGTTTGGTCCTGGCTTGGTCCTGATTTGATCCTGGTTTGGTCCTGGCTTGGTCCTGATTTGGTCCTAATTTTGGTCCTGGTTTGGTCCTGGTTTGGTCCTGGCTTGGTCCTGATTTGATCCTGGTTTGGTCCTGGTTTGGTCCTGGTTTGGTCCTGGCTTGGTCCTGATTTGATCCTGGTTTGGTCCTGGTTTGGTCCTGGCTTGGTCCTAATTTGGTTCTGGTTTGGTCCTGGTTTGGGTCTGGTTTGGTCCTGGTTTGGGTCTGGTTTGGTCCTGGTTTGGTCCTGGTTTGGGTCTGGTTTGGTCCTGGTTTGGGTCTGGTTTGGTTCTGGTTTGGGCCTGGTTTGGTCCTGGTTTGGTCCTGGTTTGGTCCTGGTTTGGGACTGGTTTAGTCCTGGTTTGGTACTGGTTTAGTCCTGGTTTGGTCCTGGTCCAAACCAAGTCTACGTCAGGGCCAAACTGAGCTCAAGTGTAATTATTCTGGGTCAAATTTGGATGTGGTCAATGTGAAAAGGTGAATGCACCATTAGTTCACGTTTAGATCTCATACAGGCCTGGTATAGTCCGGGTTTTAGACCAGATTTTAGACTGATTTTAGACCTCTTGTAGCCCTGATTTGAGTCATTTTGTGAACCAGGTTTAGTATGGGAAAAGAGCCTAGTTTAGGCCACGTTTAGAGCTAGTTTAGTACCTGGTTTGGTCCTGTTATAGTCCAGGTTTAGTCCTGTTATAATCCAGGTTTGGTCCTGTTATAGTCCAGGTTTAGTCCTGTTTTAGTCCAGGTTTAGTCCTGTTATAGTCCTGGTTTAGTCCTGTTATAATCCAGGTTTAGTCCTGTTATAGTCCAGGTTTAGTCCTGTTTTAGTCCAGGTTTAGTCCTGTTATAGTCCTGGTTTAGTCCTGTTATAGTCCATGTTTAGTCCGGGGAAAAAATCTGAATCAGAAAAGGTTTATTGCCATTGTCAATGAACAAAATTCACAAACATAGGAAATTGTTTCTGTGATTTGGTGCAACATAAAACAATGACCAAAAATAACATATATAGAGCCTAGTTTAGTCCACATTTAGAGTACTTGGTTTAGCCCTGGTTTAGTCCTGTTATAGTCCAGGTTTGGTCCTGTTATAGTCCAGGTTTGGTCCTGTTATAGTCCAGGTTTAGTCCTGTTATAGTCCAGGTTTGGTCCTGTTATAGTCCAGGTTTAGTCCTGTTATAGTCCAGGTTTGGTCCTGTTATAGTCCAGGTTTGGTCCTGTTATAGTCCAGGTTTAGTCCTGTTATAGTCCAGGTTTGGTCCTGTTATAGTCCAGGTTTGGTCCTGTTATAGTCCAGGTTTGGTCCTGTTATAGTCCAGGTTTAGTCCAGTTATAGTCCAGGTTTAGTCCTGTTATAGTCCAGGTTTAGTCCTGTTATTGTCCAGGTTTAGTCCTGTTATAATCCAGGTTTAGTCCTGTTATAGTCCAGGTTTAGTCCTGTTATAGTCCAGGTTTAGTCCTGTTATAATCCAGGTTTGGTCCTGTTATAGTCCAGGTTTAGTCCTGTTATAGTCCAGGTTTAGTCCTGTTATAGTCCAGGTTTGGTCCTGTTATGGTACCGATTTTGGACCTGTTATAGTCCAGGTTTAGTCCAGTTATAGTCCAGGTTTGGTCCTGTTATAATCCAGGTTTGGTCCTGTTATAGTCCAGGTTTAGTCCTGTTATAGTCCAGGTTTGGTCCTGTTATAGTTCAGGTTTAGTCCTGTTATAGTCCAGGTTTAGTCCTGTTATAGTCCAGGTTTGGTCCTGTTATGGTACCGATTTTGGACCTGTTAAAGTCCAGGTTTAGTCCTGTTATAGTCCAGGTTTGGTCCTGTTATAGTCCCGGTTTGGTCCTGTTATAGTCCCGGTTTGGTCCTGTTATAGTCCAGGTTTAGTCCTGTTATTGTCCAGGTTTAGTCCTGTTATAATCCAGGTTTAGTCCTGTTATAGTCCAGGTTTAGTCCTGTTATAGTCCAGGTTTAGTCCTGTTATAGTCTAGGTTTAGTCCTGTTATAATCCTGGTTTAGTCCTGATATAGTCCAGGTTTGGTCCTGTTATAGTCCAGGTTTGGTCCTGTTATTGTCCTGGTTTGGTCCTGTTATAGTCCAGGTTTAGTCCTGTTATAGTCCAGGTTTGGTCCTGTTATAGTCCAGGTTTGGTCCTGTTATAGTCCAGGTTTAGTCCTGATATAGTCCAGGTTTGGTCCTGTTATAGTCCTGGTTTAGTCCTGATATAGCCCAGGTTTAGTCCTGATATAGTCCAGGTTTAGTCCTGTTATAGTCCAGGTTTGGTCCTGTTAATAGTCCAGGTTTAGCCTGTAGCTTTAGGCTTACTCTCTCTCATTGTTCATGTGGTCAGCATGAATGCACCATTAGTCCAGGTTCAGATCCGTTTTAGGCCTGGTACAATCTTTGCCCAGACCGAGTTTAGATCTGGTTTCAATCTGGTTTTGATCCGGTTCGGACTGGTTTAGCCCTGATTCGCTCCAGTCATTCCTCAGACCAGCTTTGCCTGGACTAGTCCGAGCCCAGAGCCAGTCTAGTCCAGTCTTTGCTATAATCCCGTCTCGGTCTCGGTTTATTCCCCGCTGCGTTCCGTGTTTCCTGTCTAACTGTTGCCGTCCCAAAATAACCCGCACGGACCTCTATATATACACACACACACATTTATACATATCAAGCGCGTCTGTTGCTCGGTCTGCGGCGCGCTCTCCTCCTCGCGCTGGCGTTTTCCTGCGGCCCGGTCGAAGCCGTCTCACCTTCCTCCGCTGACCTTCCGTTTGTTGACAGCGCATTGCCGGGATACTCCCTTTGATTCGGCTGCACACGTGACCCCTCCGCCTGTTTCTGCAGTGCCGCCGCTAAAAATAGCCTCCGCTTGCCGTGCTAGTTTACATAAGCTCTCTCCGAACGGGGGGGCGGGGAGCGGCGGCGAGGGGGCCGGATCGGGGAGGAGAAGGGGGGGAGAGAGAAAGAAAGAGGAGACGGAGAGAAGGGGGGAGAGAAAGAGGAGAGGAAAACAGAACGACTACAATCTGAGAACCGGCGCGTCCTCCGGCAGCTCGGCGCGTTCGGCTCCACGCAGCACGAATAAAAACCAGAGCTATTCCGGGACTTCAAATTGTACCCAAAAATACGCGGCGCTTTTAGTCCTAACGTCGCCCGCCGTACAGTAGCGCGGACGTAAATAGCGGCTATTTACACGGCAAAACCACTTATTTAATCATCGTTATTATAGATTAGAATCGTCAAGAGTGGATGTGGAACGAGCGTCGAGTTGAGCTGCGCAGCGAGGACAAGCGTTAAACCCGTTAAAAAGACAGAAACCGCAATAAACCTTTGCTTTGTTGTGAAATTTGACTCGATATCCGGATCCTGATCAATACTGGAACTAGTATCGAACGTGGATATTCATTTGGAACAAGGATCAATAGTGAAGAGTCGTGAGCAGGGATGGTTTTAGAAGGATTTGCGTTCAATTCTCCAAAGAAATCGAAATTGTGGAATCAAAATTGAAACTCAAACCTATGAAATACCAAAGAATGACATGGATTTATAACAATAACTTTGCTCCGTGAACTCACAAAAAACATCCCAACGTCCACACGGACGTGATGTCTTTTGACGAGTAAATAGTCAAAACAATGCGTTCACTACGATCTATTCTTCTCGTTTATCATATCATTTTGTTTCAGCGGTGAAGGTCACATGTAGCCGGCCGTTCACGTCGATGCCATCGATCAGCTGCAGGCCACAGAACTACGGCGGCCTCAGTGGGACACGATTCGCACCACGTCGAAACACGGTGCAGAGGATGGATTTGTGAGTCGTTCCATCGAGTCGCGAGTCAACAAAATGAGCAGACGTCGGATGTTGGAATCATATCAAAAACGCCGATTTGTAAATGTGGAATGTTTCAATCTAAACGTCCAAATGCAAACAAAACTAAAAGAACAAACTGACGCCAAATAAAACTCTATATTTCAACTTCAAAACAAGATTCGAACTGAATTACATGATACAACGACGAAAATACGCAATTTTTGTATCACAAACGCGTCGGTATTTTTCAAGTCTGAATCCTGCTCCAAACGCACACTTTTATCGACCGAGGATTCCACTGAAAACCACTGCGATTATGTTTGCGTAAAGTCGCGACAATGACAATAGTAATAATGTTTTTATCGCGTACTCGACCAAACGCAGTGATACAATAAAAGAGAACGAAGGTAAAGCCAAAAGTCTATTTTAATTTGCTTTTATTGAGAAAAACTACAACTATTTAGAATTCTGCTGAAAGTTATAGAAATGATATCACAGAATAGCACATTATTTTGTGGGTTTATAATTTCACTTCCTGTTTGTAATTGATGACATCACACTAGGAAATTACCCAACAAACACTGGGCCAAAACTCATCTAATGTCACTTTGTTTTTATTTGACAAAAATATATGAGAGCGACTTTAGTTTGTCGACTTTATCTTTAGAGAGTCAAAAAAGTTGTTTCTTTGTGTGAATTATGCATAAACTTTGACTGATGTGATGTCACTTCCTGTCATTTTCCACAGATTTTTCAACGTTTGCTCCACAAACAGCTACTTCATTGGTGTAAAACTATAATCTATATGTACAACAGGTATAAACACACCAAATAAAGTCAAAATTGGATAATCGTAAAAACATGGGCCCTTTAAACCGACAGCCCTATGACAGTTTAAAAAAACGCATTTCGAGGAAAATCCAAAGGCAATTATGACATTTAATGCGAGTCGTTTCTTCTTCTTCCAGAGCCAAACGTAAAACATAGTGCTCCCTTTGACTGTGGCAGTCAGCTGACGGCGCGGTCATCTGATTTTAGCATCCGCACAAAGCTGCTCTGCAAACACCGACCGGCCTTCGACGAAACAAACATACATCCTGGTGCGATCCGCGCGCCGATAACAATGACATGTGCGTGGCACGGCCGCGTTTCACCAATAACAGGAGCCGCAATTCCTCCGGCAAAGACAAAGAATCGGATGAAGCGCGTTTGTAGCGGCGATCGCGCGTCGACGCTGGAATATCTCGAAATATTTCGCGTGGAAACTGCGAAACGTGTCGAGACTGAGGACGTCACGGTGTCGAAATCTTACCGTTATTGCGAGAAGAAACGTCGTGATTTTACAATTATTCAAGATTTAAGTTCTTTATTTCGTTTATTTTGCCAGTTTAGCTTCACGAAATCAAACTTTCTGAATGATAAAGTAACGATATTGTCACTAAAAATAGTACCGTATTTACCGGACTATAAGTCGCACTGGAATATAAGTCGCACCAGTCAAAAAATGCAAAATAGAGAAGAAAAAAACATATATAAGTTGCACTGGAGTATGAAATGCAGTTGCAAGTGTGAAAATAACAAATAATATCACTTATAAGTCGCTCCGGAGTATAAGTATACGTATATAAGTATATAAGTATAAATATAAGTATAAGTCGCACCCCGGCCAAAACTATGAAAAAAAGTGCAACGTATAGTCTGAAAAATACGGTCCTTTTGCGCAGTTTCTCATTGTTGCTGCCTACGATTCGCATGATTGTTGTTTTATAGCACTTGTGACTTGAATAATCATCAATTAACTGAATAATCTTGACATCGCAAAGCAAGAAAAAAGATCAAACTGAACAACTAACACTTACAAACTAACAAAAAACTAAACAACAACAACAAATAAGTCCTAATCCCAGACGAGGCAACGACAAACCTCGACATGAAAACAATTGCAACACGATAATGGCGACAAATCAGATTACAATTCAGATTTGAACAGGATTAAATGTGCAGTTCAAAGTCGGATTCGTCCCAAAACTGTGAACTCCAAAACGAGACGAGGATCAGGCCGTTAACGTCCTCGTCCTCTGCGGGGAAACGCCGAGCGGCACAAAATCCATCGTTCACGCCTCAAAAATAAACAGAAAAGGACCGGAACATGTGAACGGGATAATTCACTGATGATCACAAGCCATGAACTGATCTGGGTTTTTTTGCTCGAGGCTGAAAAACGTCGACTCATTTGGTCATTTCTGGATCAGACTTAAAAACATGAGAGGTTTTATGACTCAGACAAAGCATGGAAAGGAATATCAATCAATACAATCAATACAAGCCAAACTAGCAGGTTCCGGTTGTTGTTTCGGTTAAATTTTTTGACAATTGAAGATGAAATAGCAAAGCACAAATGTAGCAGAAATGGAATAATAAATGCAAACGTGGCACGAGACTTTCATTTGGTCAATAATGTGTTTTAAAAGTTTCAAAATCCTCGTTTTTGAGCAAATCAACAGACTCTTTAAACACAATTTATACACAAAGTCATCCAAACTGTGCAAACGAAATGAATTTGTTCATTCGATATATTTATAATACAAATATATTGATGTAAAACTGTAACACAAAACATTAAAAACACTTGCTCTACCAGTGTCCTAGCCATCATTTTAATACATGAAGAAAGAAATGAAATGGTAAGAAATAAAATAAAACAGTAAATAAATAAATAATCCAAAACAATAAATAGAGGCTAAAACTGTATGAGATAAAAAGTAATAAAATACATAAATACAATACAACAAAATCTAAACTATATTAAAAAACTGTAAATAAATAATTCAAAACAAGGGGCCAAATACATAGAATAAAACTGTAAGCAATAAAAAGTAATAAAATAATAATTACAAAAAAAAAATGTTAAAATAAATAAAAGCGTAAAAGAGTAAATAAATCACTTAAACCTATAAATAGTTGCTAAAATAAATGAACAAATAAAACAAGTCAGCCTGTTAGCCTGTTAGCGCGCTAGCCCGTTAGCTTGCGCGGCGTGTGACACTGGGCGTTTGTGTGCTCGTCCCTGAACACAAGAGGCTGCCACTGTTAGCGCTGTTGGCCTCCGTGTTCCAGTGGAGCTCCAGGGGCCGGCGCTGCTTCACAATGAGGGCCATTCTTAGCACTTTACTGCCCCAGATGACTGCCAGTGGCCCCCGGCCGGTGACAGGGTCCCGTGACCGGCTCCGCACCCCAACCCCTCCACCGAGCCGCCCCGCCGTCCCGCCCGAAGACCGGGAGATGTGCTGAAGCGCGACAACCGTAATCTGGAGACTATTCTGTCGCCTGAAGTGTCCAAACGTCCACGACAGTCGCCTCTTGTGACCTTTCAGAGCATTATTTTACACTTAACTAACCATTATTCTAGTGATTACCTAGTGTTTGTATTCAATGATAGCTTAACGATTGGTTATCTAGTACTTTTATACATCTTAAAAACAGTATAGATCAAATAGAGGGTGAAATATGGCGACTGAAGGCTTCTAGATGAGACAATGTTTATGAATAAAGTGTCTTAGTGATAAAAATCATTAATTGTTGATCCTTTTTGCCACTGTCTTTGTTATAAAAGGTCTTGTCGTGTGTTAGAGTCTGTAAAGTCCAGGTAATGAATACGATTCTTATTTTCTATCCATGGCTTCCTGTTTTATGCAACGTCTTGAGGACTTTTTCCCATTCAAAAGATAAAATGTTTAGTTTTAAATTGTGAATCGCTATGTAACGGTCCAAATGGAGAGTGGATTAGTCACGATGAGTTGATTATTAACAGCTCTAGTCATTTTTAGGACTTGTAAGTTATGTTATTTACTTAAAATACGACCCTTGCACTTCAAATTCCATCAATATATTACAAATGAGACCGTGTTTAATGTTTAAAATAACTAAAACGCCCAATACATTATTACAAATGTGGAAAACCCAGAACTCTATCCTTCAAAATTGTAAATTAATGTCAATTTCAGATTTATTTTTTTCAGACAAGATAAAAATTTGTTTTGTTTTTTTAAATATGCAAATGAATGTAATCTTTTCCCTTTTTTCGAATGTCAATTGGGTTTGTGTCATCTATTTCTTATACTTTGAGATACAGGGATGTTTTATGACTATGAATTAAAACAAAGACATTTGAATTTGAAAAACAAGAATTCAAGAACAAATAGCTGAATAGTTCAAATAAAATGTTTAGAGGTCCCAAATCAATACTTTTTGTCATTTCATCAATATAATCCAACACAAAGCTTACATAACAGGGAAATGGTACTGGACTGAAATACTTGAAGAGCGTCAAAAACAAAATATGAAACCCACAAATAAGAATGTCGTAATATCAAATTAACGTGTTACGATTATTGCGAGAAAAAACGTCACGATTTGACGATTATTCACGATTATTATTGAGACTGTGACAGAACAACAGTGAAATCTTTCATTTTCTTTCATTCTCGTGAATTTAACTTTCCCAAAGACTAAATAAAGTTAAATTTGACAAAAACAGCCAGATGAAAAAAATAGTTACAAGCATTTATATGTAATACTATTTTTTAGACAATATGTTTTGCTTTAATTTTGCTCAAAAAATATCACAATTATAGTTATTTTCTGGTTCTTATGATTATATTTGACCTGAAAAATCGCGATTATCAATAAACTGACTAATCTTGACATCCAAAGACCTTCAAAATCAACAAAATCAACAACAACAACAACAACAACAACAACAACATAATGTTCACAGTCACATTGACAAAAAGGTAAGCAGACATACAATATTAAGACAATCCCACGTTTATGAGTTTGTGACCTTGTTTTTGTGACATGTTTCCTCATCATTCGCGTGTTTAACGTTCTAATCTGATTTATTTTACACGATTGAGTTTAATTGACAAAAGAAGAAGTATCCTGACAACAGTATCCACACAATATTATGTCTTTGAGTGTTTTAGTTGAGGTTTACATCATCAGACAAATGGGAATAGACCCCAGAAGTGCAGAAATGAAAAGGTGCATGAATCCCTCTAAATACAACTGTGCAAATGAGAAGACAAAAAAGACTGGACTGAAATAACCTCATCTACAATATGGAAAAATGTACTTTTTAATGGAACTTAATATACATAATTTGCAGACGTTGGTGCAGCCGGGACAAATACACATTTTATTTACGGGTTTATGACTCGACCTGCTCTTCGTGTCACTTTGGTTTTGTCTTTTACGCCTTGGTCTTTTTGTGTTTAGTCTGTTTATTTATATTCATAAAAAGACACACAAAAAATATTTTTAAAAATGTATAATGTCTCATTTAATCAGCTTTAATTCTTTGTTTGTGTTTCATTCATTCTGTGTTTGGCATTTACACTCTACGCCTTAAAAAAATTATAAAATTGTAAAATAAAATGTGTGGGTTTTTTTGCAATTT
This sequence comes from Eucyclogobius newberryi, assembly GCF_026437365.1. Classification (NCBI taxonomy): domain Eukaryota; kingdom Metazoa; phylum Chordata; class Actinopteri; order Gobiiformes; family Gobiidae; genus Eucyclogobius; species Eucyclogobius newberryi. The sequence goes on along the minus strand of NW_027315746.1, from coordinate 6,798,726 downwards.
ATTTTCTAAACATAAAACAACAAAACATGTAGAAAATATATAATAATAATAATAATAATAATATAATAATAATAATAAAGATACTATTAATAAAGGTAATAATAATAATAATAATAAAGACAATAATAATAATAATAATATAATAATAATAATAAAGATACTATTAATAAAGGTAATAATAATAATAATAATAATAATAATAATAATAATAAAGACAATAATAATAATAATAACGACAAAAATAATAATAATAAAGACAATAATAATAATAAATAATAGTAATAAAGATAATAATAATAATAATAATAATAAAGACAATAATAATAATGATGATGGTAATAATAATAATAATGATAATAATAATAATACAAATAATAAAGATACCTCAGGATAAATAAAAAATAAAATGAGAAAGTAATGATAAAAATATAAATAGAATGTTTTAAACCGATAAACGACGTCCCTGCGCCGCATGAACGCTGCGTTTGTGTCGAGTCGAGTTCACAGAGTAGACAAAGAACAAGGAGGAAGCCAACAGACAAACCCCATAAAAGCTCGTATTTACGAAAGGAGGGGCCCAAAGTCAACACGCTGTAACATTTCCCCTTATAGCTCTGTCGCTTTAGTGATATGAAGAACTGTTTATTTAAATGGGACGCTAAAAATAGACACAGACCGTTTGAATTCACGGCGTTTAACGAGGACTCGGAGCGTGTAATGAAACGTAGAAGTATCGGATTACGATCGGGCTTTTGTGGACGAAAATGGAATGAAATGCTGAGGAAATGATTGTCCAAGTGGCAAACGTCCAAAGTCCGGGGTCCGTACTTTTAGCAGAAGTGATATTCTAGTGCAGAAGGAGTCAGCTGGTGTGACAGACGTGATGGAGTGTCTTATTACTGCGGTTAAAGGGCGTGGCTCAGCTTTGGATCCGTTTCTATAATTGTGACTATAATTGGTGTGTTTGTACCTGCTGTAAATACTCATTATAGTTTTACGCCGGTCGAGTGGCTATTTGGGGAGGAAAAGTTGAAAACAATGTGACAGGAAGTGACATCACACCAGGGACACGCTTTACATTCAACGTTTGTGCAGAATTTACACAAAATAAACAACTTTTTTGACTCTCTAAACGTGAATTCAACAAAATAAAGGTTCTCTGATATATTTTTATTTGGCAAGTAAAAAAAAAAAACGGTGTGATATTAGCTTTCCTGTGATGTCATCAATTACAAACAGGAAGTAAAGATATAAACCAATAAAATGTGCTATTCTGGGATAAAATGTGTATGATTTTTAGCGAAATTTTAGTTTTAAAGGAGACATTACAACAGTGTATTGATGAGGAAGGTAAATACACATAAAATTTAAATGTAGATTTTTTATTGTAATATGACACGTTCTCGCCCCAAAAACACTAACAGCACGCTAACAGTACGCTAACAGCACGCTAACAGTACGCTAACAGTACGCTAACAGCACACTAACAGCACGCTAACAGTACGCTAACAGCACACTAACAGCTCGCTGACAGCACACTAAGAGTATGCTAACAGCACGCTAACAGCTCGCTAACAACACAGCAGCGTTACTTTTGGCTCGGCGGCCGATAAAACTCTCCGGACGCAGACAGCACACAGCGGTGTCATTTTGACCCAACTACACAGAAAAACGCGTCTGTCACTTCAGTCACTTCAACGTCGTCTATAATTGAAGAATTCATTTGCAAAGTGGACATTTCTGATACTGAAGAAATATACTTTCTGGACGCTACAATGTCATTTTCAACACAGAATAGCTGTAGTTTCTTTTGTCTTGAATTTTGTGTGTTTTTTCAGTATAGATTAGTGTTGTGGCATTACTAGTTTTACGACACCACAATGACAATAAAAACACTCTTATTTAGAGAATAAACTGACATTTTCAACATCAAATTGCTGTTGTTTCTTTATATGTGGTCTTATACTACCACAGATATTGATAAAACAGTTTAAAATGATTCAGAAAAGGTTTAATTTTGTCTTATTAAAGTGATTTTTTTTCTATTTAGATTAGTGTTGTCAAAATTCTAACATTCTGACACCACAATGATAATAAAAAAAACTCTTTTCTAGACAATAGCCAGACATTTTCAACACAAAATAACAGCACTTTCTTTCTGTTTCCATGTTATACGAGTTCTGACAAAGCTCATTCTAAAAACTGTTCAGGAAAGACATGAGCTGCAGATGAAACAACTCGACAGCGGACTAAACCTAAAAACTATTCTTGTTCTTGCGTTTCTTTCCCTCCGCTCCGAACAGCTCCACCTTTCAGACGCATGTGACCGTCTGAGCATCACCTGACTCCTCCCCCCGCCCCCTCCCCCCACCCTCTTTCCCTCCATTTCCATGGAAGCTGTAACCAATAAAGACTTGTCCCCGAGTCAAATGTATGTTCAAAGCGCGGCACAGAGCCCGTTTTTGTCTCTCCGCGCCGCTCTTTTTCAAACGCCGGTCACACCGCGCCCGTGCGACCGACCCGATCGCGCCGGCGGACGACCTTTGGCGTGGCGGATGACCTTTGGCGGCGGGGCGGAGCCGACGTACGGTCTCCTCCGAAGCCGCGGTGTGTTTAAAGACGGCGGGAAAGTGCTACAAAACCGAGAAGCGGTCGTTTTTACAGGAAAGATCCATGAAGAAAATCGTCTGTGATTGAACAAATGAAAGATACACATGTTTATTCTTTACCAGTTTGTATTTATTTAGTCATTAACCTTTATTTAGGCAGGTAAGAACTCGTTGAGAGAGAGACCTGTTTTACCGGAGCCAAAGTGAAACTCGTCGTTTAAATCCTTGTTCGTTCTTGAGTTTTTCACGGCAGAAAAGTCGTAGTGATTCCAAAAACACCTTTGAAACGTTGTGAAACATTCGAGCCAAATAAATCAAATTTTCATGACACAAACTGGAGGCCAAAGGTACATAGTGCACCTTTAAAAATGCACATTAACGTCTTGGCTTGATAATGATTTATCAAATATTCAATTTAAAATAGTATATTTGGATGTAAAATGATCAAAATCAGACCTCACACTGTATCGGCTGAAAAATATTGTGCGATCTGAATGAAAAAATATAAAAAATCTTCTCTTTTTCTAGATTTTCAAATACTTTCTGCTGTACAGGTAGAGCATTGTAACTGTAGCTCTGCATATCCAAACCTCAGTAAGAGAGCGAGCGGGCGCAGACGCCGACGCCACCACAGCTTTCCAAACAGAGCGAGGCACCGGCGAAACAGGCGACTTATCGATATTCCCGGACAACTGTATCAGGGCGCTATTGTGCAGAAGGAAGGAAAGCAAACACGGAAACGGAGCGCCAGAAGCCGGACTGCGACCGGCAACGTCCTGGTTTAGCACCGGTTTCACCCTGGTTTGGTTTCGGTCGGAGTTGGCGAAAAACCGACGGTCAAAACCCAGACTAAGACGAGCAAAAAGGTAATAAAAACTTCAATTAAAAACACAAGAACAACTGATGGTAAGTTAAGAGTGAAACAAACGGATTTGGATGAGATCTTGACGAATAAATAAAGGAAAATTCACAATTTCGGCCTTGCAGTTTTTGATTTATTTAATTCGTTGTGGGACTGCTAACGGTGGGAGATACATTGAAGGGAAAAAAGGATAATACTGCTGTTTTTGGAGATATCTGGAGCATTGTTACAGTTAAAACTATTAGAAAACTCCGCACCATGAAGCAGACTGGCCGCCAACTCGAACGACTCCTCAAAAGAACCCGCCTCACCGTCCACGCCGAAGCTTTCAAATTACACATCTCCTCCTACCGTGACGCTCTCCAAGCCGCCAAATCTGCCCACCTCTCCACCCTCATCAACAGCTCCCACCGGAGCCCTCGCACCCTGTTCTCCACCGTCAACAAGCTGCTCCAGCCACCGGACATCACTCCACCCTCCTCCCCTGACCTCTGCAACTCTTTCCTCCTTGCCTTCAATGACAAAATTTCCAAAATCAACAGCTCCATGACTGCCGTCTCCATTAACTCCATCACCACCCCCACCCCTGCCCCCCCTCCTCTCCCTGACCACCCACCCTTCCCTCCCCTCACCACCTTCTCCTCTGTTAACTCCTCTCATATCATAGACCTCATCACCGCTTCCAAAACCACCACCTGCTCTCTCGACCCCCTCCCAACGACTCTAACCAAGGCCTGCCTCCCTGCTCTCATCCCCCATCTCACCACCCTCTTCAACCAGTCTTTATCCCTCGGCCATGTTCCTTCCATCTACAAACTGGCCTCCATCACCCCCATCCTCAAAAAACCCACCCTAGACTCCGCCAACCTCTCCAACTACCGCCCCATCTCCAACCTGCCGTTCCTCTCAAAAACGCTGGAATGCATCGTCGCCGCCCAACTTCACACCCACCTCCAGTCAAACAACCTCTATGAACCCCTCCAATCTGGCTTCCGCCCACTTCACAGCACTGAAACAGCCCTGGTCAAAGTACTCAACGATCTCCTCACCTCTGCAGACTCCGGGGCCCTCAACATCCTGTTACTACTAGACCTCAGCGCAGCCTTTGACACTATAAACCATTCCATCCTCCTACAAAGGCTGCGCCAACTGGGTGTTGAGGGCTCTGCACTTGACTGGCTCACATCCTACCTCACCAACAGGCAAGAGTTCATTTCCCTCTCCGGTCACTCATCCACCCTCTCCCCAGTAACGCAGGGGGTCCCCCAGGGCTCAGTCCTCGGCCCCCTCCTCTTCATCTGCTACATCTTCCCCCTTGGTCACATCCTCCGCCAACTCAACCTGGACTTTCACTGCTACGCTGACGACACCCAGATATACCTCACCACCAAATCCACCCAAAACCCTCCCCTCAGCCACATCGAAACCTGCATCTCTACAACAGACGAACCCGAACGACACAAACGCGGTGAAAAAATCCCCGACAGAAAGGCAAGATACGGAGAGACGAGGACTCTTGGACCGGCCACTCGTCCCGCCACGCCCAAAGCAAACAGACTGTATCCACGCAGGACGGGACGGCGGCGGCAGCACAGAGCGGCCACAGTTTACACGCCGTAAACGTGAAGCGGCGCGGTGTGGACTTAAGGGCAGAGCGCGGCGGCGGCGGACGGAGGGCGACGTTTCAGATAGTCAAGATATTGCGGTAAATGAAAGGAAAAAATGCTTAATAGAGAAGAAAAAAACATATATAAGTCGCACTGGAGTATAAGTCGCATTCTTTGGGGAAATGTATTTGATCAAATCCAAGACATTCATCTGTAAATGCAGTTTAAAATAATAACAGATGAGAGAACATGGTGAATAGGTGTACGTATGCTAACGCTAACACCTTCAGCTACATGACGTATGCTAACGCTAACACCTTCAGCTACATGAGGCACAGACAGAACTGTGGTAAGTGTCTGGTATGTTAACGTAACATATTAACAGTTATTCAGATAACTATAGCATAAAGAACATGCTAACAAGTTTACCAAAGCATCAGTTTTACCCCAAATCACTAAATCCATTGAATTCTTCTTCCTCTGTGTCACTTCTAAACAACTCCACAAACTCCAGAGGAAGAGGAAGTGCAGATTCTTCTTCTGCGTCGCTTAGAGCCTAGAGCGCCCTCTTGTGGTTGTCAGTGTGATAATAATCTAAATGTGAAATGCGGTTGCCAGTGTGAAAATAACGAATAATATCACATTTAAGTCGCTCCGGAGTATAAGTCACCAAAACTATGAAAAAAGGTGCGACTCATAGTCCGGAAAATACGGTAAGTAAGTAGATGTGTGATAATCATGATCATGGATTTATGTGCCTGGACAAGTGTGAATTGTTTACCGTCGTCATCGGAAAACGTACAATGTAACAGTGCTAAATCGCAGTTGGGTATAATCCCTCATTCACCCAAGAACGCTCTGAGGTGGAAAAGGCTTCTAAGGTGGTCATATGGACACCCGTTTCTTAAAAGTCGCAGTACGTAACTTGCCGTGAGCAGTCAGCCGGCTCGCATCTCCGCAAACCTGACTCGTACCTGGCCTGGAGGAGCCTCTTTCTTGTACAACATGGCATAAAAAAACGCATCTATTTTAGATAGATATTTAGGTTTTAACTTGCGGGCGAACTCACGCAAATGTACGCACTGCGCCTTTAAGTCATTTTCAATCTAAAAAGCACGTATTTCTCCACGTTGTCTGCGCTGAAATGGAGCAAAGGAGCACGTCCTATGCAAATCACTGTTTTTCAGCCACGAAATATTGATGTGAGTAAAATGTACACTAAAATGTATCTTTTACGCTGTATTTATGTAACGTCGTGCAAGAAAGTACAACTTCTCTGAGCTACAACGCCGTTCGAACCAAAACGAACAGTATAATGAACGGTAAAGTGAAATGTCGACATGTAACAGCAGCAAGAAGAAGAAGAGAGAGACAAAGAAGAGAGACGGAGAGGATAAAGGTATAAAAACTTACTATTGTGCGCAGTCAATGAGCTGGTACTCGTTTGACCTTTCGAAACAGGCCTTGACTCCTTCATCGTCCCATAACTTCTTTGCGTGGTCAAAGAACTCCTGAACAAAGGACAAAAAAGAAGAAGATGAGATACATCAAGAGCGGGCAGTTATGACAAACATGAACATCTCCATAACAATATTCAGATTATATTTGGACATAGCGTCTTGAAAGTGCTTGAAATGTGTCAGTAAATGTCTTTACAATGCACAACAAAACATACTCAAACACATCTCAAAAACAACTATTAATACTAACAATTTGTATATATTTTTTGTATTTATTTGATATATACTAGAAATTAGTTGTCAAAAGGTTAGACCAATGGGAACCTCTTTGAAATATGTATTAAAGTAATTAAGTCGGCCTTATAGACAATATTTTAATGAATCAATGTGTCTTTTCTGACAGAGACATTTTTATAATTGATTCCTTTTTGTCCCAATTTCATAACAGGAAATCACGCTGCTTGACACGTTTAACATTAAAAATAAAGCTAAAACTCTCTTAATTTTAGTCAAATCAACCGTTCTGGAGCTCCAAACCCACAAATGCAAATATTACATTCAAATATAATCAAAATGTATATGACTTTTACATGAATTTGCTTCATTACAACTCCTTAAAGCTCATGTTTAGTGAAGTTAGCTTTAGCTTTTAAAGAGGAACTGTCCAAACACAACAAATGCCAAATAAGTGTCAATCCGACCATCCAAACAGCAGCTTTTGCACCAGCTTTACATTTTAAATCTGATATTCCTCTGATATTCGCTCGATATTCGCTAATCTAGACTAAAGCAGACCAAAACGACAAAAGTCCAGACGCGTCGTCCAGAAACGGCCTCAGTTTGTGAATTGAGCCTCGTTTTAGTCGGACGTTTCAGGACCTCAGAGAGTTACGCGAAATCCATGACCGTTCGACTGTCGGAACTCGTGCGTCCGTCATTAATCCTCGTCATCCAATCACGTCGGACAATCAGCACTACCAGGAACAGAGCGTAATAATCATAACCATCTTACATTTCAGAACAGCTTTGTGTTTAGGCGTTATACTACTGCCCCAAACGTACTCGTGGCTCCACTTCCACGAGCGTTTATTTACATTGAATTATGTTATTTATGTTAAGACCACCGCGGTGAAAAGGCGAGGCGATTCCTGTCAATCCGCTCGCGTCACCCGGACACAAACACAGCGTTTTAGAGACAAAGCTGACGCCGTGACAGGTGAAACGCGCCTCCACGAAAGGGCCGCAGTGGTTTGGAATCGTCACGTAAACGTCAAAATGTGGACGAGTTACTTCCTGTTTGTAATTGATGACCTCACACCGGGAAATTACACAAAACTCATCTAATGTCACTTTTTTATTTTTTGACACATAAAAATAAATAGGTTGAATTATTGTTTAGAGCAGACATGGGCAAACTACGGCCCGCAGGCCACCTACGGCCCGTTCGACTTTATAATCCGGCCCGCCAAACATGCAAAGTAATATTTATATATATATATATATATATATATATATATATATATATATTTTTGCCTTTAGTTTAGATGGTCAAAAACGTAGTTTATTTTGTGTTATTTCTACATAAACTTTGGACGTGATGACTGTCCTTGGTGTGATGTCACTTCCTGTCATTTTCCACAGATTTTGCTCCACAAATAGCCACTCGATTGCAGTAAAACTATCATTTATATGTGCAACAGACAACATAAATACACCAAATAAAGCCCTTTAAATAAATATCTTTCTAATGTAAGAGCACAATACAAACATTTGCAAACAATGTGTGTCTCCACAAACATATTCAGCTCTTCTCTCTCTCTCTCTCTTCTCTCTCTCTCTCCCCGGGACGGTCCCACCACATGACTCTGCGCTCGGCCCGGGACAGTGCTCTGCGTTTGGGGAGCAGCGCACTGAACGTCGCCCCCAACCAGAGCCGGACGGAGCCTGATAACGAGTCACATGCTGCGGGAGCACTGCTCTCGGCAGATCCGGTGATTAGGTTCAACATGGAGGAAATCAACTGATGCGAGCCGCTCTTAAAGGCGCACTCACGCGGCTCTGCTTCACGCATTTGAGGAAGGACTTTGGTCATCACAGACATTTTTGTGTTTATTTCTTCTTGAAAGGAAATTAAGAAAAGGGCCTTGAGGGACTGAAGTACCGGCAGAAGGCTACGCACTGGAAAAAGTGACCAACATAAACGAGTTAATAAGTGCTCAGATTAGGCAGTATTTATCTTGATTTTAGTATATTTTGACTCTATTAGAATAAGCAAAAAGCATAAAATATATTGTTTTACTAAATATAAGAAAAGGACAAGCATTTTAAGACAGTAAAATAGACTTAAACCCAGATAAACATTGATTAATTCAAGCACTTTGTAATACCAGCGCTTATTTAGTATCATATCATAGTCATTTTTTCCGTGTGTATTTATCATATTCAAAGTCTATTTTTACAAGAGGAGGGAAATATATGGAAATTCAATATTATGATGTTGTTTTGGAGATATGCAAAACTGGAATACACAGTTTATCATTCATAGCAGAAAATACACCAAACAACAGCCGTTTAGAAATATAAATTACTCTAAAAATGTTTTTTGTCAGTATAAAGTGATATTTCTGCAGTTTTAGTTATTCATTTCACACACATTTCACATTTGTCTCATAATTAAACCTCAATTTACGACATGTTTAAGACATGTTTGAACACATTTCTGCTTCAAAAAATACGGATGAATACATTTTTGCCAGTATTTGAATGCATCTATTTTATCATAGTTAATATATTTCACTTTTTTTTATCTATTGCTTTATGTTGCACTTTATTGAGGAAGGAAATTCCTAGTTCATAGATTTAGTTTTGACACTGGCAATAAAACCTTTTCTGATTCTGTCACAGCTTTGTGGAACTAAAATAGGACTAAAACTGGGACTAAACCAGTTCTAAACCTACAGTTCCAGTCAATGTCTAAAGGTGCGTTCACACAGTCCAGGTTTGTCGTCATTTGGTCCTAAATTGATCCCATTTTAGTCCCTTTTGTTTTTTGGCGGCTCGTCACGTGTAGCTTTTCTTTGCAATGAGCAGAAAGCAGAGTAATTAACATCTACGGCTCATTAACGACACTAACTAACAACTTAAGACTTTGATTATTGCATTTACACATTGCGGTTCATTCTTTTGATGCAATTGACCTGCGTTCGGTTTTATCGTGTCAGGGGCATACAGTAGTTTCCATATCATCGTTTGTCGCGATATGATCCGTAACAGTATATATCGCACATTGAAGTCCTCGACGATGATCATCACGCAATCGATCCCACCAAAACGAGTCTTTAAAACGTGCGAGTTGAGGTTTAATCACGGGACAAATGATTAAACCTCAACGTCTTTCCTCAACCTCAAGAAAAGTCTTTATTTTAGCACTTTTTTAGCATCTGACGGTAGAAATGTGGCGAAAAACACTCAACAAAGCAGGGCTTAAAATATGAAGTTGAATATCAACGTTTTTGACAGGTTTAACCCGGTGCTAGGGCCGTGCAATTAATCGAAATTCATAATCAGGACTTTGATTGGCGCTTTAGTCAATTGCAAAAACGTTGGCGGTGAAAATGCAATGGTTTAACATCCGTACGCTCGTTCTGACCCTCAAAACTGGAGCAAAGTCACTTTTATGATCTTTTGAAACCAAACGTTACCGATAAAATATATAAGATCTACACTTTTTATACAGGTTCATTTTGACAGAATAGAATTAATCGTTGGAAACAATTGTGGTTTTGATTACAGGCTGAATAATCGTGATTGTTATTTTTGAACTGTGCAGGGCGGCTGAAGCTCAGTTTAGTAGTTTTACTTAGAGACAATATACTCAACTTTCTCATTTTGCACATCTCTGAAACCACTGCGATATTATCAATGTGTGGCTCCATCTCCCACCTCTCCTTCAGACACGGTGCCTTTAAAATACCAGATCTTATGCATCATTTAATGTTTTGTCCTCCCAACTACATTATTTTAACTATTACATTACTCTTACCCGAGTAGTAGTTTACCCCCTGTTACATCCCCATCTTTTTCTCTCTACTTCTTCTGTCTTGTTCATTTTATCTGTATATTAATGTGTATTGTACGTGTTGTCCCCCCCTGTCTGTAAATACCCCCCCTTTTTTATATATGTTCAGCGTCTTTGGGTCACTGAAAAGCGCTATATAAATAAAAGTTATTATTATTATTATTATTATTATTATTATTACCCCAAATGAGTGATTTCTTGGACCAGTGCTTTATACTTGAATTGGAGTGTCAATATGATTAAGTTAATTGATTGATACTTCTGATTATTCAGCCAAATAGTCTTTTTATACCATTCTATTGTCCAAAATATAGACCTAAATGTGCAGTACTTTTGTATCTGTTTTTGTCACATTTAAGTTTGTTAAATATTTATAATAGTTTTACATCCGAGAAGCAGCAGTTTGTGAAGAAAAAAAAAAAAAAAAATGTTTAAAATGACAGGAAGTCGAGTCGAGTTCTAAAACTGAATCCCTCTGTGATGTCATCAATGTGTGACGTCCCATTGAAAACAGTTAACACGTAACTGCCACACTTTTCCGACAGTTTAAACCATCATTCAACTAAATAAAGGTGTTATCAGGTACTATTGTTTGTTGTGTCATTTATATGGATTTTGGCTCTCGTTTACAGTCTGGTTGCTAGGTAACAGTTGTGGAATTACCTCTACCTATGTCATGTTTGCTGCCCATGCCCAACCAGGAAGTGCAATTATAAACTTACAAAAAACTTGGGACAAATGGGCAAAATGTTGGATAAAATCTGAACTATAATTGTGTTCACTATGTTTTAGTTTATTTTGTCTTCGAGAAAGTTAGATTTGTCACAAAATTGAGGAACAGTAACGTGTCAGACAACGGGAACGATAGCACATTCTGAGGTAATAACCATGAATACTAGTTAAATTGTGATGTTTTTTCTCACCGTATCAAACACTAAAACACAAACCTTCGATACTGTGACAACCCTGTACTTGAGTGACACCATTTTGAAGTCACTTTTACTCTTACTTGAGCACATGTTGGACTACTTCACCAACCACTGTTAACGCTAGTGTGAAAACCTCTTTGCACGAGTGTCCACGTGTAAAAGCCGGGGTTCTTTTGACGCTCGGTGACAGTTCCTGGAGTTGCAGGGGGCGGGTCATGCGGCGGTGGGAGGAGCGTGTGTGTGTGTGTGTGTGTGTGTGAGGGAAAGGGGGAGGCAGAGCGGGCAGAGAGAGGCTCCTCGGGGCCCTTTTCCACAGAGGCGTGTGACACTGGGGCTGTGAATAAATGCTGTGTCCTCCTACAGAGGAGCTGATAACGCACAGACACCAGGAGCGATCTGAAGAAACAGCAGCTTCTTTTTTTTTTTTTTTAACTCTTTCCCGTCATCGCCCCGGTCCCCGCTCCCCGCTGACGCACGGCCGCACGACTTACCGGCACATTCCTGGTTCGGTCGTGCGATTAGGCCCGTTTGATTCAAGCTCGGGTTATTTTAATGGAGACGTCCAGAGCCGATCCTGTGCTTTTGGAGCTGAAGCTGTATTTATTTTTGGCATTCAAAGTATGTCATGTGTGATTGAAAGATACAGTATATTTACGTGCTTTTAAAGAAGAAAAATATATTTACTGTGAGTCAGGATGTAAAGGTAATTAACTGTTAATCAATAACCCTGATTATTTAGGTCAAAGAACTAAAAAAATATAGTTTTAGATGCAATTTTCAGTATTTTTTAAGTCGAACTATAGTGAAAAATAATAACAATAATAATACATCTAAATATTAAGTACTTTTTATCTGCCTGTTTTTGTCTCATCTAAGTAGTACAAAAACATTTATACCCCTGGAGCTTTTCCACATTCTGTCACGTCACGATCACAATCTTGAATAAATTGTATTGGCATTTTTTGTGAACGAGCAACACAAAGAAGGAAAATTATACACGATCTCCAGAATAGAAAATATAGATAAAAAACTGAAACGCGATATGGAAACGCCTTTCGCTGCAGTTACAGCCTTGGGCCTCTTGGGGTTCGTCTCTACAGCTTTGCTCACCTACAGACTACATGTTTGTCCAATCTTCTCTGCAAAACAGCAGCTCTGGTTTATGTTTAGGGTCGTTGTCCTGCTGAAGGTCCTGAACAGGTTTTCTTTCACTCTCGCCCTGTATTTGGCTCCATCTTCCCTCAGCTTCATCTCGTCCCTGCAGAAGAAAAGCTGCTCCACATATGACGCTGCACCTCCATGTTTGACAGTGAGGATGGCGTGTCCACAGTCATGTCCCGTGTTCGTTTTTAGGCCAAAAAGTTCCGTTTTGGTCCGATCAGAGCACAGCACCTTCTTCCACACGTTTGCGGAGTCTGACAAACTGCAAACGTTACGTCTTATGGCGTTTTTTTCACCAACGGCTTCTTCTTGTCGCTCTTCCATAAAGTCCAGATTTGAGAAGTGCACGACTAACAGTTGACCAACTCTGCACTGTGGACCTCTGCACTGTGGACTTCTGCAGCTCCTCCAGAGTTCCCATGGGCCTCTTGGCTGCGTGTCTGATCCGTGCTCTCCGTGTTCACATGTACGTTTAGGTGGACGGCCATGTCTTGGTAGGTTTGTAGATTGAACAGCGCTCCGTGAGATGTTCAAAGCGTGTGAAATCTTTGTATAACGTGACTCTGCTTTCAACATCTCCACCGCTTTCTCCTTGACCCGCCTGGTGTGCGTTCCTTGGACTTCACGATGCCGTTTCCTGCCCAACGCTCTCTTCACAAACTTCTCCGCTCCGAGATTAGATCACGCTCAGGAGGACTCGACTGAATCATCAAGTCAACATCCAATCTCTCAACAATCATCTGGAAACTTCCGTCGACCCAATAACACACTGTGTTCATAAGCTCGGTGGTCCCGACTCATGATCTGGAGAAGGTTCAGTCCGCTCCTGACATATTGCCCCCCCGAGACGTAGAATTGAATCTGAAAACTTTAAAGAAACTGCACTTCTCGAAGATGGTTCCACACATCGGTCTTTGTACTAGTCGTCGTAGTCGTCTCGCAGTAATGTTTGAAGTAATATAGTATCGCCTTACTTGCACAACAAAGGTTATAGTGTGTCTTCGCATCGGGCTAACACGAGGTTAATCGATTATTGCGACTAATCAAAAACTGAAATATGGATTGTTTCCGAGGTTCGACTGCAGCTATTGACGCAAAATGACACTAGAAACATGTATTTGTAAGTGAAAAGAAAGAGGGCGTTCTCAAGTGGAAGCTTTGTAGAAACATCTGGGTCAAATTCAGCAAAAATCTCATATTCACAGGACTTTTCGCGACCTGAATCGATGAATTGAAAGACTAATCACGAAATAAATAGATGACTAAAACAATCGCAGACCGAATAAATGCATTTTTACACTAAGAACAGTTTCCTTTTATGATCTATTGGATTATTTCATGTTTTGTTGGTGGGATTACCTCAACATTGTGACACAAATAAACTATTGAGAAGTGTTTTCGTCAAACATTTCATTTGTCTATTTATTATTTTGTTATTCCAAAAATTCCCACTTTGGCGGCAAAAAAATGAATCAAAAAAATAGCGAAAAATTAGAATTGTCTTTTGAAAATAAAATGTGAGTGCGTACATGGTACAACTGCAGCGGCGTAGTTGAGACAAACGCAGAGGAAGTTTGACGTGTGGAGCACAGTCTGTGGCTCGGCGAGTCGTGCAGTCAGGATGTGGCCGCGGTGTCGCTTCGGGTTGTTTTTTTCGCCGTGCGCCTGTTAATTTCACACCGAGACGGATCGAGACGCGTCGTGATATGTTCAAGCATCGCGCCTCTAACGTGGAGTTTATCGTTTATAGTCGAAATTCCACACGAAAAAGAGCCGATTAAAAATGAAAATATGAAAAAAATTGTGGCACAAACTTTCTAATAAAAGCGTGAGGTGATATTTCTGCACTTTTGTGATTAATTTGACAAACATTTCACATTTGTCTGACAATCAAATCATCTCTCTATTCTCTTTGTTTTTTTGTTATTTCTTGTCATTTTTTTCCAGTATAGCGTAAAACACATACTTTGAAGACGTACAACTACAGCAGGTGGCGGTAATGTGACACTTTACAGATACCAACCACAATAAAACATCAAAGAAGAAGTAAAAGAAGCAGAAGAAGACAATTAAACCAGCTCTCGCTCTTTCTCTCCCGTTTTTGAAGTCAAATTTGTATTTTTATTTTCCAGTATAGCGTAAAACACATACTTTGAAGACGTACAACTACAGCAGGTGGCGGTAATGTGACACTTTACGGATACCAGCCGCCATAAAACACCATAGAAGAAGAAAAAAGACATTTCCGTTGGCTTGACATAATATAGCACTGCATCGTTATCGGGAAATACTCATTTTTCTCGATGTCTCCCGCCCCTAACTGGTTCCGTACAGTATTTTTAAAGTAACGGCACTCTGGCTTGGGTGAGTATGCTGTTCCCCCGACCTGGGCGCTCGGACCCCTCCTCGCCGGCTCCGCTCGGGCCGGCTCCGCTCGGACCCGGCTCTCCTTTCAGCCCGATAGAGTTACATGTTAATCAAGCTGCCGTGGGCCCATGTAATATTTCACGAGCGTCCATATAGGTCAAGCCTGACGCGCGAAACAAAGCGGCCCCGATCCGGGACGAACTCCACTGAACCCGGCGACGGCGGCGGTGGGCGAAAAGGGGGACACTTCCTCTTACCGTCCCACGATTAAGTAGAGCGCGGATCCCAGTGTTTACAGGAAACATCCAGCGAAAACACACGGCGATAAATGAGTACGAGCAGTTTATTGGCGATGATGTGGGTCTTTTGGCGACAAAACGATCAAACTACTTCCGGATCGTTGGAGTGCAAATCATTATTGTAGTTCTGCATTCTACAAATATTCTTATAATTTGGATTGTCAAAAGAAACTCGGATTTAAAACAATAGTAAATACTAGTGTCGAAACTAGATATTCAACTGAAGAAGTGTGCGTATAAAAAGAAGTCACATAAACGACAAAAATTTACTTTTTCTGTATCGTTTTAGTCTTTTTTGATCCATATTAGAAAGTACTATTATTTTACCTTACTATTGACATCCAGTTTGAATTATACATTTTTTTGCAGCATTGTCGAAACCAAATTTCATTCAGAATTTCAAAAATGCTTTTTTTCTTCTTTTTTTAGACAATAAACTGTAATTTTCAACACAATTTCTTGACGTTACCATGTGGTCTTTAACATGTTCTGTTAAAGCTCAAGATCATTCCTGAACTGTTTAGGAAAGGTCCAACTCCGTCCTGTTTTTCTGACCGTTTGAGTATCGATACTTGCTCATGTGAGTATCTAGTTTCGATACCAGTTTTAGTATCGATTGGTATCTGTTATTTGATACTTTTGACAACCCTAATTGTGATAAATACTACTTAAGATGTTAATATATTTCAGGCGGTTGTACAATATGAAGCAGGAAAAAATACATCAATGTAAAATTCAAAATAGTTCAAAAGTCTGTTCTCATTTTTTGGGGAAAAATACTGTCCAATCGAGGCGTTCAAATGAGCTCAAATCCCAATAAAAATAATAAGAGAAATAAAATATTAAAAGTGTTTTTTTTAATCAAATAAATTAAATAAATTACATTTTTAAAAATTTGAAGAAAAAAAAAAGAAAAATACAATAAAAATTTAAGTTATGTTTTTTTGTTTTTTTAAATGAACTCAAATCTGTCTCTAGTCTCCAGAATCGATCCATAACGTTAGCACAGAGGAGACGCCACAACGACACACCTGTATGAGCGTTGGACAGTTTTACAGTGGGCGTGGCTTCAGAAACATGTAGCTCAAGGCTCGAATTCCACAGCATTGACAGATCGAGAGAATTCATGGCTCCAGGTTGAATCATTCCACAGAAAGGCGTTGTGTTGTTTTGCATCGGAGGCAGAGGACCGCGTGTGCCTGTTTTCACTGTGGAGTAAGCTTGAATTTGCCTGATGCCCGGCTTTCGCTCGAGCCGCTGCTGTGGCATTTGTTTCCATTTGCATAGACGACAGTTTGTATCGCCGCGTTCTTTCCGATGACAGTTACGTCCCAGCGCTGAAGGTAAACACCAGCTTCAGCGCAGAAACTAAGAGACAAATTACACACGACGAGCACTGCGAATGCGATACGGTTTCAAGAGTTTTAAAACCCAGATAGATAGATAAATCCATTTTAGAGAAGCTAAAGCGTAGGATTAGATAGACTTTACTAGACTTTTACTTGGAAAATTTAGATTCTGCTTTTCATCCAGGAGTGAGACGATTAATCTGAATAATCGTGACTAATGAAATAACAAATAGAATCATCTTAATTGTATTTGGATACTGTCATCAGACTGGATTATACAGTTTCATAACAATTTATGATTTTCCGAAACACATTGTATTCCGAAATATTCTCTATCCAGGCATTTAGTTATATTTCAACTAAAAAAATAATTAAAACATCTCAATGTACAATATAAATAAGTGTTTGACTTGACTAATTGAAAAAAATAATCACTGACACGCCGATTACTAAAATATTTGTATTTGTAGCCCTGGTTTTACCGATATGGAAAAAAAATATTCTCATATTGATCAATCTCGGTTTTTGATGAAATTTTTCATTCGGTCTTTCCAAAAAACAAAGTAAAAATGGCTTTTAATAATGATTCCATAAACATGAACTACACAGACTTTAAAGATGCCTTTTGAACACAAATAACAAATGTTTTTAACGACTATAGACACAATAAAACTACTCCCAAATAATTGACTATTTCATACGACTCAATCTCGATCTTTCGATTAATTGCCCGGCCCTAATTCAACCCATCCTTCAGTGAAATAAAACTGCCACAAACGTGAGGATTTTTGGACTAACTGTAGGACTAACGCTCGACTAAAAAGACCCAAACTGATCACTGACGACTAGCGGCGACTGAATCTCCACGAAAACGACCCAAATCGTCCCTCGCAGCCTCCTTAACCTTTTACCTGGCGTGTCGTTTGAAAAAAAAGGACGCCCTGCACACAACCGGTCCGTGTCCCACTTTTTTTTTTTATGTTCTGTTGCGAAACACAGCGGCCACAGACGGGTGCAGACGGCGCATGACATAATACAGCCATAGCTCCGCCGCTTGTCTCCTTAATATTTGAATAAGCAGGCTCAGCAGACCCACGCCATTGTTCGCTCTCACGCTTTCTCCACTTGACCTTAACAATGTTACTATGACTCCATATAACCGGGGAGAATAGGCAGTATGTGCTAAAGGATTCCAGCCATATTCAGGCAGACGTGACAAAGACCCGGCTCGCTGTAGCGGACGGTCAAATAAAACACGCAGGTCGGCTGTAGCGCTCGGACCGGGCATACGCTGCGCGCGCTGACGAAACGCTTCTGAAGCTGGAGCGATTGTGGCGATTATTCTGAGAGAGAATCGGCTTTAACTTGAGAAATAAAGACAATCGGACGTCGCACGGTGATAAAGGATGTGAAAAGGTGCAGTGAATGTGGCGGTTTACGTACGAAAAGCACAGGTCACGCCGCGTTGAAGCCATACGAACACAAAACAGAGTAAAAGTAGCACAGAAAATGCCGTATTTTCCGGAGTATAAGTCGCACCAGCCAAAAAATAGAGAAGAAAAAAACATATATAAGTTGCACTGGAGTATGAAATGCAGTTGCAAGTGTGAAAATAACAAATAATATCACATATAAGTCGCTCTGGAGTATAAGTATAAGCATATAAGTATAAATATATGTATTAGTCGCACTCCGGCCAAAACTATGAAAAAAGTTGCGGCTTATAGTCCGGAAAATACGGTATGTGTTTTTTAAGCTTTTCAGTTCGTTTTGTTTGATTAACTTTCTTTAATTATTAACTGTTTGCTGTTGTTTCGTGAAGCGTCTTTTGAGTGTCCTGAATAAGACTTTATAAGCCAAATGTACAAATAAAATAAATTATTTTTGATGCTATAATCATTTATTTTGAATGTATTGCTTGGATTTCAATGTCGGGGCCAACAAACGGTTTTAGATACTAAATGTACAGCTCGGACATTTACAAGTGAATTGTTTAGGACCTATTCCACTATGTACGAATAATCAAAACAATGACGAAATGGTGCAAAAAGTCACATTCTTTTATGGAACACCATGAGCTAAAGTGCATCAACTCTCCATTCACAGACGCGAGCCGTAAAAGTGTGACTCTGTGTTGAAAGCTTGATGTCGTTTGGCTGTGACCTCACCTTTTCCTACTCTCAAACACTTCCTGGTCCGCTCAGGTGAGAGGGGCGGTGTCAGGTGTCATGGCCGACGGCTTTAAAGGGCAAAGTGCGAGCCCGACACTCAAACACACACAAACACACGCTGTGCTTCCTACTACAACTAGTACTACTACTACTACTGCTGCTAGTCACTACTACTGCTACTACTACACTTCACACTCTCTGTACTTACACTTCCTAATACAACTAGTACTACTACTACACTTCACACACTCTGTACCTCCTACTACAACTAGTCCTACTACTACTACTACTACTGCTAGTCACTACTACTGCTACTACTACACTTCACACTCTCTGTACTTACACTTCCTACTACAACTAGTACTACTACTACACTTCACACACTCTGTACCTCCTACTACAACTAGTGCTCCTACTACTACTACTACTACTACTACTACACTTCACACTCTGTACTTCTTACTACAGCTAATAATACTTCTATACTTCACACTCTCTGTACTTACACTTCCTACAACGACTAGTACAACTACTGCTAGTACTACCACTACTACTGCCACGACTACATTTCACACACTCAGTACTTCCTACTACAACTAGTACTACTACTACACTTCACACTCTCTGTACTTACACTTCCTACTACGACTAGTACTACTAATGCTATTACTACTACTATTACTACTACTACTACTACTACTACTACTACTACTACTACTACTACTACTACTACTACTGCTACTACTACTGTACTTTTGGGACTTGAAGGCCCTACTTTTGCCCCCACGCTCTGAACCCTGCAGTCATAACAACAGTCCGTCTATTTCATTTCCACGGTGGCAGAGTGGCTAGCCCTCACACCTCGCAGCGAGAAGGTTCCGGGTTTGACTCCGCATCACCAGAGCCTGTTTCAGTCCAGTTCAGGTGACGTAGGTACATTTTCATGTTTGGCATCAACACAGTAATTACAACATTATGACAAGCACATAATCAGACCGTAGCACATTCACGCCAACTCGAAAAGTCACATAATAATAACTACATCAATTTATAAATCCCTTAAGGACAAAGCTGTTTATAAAGCTATATATAAAAAAACCTGCGTCTCATAGGAGGAGGCTACATGTTTTAAGTTTAACTCTGTTGTTTTCATTGTGTTTGATTGCTTCTATTTCATTTATCCTATGGTTTTATTTTGTGTTGGACTAGTAAAGGATTATCTTACAATAACTACCATGTTGTTATTGATAGTTCTATTATCACTAAGGGCCGACCGGGAAGGACAGCTCATTCAAAGTGGATGTTTACATAAAGCAGCACGTACGTTTTATTACTTCCTATTCCAAGGTACTGGAGAGGAGAATCCGACCGATAGTCGAACCTCGGATTCAGGAGGATCAGAGTGGTTTTCGTCCCGGTCGTGGAACACTGGACCAGCTCTATACCCTCCATCGGGTGCTCGAGGGTTCATGGGAGTTTGCCCAACCAGTCCACATGTGCTTTGTGGATCTGGAGAAGGCTTTCGACCGTGTCCCTCGGGGTGTCCTTTGGGGGGTGCTCCGGGAGTACGGGGTCCGGGGCCCTTTGCTCAGGGCTGTCCGGTCCCTGTATGACCGGAGCAGGAGCTGTGTTTGCATTGCCGGCAGTAAGTCAGACTTGTTCCCAGTGCATGTTGGACTCCGCCAGGGCTGCCCTTTGTCACCGGTTCTGTTCATAATTTTTATGGACAGAATATCTAGGCGCAGTCAGGGGTCGGAGGGTGTCCGGTTTGGGGACCACAGGATCTCATCTCTGCTGTTTGCAGACGATGTTGTCCTGATGGCTCCATCAAACCCGGACCTGCAACATGCACTGGGACGGTTTGCAGCCGAGTGTGAAGCGGCTGGGATGAGAATCAGCACCTCCAAATCCGAGGCCATGGTTCTCGACCGGAAAACGGTGGCTTGCCCTCTCCAGGTGGGTGGGGTGTCCTTGCCCCAAGTGGAGGAGTTCAAGTATCTCGGGGTCTTGTT
Organism: Eucyclogobius newberryi; assembly: GCF_026437365.1. NCBI lineage: Eukaryota > Metazoa > Chordata > Actinopteri > Gobiiformes > Gobiidae > Eucyclogobius > Eucyclogobius newberryi. The sequence goes on along the minus strand of NW_027315746.1, from coordinate 6,777,822 downwards.
CACGAGTGAGGGAAGGATGGAGCGTGAGATCGACAGGCGGATCGGTGCAGCGGCTGCAGTGATGCAGTCGCTGCATCGGACCGTTGTGGTGAAGATGGAGCTGAGCCGAAAGGCAAAGCTCTCTATTTACCGGTCGGTCTACGTTCCTACCCTCACCTATGGTCATGAGCTTTGGGTAGTGACCGAAAGAACAAGATCGCGGATACAAGCGGTCGAAATGAGTTTCCTCCGCCGTGTGGCTGGGCGCTCTCTTAGAGATAAGGTGAGGAGCTCGGCCACACGGGGGGAGCTCGGAGTAGAGCCGCTGCTCCTCCACGTCGAGAGGAGTCAGCTGAGGTGGCTCGGGCATCTGTTCCGGATGCCTCCTGGGCGCCTCCCTCGGGAGGTGTTTCAGGCATGTCCCACCGGGAAGAGGCCCCGGGGAAGACCCAGGACACGCTGGAGAGACTATGTCTCTCGGCTGGCCTGGGAACGCCTCGGGATCCCCCCGGAGGAGTTAGAGGAAGTGTCTGGGGAGAAGGAAGTCTGGGAGTCCCTGCTCAGACTGCTGCCCCCGCGACCCGGCCCCGGATAAAGCGGCAGAAGATGGATGGATGGAGCACGTACGTTTTGAAGGAACAGTTAAATAATGTGAGGCCCGCATTCGGTCGACTAAAACACGCCCTAACCACGGATCGGTCGACTAAACGGCGGCAGAAAAAACGCTCCGGCGTCTCATTGATCTGACCGCGACTCTGAGCCAGACTACGCTCGAAAGGCGTACACGACCGCACAAGAGTTCACGTGAAAACACGGCGAAAACGACGTAACAAACTCACGATTCACTCCTAAACCTTCAGCCAACTCGCTCCATGAATTCATCGTTCTGTTGTTGCACTCGAATCGCGGTCGACTGAGACGCCATCGACCGATTAATCGATGAAACAACTGATAATTGAACTTAAATAAGATCGTAAATTGGTTCCTTGGATGAGAGGGGAACTTGGAGAGCGAGACACGGATTAGCGAAAGCTCACAGACGATAGTAAAAAGGTACAGTCTCGTCAAGAGCAAAGTACTTCTAAACGTGAAATGTGCTGCTAGCGATTACGAACAACCGCATCAACGTCGTAATATTGTGTTTTTAATGGAATCCGAACTAGGTAGAAACTGGATCTAATGAATAGTTAACAACAAAAATTACATATGCAAAACAAAAGTGTAACCAGGGTGTATTACAACGATTCCACAGTGTAATCCAACTCCAAGTACAACCCAAACATTGGTCAATCCTTGTGCCATGAGATCCAGAACCCAGAAACCAAACCGATTCTCATTGTATCAACCTGCGAAGTCCAACAGGGACCTGGCATTTGCATCTGCCGCTCCGACCGTCAAACAAGGAGCGCTTTCAAAATTATGCAAAGCGTTATCTACATTTCCACCACGTGACCCGGCGTTATCGAACGGGCCCATCTCACCCGGAAAGGAAACCAACAAATCCCAAGTTGTGTTTCTACTCGTACAAACCCGATTAATTCCCGTGTGAATCGTTTCAACAGTGCGAGGGTTAGTAAAAAACAAAAGCTTTAGATGAATCGAGTCTTACCTGTGAGTAGTCGAAGTCCGAAAGCGGTGCTATGCTTTTGATGTATTCGATTCTGAATTGGTCCTCTGGGTTGGCTAGCGGGACTGGGGGTATTAAAGTGCTCATCGCCGACACTATAGTCTGCGAGGGAAAAACAAAGGTTATTTTGTTAAATGTCTCAGTTGTCATATTTGAAAAAGCTACTGGGTCTCGATGTGTTGCTTGATGGCAGAAATATGGCAAAGAACCCACAAAAAGCATGATTTTTGCTCTGTTTTTAGTGCAGTAAACATGACAAAATGACTGTTTAGTGCCTTTTAAGTTATGTAATAAAGGTAATACCGTATTTTCCGGACTATAAGTCGCCTCTTTTTTCATAGTTTTGACTTATAGATATACTCGAGAGCGACTTATATGTGATATTATTTGTTATTTTCACACTTGCAACTGCATTTCATACTCCAGTGTAACTTATATATGTTTTTTTCTTCTCTATTATGCATTTTTTGTCTGGTGCGACTTATACTCCAGAAAATACGGTACTGTTCCATTGCCAAAAATCTGATTAATACGGTATTGAATTGACAATAAATTGGGATAAAAAAAGATTACATTTTTTACATAATCCACAAAACATATAATAAAAATGAACAATGGGGAAAAGGGTGGGACTAAAATAACGACATACTTTCCACCAACTCTTTCAAGTGTAATTACGTATGTGTCAAATGTATTAAAAATGAGTCAAGTCAAAAGTTCATCGCTTTAACTCTTCCAATTGTAATCAGCGATCTACCATAACTACGCTGAGGAACCGCCATCACATTTGGAGAGTAAACAGCGTCTCAACAAAGACTGCAAAGTGCAAATCGATGGCCGCGCCGCGATAATTCAATATTCAGCAGACTTACCACTATGGCATCCTTCACGTTTTTCCGGATATCTTGTATTTTCTGTTTCTTTTCTCTGCGTTGGGACAGAAAGGTGAAAGCATGAGGCAGGCGTAGATTACCCAGATGTCGTTATCAAGGCCGTTGCAGTCGGACGCGGGCGGGGGTTACGGCCAGGTGAGACTGCACGCTAATTGTCTTACGCACAATACAATACGAGAGCTAAGGAGAAAGGAACGAACGCGTTGTATGAACAGTTGAACGAGAAAATTATGATAAATTTGACCGTTTGTAATTGTAATCAACGGTGTCGGCGTGGCGAAGATTGACTAGCGAGACTGAAAACGAATATTTACGTCCCAAAAATGGAAAGTTCACAGTAGTATGAAGCCAGAGACGTATTGTAAAACGTTCAGATTTTGGTTTTGAATGCACGAAAAGTATTGAAAATCAGATACTTGGCGATGCTAAAACGAGATACTCAGTCGGACAAGTGTGGACACTGAACAACTTGGATAAACTGTACAAACTTTTACCTTTTCTGAATAGTTTTGGAATGATCTTGAGTTTTATCAGAACCACAATGGAAACTAAACCCATTTTGCGTTGAAAATTGCAGTCTATTCTCTATAAATGTACATATTTATTGTTTCACGTTATAATTCTGGTATCGGAATTGGTATCGAGACCTGAGCCGGTGGCGTTTGCATTTTGGACAAACGTACAAGCTACAGACGTTAATAAAAGTCAGAGAGATTCCTACAAACTACAAGAAATGGGTATAAAGTACGTTAAAACCCTCGGCCAATCCAACAGTTACGAAGTTGCGTGACAAAAAGCTATAACAATATCATTTTATGATATGAACACTAATGCTACGTGCTTCATTAGCTGCCGAGTTATAAATACATTGTCAGTGTTTCCCATTGATGCAGGTGACTGTGCATAGTCTAAAAATTACCTGGACTAGACACACCGACAGGACAAAATTAGACTCTGTTGCTCATTACATAGTCGTACACATTGAAAAGCGGCTACACTGGTCAAAAACGAAGCTTAAAAGGTTAAATTGAGGCATTTATAATCCAAAATTATTCCAAAAACTATCATTTGTGCTGCCATAGTCACGCAATCTGTGAGAAATACTGCATTTTTCTATTTTTACTGTGTGACATCTCACCCGGGTTATATCAAGTAACAACACTTTTTGTACTGAGGAACAGGCTCGATACTCAATACTGTTTTGATACCACAATCATTTTTAAAAACTATTTTTTTAGACAGTAGAATGTCATTTTCAGCACAAAATAACAATCCTTTTTTGTGTTTTCGTGTGGTTTTCTTATGCAGAGCGCCGATAAAACGCAAAATCATTCTGAAACTGAAACTCAGGAGATTTTCTCCTGTTTTATTAGATTTTTGGTAATGCTTTAGAGTAAGGTTCCTTAGGAAAACTATTTATTAGGTGTTATTATGCACTATTTACTTCTTTAAAAGCACGTATAAGGCCTTTACAAGCATTTATATAGTACTCAGTTATGGAAACTAGTTTAATAAGCAGCGTAACATGGTTTATATAGGTTTAATACAGACATGTGTGTTGTTAATGGGTTATTAACATTATAAAGGATGTTATGAGCCATTTACACATGGTAGAACATGCCTTACAACTGCATAAAATAAACAATACTTTATAAAGAGTTTACTAAGGAACCTCATTTTAAAGCGTTAGCAATTTTGGTCAGCATCTGGTTTCGCTACTAGACTTAGCATCGATTAGCACCTGATTTTCGAAACTCGACAACCCCCGGACCGAAGCGTTATGTAATCAGAACCGTTTCAAAGTGTAAAACGGAAAGTAATCCAGTTGTTTCTTCTAACCAAGCAAATAAAAGCGGAATAGAATTATTATTATTTTGGGGGGGGGCTGTTTAGCGACGGACACCAACACTACAACCAGTCACGCCTCCGCCCCGCTGCGCCTCTGCACTGGGCGGCTTTCCGTGCACTTTTAGGTTGTTCAAATGGAGCTACTGCTAATAATGATCAATCCCGGCGTGGGGGCCTTGCAGCAAAACAAAACAAAACAACACACACACACACACACACACACAATCATCGGTCAATACGGGGGCCCGGGGGTCGATGGTGCCCACCCTTTCACCCGCTCGCATCACACAGGAAACGTGCCATGGCTTTAGTGTATATATAAGAGTACATGTGCGGGGAGGAGGAGGGGACCGTGTGCAGAGGAGGAGGCTCCTGGCCCCGCTGCTGCTGCTGCTCCTGGGCCCCGGCTAGCTGCTGCTGCTGCTGCTGCAGTGGGAGCAACGCACCGAGCGCTAGCGCCGGCCGTGTTGTTAGCAAAAAGCGGCTAGTCCGTGCGGATGTACGCGCGGCGCAAACGCGAATAACACGCGCAAAAAACAACAACTCACTCCGCGTTGAAGCCGTTGACGTGTAGGATTTTCATCTGCTTCACGATGGTGCTCTTTCCGGACTCTCCCGCGCCTTGAAACGGAGAAAACACACACACAACACACGGGAAAAAACGTTAAAAGCGTTTGCACACATTTTTTATTTTTTTTTGTAATAGAAACGCACATCCTTAAAAGAAGCACAAATACGATACTAATAATAATAATAAAATAAAAAAATAAAAACAACCGAGTGGAGGCTCCGGCGCTTTCACGTCAACACATCCACCCCCATGACATATCACCGCTAGCGCTGTCAGAACGCGGCTACGTGTTCCTCCGCCGCGGCCCCGTGAGCGGCGCGAGCGCGAACGAGAGCCCCGGTCTTACCGAGCAGCAGCAGCCGGTGCGTCGCCTTGTACGCCTGTCGCTCCTTTTGCAGCTGCTTCTCGATCTTCTTGTTCGCCTCGCGCTGTGCCTTTTCGTCGATGCGTTGGTCCTCTGTCTTGCTGTTGCCCAAACAACCCATCTTCCGTCGCCCTAACCCTTCCTCGCGGGGGGAAGAACGTCAACCGCGAGCGCAACGACAGCGTAGTAATAATAATAATAAAGAATAATTATTAAAAATTAAAAAATAATAACGGTTAAGATCCCGGAACGACGGCGATGTTGAGAAATAGCACACACGCCAAAAAAAAAAATTACAAAAAAAAAAAAAAAAACAGATCTTCGTCGGAGGTGGCTGTGCCGGGGAGAGGGTGCGGGGGGGGGAGGACCGGGACGGGGGACGGGGTGGTGGGGGGCCGGGGGGACGGGGGGGGAGGTGAGGAGAGGGGATGAAGGTTCCCCCCGTTACGATTCCGTTTTAGCCGCAGCCGACCGTCATCCGAGCGCGGTCTCCTTTGCGCACCAGCCACGGCGAGAGACGAAGACGAAGAAGAAAGAAAGAAAGAAAGAAAGAAAGAGGAGAAAAAAAAAAAAAAGAGAGAGCCCAAAAAACAAAACACCGACCCAGAAACGTCCAGATTTGGCGAAAAAACGCGAAGCCCGAGACCGCGGGGAGGAGGGGGGGGGGGGGGCGGCCCACGGCTCGGGGGGGGGGGCGTGGGGTGGGGGGGTGGGAGAGAAAAAAGGGGGCTTCGCGGGGGGAATCCAAAAAAAAACGACGACCGTTCTCCGTGTCCGCGGTCTCTCTCCGGCCCCGCTGCTGCTGCTCGCGCCGTGTTCCGCTCTCTCCGGCTCCGGTGTGTTTTTCCTGCCGCGGACGTCGCTCGCGCACTATTGCTCCGGTCGGTTTAACTCAGCACTGCCTCTCTCTGGCGCACCAGGAAGTAACCGGAGAGAGGCCGGCGGCGCTGGAAAACAAGCCTGCGTTAAAAAGCCCCGGCGTTTAAAGGGGAAGGAAGGGAGCTCTCTCCGGCGCGCGCGCGTGCGGGGGGGGGGCGGACGCGCGCGTTTTGCTTTATTTGTATGGTTATGATTTTATTGCAACAAGGTTATAACGCAAGTGCTGGGCAGAGGTCGAGTCGTGTGGCGTGGGGGAAAGTAGTGCTCGAAATGAAGCTTTGAAACTGTAATAGTGAAGCAGAAGTACAAGGTGGTGGCGTGCGAGTATTCGGAGTAACTGTCAGGAAGTAACGTGTTCTTATGATGATCAGAATTTGAAGGAACAGTAACAAGAAGTACACAAATTTGCAGCGTTGTCCCAGAATCACTGTATTACTGAAGTAGAAGTACAACGAAGTGATGTGTAGTGTAAAAGTAGTGCTTGAAATAAGAGTATGTAGCAGCTTTAAAATGATAATAGTGAAGTAGAAGTACAACGTAGTGGTGTACGAGTCGGTTGAGTATTTGGAGTAACTGTCAGGAAGGAATGTGTGATAGTAATTTATCATCATTTGAAGGAACAGTAACAAAAAGTACACAAATCTGCAGCGTTCTGGTTGTCCCAGAACCACTGTATTACTGAAGTAGAAGTACAACGAAGTATGTGTAGTGTAGATACGTATTTGAAGTACTGTAAGGAAGTAACGTCTGATTGTAATTTGAAAGAACATCAACAAAAAGTACTCAAATCTGCAGCATTCTTGTTGTCCCAGAACTACTGTATTACTGAAGTAGAAGTACAACGTAGTGATGTGTAGTATTGATGTGTAGTGTAAATAAGTATTTGGAGTAACGGTCAGGAAGTAACGTGAAGGAACAGTGACAAAAAGTACACAAATCTGCAGCGTTCGTGTTGAAATTAAACCATCGGTCGACTAATCAACTGATTCATCGACTAAACAACTAAAGGATTACGGCCTTAAATAGTAAAGTAAATGTAAATATAGCCGCAAGCGGCAATGATCGGCCCTCGCCACGCCGCCACGCCGCAAGAGGAGGGGGCGCTAACGCGCCCCAATTGTCATTTTATTACGCCTACTGCTGAATCTGTGACGCTGTCACATCTTCTCCCCTTTGTTTTACCATCAAAAAGCAATTTTATTTTGAATTCTTGGCAAAATGTGCGGCTTTGCCGCACAGACACCGTGACTCTTTGAATAAAAATGTGGATAACTTTTGATGGTCCACCCCTGAAGATGAGTCTCACCAAATTTCAGGTTAATATGTCTAACGCCCTAAGAGGAGTTTGTGAAAGTCTAAAGTGTAAACATGTTCTGGCGATTTCCCCATTGGAATAACATGAAAGGTTTCGGTCATCGTTACGGCAAAGCCATAACAATTATGACATGGGTCTCATTGACTTTTTTGATGGGTATGCCAAAATTGAGTTGTGTGTCAAATTTCATATAATTTCGCAAAACTAAATATTTAACCTCCATATAAAATCTGTAGGGGGCGCTGTGGCTCCAAATTAATTTATTTCACTTCAAGTAGGTTTAGGGCAAAGAGTTTAACAACTGATTCTAATTTGACACAATTCGGACTTTATCTGCGCAAACGGCAGAAATGTTAAATTTGGGAGATTTCTGAAATTCTTGCTACAGTTTGCGGCTTCGCCGCACAGAGACCGTGACAGTCATGTTTAGCCATTTTTGAAGCAATATGGCCGACATTTGGTTGGGCGGACGGCGTTGCCGTAATAATATTTTTTACTTCTCTTGTCACCATCTACCTCTGCGCCAAATTTCATGATTCTACGATCAGATTTTTTTTGGGTCATTTCCCATCTCTCAATGCATTTTTGGTACATTTGGGGGCGCTGACGCGCCAATTTTTTATTTTAGAAAAGGGAAATAGCCAGAATGTAGAGAGGCACGATTTTTAGAGGTGTGCAAATTTTTGTGACTTTTCGTCAATGTTCACTGGGTGAAAAATAGGGGGGTTGGTCCCGAGAAGAAAGAAAGAAGAAAGAAGAATTAAAGCCGCAAGCGGCATCCAACGGCCCTCGCGGGCCGCCGGCCTTCCGACTCTGCGCTTTCGACTTGATAAAGATGGCGCCCTTATTGTGTGTTGACTAAAAAAAGAACATGACAGACGGCGACACATTGGACATGGCCAATCCAGTACAAAATCAACACAAGTGTCAGTCAAATGTGCTGCTCCGCCGCACAGAGACCGTGACACTTGGAATAAAAATATGGATAACTTTTGATGCCGCGCTTGTGTAGATGATATTTCCAAAAGTAAAGCTTGATCGAGCTATTGCCCACGGAGGAGTTTGTTAAAGTGTGAAGCGTAAATGTGAACATTTCATAGATTTAGCGTTTTTCCCATTTGTGACATATATTTGCAGCTCCACGGCACAGAGACCGTAGCACTTAAAATCAAAATATGGATAACTTTTGATGCCCCGTTTGTGTAGATGATTTTCGCCAAATATGAACTTGATCGAGCTATCGCCCTAGGAGGAGTTTGTTAAAGTGTGAAGCGTAAAAATGTGGTCATTTTAGAGATTTCGCTGTTTTCCCATTTCTGACATATATTTGCGGGTCCGCCACACAGAGACCGTAGCACTTACAATCAAAATATGGATAACTTTTGATGCCCCGCTTGTGTAGATGATTTTCCCCAAATATGAGTTTGATCGGACAATCGCCCTAGGAGGAGTTTGTTAAAGTGTCAAGTGTAAAAATGTGGTCATTTTAGAGATTTTGCGGTTTCCCCATAGGGATAACATGGGATGTTTCTGTCTTCGCTACGGCTACGCTTTACCAAATATGACTTTGGCTCCCATACTTTTATTTTGGGGATGGCAAATGAGAATTGTGTGCAAAATGCCATGTCATTTGGAAAAACTCTTGTTTATAGGCCACTCTGAAGGCCAAATAGTCCAAATTCTGCGAAAAGTTTGCGGCTCAGCTGCACAGAGACCGTAAATGTTATCCATAAAATTTGAATAACTTTTGATGCCCCACTTGTCTAGAGGAGGTACACCGATTTTGAGATCGGTGGGCCAAACGCACTAGGAGGAGTTGGTTAAAGTGTGAAGCGTAAATGTGAACATTTCAAGGATTTGGCGTTTTTCCCATTTGTGACAGTATATTTGCAGCTCCACGGCACAGAGACCGTACCACTTGAAATCAAAATATGGATAACTTTTGATGCCCCGTTTGTGTAGATGATTTTCCCCAAATATGAGCTTGATCGGGCAATCGCCCTGGGAGGAGTTCGTTAAAGTGTGAAGCGTAAAAATGTGGTCATTTTAGAGATTTCGCTGTTTTCCCATTTCTGACATATATTTGCGGGTCCGCCACACAGAGACCGTAGCACTTAGAATCAAAATATGGATACGTTTTGATGCCCCACTTGTGTAGAAGATATTCTCCAAATATGAACTTGATCGGGCAATTGCCCTAGGAGGAGTTTGTTAAAGTGTGAAGCGTAAAAATGTGGTGATTTGAGCGATTCTACGATTTTCCCATAAGGATAACATGGGATGTTTCTGTCATCGCTACGGTTACGCCGTACAAAATATGACTTTGGCTCTCATACTTTTATGATCAGGATGGCAAATTAGAATTTTGTTCAAAATATCATGTCATTTGGAAAAACTCTATTGCTTATAGGCCACTCTGAAGGCCAAATAGTCAGAATTCTGGGAAACGTTTGCGGCTCCGTCGCACAGAGACCGTAAAAGCTATCCTTAAAATGTGGATAACTTTAGATGCCCCACTTGTCTAGAGGACGTACACCGATTTTGAGGTTGGTGGGCAAAACGCACTAGAAGGAGTTCGTTAAAGTGTGAAACATAAAAATGTGGTAATTTGAGAGATTTTGTGGTTTTCCCATAGGGATAACATGGGATGTTTCTGTCATCGCTACGACTACGCCGTAAAAATTAAGGCATTTGTGTGATTGGCTTTTGTGATCGGGACGGCAAAATAGAATTTTGGGTAAAGTTTAGACAATTTTGGTAAAACTAATTTTTGACCTTCAATGTTAAATTAAAGGTCACTCTGTAGGGGGCGCTATCGCGCCCATTTCAATTTTGTCATCATAAACTGGTCCAAACTAGAAAGTTGAACAACTGATTCAAATTTGGTCCTAATCGGACTTGTTTTGATCAAATGGGAACAATTTTTAGATCTGCAATATCCCAAAATAAGTTGTCCAACTTTGCGGCTGCGTCGCACATAGACCGTAAAAGGTATCTCAAAAAATTGGATAACTTTAGATGCCCCACTTGTCCAGAGGACGTCCGCCGATTTTGAAGTCGGTGGGCAAAACGCCCTAATAATAATAATAATAATAACTTTTATTTATATAGCGCTTTTCAGTGACCCAAAGACGCTGAACATAATAAAAAAGGGGGGGGTATTTACAGACAGGGGGGACAACACGTACAGAACACATTAATATACAGATAAAATGAACAAGACAGAAGAAGTAGAGAGAAAAAGATGGGGATGTAACAGGGGGTAGAAGTGTAGGCAATGGGGTAGAGGAGGCTAGGGGTAGGGGAGGTCATAGGCTTGGGTGAAGAGGTATGTTTTTAGGCGGGATTTGAATGTTGTGAGTGAGGGAGAGTGGCGGACAGGTTGGGGGAGGGAGTTCCAGAGTCGGGGTGCTGTTCGGGAGAATGCTCTGTCGCCAAAAGTTTTGAGTCGGGATGTTGGTGCAGTCAGGGTGAGAGAGGAGGAGGATCGGAGAGCTCCTAGGAGGAGTTCGTCAAAGTTTGACGTGAACAAAATGGCTAACACAGCGTGTTTTCATTTTCAAAGGAAGATGGCGGCCATAGGGTAAGTCTGGGGGCGTGGCCACAATAATATTTGTTTTTTGTCCTCACAAGAGGAATGCGTGTTCCGAATTTCGTAGCTTTACGACAAAGTTGACCTCGGGGCGTCTCCCATAGGCGCAATGTATTTTGACTTTTGTCGGTGGCGCTGTCGCGCCATTTTTTTAGGAAAAAAAAAATGGCCCAGAAAAAACAAAATTTTTCGCCGATTCTGAATTTTGGGCAAAGTTTGGTGAGTTTTTGAGCATGTTCAGGGGGTCAAATTAGAGTTAAAAGCGATGAAGAACAAGAAAAATAATAATAAATATAGCCGCAAGCGGCAATGATCGGCCCTCGCCACGCCGCCGCCACACCGCCGCCACGCCGCAAGAGGAGGGGGCGCTAACGCGCCCCAATTGTCCTTTTATTACGCCTACTGCTGAATCTGTGACGCTGTCACATCTTCTCCCCTTTGTTTTACCATCAAAAAGCAATTTTATTTTGAATTCTTGGCAAAATGTGCGGCTTTGCCGCACAGACACCGTGACTCTTTGAATAAAAATGTGGATAACTTTTGATGGTCCACCCCTGAAGATGAGTCTCACCAAATTTCAGGTTAATATGTCTAACGCCCTAAGAGGAGTTTGTGAAAGTCTAAAGTGTAAACATGTTCTGGCGATTTCCCCATTGGAATAACATGGAAGGTTTCGGTCATCGTTACGGCAAAGCCATAACAATTATGACATGGGTCTCATTGACTTTTTTGATGGGTATGCCAAAATTGAGTTGTGTGTCAAATTTCATATAATTTCGCAAAACTAAATATTTAACCTCCATATAAAATCTGTAGGGGGCGCTGTGGCTCCAAATTAATTTATTTCACTTCAAGTAGGTTTAGGGCAAAGAGTTTAACAACTGATTCTAATTTGACGCAATTCGGACTTTATCTGCGCAAACGGCAGAAATGTGAAATTAGATTTCTGAAATTCTTGCTACAGTTTGCGGCTTTGCCGCACAGAGACCGTGACAGGTATCAATGTAATTTGGATAAATTTTGATGTCCCACTCCTCAGTAGCATTTTCACCAAATTTCAGCTTTTTAGGGCCAACGCCCTGGGAGGAGTTCGTAAAAGTACGACGTTTGGAAAAACTCCGAAGTCATGTTTAGCCATTTTTGAAGCAATATGGCCGACATTTGGTTGGGCGGACGGCGTTGCCGTAATAATATGTTTTACTTCTCTTGTCACCATCTACCTCTGCGCCAAATTTCATGATTCTACGATCAGATTTTTTTTGGGTCATTTCCCATCTCTCAATGCATTTTTGGTACATTTGGGGGCGCTGACGCGCCAATTTTTTTTATTTTAGAAAAGGGAAATAGCCAGAATGTAGAGAGGCACGAGTTTTAGAGGTGTGCAAATTTTTGTGACTTTTCGTCAATGTTCACTGGGTGAAAAATAGGGGGGTTGGTCCCGAGAAGAAGAAGAAGAAGAAGAAGAAAGAATAATATTCCGATGCGAAAACAATGTTTCCCATTTTCCAAATATCATAAACTATACATTTTCGGAAAGCGCTCGCGCTTTCCTACCTCATGGTGTGGGTCCCTGGTCACTGACGGGTAGTTTCGTTAATTTTGAGTGGGCTCCGCCCACTTTGTGTTTTTGGCCCTCTATACAGTAATAATGTTCAATTTTTGCATTACATGCTTATATGCACGGAACATGCAAGAGATGGGGAACGTATTCGTGAGCTACTTAGGGCAAATGAGTGCTTTATATGTATATACATATTTATCAATGTAAAGTGCTCGTTTAGTGCGCACTTTTGCACGGGCTTCGCCCGTTTACAACGGTAATGTTCCATTTTCCTACTACTAATTAGTATGCACGGGGCGTGCGTGAGTGAAGGAGTGCGTTAGTGAGTGTTTGGAAGTGGGCGAGCGCTTCGATTTCGTGCGCACTATGTGCGCACTTTCGCAGCCGTGCTTCGCACGGCCTTACGAGATTAATGGGCCTCTCGCCAGCTTGTGGCGCTCGGGCCTAATTAGTAAATTGAAAGATTCTCTATGGTTGTGTTTCCCAACCAGGGGTCCACAGACCTGAGAGAAGACTGCTAGAACCACCGTAATAGTGAAGTAGAAGTACAATGTAGTGATGTGTGGTGTAGATAAGTATTTGGGGAAACAAAGAGCAACTGTCAGGAAGTAACATCTGATTATAATTTATCATCATTTGAAGGTAAAAGTAAAAGTACTCAAATCTTCAGCGTTTTGTTTTCAGCATTTAAATTTAAAATCAAAATTAAACCATTGGTCGACTAATCAACTGATTAATTGACTAAACAACAAATGATTATGGCCTTAAATAGTAAAGTAATTTAATTAAGATTCTCTATGGCAGTGTTTCCCAACCAGGGGTCCACGGACCTGAGAGAAAACTGCCAGAATCACAGTATTACTGAAGTAGAAGTACAATGTAGTGATGTGTGGTGTAGATAAGTATTTGGGGAAACAAAGAGCAACTGTCAGGAAGTAACATCTGGTTATAATTCATCATCATTTGAAGGTAAAAGTAACAGAAAGTACTAGAAGTTGCCTTTGTTATTTCTGAAAGAGAGGTCCAAATCATTCAATCATGTCCAGACATTAGTATAAATGTGTATTCAAGTATTATTACATATAATATTTGGATCTCCACAAACCAGGTCCAAACAGGTTCTATAACGTTCTATAAACGATCACACAACGTGCCTCTGTGAGAACAGGTGGATTAGGATATTATGCAAAAATATTGACTATTATTATTGTTATAACATGGGAACTTTTTGTTTGAAGCTTATTTTATAGTCTAAATGTGTGAGGATTTATTTGTGTGTGTGTAAATATACTGTAATTATAGGCTAATACATAATAAACATTAAAGTGACGTATGACAGGTTTTTATGATTTTCTCATTTTGACTTTAATTGGTGTATTTATACCTGTTGTACATATAAATGATAGTTTTACAACAGGTATTTGTGGAGAAAAGTTGAAAAATCTGTTTTAAAAAATGACAGGAAGTGACATCACAACAGGGCAACTCGTTTATGCAGAATTTACACTAAAGAAACAAAATTGTTGTCCCTCTAAACATTAATTCAACATTATTTTGCTTGTGAAATAGATAAATAAATAGTGACATTAGATGAGTTTTGGCCCAGTGTTTGCTGGGTAATTTCCTAGTGTGATGCCATCAGTTACAAACAGGAAGTAAAATGATAAACTTAACAAAAAACACTTTTCTGGGACTAAATGTGTATAATTTTTAGCAGAATGTAAAAATATATTTATCTTAATTTTAGTTCCAAACTGTCAATACACTTCAAACATTATTAGAGCTAAAAAGTACTACATGTATGAAAACCTAAAGTACATTCACGTTTAGTCCGTATATTGCAAATGTAAACTTAAAAATCACCAATAACATCTTATAATCTGTGTCTAAATACTGAATTCTCAACTATTTTAGGGCTGAAACAAGTTCATCAATTAATCACTAAATCCATTGAATTCTTCTTCCTCTGTGTCACTTCTAAACAACTCCACAAACTCCAGAGGAAGAGGAAGTGCAGATTCTTCTTCTGCGTCGCTCAGAGCCTAGAGCGCCCTCTTGTGGTTGTCAGTGTGAAATTAAGATAAGATAAGATATTCCTTTATTGTCCCACATGGGGAAATTTCATTGGTGCAACGCAGGTAGATACAGAGGTAGATACAGAAGAACAGATCACTTATAGGAAGTCTGAAAAACACTTTCAGTAGAAGATCTCCTATAAATAAATAAAAACTCCCATAGACAAATAAATAAATAAATAAATACATAAATACCATTGCATGTGATCCCGACAGTAATTGCACATGAATATGTGTCACGACAGCACATAGACTGCACATGAATTTCACAGTAATTGCACATATGACAGAATTGCACATGGTTAGGTCAGTATTGCGAGTGTTCAGTACTATCACATATAAGTCGCACCCTGACCAAAACTATGAAAAAAGGAGCGACTTATAGTCTGGAAAATACGGTAATATAGTTTGAAATATATGAATTCCTATTAAATGTGACGTCGCATCAAAATTGGGGGGAAAACAGGACAAAAGCCACAGTTTGATCTGGTTCATTTTCTAGGGTTCGTGAGAAGTTATAACGGTAAATAAGTCGTTATAAACAGGGACGTCAAGATGATTATTCAGGTCACATTATAATCGTAGGAAGTGAAAAATAATAATCGTGACCATTTTTAGAAGCAAATTTAAGTGTTTTTGTTCAATAATTGACTTAAATGTAAATAACTGTCTGTTTTTGTCACATTTAGTTTTATTTATGTCTTTCAGGAAGTTCTATTTCGTACACAGTCTCTAAAATTTGCAATAGTGACGTCCCTCGTTATAAATTATTGTATATTTCAAGGGATTTATTATATGAAGCAGACTTATGGGTTTTTTCACTTTCATTTTACAAACTGTGTCTGACTTTTTAAACGTGCGTCGTCGCTTTTAATCAGAGTTCAGTTTGATTAAAAGAACATTTCATTTAGTTTTGGACTTAAAATGTCACATTAGTTTAGTCGACTGAATCTATAACAGTTTTAGTCAAATAGAAAAGATGTGTTTTATTTTCACAGTGACATTATGTGTCACTTCCTACTTCATGAAAACACCTGTTTCTTGGACAATTATAGTTTTAATTGATAAAAATGCATGTAATTTTAGTCATAGTTTTAGTCTTTATGATTTTACTTTTTATTTAGTCACAATGAGACATTGATATTAAAATTGCTTTTAATTTATTTGTTCATTGTTCTTTCTCACCATCTAAGTGACTAAAACAAGACTAAACCAGGGCAAAAACAGGACTAAACCAGGGCTAAACCGGGGCTAAAACAAGACTAAACCAGGGCTAAAACAAGACTAAACCAGGACTAAACCAGGGCTAAAACAGGACTAAACCAGGGCTAAAACAAGACTAAACCAGGACTAAAACAGGAATAAACCAGGGCTAGAACAGGACTAAACCAGGGCTAAACCAGGGCTAGAACAGGACTAAACCAGGGCTAAACCAGGGCTAGAACAGGACTAAACCAGGGCTAAACCAGGGCTAGAACAGGACTAAACCAGGGCTAAACCAGGACTAAACCAGGGCTAGAACAGGACTAAACCAGGGCTAGAACAGGACTAAACCAGGGCTAGAACAGGACTAAACCAGAGCTAGAACAGGACTAAACCAGGGCTAGAACAGGACTAAACCAGAGCTAGAACAGGACTAAGCCAGGGCTAGAACAGGACTAAACCAGGGCTAGAACAGGACTAAACCAGAGCTAGAACAGGACTAAACCAGGGCTAGAACAGGACTAAACCAGGGCTAGAACAGGACTAAACCAGGGCTAGAACAGGACTAAACTAGGACTAAACCAGGGCTAGAACAGGACTAAACCAGAGCTAGAACAGGACTAAACCAGGGCTAGAACAGGACTAAACCAGGGCTAAATCAGGGCTAGAACAGGACTAAACCAGGGCTAGAACAGGACTAAACCAGGGCTAGAACAGGACTAAACCAGGGCTAGAACAGGACTAAACCAGGGCTAGAACAGGACTAAACCAGAGCTAGAACAGGACTAAACCAGAGCTAGAACAGGACTAAACCAGGGCTAGAACAGGACTAAACCAGGGCTAGAACAGGACTAAACCAGGGCTAGAACAGGACTAAACCAGAGCTAGAACAGGACTAAACCAGGGCTAGAACAGGACTAAACCAGAGCTAGAACAGGACTAAACCAGAGCTAGAACAGGACTAAACCAGGGCTAGAACAGGACTAAACCAGGGCTAGAACAGGACTAAACCAGGTCTAAAATGAGACTAAACCACAGAGTTCTAAACTATGACTAGCCCAAAAACATAAACAGATTTGCTCCAATACAAAACCACCACACCACAGTTTGAGAAACACAGAGTTTGATGTTACTTCTCTTTGGATTTAGGAAAAGACGACATTTAAGCTTTAAAATAGAAGAATACCAAAACATTGTGAGTACTTTTTCAAAAATCATTTAGTGACAGAGCAACGATTGTGTTAATGTTTAGAGAAAGGAAACTCCATCATGCAATACATTTGACATAATCACAATTTTGACCGTTAAAACTGACGCATTTTTCACATAAAGTTTGTGCACATCGTGAAACACTGTCGCAAAATGGTAATATTACGTATCGTGAGCCGCGCATCGTCTATCGTGTATCGTATTGAATGGTAAAGTGAAAAAGGACAGCTCTGAATCAGTCGCTTCGAGATACAGAGGATATAATTTTGACATTAAAGACGCTCTTCGCCAGACCAAAATAGAGCAAGTGTTTTCGAACAACATACACTTACAAAAAAGCCACAAAACCAGTTTCGCTTTTGTGTGTTTGCCACGAGAAAGTTGCTATTTCGGGTGGCACCGTTTGGGTTTCAGTTAATGCCGGGCTAACTTAATCCGCCGGCGACGTTTTTTCCTTTTGCATTACAGCCGGGTTTGTAACGATATCAAAGTCCACTTCCAGCGCCAGATAAAAACCACCGGTGTCTATTTTTGTCACAAAGAGCATTCTGTTACCGTCTGAATTATGCAAACAAAAGGCAAATGCTCTGGTTTTTTTTGGTCATCAAAATGGCACAGGGCAAGTTGTGCGACATGCAAATTCTTATATGTAAAAAAAAAAAAGGTGAGAGAAACCTTCCCACCACATCCCACCTGACCCTGAAGTAAAATGGGGAAGAAAAAGAAGAAGAAAAAATAGGTCCAGCTGCCTGTGTGTGTGCCTACCTCCAAGAGCAAGGTCATTTACGTGACTGGACCACAGCGCCCTCAGGTGGTGGCACGGAGCACTGCACACATCAGGTCAAACTAAACTGCAGCGTTTGGGGCATCTAAATGTAACAGATTCTACTTTATCCATGTTTAACAAATGCAGGGCCGCGACCGACTGTCATTTTGCAAATCATTTAGTTGTTTTGAATGTGAAGTGGCAGTAAATATGTGGAGATTTAAACTATATTTGACCCAGATGGAGTTAAGGTGACGCTGCTTGAGGTCGTCCTGATAGAGCGTGTTACAGATAAACTAGTTTTTGGAGCAAGTTAGCTGGTTAGAAGGGATTAATCGATCAAATTGTGAACAACAAATGATCATTTAGTTGTTTGGAATGTGAAGTGGCTGTAAATATGTGTAGATTTTAACTAAATTTGACCCAGATGACGTTAAGGTGACGCTGCTTGAGGTCGTCCTGATAGAGCGTGTTACAGATAAATGTCCTATGTCGCTTTGATGTAATTCCTGCTTTGTACGAGTCATTTAACGACGATTATTTGATGGCTGAACTTGTTCAATATTCGATCGGTTGGGATTAATCGAGCAAAATGTGAACGACAAATGATCCAAAGAGAAGGGTCGGGAAATGTTGTTGGACAATTCAATGAATAGTTAATGCTTCAAGCTAGTTTTCGTATTAAAATTGTATTCTCAACAAGAAGTTGTTGTGTCTCTGTCTGTGATCGTGAATTTACTTTTATCGTCTCTCAAATGTGTCTTTAATTGTGACATTTATTAACTCCATTACTTTTATGTGCCAGCCCCTGTATTTATTTATTTTCTTTGTATTTATTTTTGTTTTTATTTTTGTATTTAATTTACTTCTATTTTTATTTATTTATTTTTTTGTACTTATTTATTTTATTTGTATTTTTCTTAATTACTTATTTTTCTTATTTATTTTTTATTTATCATTTTTATTCTTTCTATTTCATGTTTTGTTTGTTCGTTCACTCGTTTGCATCGTCTTTCTCATTGTTTTGTCTTTTCCTATAACTCATATTCTTTTTCATATTGTTCAGTGTGATTAACATTGATAAATAAACCAAACGCTGTGACGTGGCTCTTGACTGTCTGAACACGCTTCTACCATCCGTGTACAAGAGGGAGACGTTTGTGTTCCATACTGTGCTCAAACATCACAAATGTGACAAATGTGTCTGGAAATGTCTTGTCCAGGTTCAAGTGAAAGGGCCATAACATTACATAACATTTACCACAAAAGTGCAGGAATATCACTTTATACTCTTAAAGATTACACTGGATGTTTATGTCTCTTATTGAGGTCTTTTTTAATCGTTTTAATTATTGGAGACAAACTCGATAATCAAACTTAGCATATTCCTAAAAGCACAAAATTATATATATTTTTTTATTTATCTTCGAAACATCTCAAAGTATTTTTGAGCAATAAAAACGCCCATAATTAAAGTCCATATGATAAGTTCCTGTTTGTCTCAGTATGACATGTTTGTGCTGTACAACATGTGCTAAATATCTATCATTGTTTTACATCAGTGAATTTGCAGTTTGCAAAGTAATTTTTGAACATACAATTTTAGAATTACACAAAGTTGTGCTGGAAAGGCTGAACAGAATCCCTCTGTGATGTCATCATTGTGCGACACGCCGTTGTAAACACAGAGACCGTTTACACTGATCCTCTGACAGTTTGAACTGGGGTTATTCAACTTTATTACAGAGGGACAGATTTTTACTCTAACAACATTTTGGGTCGTACAAAATATCCCCACCGCACTGTTTTATTACATTAAGTAATTAATACAATAAAAATAACTACTGATTGATTAGATTTTTGTGAGAAATAATATACAAAATGCTTTTCCAACATTGCCATCCAGAACAGAACCAGAATAAAACTAGGACTAGACTAGTACAATATATATAGTCAATATTTGTAAAATGGGTTGTGGGTCAGATTAAATCGCTTTGAGGGCCTGATTTGGCCCCCAGGCCTTATGTTGAATAGCCCTGGTTTAAACAATCATTCCCCAAAATAAAGGTGTTTTATGGTATTATTATGTGTCAAATCATAACTGTTGTGTCATTTATGTGTATTTTGGCTCTTGTTTACAGTGCGGTTGCTAGGTAACAGCTGTGGAATCACCTCTACCCATGTCACGCCTGCTGCTCATGTCATGAAATGCAATTACAAACTTTACAAAAAACAGCCAAATTGGGGACAAAAAGGCAAAATGTTTAGCAAAATCTGTCAAATATAATCTCCATGGAAACACAACTCCCATCACAACCGTTACATAGTGCACCTTTAACTATACATTGTTTTTTTGGCGCAGTCCATTATCTTTAGATGTGATAAAAATAATAAAAAAACAAGTTATGCAATAATAAGATTGATTTCTATTGCGACCGTAAACAGTCCTGCGCGCGCTGCCATTGGCCCGGGCGCCAGGCAGAAACGCTCGTATCAAAGTTCAACCGCGGTCAATGATAAAACTGGCCGAGGCAAAGGTCAGTCCCGCTCTTACAGGAGAGGCCCGACGTCTACAGCGCGGCGTCGCTCCCAACGTAACCGTGACGACTCTCGCAGGGCCAAAGCGCCTGCGCCGTCCGGTCGATAAGACGCAGGCGCAGAAGTTAAGCTAAGGACAACGAGGGGAGAAAAAAAAGAGAAGAGAAAAAAAGGTAGTGAACCGGCGTCAGTGTCCGAACAATAAAGTCACTTCCTCTCCAAGAAATAAAAGGAACTGGCCGGCCGTTCCCACTCGCCGCGTCCGCCGCCGCGAGCTGTAAATGAAGAGGCGAAGGTATTTGTACGCGTGCCATGAATAGCCTATAGATTAATGGTGTTTATGTTTACGGCGGCGTACGAGCTGCCGAGGCTAAAATTGTACTCCGGGGCCTGGTTTAGTTTTAGAGTCGATAGTCCCGATTTAACCCCGGTTTGGTTCTGGTTAAGCTTGAAGTGAGGTTAAGCCCTGGTTTGAATTAGCCTTGTTTAAGCGCCTGGTTTAGTCCAGATTCTGGCGTGATTTAGATGTAAATTACACGCCACAAATAAATCTGAAGTCAACGTGACAAAAACAGCAAGATAAAATAGAGTTCTTTGCATTTAGTCAAATTTTTGGGCTGTATATTGAACAAAAATACTATTTATTTTTGGTTCTTACGATTATATTGTGACTTGAATAATCGTGAGTAATTACATTTTCAATCAACTCTTTTTACAGCGTTTTTTTTTTTTTATTACAAACAATAAACTCAATATTCAAATTTATCTCACCTTCAACTTAAACCTCATTGTGACGTCGGCCCACGACTAGGTCTATTCTTGTGTCCTGGTTTGAGTCCAGACTTTGTTTTGGTAAAAAACTAAGGATATAAAGAGATATTTCTGCACTTTTAAGTGTATTTCTAAATTTATTTCACATTTGTCTGATATTTTAATAAATACTAATACATTTTAAGACATGTTTTGACACATTTATGCTGAATTGACATAATCTTGTGTGAATATCGTAATCAGGAAACTCATTAGCGGTAAAAAAAAATGATCGAGTTATTATTTTTAGTCGAAATTGCCCATTTCTAAGATTACATACAGTGACAAAAGCTGTTTCATTGCTCCGTTCTACTCCTGCACAGCTGAAAGTTTTGAAAATAGTTTACCTTTACGCTTTAATAATAGAAAAATATCTTATTTAGCGTGGCTATGATATAAGTGTAAAGCATATATATTTTTATTTTGGATTTAAAGTGTTATTTTAGTTCTACAATATTACAAAAGTATCAAAATGCAAAATCTATAGAATTACTAACAGTTATTTGATAGATTAAAGGTAGATCTCTATATGACGCAATTATAATTCAGATTTTACTCAACATTTTACCCTTTTGTCCCCAGTTTGACCATTTTTGTAAAGTTTATAATTGTACTTCCTGGTTGGACATGAGCAGCAAATAAGACATAGGTAGAGGTAAATCCACAACTGTTACCTAGCAACCAGACAGTAAACAAGATCCAAAATCCATATAAAGTACACAACAGTTATGCTTTGACTGCAACAGCACCATATAACACCTTTATTTTGTCGAACGATGGTTTAAACTGTCAGAAAAGTGTGTCAGTTAAGTGTAAACTGTCTCTGTGTTTTCAACGGCACGTCGCACATTGATGACATCACAACGCTCCGAAATGTACTAGCACACAAAAAAATCCTCTAAAATGTACTTACATGCAAAAAAAAACTCCAAAATGTACTTGCACCCAACAAAACGCTCTGAAACGTACTTGTACGCAAAAAAAAAACACTCCAAAAAGTACTTGCACGCCTGTAACTCGACGAAAAAAACCAAAACAAAACAAACCCACCCGCCTCAAGAGCGCGTCTAAAAATAGCCCTAACTATAAACAATAGCCGCATGTACCGGTTTTGCTAAATAGTTGCGGCGAATACACACAGATAAAGTGACCCAGATTAGCTCACGAACGTCGCCTTGAAACGCGACACCCTCGGCGAGGTGTCCGTTTTCAGAGGAACACTAACCACCTCGGTCTTGTGGCGTGCAACAAGAATCCTACTGGAAAACTGCGGGGTGTAAGGTCCCGCCGGCGTCTCCGTTCTCTCCGCTCGCGCCGGCGGAAGGTTCCCCAAAACTCTTTTATCCATGTGTTTGCGTCTTTATCGCCTCGGTATTAACGAGAAAACCACACTCGAAACAATGTTCAGGCGGTGACGATGAGTTATGCTTTTGCACAAAGGTAAAAAACAAGATATCGGAGCGGGAGAACGCCGAGCGTGAATGTGTAACTGAAAGGAACGGATTTAATTTAATTATTTTGTGAATGTCAATTTGAAGATGTCTTTTCCAGATTTATGGAGAATATCGTAGTTACTGGAAACAAAAGCGAGCGTAACGTTAAAAAACACGGGCCTGTCACAATAATTCACTTGATCAATTTATTGCTTGGGATGTATAATGTATATAATTGTATAGAATAACGGAAATATCGTGATTCGATATCGTCAAAAGTCTCACAATAATATATCAATTAGAAGCTCCTTTGTTTAAATGTTTTGTTGCAGCAATAGCACTACATAGACCATAATCCTTTGCTCCATTTCAGTGCAGAAAACATAGTTTTTTAATATTTTTATATTTTCTGTCATCGCAATAAATATATGAGATTAATATTGTGATAATATCGTACCGAGAAATGTGGATATCGTTACGTCCCTACTTAGTGTTCAATAAATA
Organism: Eucyclogobius newberryi; assembly: GCF_026437365.1. NCBI lineage: Eukaryota > Metazoa > Chordata > Actinopteri > Gobiiformes > Gobiidae > Eucyclogobius > Eucyclogobius newberryi. The sequence goes on along the minus strand of NW_027315746.1, from coordinate 6,754,655 downwards.
CATTTTGGGGAGATTTTTGTTGCTATAATTGTTTTGTAATTCAATTTGAGCCGCAGAGGATGGAATAAGTAACTTCTAATGACTAACTAAATATTGTTACAGGAAAAGTCCCACAGGCTTTTCTATCCTCTAAAGTGATGCCACAGAGGAGCACGGCTAACGCTAATGGAGCTAATAGCCTCCCATGACAGGTGCCTAGCTAACACAAATATAATAACAGTAGTAGTAGTAGTAGTAGTAGTAGTGGTAGTAAAGTGGCACGTTATTCGAGGTAATGACAGAGGCTGAAGTCACGCTGCAGCGCGGCGGGGGCGAAGTATACGTTACTTCCTGTGTGAGTTCATTAGCCGCTAGCTTCCTGCGCTAACAGATATTTGCACAGGAAATTAAGCGGCTCACCTCGGGTTGTATAACGGTCGATGTAAAGCAAACGCACACGTGGAGAGGTTGAACGATTCGGTTAGAAATCAGTGAATTTGCAAAACGTAAATATCCATCTTCACTTTATTGCTACGTTATGATGTAAACAAATATATTTAAGTAGCTAGAATGGTAGAGTTATTTTATTTAGTTTGGCATTTCATTGCTAAAGTGATTTTGCTAGCCTAACTGTTTTTTATAAATTAAATCAATCTGAAAATGATGTTAAATTGTTTTATTAATGCTGTTTTTGACCTGATTTAACAAGATTTTAGCATTTTAACGCTATTTCCTGCTTGGTTTAGTCACTACGTACACTTATCATAGGACTTGGTGTGAAATGTCACCGTATTGACTTATCAGTGAGCGCAATAACATCATACATTTAACGTAAAGATAAGTAAAATGCATGTGTGACGTGTGATTTTGCATATAGCACATAGAACACAGCAGATCATTCATATTATATTGTTTTGGCCATTGTGCCATCGATGTAAATCTTTGTGCGTGCAACGTTGACCCAAGCCCACATTAAACAAAAGTGAGTTATAGCCATGTGGTTAACTGTTCCTCTTTAAGCAGACAGAGCGATAAATAACTCAAAGCATCTTCAATATTTAGTGCTCGCCGTGTTCACACAGCTCTGAACACTGGGCCGCCTGGAAACGCTGAGCGGCTAAATTATACGGTATAAACCTGTAAACTGTGGAACGTGGGCAAGTGTGCGTCACGTGCAATCAACCAGTAATGTGCTACTTTTTGTGATTTGTTGTCATTTTTTTTTTGGTCGCGCCGCGGCCGAAAAAGGTCCCAGACAATAATATGACGGTGAAAGTTTGGTACGTACATTTGAAGAGAGATGAATCATGAACAGATTTGATCCAGGTCCAGAGGTGGTTTAGTCTCAGCACAGTCCTGCTTTAGACCTGTTTTAAACCTGCTTTAGACCTGTTTTAAACCTGCTTTAGACCTGTTTTAAACCTGCTTTAGACCTGTTTTAAACCTGCTTTAGACCTGTTTTAAACCTGCTTTAGACCTGTTTTAAACCTGCTTTAGACCTGTTTTAAACCTGCTTTAGACCTGTTTTAAACCTGCTTTAGTCCTGTTTTAAACCTGCTTTAGACCTGTTTTAAACCTGCTTTAGACCTGTTTTAAACCTGCTTTAGACCTGTTTTAAACCTGCTTTAGACCTGTTTTAAACCTGCTTTAGACCGGTTTTAAACCTGCTTTAGACCGGTTTTAAACCTGCTTTAGACCTGTTTTAAACCTGCTTTAGACCTGTTTTAAACCTGCTTTAGACCTGTTTTAAACCTGCTTTAGTCCTGTTTTAAACCTGCTTTAGACCTGTTTTAAACCTGCTTTAGACCTGTTTTAAACCTGCTTTAGACCTGTTTTAAACCTGCTTTAGACCGGTTTTAAACCTGCTTTAGACCGGTTTTAAACCTGCTTTAGACCGGTTTTAAACCTGCTTTAGACCTGTTTTAAACCTGCTTTAGACCTGTTTTAAACCTGCTTTAGACCTGTTTTAAACCTGCTTTAGACCGGTTTTAAACCTGCTTTAGTCCTGTTTTAAACCTGCTTTAGTCATGCTTTAGACCTGTTTTAAACCTGCTTTAGACCGGTTTTAAACCTGCTTTAGACCTGTTTTAAACCTGCTTTAGACCGGTTTTAAACCTGCTTTAGACCTGTTTTAAACCTGCTTTAGACCTGTTTTAAACCTGCTTTAGACCGGTTTTAAACCTGCTTTAGACCTGTTTTAAACCTGCTTTAGACCTGTTTTAAACCTGCTTTAGACCTGTTTTAAACCTGCTTTAGACCGGTTTTAAACCTGCTTTAGACCGGTTTTAAACCTGCTTTAGACCGGTTTTAAACCTGCTTTAGACCTGTTTTAAACCTGCTTTAGACCTGTTTTAAACCTGCTTTAGACCTGTTTTAAACCTGCTTTAGTCCTGTTTTAAACCTGCTTTAGTCCTGCTTTAGACCTGTTTTAAACCTGCTTTAGACCGGTTTTAAACCTGCTTTAGACCTGTTTTAAACCTGCTTTAGACCGGTTTTAAACCTGCTTTAGACCTGTTTTAAACCTGCTTTAGACCGGTTTTAAACCTGCTTTAGACCTGTTTTAAACCTGCTTTAGACCTGTTTTAAACCTGCTTTAGACCGGTTTTAAACCTGCTTTAGACCTGTTTTAGTCCTGCTTTAGACCTGTTTTAAACCTGCTTTAGACCTGTTTTAAACCTGCTTTAGTCCTGTTTTAGTCCTGCTTTAGACCTGTTTTAAACCTGCTTTAGACCTGTTTTAAACCTGCTTTAGTCCTGTTTTAGTCCTGCTTTAGACCTGTTTTAGTCCTGCTTTAGACCTGTTTTAAACCTGCTTTAGACCTGTTTTAAACCTGCTTTAGACCTGTTTTAAACCTGCTTTAGACCGGTTTTAAACCTGCTTTAGACCTGTTTTAGTCCTGCTTTAGACCTGTTTTAAACCTGCTTTAGACCTGTTTTAAACCTGCTTTAGTCCTGTTTTAGTCCTGCTTTAGACCTGTTTTAAACCTGCTTTAGACCTGTTTTAAACCTGCTTTAGTCCTGTTTTAGTCCTGCTTTAGACCTGTTTTAGTCCTGCTTTAGACCTGTTTTAAACCTGCTTTAGTCCTGTTTTAAACCTGCTTTAGACCTGTTTTAAACCTGCTTTAGACCTGTTTTAAACCTGCTTTAGACCTGTTTTAAACCTGCTTTAGACCGGTTTTAAACCTGCTTTAGACCTGTTTTAAACCTGCGTTAGACCTGTTTTAAACCTGCTTTAGACCTGTTTTAAACCTGCTTTAGACCGGTTTTAAACCTGCTTTAGACCTGTTTTAAACCTGCTTTAGACCGGTTTTAAACCTGCTTTAGACCTGTTTTAAACCTGCTTTAGACCTGTTTTAAACCTGCTTTAGACCGGTTTTAAACCTGCTTTAGACCTGTTTTAAACCTGCTTTAGACCGGTTTTAAACCTGCTTTAGTCCTGTTTTAGTCCTGCTTTAGACCTGTTTTAGTCCTGCTTTAGACCTGTTTTAAACCTGCTTTAGACCTGTTTTAAACCTGCTTTAGACCTGTTTTAAACCTGCTTTAGTCCTGTTTTAAACCTGCTTTAGACCTGTTTTAGTCCTGCTTTAGACCGGTTTTAAACCTGCTTTAGTCCTGTTTTAGTCCTGCTTTAGACCTGTTTTAGTCCTACTTTAGTCCTGTTTTAGTCCTGCTTTAGACCTGTTTTAAACCTGCTTTAGACCTGTTTTAAACCTGCTTTAGTCCTGTTTTAGTCCTGCTTTAGACCGGTTTTAAACCTGCTTTAGACCTGTTTTAAACCTGCTTTAGACCTGTTTTAGTCCTGCTTTAGACCTGTTTTAAACCTGCTTTAGACCGGTTTTAAACCTGCTTTAGACCTGTTTTAAACCTGCTTTAGACCTGTTTTAAACCTGCTTTAGACCTGTTTTAGTCCTGCTTTAGACCTGTTTTAAACCTGCTTTAGACCTGCTTTAAACCTGCTTTAGTCCTGTTTTAGTCCTGCTTTAGACCTGTTTTAAACCTGCTTTAGACCTGTTTTAAACCTGCTTTAGTCCTGTTTTAGTCCTGCTTTAGACCTGTTTTAGTCCTGCTTTAGACCTGTTTTAAACCTGCTTTAGTCCTGTTTTAAACCTGCTTTAGACCTGTTTTAAACCTGCTTTAGACCTGTTTTAAACCTGCTTTAGACCTGTTTTAAACCTGCTTTAGACCTGTTTTAAACCTGCTTTAGACCGGTTTTAAACCTGCTTTAGACCTGTTTTAAACCTGCGTTAGACCTGTTTTAAACCTGCTTTAGACCTGTTTTAAACCTGCTTTAGACCGGTTTTAAACCTGCTTTAGACCTGTTTTAAACCTGCTTTAGACCGGTTTTAAACCTGCTTTAGACCTGTTTTAAACCTGCTTTAGACCTGTTTTAAACCTGCTTTAGACCGGTTTTAAACCTGCTTTAGACCTGTTTTAAACCTGCTTTAGACCGGTTTTAAACCTGCTTTAGTCCTGTTTTAGTCCTGCTTTAGACCTGTTTTAGTCCTACTTTAGTCCTGTTTTAGTCCTGCTTTAGACCTGTTTTAAACCTGCTTTAGACCTGTTTTAAACCTGCTTTAGACCTGTTTTAAACCTGCTTTAGTCCTGTTTTAAACCTGCTTTAGACCTGTTTTAGTCCTGCTTTAGACCGGTTTTAAACCTGCTTTAGTCCTGTTTTAGTCCTGCTTTAGACCTGTTTTAGTCCTACTTTAGTCCTGTTTTAGTCCTGCTTTAGACCTGTTTTAAACCTGCTTTAGACCTGTTTTAAACCTGCTTTAGTCCTGTTTTAGTCCTGCTTTAGACCGGTTTTAAACCTGCTTTAGACCTGTTTTAAACCTGCTTTAGACCTGTTTTAGTCCTGCTTTAGTCCTGTTTTAGTCCTGCTTTAGACCTGTTTTAAACCTGCTTTAGTCCTGTTTTAGTCCTGCTTTGGACCGGTTTTAAATCTGCTTTAGTCCTGTTTTAGTCCTGCTTTAGACCTGTTTTAGTCCTACTTTAGTCCTGTTTTAAACCTGCTTTAGTCCTGTTTTAAACCTGCTTTAGACCTGTTTTAGTCCTGCTTTAGACCTGTTTTAAACCTGCTTTAGACCTGTTTTAAACCTGCTTTAGTCCAGTTTTAGTCCTGCTTTAGACCTGTTTTAAACCTGCTTTAGACCTGTTTTAAACCTGCTTTAGACCTGTTTTAGTCCTGCTTTAGACCTGTTTTAGTCCTGCTTTAGACCTGTTTTAAACCTGCTTTAGACCTGTTTTAGTCCTGCTTTAGACCTGTTTTAAACCTGCTTTAGACCTGTTTTAAACCTGCTTTAGACCTGTTTTAAACCTTATTTAGACCTGTTTTAAACCTGCTTTAGACCGGTTTTAAACCTGCTTTAGACCTGTTTTAAACCTGCGTTAGACCTGTTTTAAACCTGCTTTAGACCTGTTTTAAACCTGCTTTAGACCGGTTTTAAACCTGCTTTAGACCTGTTTTAAACCTGCTTTAGACCGGTTTTAAACCTGCTTTAGACCTGTTTTAAACCTGCTTTAGACCTGTTTTAAACCTGCTTTAGACCGGTTTTAAACCTGCTTTAGACCTGTTTTAAACCTGCCTTAGACCGGTTTTAAACCTGCTTTAGTCCTGTTTTAGTCCTGCTTTAGACCTGTTTTAGTCCTACTTTAGTCCTGTTTTAGTCCTGCTTTAGACCTGTTTTAAACCTGCTTTAGACCTGTTTTAAACCTGCTTTAGACCTGTTTTAAACCTGCTTTAGTCCTGTTTTAAACCTGCTTTAGACCTGTTTTAAACCTGCTTTAGTCCTGAATTAAACCTGCTTTAGACCTGTTTTAGTCCTGCTTTAGACCGGTTTTAAACCTGCTTTAGTCCTGTTTTAGTCCTGCTTTAGACCTGTTTTAGTCCTACTTTAGTCCTGTTTTAGTCCTGCTTTAGACCTGTTTTAAACCTGCTTTAGACCTGTTTTAAACCTGCTTTAGTCCTGTTTTAGTCCTACTTTAGTCCTGTTTTAGTCCTGCTTTAGACCTGTTTTAAACCTGCTTTAGACCTGTTTTAAACCTGCTTTAGTCCTGTTTTAGTCCTGCTTTAGACCGGTTTTAAACCTGCTTTAGACCTGTTTTAAACCTGCTTTAGACCTGTTTTAGTCCTGCTTTAGACCTGTTTTAAACCTGCTTTAGTCCTGTTTTAAACCTGCTTTAGACCTGTTTTAAACCTGCTTTAGTCCTGTTTTAGTCCTGCTTTAGACCTGTTTTAGTCCTGCTTTAGACCTGGCTGAGTTCTAGTTCTGGCCTATAGTTGAGGCCTTTGTACTTTAGATACTTTAATACTTTAGATGTGATATCTTTGGACCAGGTTTAGTCTCATTTTAGACCAGGTTAAAAGGAAACATATGATACTTTAGTTTGCACTATAGTTATTATATTCTATATCACATCTGTGGATCATTGTTTTATAGTTGGGGCATTTTAAATCGCGATATTGATTAAAGCCGGGTATAAACTACGGCCCGCGGGCCACATGTCGCCCGTTTGTCTTTATAATCCGGCCCACCAAACATGCCAAGTAATATGAAAAAACAAAAACTTTTTTTCAAACCATTGATCGTGGGCCGGCCCTCCGCTACTGGCCTGGATTCGAATATGGCCCTCGGAGGAAAATAATTGCCCACTCCTGGTTTAGAGGCTCACAATACGATACGGGGCCTACAATATGATACAGGGTCCACGATACGATACAGGGCCCACGATACGGGGTCTACGATATGATACAGGGTCCACGATACGATACAGGGCCCACGATACGGGGTCTACGATATGATACAGGGTCCACGATACGATACGGGGTCCATGAAGCGATACAGGGTCCACGATACGGGGTCTACGATATGATACAGGGTCCACGATACGATACGGGGTCCATGAAGCGATACAGGGTCCACGGTACAGGGTCTACGATATGATACAGGGTCCACGGTACGGGGTCTACGATATGATACAGGGTCCACGGTACGATACGGGGTCCATGATACGATACAGGGTCCACGGTACGGGGTCTACGATATGATACAGGGTCCACGGTACGATACGGGGTCCATGATACAATACAGGGTCCACGGTACGATACAGGGCCCACGATACGGGGTCTACGATATGATACAGGGTCCACGATACGGAGTCCATGATATGATACAGGGTCCACGATACGGGGTCTACGATATGATACAGGGCCCACGATACGATACGGGGTCCATGATATGATACAGGGTCCACGGTACGATACGGGGCCTACGATATGATACAGGGTCCACGATACAATAGGGGTCCATGATACGATACAGGGCCCACAATACGGGGTGTACAATATGATACAGGGCCCACGATACGATACGGGGTCCATGATATGATACAGGGTCCACGGTACGATACAGGGCCACGATACGGGGTCTACGATATGATACAGGGCCCACGATACGGGGTCCATAATACGATACAGGGCCCACGATACGGGGTCTACGATATGATACAGGGCCCACGATACAGGGTCCACGATACGAGGTCTACAATATGATACAGGGTCCACGGTACGATACAGGGTCCACGGTACGATACAGGGCCCACGATACGTGGTCTACGATATGATACAGGGTCCACGATACTGGGTCCATGATACGATACAGGGTCCACGATACGGGGTCTACGATATGATACAGGGTCCACGATACGATACGAGGTCCATGATACAATACAGGGTCCACGGTACGTGGTCTACGATATGATACAGGGTCCACGATACGGGGTCCATGATACGATACAGGGTCCACGATACGGGGTCTACGATATGATACAGGGTCCACGATACGATACGGGGTCCTTGATACAATACAGGGTCCACGGTACGATACAGGGCCCACGATACGGGGTCTACGATATGATACAGGGTCCACGATACGATACAGGGTTCACGGTACGATACAGGGCCCACGATACGTGGTCTACGATATGATACAGGGTCCACGATACGATACGGGGTCCATGATACAATACAGGGTCCACGGTACCATACAGGGCCCACGATACGGGGTCTACGATATGATACAAGGTCCACGGTACGATACGGGGTCCATGATACGATACAGGGTCCACGGTACAGGGCCCACGATACGATACAGGGTCCACGATACGATACTATACAGGGTCCGCGGTACGATACAATACAGGGTCAGCAATACGATACAGGGTCCACGATATGATAAAGGGTCCACGATATGATACAGGGCCGACGCTACGATACATGGCCCACGATGCGATCCACGATACGATACAGGGTCTACAATACAATACAGGGTCCGCGATACCGATACAGGGTCAGCGATACAATACGAATCCCAATACTCGTAACTTGATACATGGATATCCTTTAAAACCGGTGGTAAAAGTTTACAATTATGTTTTTATTATGTAGAACGGGGCCATTCAACCACATTTTTCTGAGGTCCCAAAATATCCCTAACACTTTCAATAAATTGAGTTATTACAATAGAATAACTCCTGATAGATTCGATTTTTGAGAGAAATAACATCTGAACCAGAATTAAACTAGGACTAGACTAGTACTAACCAGGTCTGAACTAATCCAGAATCAAGACAGGTCTAAAGAAATAAACAAGAAATTAAAGCCGGGGCAGCGGCGATGATGGCTCTCGCCTCCCGCGCGACCGCCTTCCCGCCCGACCGCCTTCCCGCGCATGTTTTCTGCTGCGTTTTGCGTCATACCAAACGAAGCTCAGTAATTCACCGTTGATGATTGCGTAGTTTGCAATTCAAATAGTAGTTTGTCCTGACAAATTGCAAGATTGTGCTGAACGCAGACCTGAGCAGGGAGACAGAGAGAGAGCCTCGGTGACCCGGGACTTTTCATTTATGTTCAGGGGTCAAAAATACCCGAGTTGTGGCAGAAAGAATAAAGCGTAAAGAATAAAGTCTAAAGAATAAAGCCTAAAGAATAAAGTCTAAAGAATAATAATTCTAATGCTAATGCTAAGACTGCGGCACAAGAGGAAATGTCCCATCAAAATAAAAGAGGAAGAGGAAGTGAAGGCATTCATTGCGCCTCTGCTGGCCAATTGTGAAAATACACACTATCTGCAATGCACTTTTTCATGGCGTCTCGAGGAGAATATAAACCATGAGTTTCAAACAAATCAGACAATGTTGAGTTTTTCACACAGTGGGTAGGGGGCGCTATAGAGTACATTTGTTAAATGGTATTTATTTCCAATCAGACATAAAAACACATTAGTGAGTGAAATATGAGCTCCGTGGATCATTTCCAATAGGCGTGACTTGTCCTTGAAAAAACAGGAAATTAAGCCTTTTTTGAGGGCATGTTACGCGGAGACCGTAAAGAATATCAACATTATTTTGAATATTTATTACATTTCAATGTCTTTAGATGCAAAAGGTGTTGTTTTGAGCTCGATCGGACAAAAAACCTAGGACAAGTACGATTTTGAACAAAAAAAAGTCAAGCGTGGCGGTGCCACTTGATTCGACATGGCTGACTTCCTGTTTATCATAGAGCGATGCTCCAGGTGTGTTTTACTCCTCAAAGGTCAGAGGTCAAAGGTAACTCTATCACTGTCCCAAGTCTCATGTGCCTAGGCCAAAGATTAAGAGTTTCATGTTTTTTCTTTTTTGAACTAGTCGCCACTGTTGAGACGTGCGTTCTACAAGCTCCATTTTATTGGAGTTCAGGCCGAGCCGATCGCGTCTATGACTCCATGTGGCCTATGACCCCATGTGTGACCTATGACCCCATGTGTGACCTATGACCCCATGTGTGACCTATGACCCCATGTGACTTATGACACCATGTGACTTATGACCCCATGTGTGACCTATGACCCCATGTGTGACCTATGACCCCATGTGACCTATGACCCCATGTGTGACCTATGACCCCATGTGTGACCTATGTCCCCATGTGTGACCTATGACCCCATGTGTGACCTATGACCCCATGTGTGACCTATGTCCCCATGTGTGACCTATGTCCCCATGTGTGACCTATGACCCCATGTGTGACCTATGACCCCATGTGTGACCTATGTCCCCATGTGTGACCTATGACCCCATGTGTGACCTATGTCCCCATGTGTGACGGTTGGCACTAGGTCATAGGGAATTGGAAAGGAGGAAGTGACGACAATGCCCGTGACGACATGGCGAGGACGAAATGGCGGGAGCCGGGCGGAAGTAAACAGGTGGTCGACCGTAGTAAACATGGCGAACGGTCCCGCTAATTCTGCTGATCCATCAATAATTTTCACTCTTGGGTCCAAACCTGAAGTTTACGATGCATTTGATGTGTACAAGAACCAAACAATGAGTTCCTGGCGGTGTTGTCTTGCTGAGAAACTATTTAAATGGGCGTGCATTGAATGTAAAACAAAGAATTGTGAAAATGTAAATCACATGGGTCTGGGTTTAACCCTAAACCCTAACCCCTGACCCTAACCTTAACCCTAACCCTAACCTTAACCCTAACCCTTAACTCTAACCTTAACCCTTAACCCTAACCTTAACCCTAACCCTTAAATCTAACCTTAACCCTTAACTCTAACCTTAACCCTAACCTTAACCCTTAACCCCTAAACCTAACCCTAAGTTTTAGGTTTACTTCGTTTGGCTAAAACTAGTTTATACCATGACTTTGTATCAGCAAAAGTGTAGCTAACTCATCCCAAAACAAACTAGACAGCAAAAAAATGTTTAAACTTGAGATAACAAAGCTCCGTGCAGGAATCAAACCCTCGAACGCTTTGTGCAAACCCGTGTCTCTACCCATCAGGCCAGCAAGTCTGTTACTTTAGAACTGCGAGACAGTAAATTTATTGCTCTCACCACCAGGTGTAGCAAAACCGTGTAGCAAAATGATGAACCGCAAGTGATTTGGGCCGCAAGAGCGCCGCCATCTTGGATTTTGTCACTTCCTTTCCAATTCCCTATATGACCTAGTTCCAACCTATGTGTGACGTATGACCCCATGTGTGACCTATGACCCCATGTGTGACCTATGACCCCATGTGACCTATGACCCCATGTGTGACATTCATCAATGTTCAGGGGGTCAAAAATGCCCGAGTTGTGGCAAAACTATAATAATAATAAGAAACCATGGCAAGAACAATGTCTCGATCCATTCCATTCTGAAGGCTCGAGCCAATAAACCAAGACTAAACCAGGTCTAAACTAGCCCTAACCCAGAATTTCATTTTCAATATTTGGAATGTGGGTCGGGGGCCGGATCCACCACTTGGAGGGCCTGATTTGGCCCCTGAGCCTCATGTTGAATAGCCCTGATGTTCATGTTCACTCTGTCCTTTACTATCAGACTTCACCTTCTTTTCAGCTCAGATTCAGCCTTAATCAGGACTCAACAGGTCAATAAATGTATTACTCAGCAATCTATGGTCAATGTATGTTGTTCAAAAGTATACACATCTCTGTCACGATATAGCACGATATCGATATTTTGAGTACACCCGTAATATCGATCCAGTAACGAAATCAGGTGTTAGCTTGAGTGGGACGTGTCAGTAAGTGAAGAGCAGTGCATCTCGAGAGGAACGACTCTAAACACAAGTGTGAGTGGGAAACAATCACAACACGGTCAAAAGCCAAACACAACGTGTCCTTTAAGCTCTGGCACGGCTCTGCTTCAGCACTACTTGGTTTAAAGACAGTTTTTGTTCCTATTTTACTCCTGGTGAAGTTAAATTAGCATTTTGTTGTTTAGTTTTGTATTGTTTTTTAACTTTAAAATGCACTTGGAAAGACAAACATTTCCTACGACAGCGATTGGCTTGAAAAGTTTGAAAAATACTCATTTATGGGCCATAAATGAAAACACTTACGGCGTTGGTAATCGTCCCAAATTACTGAATACAGAGTAAAGACTGAGCTATTAATGACCTTGTGTTGATCAATACAACAACTCCAATACTACGGCCACTGACGCCAATGTTTACAATTCTGAAATACAGATGATTACTTAGAGTGACTGGGATTTATTCTTGTTTTTCCGTATGTATATGACGACTTTATAGCTCAAACACGTACCTAAAGATGGCGTGAATGAAAGTGTCACGGGTTCACACGAGCTCGCATGTGTAATTATATTATTCCTACAGTTAAATATGATATAAAGCGATAACGACGGGGGAACGTATCATTGACGCACCTCGATTGGTCAGTGCCGTGTTTTACGGCTGGTGCGATGCCACTAATCTTTACAACCTTTTATAGATTTAGCCGTGAATATTACACTAAAGCTGTAACGGCGTAATAAGACACATCAACTTAAATCGAGCTAAACGGATGTGTTATAAGGGCCCAATTGGACCGGGGGCCGCCGCCAACAGCAGCTTATGTCACCGGTGTTTACTCTTTAGTTTGGACAGTAGCACACGAGTATACACGAGTACAGTTTATACACGAGTACAGTTCATACACAAGTAGGTGGTTTTCTGACTAACTCAAGCTGTGCGCGGCCTCGTTCTCCTGTCATCCCGAGCCTTTGTCACTCTACACCAAAGATCACATACAGTGGGCAGCACCAGGTCCACAGATAGGGCCACAGACAGGGCCACAGACAGGGCCACAGACAGGTGTCACAGCCCAAAGCGTTCATATCTTACATAACTCTGGTGTGACTATATAAGGCATAAACCGGTGTGTTATTGGCAGCTTTTCTTTTGTTGATTCTAAGTCTGCCTCGAGTCCAAGCAGCTCCAGCTCAGCCACAGGTGACCACAGCCCCCATGTGGCCCCCCAGTAGCCCCCATGTGGCCCCCATGAAGCCCCCCAGTAGCCCCCATGTGGCCCCCATGAAGCCCCCCAGTAGCCCCCATGAAGCCTCCGTGTAGCCCCCATGAAGCCCCCCTGTATCCCCCCTTGGACCCCCCTATAGCCCCCCTGTAGCCCCCATGTGGCCCCCATGAAGCCCCCCTGTAGCCCCCCTGTATCCCCCCTATAGCCCCCATGTGGCCCCCCTATAGCCCCCATGTGGCCCCCCTGTAGCCCCCCAGGACCCCCCCTGTAGCCCCCCCTGTAGCCCCCCCTGTAGCCCCCCCTGTAGCCCCCCCTGTCATCCTCTGCCCTTATCACACACAAACACTGTGTCCCTGGGAGCCACAGGCCACACCGCCTTCACAGGGGCCGCTGGGCTGACTCTCCCACAGAAGCCGCACAGGAGCCGGGGACAGAAGTGGCCCCTGTGCGTGTGGACATGAGGCCGGATGTGACAGGGGCAGAGGGGCCTTCATCGTGTGTCTCCGGAGCAGCGGGGGCCACAGACACAGATGTGGCACAGGCCTCGGCTCAGGCCGGTGCGCGTAGCTTCTATTAATAAACGCCTTGTCCAACAACAACAGCAGGACGCGACCTACCGAGCAGCAGCAGCCGGTGCGTCTGCTTGTACTCCCGCTTCAGCTCCTTCAGCGCCCGGTCAATGTTTTTACTGACTTTCTTCGCCTCCTTCTCGGCCTCCTTCTCCTCCACCAATAATTTGTCCCAGTTCTTCTGCTTCTGGGTGCTGGTCTTCTGCAGCAGCTGTAAGCGGCGGCCCCGCTCCTTGCCCGTGCCCTTCCCGCTGCCGCCGCCGCCTCCACCGCCACCGTTCTGGATCAACACGCCGTCGGTGCCCGTGTCCGCGGGGCGGTGCTCCCCGGGGCGTAGCGCGGAGGTCTCCCCGGTCCCGGCGGTGTCCTCCGGGCGAGCGGCCCCGGCGCGGCACGGCACCGCGGCGTCCGGCGGCTGCTCCGAGTCCGAGGTGGCGTTGGAGATCGAGCCGCTCAGGTCCCCGAAGAGCCGGGGACGCAGACTGTAGCACAGCCCCATGTTGAAACAATATGCGTCTGTCAATGGGATTTCTCATAAATTAAAAGATCCAAAAATCGCAGTGGCGCCACCAGCCCTAACGCGCCATCGTTACATCGGAGCTCCAGCCGCGCGGTTTAATCCCACTTTCAGCCCGAAACGTGAATGAATTACGCTCCGACATTTGCTATATGTCATTTTGCATTTTCCCCAGTTCAGCGCTGGCGTCGTAGTTAGTGATCACCTGATCCTTTAGTGGACACTGCGGGTCCACCTTACCGTAAGTAACCGAAAACACAGGCGCCGCTGCGCTGCGCACGCACTCTACGATCTGAGCGCACGCGCTTCGGCGCAGCGCGCGTCACGTCAGTTACTACAGTTATGGCCGTTTGGGGAACGCGGCTCGTGATTGTCATTCCTCACATTTCATCAGTGTCTGCGGCACAGTCACTGTCTGAGGCGCACGTGACGCGCCGGGACAGTTATGTCACGTGCCCATTGGACCAGGAGCAGCTCTTTACTCCGTTACTCCGTTACTCTTTTACTCTGTTACTCTGTTACATATTTACTCTTTTACTCTGTTACTCTTTTACTCTGCTACTCTGTTACATATTTACTCTTGTCACAGCTTTGGGATGTCTGTATTATCAGTTCTTGTGGATTATTAAAATGTCTTAACTTTTGACATAAACATAAAGCTTCTTTAGGCTCGTGCTGCTGAATTAAACTGTAGTAAATTAAAAGTTGTTTTATGTTTTATGCGGCAGCATCAAAGTCTCACATGTAATAAGTTTATTCTATGATAAATAATAACATTACAGTTGAATATGAACACGCTGCAGCACCTGCTGTTCGACAGAAGGGGGCGCAAGTGTAATACATAAAACAGCCTAAATGAATAAACTCGATCCAGGTTTTAAATACAAATAAATGAAGCAGAAGAACAATGATGATTATAACTATTTCATCACACAGTAGTTTTGTAATAAAACATGAGGCGTAATAACACAATAACACAATAATAACACAACAACACAATAACACAACAGCAGAACAACACAATACAACAATAACACAATAAAACAATAACACAACAACACAATAAAACAATAACACAACAACACAATAAACAATAACACAACAACACAATAACACAATAACACAACAACACAATAAAACAATAACACAACAACACAATAATAACACAACAACACAATAACACAATAACACGCAAAATAAACGCATGGATAAGTCTCTCTAAATCTGGTTTAGACACTATATTTTTGATTTTGGCAATGTTTTTTAGATGGTAAAAAGCTGCTTATGTTATTGATTTGACGTGGCTGTTAAAGTTCAAGTCTGAGTCCATTATTACCCCCAGATTTCTAATTTGGTTTGTAGGTTTTAGAGCGAGACTCTGGAGGTATTTCTCTTTGTTTCTGTGGCCAAAAACGATGATTTCAGTCTTGTCTGAGTTCAGCTGGAGAAAGTTGTTTTGCCTCCACAAACTGATCTGTTGGATGCAGTGACAGAGTGAATCTACTGGTCCATATTCACCTGCCGACAGTGAAACATAGATCTGACTCGTCTGCATCATTGTGATAGGACACATTTTCACTGCGTATCAACTGACCTAACGGCAGCATGTAGAGGTTGAACAGAAGGGGACCCAGGACTGACTCTTGGGGCACTCTGTGGAGTGCCCCATGTGCCCCAGCATGTGGTCCGAGACACAGCTACCACTTTCAACAAAGTACTTCCTGTCTTCCAGATAGGACTTTAACAAGTTTAGGGCGGGGCCAGTGATGCTCACCCAGTCCTCTAGTCTCTGTAAGAGGATCCCATGACCGACAGTGTCAAAAGCAGCACTCAGATCTAACAGAATTAAGACTGAGGCTTTGCCCGTGCCAGTGTTCAGGCGGATGTCATTTGTCACCTTGACAAGAGCAGTCTCAGTGCTGTGATGAGGTCTAAAACCTGACTGAAAAACATCAAATGAGTTGTTTATTAAGAGGAAATCTGTGAGCTGTTGGTAAACAACCTTTTCAAGGACTTTGCCCCAAAATGGCAGATTAGAGATGGGCCGGTAATTACTCAGTACTGCGGCATCAAGACTGCTCTTCTTTAGGAGAGGCTTTATGACCGCAGTTTTCAAAGACATTGGGAATGTTCCAGATTGAAGCGACATGTTGACTATGTGAGTGAATGGTGCTAACAAACTGTTCAGCACAGACTTTAGAAATCTGGTGGGTAACACATCGAGGCAGCATGTAGATGAACTCAGACTGGTGATGATCTCATGGATAGTTTTGTCAGTTACAGGTGCAAAGTGAGTTAGCTCTAAGTGTCTTGGTGGTTTTAGGGTAATTTTTTGCATTGTGGGATTTATAGCATTTTAATGCCCTGAACTTTGTCATTAAAGAATAATGCAAACTCATTACACTTGGATGTGGAAAAGAGTTCTAACGGCAGCTGAGCTGTTGTTAATCTGTTTACTGTGGCAAACAGGACACGCGAGTTGTTACTGCAGCTTCCAATAATTTCAGAGAAATATCTTTCCCTAGTTCTATATAAGATTAGGTTGTACATGTTCAGCTTCTCTTTGTAAATCTCTTTTTGAACCTGGAGCTTTGACTTGCGCCATTTCCGTTCGGCCCTGCGGCACTCCCTTTTCTGTGCCCTGACCGAATCATCATTTCTCCACGGCGCCTTCTGCTTATTTTTAACCATTTTAGCCTTTATAGGGGCGATGGTGTCCAGAACATTCAAAACACTAGATGTAACAGAGTTCAACAAATCATTTACATTAGAACATGAGACATTTTCAAAGTTTATCATTTCCATAAACAGTGCACCTGTGCCATCACTTATGTGTCTCCTCTGAACAACTGCAGGACCAGCCTCTGAACAGCTGCAGGACCAGCCTCTGAACAGCTGCAGGACCAGCCGGTGGTTTGGGAAAAACAGACAGGTCAAAGAAGACACAGAAATGATCAGACAGAGCAACATCGATCACATTGACGTTTGAAATATTTACCCCCTTTGTAATTATGAGATCTAGAGTGTGCCCTCTGCTGTGGGTAGGGCCTCTCACATGCTGAGTAAGACTGAAGGTTTCAAGAACAGCATCAAGCTCTTTAGCGTTTCTGTCACAAATATTATCGACATGCATATTGAAATCACCTGTAATGACCAAACAATCAAAGTCTGTGCATACGACTGAAAACATCTCAGTAAAATCATCAATAAAACTTTGGCAGTGCTGGGGAGGCTTGTATAAAACAATGAAGAGAATGGATGGAGACCGTTTTAGCTCCATTTTAAAGGATACATACTCAAATGATGAAAACACCCCAAAAGAACAACCTGTGGGTAATTATTTAATCTCTAAAGACAGCACAGACTCCACCCCCTTTTTGTTTTCTCATGTTTCAGATTCAAACTTAAAGTTGGGTGGAGCAGATTCTATCAGAACTACATTTCCTGTGTTTTTGTCAAGCCATGTTTCAGTTAAAAACATAAAATCAAGATTATAAGAAGAAATAAAATTATTAATTAAGAGAGATTTGTTACATAAGGATCTGACATTTAGCACAGCAAGTTTCAGACTAGTTTCAGTGAGACTGGGCTTTATCTTCTCACAGGGAATATGAATCACATTTCTCAGATCGGGCCGCCTGACTCGCATTTTGTTTTCCCATCTGTGTGATGATGTGACTACAGAAATAGCACTAGGAGGGGGCTCTTTATACATAGGGCCCCGGGTTGGTTTGATTTTTAATATGACAATAAGTCCCAGCAACGCTGAGACCCAGTGCATCCTAGCTATGGGAGATACCAGGTGAAAGACGAGGGAGGATGGGTGGTGGGGCTTTTGTAGCCGAGGAGAGTTTGGGACCAGGTGAAAGGCGAGGTGGGATGGGTGGTGGGGCCTTTGTTGGTGTAGTCGGCTTGTGCGGGGAAGAGTTGTTATGTATTGACATAACTCTTGATCTTGCTATATTGGGCGTGAGTGGAGCCATCTTAATGCCTGATTTGATCAGACATTCAAAATGGCTGGGAAGGCCCATGGGTGAGAGTGGAGATGAGAAGGAGAATGAGGAATCTTTAGTGGGAGTAGATGTTGCAGGGGGAACCCAGGCATGGTCTGAAGGCAGGGGCGATGACAGGGATGTTGTTGTTGGGCCTGTCACAGATGGGTCCGAGGCCTTTGAAGATTGTTGTGGTGCTGTTGCTGATGAGTATTTCGCTGGAGGCGGTGAAGGTGAATGTGGAGCAGCTGGAGCTGAATCCTTTTCTGGAGGTGGTGGAGCGGCTGCTGATGAATCCTTTGATGGAGGCTGTGGTTGTGGTGCTGTTGATGTTGAAACATTGGCTCGGTCTCTGGCTGATGGAGCAGGAATTCTTCTCTCATTCCTCTCTTCTCTAACTTTCTGCTCAGGACCCTGTCCAGGCCCAGTCCAATGCCTCACTCCACCTCTGCACCCTCACTCCACCTCTGCACCCTCACTCCACCTCTGTACCCTCACTCCACCTCTGCACCCTCACTCCACCTCTGCACCCTCACTCCACCTCTGCACCCTCACTCCACCTCTGCACCCTCACTCCACCTCTGCACCCTCACTCCACCTCTGTACCCTCACTCCACCTCTGCACCCTCACTCCACCTCTGCACCCTCACTCCACCTCTGCATCCTCACTCCACCTCTGCACCCTCACTCCACTTCTGCATAGGTGGGGGCACCTCTCGTTTCCAGAATAGATAGAAGTTCTCAATGTAGTGCAGTCCTCTCGGGGCACACTCTTTGGACAGCCATGTGTTCAGCTGAAGCAGCTAAACTTGTTTATCTTCCTGTCGATGTTTGGAAGAGGTCCAATCATTAATGTTTGGATTTCCACTTTATCAAGCACGTCGAATAACTTCAAGAAGTCTTTTTTCGCCGCATGTCCACTGCACCACGAGCACAATCAGCTGTTTCACTCCTCCGTGTTTAGCCATAATATTTGGAAGGTGTGACGTTATCTCAGAAACAGTGGCGCTTGGAAAAGAATGTGTGTTGATCTTTTCATGCGTCACGTGACTTATCGCACCATCTCCAATCAGCAAAGCCTGTGTGACCTTGACGGCTCCTTCTGTCTGCTGGATATTGGCCACGTCATCTTTTAAATTTTTCCTTCGTTCATTGAATTCAGTCTCTGAAAGTGGTAAAAATCTGTCTTTGTATCGTTGCGACTTTGCCCCAAGTTTGTTCCAAGAAACAGCCTGGTCTTTCTGGTCTTTCTGTTTTTTAGACAGTTTTGGGAACGACACAGAGTCACTGCGGTTTAGGTTGAAAGTAGCAGTTTTCCATATAAAAAGTCTGGACTTCTTACCACAGGATGACACAGGAATTGTATCGTGAAGAACTGTTTAAGATTCCAAAACAAATATCCGTGTTTTCAGCTCATTCATTTCTTGTTGATATTTCCGACAGCGTTCACAGTCTTTCTCCCTTCTTCTCCTGGACAACACAACAACACAATAACACAATAACACAATAACACAACAACACAATAACACAATAACACAACAACACAATAACACAATAACACAACAACACAACAACACAACAACATAATAACACAATAACACAACAACACAACAACACAATAAAACAACAACACAACAACACAATAACACAATAACACAACAACACAATAAAACAACAACACAACAACATAACAACACAATAACACAACAACACAACAACACAATAACACAACAACACAATAACACAGCAACACAATAAAACAACAACACAACAACACAACAACACAACAACACAATAAAACAACAACACAACAACACAATAACACAACAACACAATAACACCTGGTTTTAAAAGCAGTGCTATAACATGTTTATTATATTATTCCATCTGTATTTTGAAATTATCGACTGAAAAATTGTGATTATGATTATTTCACGATACATTATATTTACAAGAACTGTTCAAATTCTGGAGTAAAATAATGACAACACATCGAGGCAAATGTGTTCAGAGTTGTTTCTTCCCCGCGTCAGTCATGAAGCTATTATGACGTCAAACCCTTCCCGCTGTCGCTTATTGATGACATCACAGCACAAAACTGTGATAAATGTTCACCACAGGTTCAATCCCACTGAACAAAGTCATAATTATAGAAAAATGTGAGTTATTTGCACTTTAAATGTTATTAAAGAGGTGTTAGTAAAATATGTTTGATGAAAAATAAAGTTTTGTTTGCAAGTAATAAAAATCATAAAGAAAATGTGTTCATTGTTTCATAATTATTCATGATAGAA
Organism: Eucyclogobius newberryi; assembly: GCF_026437365.1. Taxonomy (NCBI): domain Eukaryota; kingdom Metazoa; phylum Chordata; class Actinopteri; order Gobiiformes; family Gobiidae; genus Eucyclogobius; species Eucyclogobius newberryi. The sequence goes on along the minus strand of NW_027315746.1, from coordinate 6,734,489 downwards.
AAAATGATTCATGACTGAAACACAAAAAAATAATAAATGAATGCACAAGGGACAAAATGCTAAGTAAAAGTTTAAGAGGCCTAGAAAAAAGTTGCATTTTATTAGTTTATAAATTATATATTTTTTACACATTCCTCCATATTTTGGGAAGAACCTTGTAATTCTCACATGTGATTTTTGTAAATGAGGCGTTGGGAAGGAGACCCAATCTTGCGACCTCTGAAGGACTGTATAATTACTGGATATAAATTTCCCTAATCTTCCCAGGTTGTCCGGCCAGAACAAAGGAGGACGTCAGCTTTGCTTATCACTCTTTATTTGCTTGAGGTTCGGGGTTAGATGTGGTTTGATGTTTGGTTTCTACAATACAGAAGTACAGTGAATAGTGGATATTAAAACACAATAATTCAATGAATATAGACAGATAAACATAGAATATACAGACAGTAAAGGTGTGAATAGTTTGCAACGTTAAAACAAGTTCAAATGGGAAATAAACAGTATATAAGCAGCAACATTCACAACAACACAACAGAGCAATGATCTCCAGCCATTTTCTCGCCAAAAACTATAAATTCCGATCGTCCTTGAACGCATCACTACTAGCGCCAGCGTGCTGCGGAGTGATGCTGGCCTATGGGCCGTGAACGCATCGTCGGCGCAGATTACACTGCCGAGATGGAGCCGGATAAATAAGACAAACTAACTACAGGTAATGACTAATAGTAGCACAGTTAAAACAGACAAAGACGAAGCATTAGGAGGATTAAACTCACATTCTCAAGGACCAAACACACAGGAAAAGCACACGAGGAACGGGAAGCAGACGGAGGCACCTTGTGCCATACGAAGGGGGAAAACAACACAACAACTTTGCTAAACGCACAGAAGTCCCGTCAGGTGCTGGACTATGATTGGTGGAGAGTAAGAGGACGTGATTGGCTGGACTATAGCTGGAGATCAGGTTACAAATAGAGAATAGGAACGTAAAGAATAGCTCTAATAATAAACTAATAACTAAAACCGGAGTGACTAACTAAATGATGAACAAATCAAACACTATATTTACATGCAAACCACCGTGAGCTCAGTCATGGACCCGCTGCAGTTTGCATATCGGTCTGGCGTCGGAGTGGCGGACGCCGTCATCTCCCTGCTGCACCGCTCTCTCTCTCACCTGGAAAAGCCTGGCAGCTCTGTGAGGATTCTGTTCTTCGATCTTTCCAGCGCCTTCAACACCATCCAGCCGCTGCTCCTGAGGGACAAGCTGGAGACGGCTGGTGTGGAGTATGACCTGGCAGAGTGGATCCTGGACTACCTCACAGACCGACCCCAGTTTGTGAGAGCACGGGACTGTGTGTCTGACACTCGGACCTGCAGTGTGGGGGCGCCCCAGGGCACTGTCCTCGCGCCCTTTCTCTTCAGCCTCTACACTGCAGACTTCAGACACGACACGGACAGCTGTGTCCTGCAGAAGTTCTCTGATGACTCTGCCATCATTGGACTCATCACGGATGACGATGATGTGGAGTACAGAGGACTGGCGCAGGACTTTGTGGACTGGTGTCAGAGGAACCACCTCCTCATCAACGCGGGGAAGACCAAGGAGATGGTGGTGGATTTCCACAGAGGCCACGCCCCCCTCGCCAGTGAACATCCAGGGACGGGACATTGAGAGAGTGGACTCATACAAGTACCTGGGTGTTCATCTGAACCACACACATATTCATGTGCAATTACTGTCGTGATCACATGCAATGGTATTTATGTATTTATTTATTTATTTGTCTATGGGAGTTTTTATTTATTTATAGGAGATCTTCTACTGAAAGTGTTTTTCAGACTTCCTATAAGTGATCTGTTCTTTTCTTCTGTATCTACCTCTGTATCTTCCTGCGTTGCACCAATGAAATTTCCCCATGTGGGACAATAAAGGAATATCTTATCTTATCTTAATTAGCAACCTTTGCCAACTTACTAATGAGCACAGCTAACAAATATTAACCAGGACTTTGCTGAAATAGAAGAACTAGTAATGTTAATTAAGAAATACATACTTTTTGATGCAGTACTAAAAATATACCTTGATTTATTTCAATGGAGGGACATTTAAAGTAGTAAATATTTAAAATGCCCAGATTTCGATGGCTAAAACTGTTAGCAATATTTGCCTTGACCTTAAACCCTGAAGTTAAAGGCGTTATGGATGATGTTTCGCGATTTGAGAACGTGCGGATGCATAAAAAACAACCGTGCGTTTGTTTATTAGTGCGACGGATCGCATCACATCTCTCGTCTCAGTCGCTCGAACTGTCTTTCTCCGTCTTCATTTTGTCCCGTACACTGAGGGAACTATATTATGATAGATCAATGCGCTTCATAATATAGTTCCCTCAGTGTATGGGACAAAATGAAGACGGAGAAAGACAGTTCGAGCTGACGCAGAAGAGACAGAAATCTACGGGAGACGAGCGATGCGATGCGCTCCGTTGCACTAATAAACAAACACACGTGTGTGTTGTATCAGTCCGCACGGGGGAGTGGCGTGCGCACGGGGGAGTGGCGTGCGCATGGGGGAGTGGCTTGCGCACGGGGGAGTGGCGTGCGCACGGGGGAGTGGCGTGCGCACGGGGGAGTGGCGTGAGCACGGGGGAGTGGCGTGCGCACGGGGGAGTGGCATGCGCACGGGGGAGTGGCATGCGCACGGGGGAGTGGCATGCGCACGGGGGAGTGGCATGAGCAGGGGGAGTGGCATGAGCACGGGGGAGTGGCAAGCGCACTTCCATCTGAGTTCTCAAATCGACGAAAAATTGCCCATTTGACCTTTGATTCAGGGCTTTTTCCATCAACATATTAAATAAATCTATTGTTTTCCCCATTCAAAATATATAATATCTATTTATTTCCTAGACCAGATTGAAACAAAATCCAAACCGGATCTGAAACTAAACAAGCTCTAAACAGGACTAAAAGGACAATACCAGATCAAAACCAGATCTAAAATCGGACTATACCCGATCTAAAACAGGACTATACCAGATCTAAAATCGGACTATACCAGATCTAAAACAGGACTATACCAGATCTAAAACAGGACTATACCAGATCTAAAACAGGACTATACCAGATCTAAAACAGGACTATACCAGATCTAAAACAGGACTATACCAGATCTAAAACAGGACTATACCAGATCTAAAACAGGACTATACCAGATCTAAAACAGGACTATACCAGATCTAAAACAGGACTATACCAGATCTAAAACAGGACTATACCAGATCTAAAACAGGACTATACCAGATCTAAAATCGGACTATACCAGATCTAAAACAGGACTATACCAGATCTAAAACAGGACTATACCAGATCTAAAACAGGACTATACCAGATCTAAAACAGGACTATACCAGATCTAAAACAGGACTATACCAGATCTAAAACAGGACTATACCAGATCTAAAACAGGACTATATCGATCGGCTCGGCCTGAACTCCAATAAAATGGAGCTTGTAGAACGCACGTCTCAACAGTGGCGACTAGTTCAAAAAAGAAAAAATATGAAACTCTTAATCTTTGGCCTAGGCACATGAGACTTGGGACAGTGATAGAGTTACCTTTGACCTCTGACCTTTGAGGAGTAAAACACACCTGGAGCATCGCTCTATGATAAACAGGAAGTCAGCCATGTCGAATCAAAGTGGCACCGCCACGCTTGACTTTTTTTTGTTCAAAATCGTACTTGTCCTAGGTTTTTTGTCCGATCGAGCTCAAAACAACACCTTTTGCATCTAAAGACATTGAAATGTAATAAATATTCAAAATAATGTTGATATTCTTTACGGTCTCCGCGTAACACGCCCTCAAAAAAGGCTTAATTTCCTGTTTTTTCAAGGACAAGTCACGCCTATTGGAAATGATCCACGGAGCTCATATTTCACTCACTAATGTGTTTTTATGTCTGATTGGAAATAAATACCATTTAACAAATGTACTCTATAGCGCCCCCTACCCACTGTGTGAAAAACTCAACATTGTCTGATTTGTTTGAAACTCATGGTTTATATTCTCCTCGAGACGCCATGTAAAAAGTACATTACAGATATTGTGAATTTTCACAATTGGCCAGCAGGGGCACAATTAATGCCTTCACTTCCTCTTCCGCTTTTATTTTGATGGGACATTTCCTCTTGTGCCGCAGTCTTAGCATTATCATTAGAATTATTATTCTTTAGACTTTATTCTTTATTTTTTAGACTTTATTTTTTAGGCTTTGTTCTTTCTGCCTAGGCTATTTTTAACCCCCTGAACATAAATGAAAAGTCCCGGGTCACCGAGGCTCTCTCTCTGTCTCCCTGCTCAGGTCTGCGTTCAGCACAATCTTGCAATTTGTCAGGACAAACTACTATTTGAATTGCAAACTACGCAATCATCAACGGTGAATTACTGAGCTTCATTTGGTATGACGCAAAACGCAGCAGAAAACATGGACGCGCGGGAAGGCGGTCGCGCGGGAAGGCGGGCGGGAAGGCGGTCGGGCGGGAAGGCGGTCGGGCGGGAAGGCGGTCGGAAGGCGGTCGCGCAGGAGGCGAGAGCCATCATTGTCGCTCCGCGGCTTTAATTGTATCTCATACTGTATGTATAAATATGTTTTTGTGCATTGGTTAATTTTATTGAATGTTTTATTTGGGTTTTAGAATCCTGTGTTTGTTTGTTGTTTCTGTTGTTGTGTTTGAACAGTTTGTTGTTTATGTTGTTGTGTTTGAACAGTTTGTTGTTTATGTTGTTGTGTTTGAACAGTTTGTTGTTTATGTTGTCGTGTTTGAACATTTTGTTGTTTATGTTGTTGTGTTTGAACAGTTTGTTGTTTATGTTGTTGTGTTCGAACAGTTTGTTGTTTATGTTGTCGTGTTTGAACAGTTTGTTGTTTATGTTGTCGTGTTTGAACAGTTTGTTGTTTATGTTGTTGTGTTTGAACAGTTTGTTGTTTATGTTGTTGTGTTTGAACAGTTTGTTGTTTATGTTGTTGTGTTTGAACAGTTTGTTGTTTATGTTGTTGTGTTTGAACAGTTTGTTGTTTATGTTGTTGTGTTTGAACAGTTTGTTGTTTATGTTGTTGTGTTTGAACAGTTTGTTGTTTATGTTGTTGTGTTTGAACAGTTTGTTGTTTATGTTGTTGTGTTTGAACAGTTTGTTGTTTATGTTGTTGTGTTTGAACAGTTTGTTGTTTATGTTGTTGTGTTTGAACAGTTTGTTGTTTATGTTGTTGTGTTTGAACAGTTTGTTGTTTATGTTGTTGTGTTTGAACATGTGGTGGTCCCTCATTGGTCCAGGAGGGTTCCATTGTTAAAAAGACACAGTTGTTTGATCTGTCACTCGACACACGTCCGAGGGTCGTTCTCAATCTGCGAATCAAGACCGGGAGCTCTGAGTAGGCCCCGCCCACCGGGCACAGGGTGTTTTTGGTTTCACCAGAAACTAAAGTTCTTTGTTTTCAAATCAAACTGACTTTGAGTCCAGATGACTACAACTGTATCTTTTTCTCATTAGGGTTTTCCTGTATTAATAAAAAAAATATATATATATATTTTTTAAAGATAAATAAATAAATAACATTATTTATTGTATTTATTTATTTATCTTTTCTAAAATATTTTTAATAAATAAAATAAATAAACAAGACAAAATGATTCAGTCTATGAAATGAACACCGGGCTCAGGCCAATGAAGGGTTAAACAGCACTGGGGCGACTCGTCCAGTCTCAGGCTTCAGCTCGTTAGTCCGTGTCAGAGACGGGTCATCTTTAATCCAATTGCTCCGTGAACCGGCCAGGCTTATCCCCAGAGAGGCGCGGCGTGGGCGCTCCAGACCTCCTGGACCTCCCAGCTGCCAGGTAAACCACACCTCGAGCCCGGGGCCCGGGGCGCGTCCTGTTTGTATTTACTCTGCAGAATAAACTGGAGCTGCATTTTCCCCGATGAGATGTGAAGTCGCCGAGTTCGTCGTTGGGAATGAACCGATTCGTGACCCTGAAGCAGCTGGGAGACGGGACGTACGGCAGCGTGTTACTGGGCAAATGCAACGTGACAGGAGAACTTGTGGCAATTAAAAGGTAAAGATGATAATGCCCCTTTTATTTTTCTATATTGTTAAAGGATTAAACAAGAGTCAATATACCAGACCTGTTACCCTTTACCTGACCTGTTATTACGTTATTATGTACAGTACAAGAGCAGTTATGTATATATTTTTTTGTTTGGTCGATTGTATCTTAGTCGACTAATTGTTTTTGCTGGATTATAAAAGGTTTGTATGGGTTGGATCAGAGTTTAATCTCAATTTTTACACAAAAATATGCAGTTTATTGTAGTACTATAAGATAAGATAAGATATTCCTTTATTGTCCCACATGGGGAAATTTCACTACTGCCAGGGCTGAGCGAGTTGTGAAAAATAACTGCCATAATTGCGATTTTTCGGACCATATGTTTCAATAATAGAATTCAATTCAACGTTTTACCTTTGACATGCATCAAAAGAAACAAAAAGACTGAATGAACCAATAAAGAATCACTTGTACTTCAGAGCGTGTTTGTACGGATCTAAGTTTGCAGCTTTTATGCAGAAAAAAAATGGAAAATATGGCCACAAAGAAAAAGTCATCATAATAATTTGAGTTTATTAATTGTGCAGCTCATTCTCGTGCTGTTTCTGCTCGAGCGTCTGAGTTTTTGTGAGTGCAGATCATAGATATAACACTAATACATCGACCAAGAAGTCCTTCGATTGCAGCAGTTACCGTATGTGTGAAGTTTGCATTCACGTGACGATTAAAGAGCCGCGTGTGTGAGATATTGAATGTAGTTGGATATTATCTATACGTCTTTGCTTTGAAAATGAAGACAATAACTGGGGATTTCTCATGTTCATTCAAATGGAATCAAGTCAAAAGGAAATAAAGTAAATGGTAATCTTTATTTAACCGACAATATTAAAGTAAAACTGAATGCTTCTAGATAGAGAATATTTGCAAAAAATGTGTAATATTGATAAAAGTCACAAATTCGTTCCTTCTTTTTTTGACATTTTGATTAAACAAAGCAGCCATCTTTGTGATCAAAACCTCTTTTTGCCCATTTAGAACACAACTTAAAGGAGACATTATACAAAATCAACTGTAATGAGCTTTTGACCTCGTGTTTCCTCACCATTAGTTTATTCAAAGTTGTATTTCAATAGTTTGAGTTAAACCTGTTTTTGCTCAGAAAATTCCAGTTTTCCCTTACCCCCTATCCCCGCCCACATTCTGTTTCTCAGCCGCGATTGTTTGAAAATGATTCGACTGCGAGTGCAAGGTTTGAAAATGTCACGTGGCCACTTTTCACAATAAAAAGAATAAAGTAAAGAACAATCTGCTGAAACGTCACTGTGAAGAGGCGGGGCTTATCAGTTCTGCAGTTTTGAACAGGAAGTCGATGAAAACGGTGCTATTTTAACACCATTTAAGATCAATATTGCCGTTTACAGTGAACAAAATGTAAACTAATGATCTACTTCAGCACAAAGTACCTGGAAAATAAGAGAAATATGTTTTCTTTATGCGACTTTTTGCACTTTTAAGTCCATTTTCTCCTGGAAGTCGCCTGAAAGAGGGCGACGGAACAATCGCGACATGAATATTGGATGATTTGGGGCTTGAGCAGGTCTGGTAAGGTCGTGGTGTAAGCTGACCTCGGGGAAAGTGCCCCATAAAGAGACAAGGGAGAGTTGCTGCGTATGGACAGGGTTAATTACCACTGATAGTAGACCTGATACCTCACTTCTCATGTGGCTGCTATTAACTACAAATCTATAATTAACAGAGAGGATCGGGTGAGTGGGAGGGCTTTATTTTGTCACTTCATAAGGGTTGTGCAGCTAATGACATTTTAATTGAGATTTTGATTCCGTCAAGAGGTCCACTGTCAAATCTTTGTCAGGAAAAGCGTGTGGTTTGGTGAAAAGAGGAAGAAATTTGACTTTTCTTTTGTGTTACAAGGCAACGATTTAAAGTCTGTGCTGATTGATTGTAGAAAATTAACGTTGAAAGTCATTTTCTAATAAAGGTAAACATGCCCAGGGGGCATTCTGTTCCGGATGCCTCCTGGGCGCCTCCCTCGGGAGGTGTTTCAGGCATGTCCCACCGGGAAGAGGCCCCGGGGAAGACCCAGGACACGCTGGAGAGACTATGTCTCTCGGCTGGCCTGGGAACGCCTCGGGATCCCCCCGGAGGAGTTAGAGGAAGTGTCTGGGGAGAAGGAAGTCTGGGAGTCCCTGCTCAGACTGCTGCCCCCGCGACCCGGCCCCGGATAAGCGGCAGAAAATGGATGGATGGATGAAAAAACATGACTGATCAGTGTAAAAAAATACATTTACTTGTCAAATTACTGTACATTGATGCCCAAAATCCTCCGAAATATTCTTAAGGGTTAGTAATAGTAAAGTGTACTGCAATAGAACATTTTTGATTCAAATGCTGTTAGAAAAATTGCATTAATTACTCCCTGATGACATGGAATCAGAATCAGAAAAGGTTAAGACCTTTTGTGTTTTACGGAGTCGTGGCTGGAGGTGCAGCAGTTTGTGTACAAGAGCAGAGGGGAAAGTACACAGCCCTGTGGAGCTCCTGTGCTGAAAAACAAAACTCCTCTAAAACCAATAAAAAACCCAGGACATCACAGCGATATTGTTGAAAACGTCTTTTATCCTCACCTTTTAAGACCTTTGAGTCAAACATTTAATACTTTACTGTCTTACTAAATTAATGTTATGCAGCTTCTAATATTCTAATTAGTATGCAGTATGTAAATTATATGTTTAATCTTCATTGTTGACTTTGGGCACAGCCTTTGAACATCTTTATTACGAAAACAGTTCTTATAGATTTTTGTACTGATCAGAACCTGAGTATTGATGTTTTTGACAGCGCTAACTCTCGCTAGCTTGAATCGTCGTCAGTCGCAGGATAAACCACACCGTTATTCTACTGTAACCATGACGATACGTACTGCACTCACAATCCCACGTATTCCACAGGATGAAGAGGAAGTTTTATTCCTGGGAGGAGTGTTTGAATCTCAGAGAGGTGAAGGTGAGAGGCGGGGGAGAATGTGGTTGTTGTTGTTGTTGTTGTTGTTGTTGTTGTTGTCTACAGTTTCAGATGTGTGTCGTCTTCTCGTCGCAGTCGCTGAAGAAGCTGAGTCACGCCAACGTGGTCAAACTGAAGGAGGTGCTCAGAGAAAACGACCAGCTCTACTTTGTGTTTGAGTACATGAAGGAGAACCTGTACCAGCTCATGCAACAACGGTACAGGAAGGGCATCTGACGGCTTTTAATCTGACGGCTTTTAATCTGACATCTTTTAATCTGACGTCTTTTAATCTGACGTCTTTTACGGCCGACAAAATGTGAACCACAAATGTTACGGCGACAAAATTCACAAATACTTTCAGTGCCCCCTACAGGCCGGACGACTCGCTGAGCTAAAACGCAGTTAAGATGAATATACCGTATTTTCCGGTAAAGTCGCACCTTTCTTCATAGTTTTGTCAGGGGTGCGACTTATACTTATATTTATACTTATATATACTTATACTCTGGAGCGACTTATATGTGATATTATTTGTTATTTTCACACTTGCAACAGCATTTCATACTCCAGTGCGACTTATATATGTTTTTTTTCTTCTCTATTATGCATTTTCTAGCTGGTGCGACTTATACTCCAGTGCGACTTATAGTCCGGAAAATATGGTAATATTTGGCGTTTTACTAAAAATGTGATCACAGAATAGCACATTTTTCAGGTCTATAATTGTACTTCCTGTTTGTAATTGATGACATCACACTAGGAAATGACTGGGCAAAAACTCATCTAATCTAATTTCTTTCATTTGACAAATAAAAATACATGAGAGCGACTTTATTTTGTTGAATTCATGTTTAGAGAGTCAAGTGTTCCTGGTGTGATGTCACTTCCTGTCAGATTTTTCAACATTTTCTCCACAAACACCTGCTCGATTGGTGTAAAACTATAATTTATATGTACAGCAGGTATAAATACATGAAATAAAGTAAAAAATATGAAAATTGTAAAAAACCACAGGCACTTTAATGTAAACTGCTCGAGTTGGAGCGTGGATTTGTTTACAGGTGCCATTTGTAGCACAGTTTGTGATCTGACGGAGCAATTATTAAATCATCCCGACTCAGACCGACTGATTTTTCATTTGACATGGACCGATGCGAGATGTGACGCGAGATGTGACGTGTCGGTGTCGATTCTTACAGAAACGAGCTCTTCCCCGAATCGGTCGTCCGAAACGTTGCGTTCCAGGTTTTACAGGGACTTTCCTACGTGCACAGAAACGGTATGTGACGCCGCCGCCAGTTCAAAGAACAAGAGACTCCTCCTGCTTTTTCTTCCGGCCATGACTTGTGCAGTTCTGAACGACAGAATGACTGAACATATAAATGATACGTGCCATGAGCGAGGCAAAAAACGCAACTCAAACGCTCTGTCGCTTCACGACGCTTTGGTCGTTCTTCATCTTTACTTTCTCCGTCTCTTTCTTTCTCTCTTTCTTTGCTGCTAAAGGGAGGAAGTCATGTTTTCCGAAACACGAGATCAGAAATATAATGTTCCAGGTGTTGACTGGCCTTTTGAATTTTGATTAAAAAAAAATGAAAAAAATTATCACGGATTAGCACATTTTTTAGGTTTATAATTTCACTTCCTGTTTGTATTTGATGACATCACAGTAGGAAATTACCCAGCAAACACCATGTTTTTTATTGACAAATAAAAATGTATATGAGTGACTTTATTTTGTTGAATTCCTGTTTAAAATGTCAAAAAGTTGTTTCTTTGTGTAAATTCTGCATGAACTTTGTCTGGAATGAGTGTCCCTGGTGTGATGTCACTTCCTGTTATTTTCTACTGATTTTTCAACGTTTAATCTTCTTCTTCTTCTTCTTCTTCTTCTTCTTCTTCTGTTTTCTTTCTTTCTTCTTTGTTTCCTAGGTTACTTCCACCGCGACCTGAAGCCAGAAAACCTGCTGTGCTCGGGTCCGGAGCTGGTGAAGATTGCAGACTTTGGACTGGCCCGTGAAATCCGCTCACAGCCGCCGTTCACCGACTACGTGTCCACCAGATGGTGAGAGAAACTACTGCACAAACTACTGCACAAACTACTGCATAAACTACTGCATAAACTACTGCATACCAGGGAAACTACTGCATAAACTACTGCACAAACTACTGCACAAACTACTGCATAAACTACTGCATACCAGGGAAACTACTGCATAAACTACTGCATAAACTACTGCATACTACTGCATACCAGGGAAACTACTGCACAAACTACTGCATACTACTGCATACCAGAGAAACTACTGCATAAACTACTGCATACTACTGCATACCAGGGAAACTACTGCACAAACTACTGCATACTACTGCATACCAGAGAAACTACTGCATAAACTACTGCATACTACTGCATACCAGAGAAACTACTGCACAAACTACTGCATACTACTGCATACCAGGGAAACTACTGCACAAACTACTGCATACTACTGCATACCAGAGAAACTACTGCTACCACTCTCAAGCGACTGTCCCTTTTTCGTTCACTGAAGGAACTCGCTAAACACACACTGGCACATCCACCACGCATGTGCAGCCATGGAAACGTGCTGCTATCCTGGGAACGAGGCTGCAGGTGTGCAGTAGCACGCAGGGAATGATTGACATGTGGGAGAACTACTCGGCTGTCCACGCCACCAGGAAATGAGAATCAGATTGCGTCAGTTTTGCCAGTAGTGTCTCGTCTCAGAAAACAGAGTCCATTCGAGCAGCGACATCATCTCTTTTTGTGACAGAAGAAACAGCAATCACGACTCAAAATTAATCGTAAACCTCTAAAATAATCTACAATAAGTGTAGGCTGTGTGTTTGTGTACGTGTTTAGTGTATTTGTGTATTTGTACACACTCTGCAGGTACCGGGCTCCAGAGGTCCTGCTCAGGTCGCCCTCGTACAACTCCCCAGTGGATGTCTGGGCCGTCGGCTGCATCATGGCAGAACTCTACACGCTCAGGCCTCTGTTCCCCGGCAACAGCGAGCTCGACCAGATCTTCAGAATCTGTCAGGTTCTGGGGACGCTCAAGCAGGTCAACCACCGTCTCACAACGCCTCACAACGCCTCACAACGCCTCACAACGCCTCACAACGCCTCACAACGCCTCACAACGCCTCACAACGTCTCATAACGCCTCATAACGCCTCATCACGTCAGCGTCATCCTCACACGTTCTGACCTCCATTTCAGTGGGACACGCCCCTCCTCACACGTTCTGACCTCCATTTCAGTGGGACACGCCCCTCCTCACACGTTCTGACCTGTGTTTCAGTGGGACACGCCCCTCCTCACACGTTCTGACCTGTGTTTCAGTGGGACACGCCCCTCCTCACACGTTCTGACCTGTGTTTCAGTGGGACACGCCCCTCCTCACACGTTCTGACCTGTGTTTCAGTGGGACACGCCCCTCCTCACACGTTCTGACCTGTGTTTCAGTGGGACACGCCCCTCCTCACACGTTCTGACCTGTGTTTCAGTGGGACTGGCCCGAGGGCTTCACCCTGGCCTCCTCGGTCCACTTCCGGTTCCCTAAGTGTGTCGGGACGAGCCTCCAGAGCCTGGTCCCAAACGCCAGCGACGCCGCCGTGACCCTGATGAGGGACATGCTGCGGTGGGACCCCGAGAAGAGGCCCAGCGCCGCCCAGGTAAAGTCAGACATATTTCTGAACTTTGCGGGTCATTTTTGTTTTCAGGGAGGAAAATATAAACCAAACCCTCGTTTTAACCGACGATATAATTGTTTGTGGCTCGATTTCAGTTGAAGAAAATAAATATTGTTGTTTTTGGGCAAGACACGTTGAAATGCCACACTGTTTGTCTTGTTGTGCAGGCGCTCCGATACTCGTACTTCCACATGGGAGTGTCCAACGCTGACGTCCGTGCCAGGTCTCTGGAGGGGAGCGCTCGGCCCCTCCGTGCGACCGATCCGGACACGTTTTACGAGTACAACGGCGCTCCTCTGACGGGCAAAGGGGTGTGTCCGAGTGGGCCGGGCAAAGGGGTGTGTCCGAGTGGGCCGGGCAAAGGGGTGTGTCCGAGTGGGCCGGGCAAAGGGGTGTGTCCGAGTGGGCCGGGCAAAGGGGTGTGTCCGAGTGGGCCGGGAAAAGGGGTGTGTCTTAGTGGTCCGGGCAAAGGGGTGTGCCCGAGTGGGCCGGACCAAGGGGTGTGTCCGAATGGGCCGGACAAAGGGGTGTGTCCGAGTGGGCCGGGCAAAGGGGTGTGTCCGAGTGGGCCGGGCAAAGGGGTGTGTCCGAGTGGGCCGGGCAAAGGGGTGTGTCCGAGTGGGCCGGGCAAAGGGGTGTGTCCGAGTGGGCCGGACAAAGGGGTGTGTCTTAGTGGTCCGTCAGAAGAGCCACTCAGCCTGGTCAAAAACAAGAATCAGGTGAGCGGACCAGTGTTTGTTTGTTTGTTTGTTTGTTTGTTATAACTAGAAGAAGCAGAGGAAATAAAAGTATGTAGATCATATTCATCTTTTTAGAACGTTCTGGCAACGTGTTTTGTTCATGTTATTAACAGTCAGTGATGGAAACAACACAAGTAAAAATAATGGCTAAAATTATCATGCTATATAGTTTCAAAATCAAATTTCAAGTTTAAAAGTGATAACATTGAGGATAAAAGTTATGATTCTGAGATAAAAGTCATGATATCAAGTTCAAAAGTCCTAATTTCAAGTTTGAATGTCATCAATTTGAATTGAAAAGTAATGATTTTGAGTTTTAAAGTCATAATTTTGAGTTTAAATGTCATAATTATTAGTTTGAAGGTAGAAAGCGACTGCTGTGTTATTTACACGATGGCGTGCGAGTTGAGAGAGAGAAGTATTTTTTAGAGATGCTTGAATTCCCATTCACACATAATGTGATCTTAAGAATGTGGCTGAAGTTTATATTTTCATTTATAGTCGTTTCTTCCTCATGTTTTGTCTTCATTTCGCAGCCTTCCAAAGCAGAGAACAGCAGCGCCCCCAGTGTCCGCACGGGGCGTCGCAGATGGGGTCAAGCGTCTTCTAAGTCTCTGGACAGTTTTGAGGACGCAGAAGGCGGAGTCTGTGTCTCCAAAAAGCCCACGGTCCAGGACAGGACGCTGGACAGACAGTGAGAGGACACTTCATGTTGTTTGTAGAAGGATTTAAAAACCCTGGACACACAGTTTATTGAATTTATTATAGTTTATTATAATAAGTTCTGCACCTACTCACACCAGACGCTACACACTTGTACTAAACACATGTCTGACAGAACGAACAGAAATATTTGTCGGTATCTAATTCCAAGCCTGATTTATTAACGTTTCAAGTTAAAAAAATGTTATAATTTTCAGTCAGATCTAATATTTTCTGCTCAAAAAATACATCAGAAATCCAAAATCCCCTCTGTAAATGTAAAGATACACGTCTGAAACTTCTCCTGTACTTAACTCACACTCTGTAAATGTAAAGATACACGTCTGAAACTTCTCCTGTACTTAACTCACACTCTGTAAATGTAAATAAAAATGTACTACAAGGTTTTCATTCATAAGTAAGTGTAAATATGGCCCAAATGTCACATAATTGAGACATTTTGAATACAATAGAATAAATGAGGAATAAAATAAATAAAATAAATAAAATAAATAAAATAAATAAAATAAATAAAATAAATAAAATAAATAAAATAAATAAAATACAATAAAATACAATAAAATACAATAAAATACAATAAAATACAATAAATTAAATAGAAAATACATTAAATAAATTAAAGATACATTAAAATAAATAAAAATAAAAAATACATTAAATGAAATAAATTAAAAAACTGTTGAAAATAAATAAATAAATGCATTGTTTTCCCGGCAGTGTCTTTCCTTAAATAACACAAATAAGAGCGCGTGTGTGTCTTGTGTTTGATCAGGATTTCGAGTGCGTCTCTGAAACAACAGACAATCTCCACGACGACGGACAGATCCAAGTCCGAGGCTTTATCAGCCAAGCAGCTCTACCTCCGCCAGTCCAGATACCGGCCCGGTGAGACTCACTGCTATCGGAGCCTTTCCACGGATATCGGTATCGCTCGGATATTGAAATTCTAGTCGGTGTTTTTGGATCATCTAACAAGTACAAATGGAAACAGATGGAAAGATAAAATGTTTGGCTGAACGGGCCTGAAAATAACTGCTTACAAAACTAACTGTAATTGAGTAGATTTTTGGGATTAATTGTACTTTTCTTGAGTGGATAATTGCACAGTCTCAACTCATAGAATATGCAAATTGTAATTTAAAACCACTTAATTCCACTTGAAACGGTTTATTTACCGTATTTTCCGGAGTATAAGTGGCACCAGCCAAAAAATGCATAATAGAGAAGAAAAAAACATATATAAGTTGCACTGGAGTATGAAATACAGTTGTAAGTGTGAAAATAACAAATAATATCACATATAAGTTGCTCGAGAGTATAAGTATACAAGTATAAATATAAGTATAAGTCGCACCCCGGCCAAAACTATGAAAAAAGATGCGACTTATAGTTCAGAAAATACGGTAATCAAGTTTTGCACAAAAGCCTGACCTAAAATGACACTGAAATCCTGTTAAAAAAGTTTTCTTGTGTACGTTCTTCTCAGTCGCAGTAATTGAGTAAATTTTGAGTAATCCTTATACTTCAGTGCTCTTTCCGACAATTGATGCATGTCCTTCCCTCTCTCGTCCCCATTTCACGCTGCACTGTCCTGTCCAGTGAAGCCTAAGGGGCAGAAAATCCTTTAAAAAAAAAAAAGCTACGTTACATTTAAGTTCACAAGTTGACATCAATTTGCGGTTTTATTATCGATATCTGCAAATATCGACCAACAACAACCAAAATATCCGATATCGGTATCAGCAAACGTACGTCCCAGCGATACATTTTCAGATCTCATCGTTGGACGGTCCGATACAGATATCTGAAGGCGATATCGATGCATGTTTGTCTCGCTGCAGTGCCCGATACCAACCGATATTTGCGTGTTCAAATCCACAGCGCGGTCCACAAACCTGTCTCTGTTTCAGTGGTAAAGTAACTTCAAACACAAAGCACTTCACAGATGCTTCACAAACAGTCAAATGTGACGGATTAAAGCGACGACTTTGACAAAACAAACGTGAAAAGCAAAAAGTAGAATCATAAACGACAATTATACGATCACAAATGAAGCAAAAACCATGAACAGAATGTATTGTACTGGGATATAAAACAGTCTGTGGCATGATTTCTTTTATTTTTTAAACATACAGTCATGTTTTTTAGCCTAATTGCTCTTCTTTTTCCAGTTTTGAACGATGAGTCTGTTCAAAATGACTCGTCTGACACTGGAAAAGGCTTAAATCACACGTCCATGATCTTATTTCAGGTGTAAATCCAAAACGTTGCTCTGCAGAGAAACAGAAATGCAACAAGAGCCAGCTCAAAAGCTCAAACGTCTGTGAAACAAGACAAGGTTCTGACCTCAGCATCGGTAAGAGTCGTTTTAAGACGTAAGAGAGGTTTAAAGTGAGTCACGTCTGATGTTTATGATTGTTTTTAACGTCTTGTGTCTGTTGTCGTGTGATTGAAGGTTTCATGTGGGATAAATGCACACATTTGGAAGCAGCAGCTCGTTTCCCAAAAGGACTCAAACTTCTAACAGGGATTTTTTGTTTAATCTCTTTTTATTTCATCATCATAGAATAAATAAGTGTTTGTATTTAGGCCTTAGGACTGGACACGACCAGTATCCAGCTCTGGAGCGTCGTCCTGGTGACACAAAATGCACCGACGATCAAGGACTGGACCGACATTAAACTGGACATTCATAATATGGAAAAAGATTACATTTGGATTTGATAAATTTGACAAATTTGACAGACTTTGGACAAAATCTGAATTTTTTTGGGGGTTTTGTGTGCCATAATTTCCTCTTTTATTGCTTTATTATTTGCTGGATACGTCTACTATTTTTGATTTTATGTCTGTTTTCTCTCTTCTTTCATTGTGTTTGTCTCTGTGTTGTTAAATAAATAAATAAATAAATAGATAAAATAGATAAATACCACCTCTACTCCTCAAAATAATCATATAACTGACTCTGGACCCTCACAGTGAAATGAACTGGACGTCTGGAGTAATTTCATGTTGTAAACCTTCAAATGAGGTTTATTTGTGGTTTTTTTCATGGTTTAAAGTGTTGGAAAGTCTTGAACTCATCTCGCTTCAGTCTAAAGTTCTTCTGTGAAAGTATTTTGTCTCTTTCGTTGATAGAAACGTGCTCGAAAAGTCACACGTTTGGCAAAGTCGCCGACACGTTTAGCTCCTTTGCCTTAGTCACCGTTGCCATAGTTACCGCTCTAAACATCATCATAATAAGATAAGATAAGATATTCCTTTATTGTCCCACATGGGGAAAATAAATAGATAAAATAGATAAATACCACCTCTACTCCTCTACTCCTCGGGTTGTTTGTGCCCATAAACGCACTCGCCGATTAACAAGACGTAAACATGAAGTACAGACAAATAAACTGTTGTATTTCCCACAAATGTTTGCTGGTTTGAACGTTTTGGTGAAGTTTATGACGTCACTTCCTGGTTGGACAGTGGCAAACGAGGGCCGAAGCTCGTCTAATTACGCTCTAGTAATTATTTAACAAACAAAACGACACGACAGCTCCTTTATTTTATTAAATCAACGTTCAAACTGTCAGAAAATTGTCAGATTTTGTCAAAAATTAAACCAAAACTATGAATATTTACCACTTTTATCCCACCAAAGGAAGTTATTAATTGGAAAAAATCATGTGCACTTTGAAGAACAATTGCACTTTTAATAGAAACCTTCAAAACTCTGCGTGTTTTCTTTATTTTTTCAGATTCCTTCAGGAGCGTTCACAGCAACGCTGGTTTTTACTCGTCGACGTTTTCAAAGAGCGAGAGACGGAGAAACAAACTGTCAGCGACGGACGCGACATCTGCCAGTGAGAAACAACAACTCTAAACACATTAAACTGCACTTGGACATGATTAGATTCAACTTCTTTAATTGATGATCATGATTTAATCGTTCGTTTTGACAAAATAAGAACAAGTGCTTTGTTTATTAGCCGTTACTTAGCGTTTGTTTGTGTTCCTCCTCTAGTTTTGACTTTCTTTTGCCGTCTCCGTCACTTTGTGTAAGTGCTAAAAGTGTGATATAGTAGTTATTATGTAGTAGTTTTTAAGTAGAATCACAAATGAACAGTTAAACACTAGAGCTGTCGTCAACTCAAGACTAAAGTTCTATAAAAAACATAAAATTTCTCATTTATCCAAAGCAAAACTGCACTTAAAAGCCTGAAACTCATAGGAGTTCATGCAAAAACAACTATTTATACAGAAAAGAACTATCAAACTGTGTATTTTTATATTGGAGATGTATAAATATAAAGATTATACTCCAAAATCTTCAGATAACTCACTCCATTTCTTCTCCTTTTTGCCGTCGTCCCAGAAACGGCTTTTAATCCAAATAAATTAATACTAAACAGCTAATCTTATCTTATCTTATCTTAATATATGACAGAAATAGAAGTATTCAACGTATGATCTTTAATTGTCACGATGAAGTACAGGACTTTTCACTTGCGCAAAAACAATGTATTTAATTGGGATATAAAACAGTTTGTGGCCATATTTAGTTCCAGTTTTTACTCATGAGTAGGTTCAAAAAGAGCAAAACGTTAAAATGAATGAGTCGAATTGTTGGTGGTTCAATTCCCACTTCCTAAAATTTATTCAGTACCATTTTTACGACACATTTCTGATTGTGGAAAGTCAAATAATTTAGATGCAGTTGAAGCAGTAGTAAAAGTAGTAGTAAAAGTAGTTGTAAAAGTAGTAGTAAAAGTAGTAAAAGTTCACGTGCAAATAAATATCTGCACAAAATGTATACTTTTAATTGTGTTGTTTAGTTTCTAGTCTCTTCTACTACAAAGAATATGACAAATAAAATCATAAGTAATTTAAGATGAATATAAAATGACAAAAGAATAAAAAAAAGAAAAACAGAAGTGGGATAGTTTTGTTTTGTTGTTAAAAATGAAATCACTACTCAAGGCAAGGCAAGTTTATTTGTAGAGCACATTTCATACACAAGGCAATTCAAAGTGCTTCACAGCAGGAAAAATGCATTCAAATCACAAAGAAATTACAGAAACAGAAATACAATAAAATTAACTGAATTACAAATTATCAATCCAACTGATTGTCTAAACTAATAAAATCACAAACAAAAGAGAAGAGTGCAAAGAAAAAATCCTTTCAGTCATATGCGCAGCTAAACAAAACTGTTTTTAGCTTAGATTTGAACATTGTCAGAGTAGAAGCCTGTCTCACATCTTCAGGAAGACTGTTCCAGATTTTAGCTGCATAAAACTGAAACGCAGATTCCCCATGTTTTGTCCTGACTCTGGGCACCAGCAGGAGGCCGGTCCCTGAGGTCCTCAGAGTCCGAGATGGTTCATATGGCACTAACATATCCAAGATGTACTTTGGTGCTAGGCCATGGAGAGACTTGTACACAAGTAGAGCTGCTTTAAAGTCTATTCTCTGAGCCACAGGAGCCAGTGCAGAGACCTGAGAACAGGACTAATGTGATCATACTTCCTGGTTCTAGTCAGGACCCGAGCAGCAGCGTTCTGGATGTACTGCAGCTGTTTTACAACTCGTTTTGGAGAGACCAGTGAGCAGGCCGTTATAGTAGTCTAATCTACTGGAGACAAACGCATGGATAAGTCTCTCTAAATCTGGTTTTGACAGTATATTTTTGATTTTGGCAATGTTTTTTAGATGGTAAAAAGCTGCTGATGTTATTGATTTGACGTGGCTATTAAAGTTCAAGTCTGAGTCCATTATTACCCCCAGATTTCTAATTTGGTTTGTAGGTTTTAGAGCGAGACTCTGGAGGTGACCGCTAACACTTTCTCTTTGTTTCTGTGGGCCAAAAACGATTATTTCAGTCTTGTCTGAGTTCAGCTGGAGAAAGTTGTTTTGCATCCACAAACTGATCTGTTGGATGCAGTGACAGAGTGAATCCACTGGTCCATATTCACCTGCCGATAGTGAAACATAGATCTGAATGTCGTCTGCATAATTGTGATAGGACACATTTTCACTGCGTATCAACTGACCTAACGGCAGCATGTAGAGGTTGAACAGAAGGGGACCCAGGACTGACCCTTGGGGCACTCCACAGGTCAGGGTCATGTGGTCTGAGACACAGCTACCAATTTCAACAAAGTACTTCCTGTCTTCCAGATAGGACTTTAACCAGTTTAGGGCAGTGCCAGTGATGCCCACCCAGTCCTCTAGTCTCTGTAAGAGGATCCCATGATCGACAGTGTCAAAAGCAGCACTCAGATCTAACAGAATTAAGACTGAGGCTTTGCCCGTGTCAGTGTTCAGGCGGATGTCATTTGTCACCTTGACAAGAGCAGTCTCAGTGCTGTGATGAGGTCTAAAACCTGACTGAAAAACATCAAATGAGTTGTTTATTAAGAGGAAATCTGTGAGCTGTTGGTAAACAACCTTTTCAAGGACTTTGCCCCAAAATGGCAGATTAGAGATGGGCCGGTAATGACTCAGTACTGCAGCATCAAGACTGCTCTTCTTTAGGAGAGGCTTTATGACCGGAGTTTTCAAAGACATTGGGAATGTTCCAGATTGAAGCGACATGTTAACTATATGAGTGAATGGTGCTAACAAACTGTTCAGCACAGACTTTAGAAATCTGGTGGGTAACACATCGAGGCAGCATGTAGATGAACTCAGACTGGTGATGATCTCATGGATAGTTTTGTCAGTTACTGGTGCAGAGTTAGCTCTAAGTGTCTTGGTGGTTTTAGGGTAATTTTTTGCATTGTGGGATTTATAGCATTTTAATGCCCTGAACTTTGTCATTAAAGAATAATGCAAACTCATTACACTTGGATGTGGAAAAGAGTTCTAACGGCAGCTGAGCTGTTGTTAATCTGTTTACTGTGGCAAACAGGACACGCGAGTTGTTACTGCAGCTTCCAATAATTTCAGAGAAATATCTTTCCCTAGTTCTATATAAGATTAGGTTGTACATGTTCAGCTTCTCTTTGTAAATCTCTTTTTGAACCTGGAGCTTTGACTTGCGCCATTTCCGTTCGGCCCTGCGGCACTCCCTTTTCTGTGCCCTGACCGAATCATCATTTCTCCACGGCGCCTTCTGCTTATTTTTAACCATTTTAGCCTTTATAGGGGCGATGGTGTCCAGAACATTCAAAACACTAGATGTAACAGAGTTCAACAAATCATTTACATTAGAACATGAGACATTTTCAAAGTTTATCATTTCCATAAACAGTGCACCTGTGCCATCACTTATGTGTCTCCTCTGAACAACTGCAGGACCAGCCGGTAGTTTGGGAAAAACAGACAGGTCAAAGAAGACACAGAAATGATCAGACAGAGCAACATCGATCACATTAACATTTGAAATATTTACCCCCTTTGTAATTATGAGATCTAGAGTGTGCCCTCTGCTGTGGGTGGGGCCTCTCACATGCTGAGTAAGACTGAAGGTTTCAAGGACAGCATCAAGCTCTTTAGCGTTTCTGTCACAAATATTATCAACATGCACATTGAAATCACCTGTAATGACCAAACCATCAAAGTCTGTGCATAAGACTGAAAGCATCTCAGTAAAATCATCAATAAAACTTTGGCAGTGCTGGGGAGGCTTGTATAAAACAATGAAGAGAATGGATGGAGACCGTTTTAGCTCCATTTTAAAGGATACATACTCAAATGATGAACACCCCAAAAGAACAACCTGCGGGTAATTATTTCATCTCTAAAGACAGCACAGACTCCACCCCCTTTTTTGTTTTCTCGTGTTTCAGATTCAAACTTAAAGTTGGGTGGAGCAGATTCTATCAGAACTACATTTCCTGTGTTTTTGTCAAGCCATGTTTCAGTTAAAAACATAAAATCAAGATTATAAGAAGAAATAAAATTATTAATTAAGAGAGATTTGTTACATAAGGATCTGACATTTAGCACAGCAAGTTTCAGTGGGACTGGGCTTTATCTTTTCACAGGGAATATGAATCACATTTCTCAGATTGGGCCTGACTCGCATTTTGTTTTTCCATCTGTGTGATGATGTGACTACAGAAATAGCACTAGGGGGGGCTCTTTTTACATAGGGCCCCGGGTTGGTTTGATTTTTAATGTGATAATAAGTCACTCAAAAAACTAATAATAAATAAATAAATAATGATAATAAAAAACGTAATGAATAATTAAATAATAATCATCATCATAAATAAATACATAATAATATATGATCATAAAGGGATCATAAATACAGTATAATTGTAATAAAAGTATGAATAATCATCATCATAAATAAATAAATAAATACATAATAATATAATATAATATATAATAATAAAGGGATCCTAAATACAGTATAATGGTAAA
Organism: Eucyclogobius newberryi; assembly: GCF_026437365.1. NCBI lineage: Eukaryota > Metazoa > Chordata > Actinopteri > Gobiiformes > Gobiidae > Eucyclogobius > Eucyclogobius newberryi. Next base: position 6,711,810 of record NW_027315746.1, on the reverse strand, counting down.
TAAAAGTAAAAATTATCATCAAATAATAACTAAATAAATACTTTTATACAAAAGCGCCTACATTTTCTAACATAAAAGTCAAAAACGTGAATTTTCTAAACGTGTTTCTGTCTTTTATCTTTTCTTTTTGTAATTCTACCATTGTAATGGAGCTATAGCGCCCCCTGGTGACTTTTTGTTCTGACTTGTTTTAAAAGTTGATCTTTCGGCTGCCGCTGACTCTAAACACGATTCTAAACACGACTTCAAACACGATTCTAAACCTCCTCCTCCGACGACGATCCAGAACCTCTGGCACAAGACGTTCACCTCAAACGAAGGTAAAGTCCATTCCTGCTCGTACTTTAAATCATTTCTCCAATATCTGCGTCTTCTTTTGTCCAGACGAGAGCGACAAATCCTCCAGCGACGACGCTCCCAAAAGCAGGTCTGTGTTTGGTCTGAACGGCCGAGTGGACTGGACCGCCAAATATGGAGGAGGAAACCGATGAAGAGGCCATTTCACTCTTTAATCACTTCAAACATCTGTGGGGAAATACGTTTACGTTTTACTCTAAAAGTAACAAATTAAATCTGTATTTCAGACTTTTAGTGTGATACTTCAGTATTTAATTCCTCCTGTATGTGTACTTTTACTTAAAAAACAGAATTGAGTACTTCTTCCACCTGTAAAGAACGGACAAACTGGATCACAAGTAAATGATCAGAAATGTAAATAGTAAGTAGTAGAATGCAATTTCAACAAGGTTTTTATGATTTTTTCAGAATGATTTAAAACAAAATATAATCTTTTCAATGGGAATAAGTCCTTGAAATGTTACATGTAACATTAAAGTATAGATTTTACTGGAGAAATTAACGTTGTTTTCAGTGTTGAGGTAAACAGACCTGCCTGAGGGGAGTGGCCTCCTGCCTGAGGGGAGTGGTCTCCTGCCTGTGGGGAGTGGTCTCCTGCCTGTGGGGAGTGGTCTCCTGCCTGTGGGGAGTGGTCTCCTGCCTGTGGGGAGTGGTCTCCTGCCTGAGGGGAGTGGCCTCCTGCCTGAGGGGAGTGGCCTCCTGCCTGTGGGGCGTGGTCTCCTGCCTGAGGGGAGTGGCCTCCTGCCTGAGGGGAGTGGCCTCCTGCCTGAGGGGAGTGGTCTCCTGCCTGTGGGGAGTGGTCTCCTGCCTGTGGGGAGTGGGCTCCTGCCTGAGGGGAGTGGCCTCCTGCCTGAGGGGAGTGGCCTCCTGTCTGAGGGGAGTGGCCTCCTGCCTGAGGGGAGAGGCCTCCTGTCTGAGGGGAGTGGCCTCCTGCCTGAGGGGAGTGGTCTCCTGCCTGTGGGGAGTGGTCTCCTGCCTGAGGCGAGTGGCCTCCTGCCTGAGGGGAGTGGCCTCCTGCCTGTGGGGAGTGGTCTCCTGCCTGTGGGGAGTGGTCACCTGCCTGAGGGGAGTGGTCTCCTGCCTGAGGGGAGTGGCCTCCTGCCTGTGGGGCGTGGTCTCCTGCCTGAGGGGAGTGGCCTCCTGCCTGAGGGGAGTGGTCTCCTGCCTGAGGGGAGTGGCCTCCTGCCTGAGGGGAGAGGCCTCCTGTCTGAGGGGAGTGGCCTCCTGTCTGAGGGGAGTGGCCTCCTGCCTGAGGGGAGTGGCCTCCTGTCAGAGGGGAGTGGCCTCCTGCCTGAGGGGAGTGGCCTCCTGTCTGAGGGGAGTGGCCTCCTGCCTGAGGGGAGTGGCTCAAATGGTCCGTGTCCAGGGTGAAGGGTCGGCTGTGATCCGACCTGCTCGTCCCAGAGTCCTGGAGACGTACAGGTCCTGCAGAGATGGAAGTCTGCAGCTGATCACCTTCTCAGCAGAGGCACAATGCGCTGTAGTCTCTGTTTATCCCTGGCTGTGGCTCCAGCGTACCACACGGTGATGGAGGAGGTGATGGAGGAGGTGAGGATGGACTCAATAATGGCCGTGTAGAACTGCACCATCATTTGCGCTGGCAGCTTTGCTTTCCTCAGCTGCAGCAGGAAGTACATCCTCTGCTGGGCCTTCTTGATGAGGGAGCTGATGGTGGGCCCCCTCTTGAGGTCCCGGGTGATGGTGATGCTGAGAAAGCAGAGGGAGTCCACAGTGGAGATGGGGGAGTCTAAGATGGGGAGGGGGGGCTGGGGGGCTGTGACTTTCCTGAAGTCCACGATCATCTCCACTGTCTTCTGGGCGTTGAGCTCCAGGTTGTTACCGCTGCACCAGGACACCAGCCGCTCCACCTCCTGTAGACAGACTCATCCCCGTCCGAGATGAGCTCAATGAGGGTGGTGTAGTCATGGTGATGAGGGAGGTGTCGTCCGCAAACTTAATTAGTGTTACGGAGTCATGGCTGGAGGTGCAGCAGTTTGTGTACAGGGAGAATAGCAGAGGAGAAAGTACACAGCCCTGTGGAGCTCCTGTGCTGACAGTCCCAGTGTCTGAGACATTCTTCCCCAGCCGCACACACTGACTCAGATCCGATTGAGTGTCTCTTTTCATCATCGGTCAAAGGATCTGCCCTTTACTATAAACGTCTATACTTTTTATTATTTTGGAATGAGAGGTTGGAACGGGTTTTATTTTCAAGTGCACTGGGCGTGTCTGGTGGTTTGTGCTGCATGTACCGATAAAGAGGCCATTTTGAGACTGTAAGAGAAGGTCATCACGGTTACTAGAATCAGAACTAGGCACAATAATGCATTTAATAGTGCGACATGTCAAATAAATTACGTAAATACTGAAACTACTTAATGCCACTGCCGGATAATCCCAGTAAAAACTCTTTTAAACGTGTACAATTATTAAAAACATGAGTTGTGACGGATAAATAGTAGAATTAAACACTTACGTACTTATTTAGTGTCTATTATTAGTCATAGAAGTTATTTATTTGACTTTCTGCAGCTCAAATCTTATTGTACAACAGAAAGAAGAAAGGAAAGAATATTCACAATAAATATTCAGCCCCAAAATATTGTTCCTGTTACTATTTATTGAGTTGATTTGAAATTATTGTGTCAGACCAAATTAAAAAACACAAATGAAGGGAAAGGGATAAAATAAAACTAGAAGAAATACATGGAAAAAAAATGATCCAAATATTTGCAGACGTTTGAAACATTTATTACAAACTTATGGTTGAAGAGAAGCACAAAACACGACTAGATCTTAAATATTGTTTAGGTGATTTACACTAGATGTTTTGCTGTCAATATTCATAGTTTATTATTATTTCATCTCCAAAACAACAATCACAATATTGTTTTTCATCTTCCACCTGCAACTGACATTATTTCAAGGACAAAGTCAAATGTCCTTTATAAGAAAAACATAAAAATAAACAATGCATTGTTTAATAAAGTCAGCGTTTCATAATCAGGTTTGTGTGTGCGATCGCGTTGATGTAAATGAAAGAGACGCCGAGCGAGAAAAATACGACTTTATTGTTTAATATAATGTTTTAGTTGCGTCAAAAGGCATTAAAGGACAACGTTTACATTTTAAACAAACTGTTTTTAAACCCGTGACGCAAATGAAATGGAACACAGTAGCTCAATATTGCAATAAAAAGCATAACAAATTGGGTAAAATAGTAGTAAAGAAGGAAAAATTGGTAACGCCAACACTGACCCTAAGATACGAGAACCTTTATTTGTCTCACGATGGGGAAATGACAGCGTTATTCAAGTTCAAGAGCAGCAGCAGAACAGAAACATGCAATAAAAACACCATAAACAACTTAATAAGTGGTTTTGAACATGGTTATGTAACAGGACAGGATAAATACACTGTGAAAATAGCAGTAAAAAAGTATTTTCTGTGCAATAATGAGACGGTAAGAGATGAACCGCTGTTAAATAGTAAATGTAGCGTTGATTTAAATGTGACACGAGAGAAGTATAATTCACTAGCAAAGACCACAACAAGGAATATGAGAGAATGTTTATTGATAATAGTGATAATGAGGGAGGGGGAGTGGTTATAGGGGGAGGAGCAGGAGGTGGAGGCGTGGTCCTGAACCTCAGACAATGATTAACAATGATTAACAATGATTAACTACAAAATGTGCCTTTTTGCATTCGATTCCAAGCGTTATTAAAACATATGTTAAGTTACTTTGAATGAACTGAAACTATTGAGAAAAAGGCCTCAAATGTCACTATTCACTTTTATTAGTTGATAAAGTAGATTTTAGAACACAAAGAACGATCGTTACGAAAATCATCAAACACAATCTTATCTAATTAAGAATGCACAATTTGACAGAGAAACAACACAAACGGTTCATGATTGAGAGAGGAATGTGTCGACAGAATAAGTATAAAGTATAAGTATAAAAGCAGCGGTGGAAGGAAATTACAAGATTTTAATGAAAAATTAGAAAGAATATTTAAAATAGTTTATGATTAAGTAAATGTTCCCCTCTTTTTACTATGAGAAGCTGGAAATAAGTTTTTTTTTAAAAGATTTTTATGATTATTTGTTTGATGAGATTTCTGTTTTATTCAGATTTTTTTACCCTGAAAATCATGTTTAATCATTTTTTTAATCTAAATTTCATCTGCTTGATTTTGCAGTGTACATTTTCAAATTTAGACCAAAAAAATCAGAATTGAAAAATGTCATATTTCGTTTGTTTGGACGTTATTATTTTTACTCTCTGGTCGTGTTCTAGTGTTTTCTGTTCTATGTTTTGTTTTTTAAATTGAAGAAAAATACAATTTCACAGCCAAAATTCAAGATTCCAGTATTCACTCATTTAGATTGTTAAACGCTCAATTCACTGTGATTTTTACAATGTGAGATTTGTCAGCATTTAAAATTCCAAAGCTGACTAAGCCAATTATTATTATTAATTTAAATTGTGTGTCATAATTTATCTTCTGTATCTCATCAAATCTTTGGAAATACAGCATTTGCTTAAGAGTAACAGATTAATCTTGATGCGTTTAGCTATAATTATATATATATTCAGTACTTTTTTTACCACACGATTCACCCCCAAGTACTTATTTTATGAAGAGTCATGTGTCTTTTTGTCATTGAGGAAACAATCTTCAGCACCATTAAAACACTGGGAAAAGACAACAAAAAACAGTTAAAAATCACGACAAACAAAGAATAAGTTTATGATAAAGTGTGTGATACAAACGATACAAAACCTTAAAATCATCATTAACCCGGCGGGCATGAGTTTAAAGGAGGTAAGGAAGCGCGTGCCCATCACCAGCGCCAACGTCCCACATGTCCCTGAACACAACCTTTATTTAATTAATTACTCTTTAAACGTGTGAATAATGCTTTAGACATTCAGGAGGCAAAAGTGAAGTAAAAACGTGCCGAGGTTTAAAAGAACAAACTGGGATTAACCTCAGAATTATCACAAAAATTTAAAAACAAAAACTGCTAAAACACATGTATTTGCCTGGATTTAACATATTTACAGTTTTATTTTACATTATTTGTTTATCTAAAAATGATTTTATAGACACTGAGCTTTTTTTAATGAAGGCAAAATCCTGAAATGTAGCTTTTACTGGACAAATACTCACAGAAAGTAGATATATTAGACACTTTACCACAAATTGTACTTTATGTGAAGCTCAAAAACTATTTTAAAGCTAGAGAATTTCAAAATAAAATTGTAATAGAAAAACAAACTATCTGAAATTTACATTAGAAATTCCAATGTGATGTTTTTTGTTGTTGTTGTCTTTATATTTACAGATATATTTAGATCTGATATCAGTTCTACTTAATTTGGCCTCGTCGACTCCATTGGGTTATTTTGAACATTCTGGTGACATTGAATTTAAAGTTTGTATAAAATGTACATAAATAGTGTTAATAATTGGTCATTTTACCTAAAGAAATCCATGTGTTGTTGAGATACGCTCCCAGAGCGGCCAAGAAACCAAAGAGAAGTCCTGCAGCGAGCGACGTGGTGCTGCCTGAACACAAACAAGAACATGCGCTACACTCTGGAGCCCATTATGTTCTTACCATTATGATTAAGCATTAAGCATTCCTAGTCCTGGAAAATAAAATCTTAAATAAAACATAAAACATGCCATGTGGAAAGACAAATCCCGTGGTCATGACGATGCCGTGAGTGTGTCGAACCATCTCAAGAGAAACAGAACCTGACCTGAATCCAGTGAGCAGGTCCAGACCAACCTGACTGAGCCAGTTTAAAAGGGCTGCACATAATACTTCCATTAACCAAAGTTAGCCCAAACTAATCAAGGTTAGCCCAAACTAATCAAAGTTAGCCAAAACTAATCAAAGTTAGCCAAAACTAATCAAAGTTAACCAAAACTAATCAAAGTTAACCAAAACTAATCAAAGTTAGCCCAAACTAATCAAAGTTAACCAAAACTAATCAGTTAGCCAAAACTAATCAGTTAGCCAAAGCTAATCAACGTTAGCCAAAACTAATCAACGTTAACCAAAACTAATCAAAGTTAGCCAAAACTAATCAAAGTTAGCCAAAACTAATCAGTTAGCCAAAACTAATCAGTTAGCCAAAGCTAATCAACATTAGCCAAAACTAATCAACGTTAACCAAAACTAATCAAAGTTAGCCAAAACTAATCAACGTTAGCCAAAACTAATCAACGTTAACCAAAACTAATCAAAGTTAGCCAAAACTAATCAAAGTTAACCAAAACTAATCAAAGTTAGCCAAAACTAATCAGCTAGCCAAAACTAATCAGTTAGCCAAAGCTAATCAACGTTAGCCAAAACTAATCAACGTTAACCAAAACTAATCAACGTTAGCCAAAACTAATCAAAGTTAACCAAAACTAATCAGTTAGCCAAAACTAATCAAAGTTAGCCAAAACTAATCAAAGTTAATCAAAACTAATCAAAGTTAGCCAAAACTAATCAAAGTTAGCCAAAACTAATCAAAGTTAGCCAAAACTAATCAAATTTAGCCAAAACTAAAAGCTGTCCATTTTAAATACCAAAGCAAACAAAGTGACAGATTACAAACTGAAAACTCTAAACAGCTCATTTTATTTGAACTTAAAACCATTAGTATTTTTGATCTGACATAAGTAACAATAGAACATATTATTATGATCGAACGTTACATCATTAAAAACAGTGACGTGACATAGTGTTATTGAACATAGATGACGTAACGTGTCCTTCACCTGCTTTAATGAACCCGATGATTCCTCCCGCGGTCACGAGCGCCGCGTAACACAAGCCCACGTGATCTGCCGCCATCGCTCACCTGAGAAACACCTGCGCGCGCCAATCACGACAAAACACACCACAAAACACGAGTTACAGAACAAACACCGCGTCAACAGTGAGTGTAACCATGGAAACAAGTACAATCCCACTTTAATGTGAAGAATCACGACTTACAGAGCCGGTTATTTACAGAAATGTGCAGTTTGGAGAGTTTGTTTTGAGTTTCTCCGGCATTTCCTGGTTCTCATCTTCTTCACAGCGCGGAAGGTTTAGAAACAGTGAGGCGCCCCCTGCTGCCACGGCAACGAACTGACTGGACAAACGCTTAAAGAATGTGTTATTTTTCTTTCTTTTTTTCCTAAATCCACCTCAACAGCAAAGAATGTCTTCTTTAAAGTACAGTTTTAGAGTTAAGTTGTGTCTAATGTCCTGTAGTGTGAGTAAGAGGCATAAAACTACTTTAAACCTAAAATAAATTAGGTTTTATTCAGTTTTCTGCAGTGAAACATGAAAAAGGAGTTTCACACACAAAACAGAGCTCGTGTGTCATTTATGCTCCGTGAAATCTCAGGAAATCAAGGTTTAAGTCATAATTTTATGTTCTTATTTTTGTAAAAACACAACTTTTTTGAAAAACTTTAAACACGCAACAGTTTAATGTCCTTAATGACAGCTTTATCTCCAGTGAAAAATACAATTAGGACCGGGCCGTTATAGAAATATTAAACTAGCACTACAGACATCGTTAAGTCATCGTTTTGATCATTTTTAACATGGCAAATTAGTAGTGAATGAAATTTAATTAAACTAATTAAACGCAAACTGATACAACACTGGAGAAGCGTTTATGATCGTTGTGGAGCAGTATTTTTGTGTGTTACTACAAATATACGGCAAACGGCAGGACAGAAAAAGACTGTTACACTCTCAAATGTCAAGTAAACAATATAAACACAAACAACTAAACAAAGCGAGTTTCCATGGTGAAAATGGCGATGGAAGAAAAACATGACATAAAACGATGTAAATGCGTTTGGTGTTTTATAATAAACTTTATTCAAACTGGATGATTTAATTTGGCGGCGTCTTTCTTCTTCCTCCTCTTCTTCTTTTTGGGCGGTTTGCTCTCGTCTTCAAGAATCACTTTCTCCATCAGTCGGACTTTCTTTGGCCTCAGCAGCTCCACGGGAACGTCTGCGTCAGAAGTGAACGTGTTTACAACGACAGAAGTGATGTTTAAAATATATGTAGAGAATATACCACGAAGGGACGTCAAGATTATTCATCTGATAATACATACAATAAAACATAATCCAAAGAACTAATGTATAATAGTGAGGATTGTAGGCTGTTATCATTTCAGTTCGTTCTGCTGTATGCTCCAACCAACTATGTACGTATGAAGTACTTTATCTTATTTGTCTGTTTATGAGACGATTGACCTTTTCACTCATAAAGTTTGAGTTCAAAACACGAGAGAGAAAGAAGTGAAGAATTAAACATTGTGAATGAAAGCAAATGAAGGCTTTTGCTGAGCCAATAATGCTGAAATGGTGACGTTTCTTACATTAAAATCAAACCCAGAACCTCTGTCTTCTTGAAGTATTTACACTTTTATATGTTCAGTTTTACACTCTGTTTTTCACGATGATCTAACAGCGAGAGGCACCAGCACGCGAGACGTCTTCAGCACGCGAGACGTCTTCAGCACGCGAGACGTCTTCAGCACGCGAGACGTCTTCAGCACGCGAGACGTCTTCAGCACGCGAGACGTCTTCAGCACGCGAGACGTCGTCAGCACGCGAGACGTCTTCAACGCTTCAACACGTGAGACGTCTTCAGCACGCGAGACGTCTTCAACACGCGAGACGTCTTCAGCACGCAAGACGTCTTCAGCACGCGAGACGTCTTCAGCACGCGAGACGTCTTCAGCACGCGAGACGTCTTCAGCACGCAAGACGTCTTCAACGCTTCAACACGTGAGACGTCTTCAGCACGCGAGATGTCTTCAACGCTTCAACACGCGAGACGTCTCCAACACGCGAGACGTCTTCAGCACGCGAGACGTCTTCAGCACGCGAGACGTCTTCAGCACGCGAGACGTCTTCAGCACGCGAGACGTCGTCAGCACGCGAGACGTCTTCAACGCTTCAACACGTGAGACGTCTTCAGCACGCGAGACGTCTTCAGCACGCAAGACGTCTTCAACGCTTCAACACGTGAGACGTCTTCAGCACGCGAGATGTCTTCAACGCTTCAACACGCGAGACGTCTCCAACACGCGAGACGTCTCCAGCACGCGAGACGTCTTCAGCACGCGAGACGTCTTCAGCACGCGAGACGTCTTCAGCACGCGAGACGTCTTCAGCACGCGAGACGTCGTCAGCACGCGAGACGTCTTCAACGCTTCAACACGTGAGACGTCTTCAGCACGCGAGACGTCTTCAGCACGCAAGACGTCTTCAACGCTTCAACACGTGAGACGTCTTCAGCACGCGAGATGTCTTCAACGCTTCAACACGCGAGACGTCTCCAACACGCGAGACGTCTCCAGCACGCGAGACGTCTTCAGCACGCGAGACGTCTTCAACGCTTCAACACGCGAGACGTCTCCAACACGCGAGACGTCTCCAACACGCGAGACGTCTCCAACACGCGAGACGTCTCCAGCACGCGAGACGTCTTCAGCACGCGAGACGTCTTCAGCACGCGAGACGTCTTCAGCACGCGAGACGTCGTCAGCACGCGAGACGTCTTCAACGCTTCAACACGCGAGACGTCTTCAGCACGCGAGACGTCTTCAGCACGCGAGACGTCTTCAGCACGCGAGACGTCTTCAGCACGCGAGACGTCTTCAGCACGCGAGACGTCTTCAGCACGCAAGACGTCTTCAACGCTTCAACACGTGAGACGTCTTCAGCACGCGAGATGTCTTCAACGCTTCAACACGCGAGACGTCTCCAACACGCGAGACGTCTTCAGCACGCGAGACGTCTTCAGCACGCGAGACGTCTTCAACGCTTCAACACGCGAGACGTCTCCAACACGCGAGACGTCTCCAACACGCGAGACGTCTCCAACACGCGAGACGTCTCCAACACGCGAGATGTCTTCAACGCTTCAACACGCGAGACGTCTCCAACACGCGACACGTCTCCAACACGCGAGACGTCTCCAACACGCGAGACGTCTTCAACGCTTCAACACGCGAGACGTCTCCAACACGCGAGACGTCTCCAACACGCGAGACGTCTCCAACACGCGAGACGTCTCCAACACGCGAGACGTCTCCAACACGCGAGACGTCTCCAGCACGCGAGACGTCTCCAGCACGCGAGACGTCTTCAGCACGCGAGACGTCTTCAGCACGCGAGACGTCTTCAGCACGCGAGACGTCTTCAGCACGCGAGACGTCTTCAGCACGCGAGACGTCTTCAGCACGCGAGACGTCTTCAGCACGCGAGACGTCTTCAGCACGCGAGACGTCTTCAGCACGCGAGACGTCTTCAGCACGCGAGACGTCTTCAGCACGCGAGACGTCTTCAACACGCGAGACGTCTCCAACACGCGAGACGTCTCCAACACGCGAGACGTCTTCAACACGCGAGATGTCTTCAACGCTTCAACACGTGAGACGTCTTCAACACGTGACAACGTCTTCAACACGTGAGACGTCTTCAACACGTGACAACGTCTTCAACACGTGACGACGTCTTCAACACGCGAGACGTCTTCAACACGCGAGACGTCTTCAACACGCGAGACGTCTTCAACGCTTCAACACGTGAGACGTCTTCAGCACGCGAGACGTCTTCAGCACGCGAGACGTCTTCAGCACGCGAGACGTCTTCAGCACGCGAGACGTCTTCAGCACGCGAGACGTCTTCAGCACGCGAGACGTCTTCAGCACGCGAGACGTCTTCAACGCTTCAACACGTGAGACGTCTTCAGCACGCGAGATGTCTTCAACGCTTCAACACGCGAGACGTCTCCAACACGCGAGATGTCTTCAACGCTTCAACACGTGAGACGTCTTCAACACATGACAACGTCTTCAACACGCGAGACGTCTTCAACACGCGAGACGTCTTCAACACGCGAGACGTCTTCAACACGCGAGACGTCTTCAACACGCGAGACGTCTTCAACACGCGAGACGTCTTCAACACGCGAGACGTCTTCAACACGCGAGACGTCTTCAACACGCGAGACGTCTTCAACGCTTCAACACGCGAGACGTCTTCAACACGCGAGACGTCTTCAACGCTTCAACACACGAGACGTCTTCCACGCTTCAACACGCGAGACGTCTTCAACACGCGAGACGTCTTCAACACGCGAGACGTCTTCAACACGCGAGACGTCTTCAACACGCGAGACGTCTTCAACACGCGACGACGTCTTCAACACGCGACGACGTCTTCAACACGCGACGACGTCTTCAACACGCGAGACGTCTCCAACACGTGAGACGTCTCCAACACGTGACGACGAATACATCACATGACTGAAATAGCAGTTTCTACATTTTAAACTGACTTGGCGAATACCCGTACAAAGTACTGACGCTAACACTAAGCCAGACATGTCCAACCTACGGCCCGGGGGCCAAATGCGGCCCTCAAACAATTTGTTGTTGGTCCAAACAAGCTAACACTGACGCTAACACAGACGTCGACGCTAACACGGACGCCAACACTGACGCTATCACAGACGCCAACACCGACGGTGTCGCCGACGCGACACCGACACTGAGCTAGCCAGGAGCTGTTGTTTGTTTGAAACATAAATGTACGTCTGGAGACAGTTTTTACCTCTGGACGTCGTGGCCTCGTCTTTACTCTCCTCTTTCACCTTCAGCGACGTCGGTTTCCAAACGGCTAAACACGTGAGTCGAGCCGATGTGTTCACTTCCCCCAGAAGAGTGGGAGGTTCCAGCTCCTGTTGGGAAAAGTACAAATAAAACTTCAGCACGTTGAGTATTCAAATATGTCTCAATATAAATATTTGTATTAAAGATACAGTCCATTTAATCCTTTTGTCCTTGTTCAGAACTACAAGGAAAGTGATGGTGTAGTGTAGTCCCATTTTAGCAATAGTTTAGACCCAAAATAAACCTGTTGTTTTAAAACTGTTAGAACTAGAACCGTTCTAGAAATGTTTTTAGAACAGTTCTAGTTCTAACAGTTCTAAAACAACAGTTCTAGACTTATTTGGGGACGTTTTATACCTTTTTAGACCTGTTTTTAGAATGTTTTAGACCAATTTCAAACTTGTTTTAGACCCGCTTTAGACCTAGACATGTGGAGTGGTTTGGAGATCTAGTGGTCCTCACAATATTTTCTTTAGGTGGTACAAAAGTTTGGATTTTATAAGCCCAATAACACTTTTTTCAAGAACATTTTACAAATAAAAGCAATTTTCCAAAGTGTTGCACATGTGAAATTAATGCTCTCCAAGACAGAAAGTAAACCATAAAACAGAATAAAAACAATAAATAAAATAAACTAAACGAATCAGTGCTATTTTCTTCAAATGGGAAATTTAAAAAAAATGAAAAACTGAAAAAACTCTCCAACATATAAAGGCTTTAGAAAGAACTGCACCTCTTTTAGTTGCAGTTTCCACATTTTGATGAATCCGTCGTTTGAAGCCGTCACAAGCACGACGTGATCCTCCCAAATAAAACTGTCCACTGCTTTTACCCTGGAACAACAAACAAGATTTTAGTTTTAGTTTTTAGTTTAGGGCGACGTCGATACAAACTTAAAGTGTTTGAAACTCACCTGGTCTCGTGAGCCGTGAATTCACAAACCCATTTCTGTTTCTGGATGTCACATAATCGCACCGTTTCATCGTCTCCAGCGACGGCCACCACGGAATTCTGAGGAAAAGGCAAAAAACCTCAAATAATGTTTTCAAATCGGGACAAATATATAATCATACTGTCAGGATTATTTTATAGTGAGAAGAAATATCATGATTTTAGGATTATTCACGATCGACACGGGACAAAACCGTGAAATCTTTTATTCTCCTTTGATCACAAACGTCAAATGGAGCGACATTCCAGTTCTGTCACTAAATTCAAAGAAAAGTAACAATATTGTGACATAGTTTGCCAGGTAAAACGCACTTTACCTTTAGGGTTCCCTTTTTGATGCGCAGATTGAAATGTAATTAATTAATGTAACTACAGTTTTTGAGATTCAATTCCGATCTGAATAATCATGATTCTCGATTAACAATAATCTTGATATCCCCGATTTCAAATAGACAAAGAATTATTTATTAAAACAAAAAATAAAGAGTATATACACAGAAGATCATTTGTTTCATTAAATTTTAGTTTTAAATACTGGATTTCCAAAAAAAAAAAAAAAATCTTTATTATTCGAATTATTTTCATTTTTTAAATAAAATAAAAAAAACTTTTTTTGAAGATAAAAATTATCACCTTTTACCTTTACTCAATAAATACTTTTTCAGACCCTCAAAGTTAAATTTGCTGTGATTAAAAACAATAAAATAAATACACAAAAAAAAATCAATCAAATCAAATATTTGCAGCAAAATATTTCACTGTAAATTTTAAACACTGAATTTTTAGACTGCTAAAATTGAGGGTTTGAAAATCTATTCTTTGATATTAAAAAGTTGTTGTTTCCCCCCCTGTAAAACTTGAAATTTAGACTAAAACCGATGTAAATATAAAAGGTTTAAAGACGTTCTGAGTCATTTTCCAGTATTTAAAACTAAACAGCTCGTGACACAAACAACCTTCTGTATCGGCGCATGAACAAACTTACGTTTATGAATTTAACGGCTGAAATCCTTTTGGGGGTCGTCATGGTTCCCGTCACTGAAGCGCTCTGAGTGTCGTAAATGTCCACTTTAGCGTCCATGACCACCACGTATCTGTCGCCCTCTAGTGACCAGCGGACGATGTGCGCGTCTGCGAAGGAAACACGGCTGCGGTCAGATGATGGCACTGCTAAAGGTACTTTAAAAAGTACTGCGAAAGTCAACTCACTTTGTTTGATGTTTTTGATGAAGGCCGAGCGTCCCGTGATGAGATTCCACGTTCTACAAACACAATGAGAACGGAATGAATGCGTTTTGACCATCGTAATCGTGATCTGGACTGTAAAAACTGTGATACTCAGACAAAAAGAGCTTTTATAACAAAGACTGTCATTATTAAATCAAAATGTTAAAAAAATACTAAACCTTTATCTAGTTTTCATCAATATTACACTTGATATATTCTCTTTCTAGAAACCTTCAGTCTCCATATTTTAACTTTTAGAAAGACAATGAACAATAATATAGAAACACATTTATGTAACTGACATAAACTTAAAGCAAGATAGTGTTTAAAAATAGGAGCTGCAATAAATAACGGAATGAAACTCAGTAATTAGTTTGTATCTATAATGAGTCATACAAGTTTATTTGAAATCGCTTATGCTCAGGAAGTTACAACTGTAACTGCAGTTCTATGAATCCCTCCTCCTCTGGTGTTCATTAGGGATGAAACAGAACCTACAATATCTGCCCTAAAAGCAACTTGAGATGAACTCTCCCTCGACTCGAGATGAACTCTCCCTCGACTCGAGATGAACTCTCCCTCGACTCGAGATGAACTCTCCCTCGACTCGAGATGAACCCCCCTCTAGACTCTAGATGAACTCCCCTCTAGACTCTAGATGAATTCCCCTCTAGACTCTAGATGAACTCCCCTCTAGACTCTAGATGAACTCCCCTCTAGACTCTAGATGAACTCCCCTCTAGACTCTAGATGAACTCCCCTCTAGACTCTAGATGAACTCCCCTCTAGACTCTAGATGAACTCCCCTCTAGACTCTAGATGAACTCCCTCTCCCTCTCTACTCTAGATGAACTCCCAACTCCCCTCTCTACTCTAGATGAACTCCCCTCTCTACTCTAGATGAACTCCCCTCTCTACTCTAGATGAACTCCCCTCTCTACTCTAGATGAACTCCCCTCTCTACTCTAGATGAACTCCCCTCTCTACTCTAGATGAACTCCCCTCTAGATGAACTCCCCTCTAGATGAACTCCCCTCTAGATGAACTCCCCTCTAGAGGAACTCCCCTCTAGAGGAACTCCCCTCTAGAGGAACTCTCTCTACTCTAGATGAACTCCCCTCTAGATGAACTCCCCTCTAGATGAACTCCCCTCTAGATGAACTCCCCTCTAGATGAACTCCCCTCTAGATGAACTCCTCTAGATGAACTCTCACGTTTATTCAAAGTTGATATAGTAGTTAGTTGTGACAGCCCAACACTGAAAGCAAAATAAAGCATCGTGCAACCACAACCACAACACCATTATATTATTATTTGTTGTGACTTTATAAACCTGAACACGATCTCACCTGAGCGTTTTGTCTGCTCCGACTGAAAGTGCCAGTTTCCCCGACGGATGAACGGACAGCGACCAGACCGAGCCCCTTTAACGGTAAACGACAATTACACATGCGCAGTACTAATGACAGTACTAATGACAGTATTAATGACAGTACTGTGCATCTAAAGGTTTCAGCGTTCATGTGAAATAACGACTCTTTAGTCCCACCCACTTGTGAGCTTTAATGGACTTGAGACACTCCCACTTCCTGGTGCTCCAGACGCAGATGAGTCCGTCGTCAGCGCCGCTCAGTAAATGAGACGAGCCGTGAAACTCCAAACACGTGATGGTGCCTGGACACGGGAAACACCTCATTTTAACATCAAGCGCTCTGTATTCTGCGTTACAATATATATCTGTGTGTTTGAGCTGAAAGAAGGTGAATAAACTCATTTTAATAATCCAATAATCCCCATCTAGAGGTTCTAAAACATGTCATGCGTCGAGAGAAGAGGGTTTAAGACTCGGACAGGGAAGTAATTACATCAAAATGAAAAAAGGAACAGCTACATTTAGTGTGACTGATGAAAAACGGATTTTGTCTGTACATAAACGTCATCAATATTCGGATCCCTTTAGCACCAGTTAAATAAAAACACATCTAATAAGGTATGAGCCGTGAGAAAACATGATTATTGACAAAAATCAATAGCTTGACTTAGCATAACAATATTTACAAAGCATCAGGGATTTGCTAAAATGTGCCTGTAAATATTGCACTAAACATGAATCGAGCCTAAAACTAACCATAAAGGGTCAGAAATATGACTTTATGCCTTCGTTTTGAAGAAAGCTGGTCCTCCTGAAGGGCTTATTTGGCCCGCGAAGGGATGCAGAGTATTTATTAGAGGAGTATTTGATTATATTTTGTGCTAAAAAGACAGTCAGTAGTTGTAAAGGAGACCACATCAAGTCTATTTCCCTAAAAACATGTTAATAAAAGACTATTTAATCATCATCTCTTTGCAAATAAACGTTTTCAATGCAACACAAAATTAGGTTTGGCCCTCGACACGCTGATATGTACTCAGAGGAACAGTTTAGTTTAACAGATGATGCACTTAAAGGTGGAATGGACGATTTTTTTCAGCAAATTTTTTATCATATTTCCTCGTGGCGTGGATAAATCATTAGTCCTGCCACGTATCAATCATAAAACGCACCTGTCGCTCACCTGCAGCCGCGTCAGGCTCGTCCCCACGTTTCCGCGTGCCTAAGCGCATGGATCTATCATAATATAGTTCCCTCAGTGTACGGGGCAAAATGAAGACGGAGAAAGACAGTTCGAGCTGACGCAGAAGTGGACAGAAATCTACGGGAGGCGAGAGATGTGATGCGATCCGTCGCACTAATAAACAAACGCACGTGTGTGTTGTATCAGGCCGCACGGGGGAGTGCGCATGCGCACTTCGGCCTGCGTTCTCAAATCGCCGAAAAACCGTCCATTGCGCCTTTAATATTCTAATTGTCTCCAAAACGTGAACTGCTTTATTCTGTCCTTTTTTAGAATATATAGATGTCACACGTCTCACTATGACCACCTCCTGAGTCGCGGCGCTGAACTCAAACTCACCGTTGTGATGCAGCAGAGCCCCGTGCTCCACCCGCTTCTTCAGGTCGTACACTTGGATCGTCTCGTCGTTGCTCCCGGTTACGACGAACCGCTCGCTGGAGGCGACGGCCGAGATGGAGGCGGTGTGGGCGTGGTGCGTGAAGTCCGCCTCTGCCGCCCAGCGCTGCGGGACGGGAAGCAACGCGGGTCAGGACGCTTTAGTTACGTTTATTTTATGTTTGCACTTTGAAAAACGCATTGGAAAACATGTGCAAAAGCTCAAAGTAAAACATAAGTGAATATATTTTTTACCGAATAAAGGTTCAAAAAAGGTGACAAAAGGGTTCTAGAGAGAATACGCACAGAGAATAAGCATTTGCACATCTGACATGATTTATCATGATTTATTTTGTTACATTTTGATTGAATAATGCCCCATTGTTGTTAAGAAAAAGTGAACTCCCTAAAATATCTATCTGGATCTGCCTTTGATTACTTTTCTCAATTTTAAAACAGCAAATATTTTTAGACAATATATTTATCATTTTTAGAAGATTTGGGTTTGGATAGGTTCAAGTTTATGTTTAAGAATAGTTTATTTGGTTAAAATGAGGGACATGCAATGCTAGAAGTCTATTTTTTCCCCAGATGTTTATTTTAGACCATTTTATTTTTCATTTTTAGACCGACATTTAATTTTTAACACAAAATAAGAGTACTTTTTATTCAACCCTGTGGTTTTATAGTGATAACGCTCAAGATCACTTTAAAACTATTCAGGAAACAACACATTTTGTCTCATTTATATCATTTATTATAGTATTGATGCTTTTTCACATAAGTATCTAGTTTTGACACTAGTTTTAGCCTCAATTAGAAGATGATTTTCCATACTTTTGACAACTCTGTAAAGAAACCACTCCATAAAACCCATAAATACAACTTTAGTGTAAATATTAGCAGTAAAACCATATGAAAAGCCAGCACATGTGATAACCAATAACATAACAGTCACAGATCAGTCTCAGTCTCGGTTTAGTCCTGGTTTTGTCCTAGTTTAGATCTAGTTTAGTCTTAATTTCAAGGTTTAACATATGCAAACGTCACTGACAAACACGGGAATTGGCTGTTGTTTTTATGCACATTTGCGGTCGGTTCATAAGCACGTGATTGATGATATTGACACGGTATAATCGATGATATTATAGTATAGTATAGTTCTTGCCTGATCCTCGGTTTTCACTCGGTAACCACACACCACTTGTTCGTAGCTCCCCGCGACCAGCTCCAGCACAGCGGCCATGCTTTTCACCGCTAATTCTGGCTAAAACTCCTGAAATATTCCCGATTATAATGACGTTCGATCGGCTGCCACACGTACAAAGTCAAGACGAGTCATTGGTGATTAAATAGGTTATAAAAAAACGTTTAAATGTGTTTAAAGATGCCTAATTTTCTACTAGACTCTGACAACTTTACTGCTCTACAAAAACATGCGGCGCCGGCGCATGCGCAGTGAGCTACTTCCGCATAGTGGACGGGTCTGCGTTCTTCAAAATAAAAGATGTAGCGCGTTGAACAGATGTATTTTTTTCAGTTTTTTTCCAAATAAAATCCATCTACAATTTATTCACAAAAACTAAACATTGTAAAATAAACAGTAGCTTAACTCTGTGCGCCATCATGTATTTCATACTTATTTACCATGGCAAAAAAAAAAAATGGACCGCAGCAGTGTTTTCTTGAATTCTGAATCGTAACTGGACTAATTCTTTGAAAGGGTAGAAATTGTTCATTATTTTTTAATGTGTTTCTTTGACTTTAGGAGCGACTTATAATGTTACCATGGTGAACTATTTCTCTAGTGTTTAACGCAGCATGTGGATGGAGGCGGGTCCGTGTTCGCGGCCTCTGATTGGCTGCTTCCGTGCGCGGAGTTTGACTGACATCGCGGATAACTGTACCAAAGACTGAGTTTACGAGGAGGAGGAAACGGTTCCAGACACGCAGAGGGACCATGTCCAGAAGGTACGTCTCAACCAACTTTTACCACATTTTCATGCCACTTTGCGCTTAGTTTCTTTCCTATTTGCACTTTATTTGTTGACTTGCCAGCTTTTATTTAATGTATAAACATTAGTAGAGACGCCGTGACGCGACACTCACACGATCTTTGTCGATTCGAGTTAAAACGTCTTTGACTAAACGGCGCAAAGTGCAAAAGTGATGCCGCAAACGTCTATTAAAAGCTGTTATTTAAGTTTCTTTTAAGGATAGAGGTCTGTACAAGTTTGCTCGGGCTGTAAATATTTGCCTGGAAGAGTTCTGAGAGAGCAGGATGCACCCTCACACGCGCAGACACGCCTTTATCCTCTGTTTATAGCAACGCACAGTTATAAAATATACATAAGACATATTTTATTGTTGTCATTATTTTTATTAATACTATTAAACTTTGCCAGTGCCACTGCTGGAGGACTGTTGTGTGAATTATCATGCAAAACGACTATTTAAACGTGTAAATGACTGTTATTGATTGTATTCCTGTCCAGCTTTGTCTTGTTTGATTGCTTTTGGATTTACTTTGTGCCCGGATGTCTCAAAACCTTCAACATTTATGTTGGAAATCCTAAAAATGAGTAGAAGTAGGAGAAAAAGTAGTAGAAAAAAACACTCAAAACAAAATCTTGTTATAATAAAAGTGTCTTTGGATAAAACGTTTTTGCAAATGAGGGAATGGCTTGAAAAGAAGAAGCGTGTGTTTGGTGCCCCAGTTGAATGTGTTTGGTGCCCCAGTTTAATGTGTTTGGTGCCCCAGTTGAATGTGTTTGGTGCCCCAGTTGAATGTGTTTGGTGCCCCAGTTGAATGTGTTTGGTGCCCCAGTTTAATGTGTTTGGTGCCCCAGTTTAATGTGTTTGGTGCCCCAGTTGAATGTGTTTGGTGCCCCAGTTGAATGTGTTTGGTGCCCCAGTTGAATGTGTTTGGTGCCCCAGTTTAATGTGTTTGGTGCCCCAGTTGAATGTGTTTGGTGCCCCAGTTGAATGTGTTTGGTGCCCCAGTTTAATGTGTTTGGTGCCCCAGTTGAATGTGTTTGGTGCCCCAGTTTAATGTGTTTGGTGCCCCAGTTTAATGTGTTTGGTGCCCCAGTTGTTTCTTGCCATATCCATTTTCAAAACTATTGTACTGTGTCTTCCAAAAAAAGGACAAAGAATTCTGAGATGAGAAACAGTCTATGCAACAAAATAAAGTGCTGCAAAACACCAGAGTAATGGGTAGCACATGTTTTCGCTCGAGGCGCAGCAATAAAACGATAAATGTTTTCATCTTCTTGTTCTCCCCCCCAGAGAAAATGCCAGCGAGGAGCTCACCGATGTCCTCAACGAACTCTGGCACCTCGACACCAACCGACTCAAACCAGGAACGGATTACATCATCTCACCTCAGGTACTATTCGATTATGTCAAACGAATGGTCAAGTTGTTGTATTGTAACACATACCCAATGAGAGGAACTGTTTGCACCATTTTTTCACCATTATTTTGTGGAATTTGCATTATTTTAGCCAAGTTTGTTCGTCTATAATGTGTGTTATTAGATGCACGTAAACGTTCTTATTTAGTTCAGCAATATTTGACCTTTACTGTTCAAACATTACAAAGAAAAAGTGGAGTAACGCTGTAACGTGACTCTCCTTTTAAGTCCTTTACGGGTTTAAATATGGGAAAAAAGTGGGAAAAATTATAGATATTTCTTTCTAAAACAGTGAATCGTCCGTAGAGTTCAATAACCTTAGTAACAAGTAAATAAGATTAATATAAATAGATTAAAAGTCCTGTCTATTCACAAATAAGCTCAGGACTAAAGCCCCTTAACAGCTTTTAGTAGATGATGTGCAGTGTGCTAGTGGCCTCCAGGTGTCACTAAAGAGCTATAAACTAGAGTAACTACGTCACAAATGCAAATCCCCTTTTGATATTTCTTCTAAAAACACAATATACAATACACTACAAACAATGAAAAAGACATTGTGTAACATCTGAAAATAACTGCAGCGCTTGAGACACAATAAGGATAACATATTGTGCATCAAACTGACTGTGAGGCTGCTTGTAATGAAGAGGGGGAATTAAATCTATTGATTTTATACAAATTTATTGTTTTATTTGGCTCAAATGATAAGGAAACGGATGGAATAAATATCAGATTTATTGAACAACGAGGAGAAGGGATGGGACTATGTAAGTTTCTGCTTTCACCTGCTCCTTTTGAACATTATTTATTTACAAATCATGAGTGTATATGTGGGTATATGTGTATAAGTGTATAGCTGAAAATATATATGCATATATATATATCCATGTATGAACTCTGAACTGTACCCCTATCCTTCCCCACCCGTTTTACCCCTACCCCCTTTTTATTTCTAAAAAAAAATATTATATAGATTATTATTATTGTTTTCCTTTTTTTCCTTTTTTTGGGGGGGTCTTTTTTGGTCTTTTCTGTATAGTTTTTTTTTATGATGCTATTGTAATTGTTTGTTTGTCTCACTAAAGAGCAAAAATATAAAAAAAAGAATGTTATGAAGTTATAATATTAGCTCGGTGTGTATTTTGTGTATTTGTTGTCGTTCCGTGTGTATTTGTGGTAGTTCTTCCACAGGGCCGGGCGGGGTACGTGGCAAAGGGCAGTAACGACGCCCGAGACAAGGCCCGAGAGCCGCTGTTCACATATGTGAACACCGACAAACTCAAGCACATCGAGACATACGCACGTGAGTAGTAGTAGTAGTAGTAGTAGTAGTAGTAGTAGTAGTAGTAGTAGTAGTAGTAGTAGTAGTAGTAGTAGTAGTAGTAGTGATTCTTTTACACATTTAAACTAGTAATAATACAGTATAGCATAATTCTGAACAAATTATATTGTTTTTAGACAAAACAATTGTTGAATACAGTTTAACATAATTGGCTGATTGCCAGGAGGGCGTCGCCCCATCACCCATAATGAACCAGTCGCCACTGGATAATATTTATGATACATTTCCACCTGATTCTTGTTTATTTTTTGCTTTTTCGAGCACAGATTTCATCAAACTGCTGGACAACTACGAGAGGTCGACAGGAGTGGAAGAAACGGTCACTTCTGAGGAGCTGCAGGAGAACAGGCTGTTCATCAACGCCGCCGTGGAGACGGAGGTCATGAAGGTGAAGATTCACTTCCATTTCTCTGTTTCTCTGGGTTTTTCTCTCTTTTATTCTCGGATTGTTTTTCCAGTGCGCTCACAAATACCTGGTGCGAAAAGGCCAGTCTCCTTCAGACGTAATGGACTTTAAGAGGCAGCTGTACGACATCTGGTTTAAACTGTACCACAGACAGAGAGGAGGAGGGTGAGTGAGCAGACACTAGGGGGCGCTGCTGCTTTTTGCCTCATTTTGTGAACGTAATCTTTCTATGTTTTGTGACTTCTGTAAATATAATACACTAAGAATAACATAGAATGGCTTTAAGCGGACTATTTACAACTACAGCTTTTTATGTTTTAATTTCCACTCATGCAGTTGGAATCATTTAAGCATTTATTTATTTATTTTGTTGGCACCAGTGGTTAAAGCGCCCCCTGCAGGTCGGACGACTCACTGCACTAAAATGCAGTTAAGAAAAATACATTTTGAATTTAGCTAAAGATATTATACAAATGTTATCACAGAATATATATTTTTTTTAGGTTTATAATTTCACTTCCTGTTTGTAATTGATGACATCACACAAGGAAATTACCCAGCAAACACTGGGCCAAAACATCTGATCATCAGCTGATGTCACAATGTTTTTAATTCGACAAATAAAAAAATATGAGAGCGACTGCATTTTGTTGAATTAATGTTTGTTTAGAGAGTAAAAAAAAAACTTTGACTGAAATGAGTCCCCGATGTGATGTCACTTCCTGTCATTTTCTGCAGATTTTTCCAAGTTTTCTCCACAAATACCTGCTCGATCGGTGTAAAACCATAATTTATAAGTACAACAGGTATATTATACACTTAATAAGGCAGAGCAAAAAAATATGTCTTTTTGCCGTAACCCGACCGACTCGAAAAATAGCCGATTGAAAAAAATTAATCAGCATTTTGTCAAAATCATGCCAAATATTTTTCTTTCTCTTATATCTCGCCGACTCACCGACCGTTTTTTTAAAAAAACGCTGTGTTGAATCATTTTGTATCGCTGGAACTCGCTAGAAACATTTTAAAGCCGAAAATGTCGCGAAAACCGTCAAGAAATGAAACTAACACAAACGGAAAACGTCTCATTGACTGTTGAAGCCTCACTGCGGGTCACTGCAGGTCACTTTGGGTCACTGTGGGTCACTGCAGGTCACTGCGGGTCACTGGCAGAATATTTTTTTTTTTTTTTTACCTACCTACCTACCCACTTGAAAAATGTTGGGTCGGGTTACTGCAAACATACAATTTATTTGGGCCTGCCTAAAGTCAAAATTTGAAAAAGGTAAAAACCTGTTATGTATTTTTTTTTGTATATAGTATAAACCTACGGCAAACTGCACGTCTCAGTTATTCCATTTTGACGTGGTTTCAGGGAGGATTCGTGCGGATTCGAGCACGTCTTCGTGGGAGAGACTAAAAATCACCAGGAGGTCATTGGCCTTCACAACTGGGTCCAATTCTACCTCCAAGAGAAACACGGACACGTCGACTACAAAGGCCACAAAGCGCGGGCCCACAAGGACACGGTACGGCTTTCACGCAGGTATGAACACGAACGCAACTGTAATCGCTCTGGTCCCACAGCCCGACGAGGATGACCACGTCCTGAGCCTGCAGTTCGGTTGGAGGGGGCTGGTCAAGCCGATCGGCAGCTCTTTCATCGGCGTGAGTCCAGAGTTCGAGGTGGCTCTCTTCACCGTCGTCTTCCTCATGTCCGACGAAAAGATGACGTCCGTCGTGGCCAAGATCGACGAGTACGTCCTGGAGCTGGTCGTTTATCGTTACGGCGGATCGATCGGGACGTCCTACCCCAAACTCCTCAGCAGCAATGACAGGGATCTGTAGGAAGGCTCAAAGTCTGAAATGTTATATGTATAAGCGCGTATCTGCCATCTTTGTTTTTACATTCAAGGCTGTTCGATTTGAAGTCAATATTGCAAATCTTCTTCCTGTGTTCGCCCCTGTGCGATGAATAGTACAATATTTTACAACGAAATATGGTTAGTTTTTTATCTATATCACTTAAATGTGCTTCTTGTAAATATAGAATGTCTATTTTCTAATTTTTGTTCATATTTTTGATTGTTTGAACCCAATCAAACATTAAAAGATGCTCCTGGTGACTTTTCTGATTCCATTGGATTGATTGTGTTGGTTTGAATCTTTAATTTAATTTATTGATGCTACAAAAATTGTCCAACGCGACACAAAAAACATATATAAGTTGCATTGGAGTATAAGTCGCATTTTTGGGGCAAATTTATTTGATAAAATCCAAGACCAAGAACAGACATTTCATCTTGAAATGCAGTTTAAAATAATAACAGATGAGAGAACATGGTGAATAGGTGTACGTATGCTAACGCTAACACCTTCAGCTACATGACGTATGCTAACGCTAACACCTTCAGCTACATGACGTATGCTAACGCTAACACCTTCAGCTACATGACGTATGCTAACGCTAACACCTTCAGCTACATGAGGCACAGACAGAACTGTGGTAAGTGTCTGGTATGTTAACGTAACATATGAACAGTTATTCAGATAACTATAGCATAAAGCTAACATGCTAACAAGTTTACCAAAGCATCAGTTTTACCCCAAATCATTAAATCCATTGAATTCTTCTTCCTCTGTGTCACTTCTAAACAACTCCACAAACTCCAGAGGAAGAGGAAGTGCAGATTCTTCTTCTGCGTTGCTTAGAGCCTAGAGCGCCCTCTTGTGGTTGTCAGTGTGAAAATAATGAATAATATCACATATAAGTCACTCTGGAGTATAAGTGGTACCGCAACCAAAACTATGAAAAAAAGTGCGACTTATAGTCTGGAAAATACGGCCATTCCAAATGAAGGGCCTCCCTAATGTCTCCCAGCCTAGTCCTGGTACCAAGCCTCTCGAAGACCTGGATACACCGCCTCCTCTGCTGCCCTCTGTATTAATTTATCCCATTTCCCACATTTAGCACTCATCTTTGTGCATATTATGGAGCCTCGGGGTTTATCAGCTGAGGATGACCACGCCCTAAACCTGCACTTCAGTGGGAGGGGGCTGGTCAAACCGATGGGCAGCTCTTTTATCGGAGTCCTGGGTTTGAAGTGGCTCTTTTCACGATGTCTGCTGAGGCTCGACTAGATCTTCAACCCCCGACGACTGCAACAAGCTGTGGTCGCTCGTACTAAGTCTGAACCACCTTTTCAGTGATTGTAAGTTTGTCCGTCATCATCATCATCATTACATGAAATTGAAGTTTGTTATGGTTCTGATCCAGCTCTTGAATTCCTTATCAAGTTGTGTCAAGGGCTTTTCATATTTCATAATCTACATGCACTTTGAAGAAATAAACAAATGCAAGGTTTGCCATCAGAGGTAATATTTGTTTGCGCAACCCACATAGTTCTCAATAATTCCGTTATTATTATTATTATTATATTTTTTTTAAGTTTCAAATGCTTGATGATTTTTTGGGAAGTACATTGTGCGTGTTGTATTTCAGAAAAGTCAGCATGTGTAATATTTTTTAGCAGTTTATCACCACACTGTATTATTTAATTATTTTCGTACAAAAAATAGCCTTGACTTTATTTATTTATCCATTTCTTATTTTATATTATTTATTTCTTTGCCTGACAGACAAAACTCCGGGCGCAACACACTTGTCTTCGGGCGCTCCCCGCTTCTGCGCATGCGTACTCCAACAACCGCATTAACATGTAGAAAAAACCCTCAGTAAAGAAACAGTCCAGAATAAACTCATGAAGCGGCGGAATATCAGGTAAACTTCACTACTTCTGTCGCGTTTTGTCTCCCTATTATTATTATTATATAACTCCCCGAAACCACGTGACTTGTTTCTGCTGTTAAAGTTTTAAATTGTGATGATTTGTTTGGCTAACTAGCTGCTAGCCGGTGTGCTAACGTCACTTGACAGGACGCTGCCCAGTGATGTGGCGACCTGTCAAAAACTTACCAGAGTCTGATGAAAACCCGCTTGAACGTGAATTAAATTGACATTATGTTGTATTAAAAACTGCTAAATATATAAGAGAATGCAAGAGTTCAGTATAAGTGCTAAATTGTAGGTATTTTGAGGAGTAAATAGCCCACCAATGCGAATTGCTAACTAGATTCTTGGTGTTTTCCTACACTTACGCTACCCATTTAATGAAATACACTTTATTTATTTACATTTCCTAAACAAAAACTGTTTCCAAAGTGCTGCACAGTACACGTATGCTGTATGTGCACAATACACGTATACTGTATGTGCACAATACACGTGTACTGTATGTAAAACCAAATTTATGAGTAGACAAAAAGCTAAAACCAATCACATTCTTAAAGTATACTCTGGTATTTGTTTGTGTATTTGATGATGGATGTGTGACACTGAAGTTCAGAAGCACATGACAACCAAGCACGTGACTTGTGCAGTCAGCTCTGTTGACATGACTCAAGAGTGTGGCGTCTTCTTGTTCAAAGGGTTTAGTGTGAGATCCACGTGAGAAGAAGTCGACGACATGTTTGGTAAAAAGAGAAAAGAGCCGGCGTCTCGAGGTCAAGGTGCTGCGGCTGCCAAGCAGGTGATGTCACTGTGTTTGTGTTTACAGGACATTTCACCTTCAGTTACACCAATCATTCTTCAAAAAGGGCTCAAATTATAATAGCAAAAAGGGCTAAAGCAAGATAGTGCCAAACAGGACTAACTCAAACACAAGCCACGGCTTAACCAGTAGCTAGAATTTAACTAGGTAACTAGGTATAATTAGATTAGTAGATTAGATTATTACATACTGCTATAAAGTACAATGAAACGGCTGTATTTTAGGGATTGGAAAAGACACAATTGCCACAAGAACGAGACATGACTTGTAAATGAACAATGTTGTTTTTTTTGTACAGTGCTTTCTTTTCATTTTTTTCAAACTAAGGCTTTTCTAGAGGTTCAACTCGCCAGTCTTAACTCTAGTTTTGTCCAAGCTGGAAAACAATAGTCACAAGATCATTTTTCCTTTGTGTGCACATTCTTTACCTCATGAGAGTTTGTCTGTTTTGTCGACCGACTGTAAAGTTGATATTCACATATTGAATTAACTGAACTCACAATGGAGTAAATTGATCTATATCAGACATGAACTGGAACCTGAAACGAACCACCAAAAGAAGTCCATGACACCAGCAGGACCTGAAACACTGACAATAGTGTTATTAATACTAAAATATCTCAACTTTGATACAAAAGAGAAGCCTCAACACCGATCTCAATACCACAATGATCATAAAATAAAATCTATATTTATGTGTTGGTTTGAGATTTGTTTGATCAAATGCACTCTTGGAATATAAACTGTTTTCCTAATAAATCCCAGCTCAAAGTCTGTAAAAATGACATATTTGATTTGTTAATAAACAGTAAAAAACGGAGCAAAGTTGACTTCATTTTGATTCTAATGAGCTAAAGCTACCTTTATTTCTCGTTCTTTTCATTTCTTTAAAGGTTTGTTGGCCGTAGGCTTTATTAGACAGGACAGCTGAGCGTGAGATTGGGATGAGAGAAGGGAGGACATGCAGCAAACTGTAAGAGCCGGGATTAAAACTCAACAACACCGAGCTGCACACGGAGCCTGGCATGTGTGCTGCCGCCTTAACCACTCCACCACCAGGGCAGCACTTATACTTCTGTCTCTATAAACAACCTGTGAAATAGTCCAAGATACTACATTTAAACTGAGCGTTACCCGGGGCAACGGCCACAGAGCGCGGAACAAATAAACTAGTTTTAACGTGCTGAATGGAAAGGTGCCAACTGTAATGACAAGGGCTCGTTATCTCATCTCCGCGGCGGTTGTTGCCGGGGGAGGGTTTTTGACTGGCACTTCCTGGTTTCAGATGGGGCTGTTTATGGACCCGGAGGACATGATGAAGGGCATGGACCAGAACCTGGACGACCCGGATCTGGAGGCGGAGCTGGCTGCGCTCACCGGAGGCGAAGCTGTAGGGAGAGGGAGAGCCAAGCCCAAGGGGAAAGGCCAGTTATAGTATTAAGTTACATATTATTACAATACAGGAGTAACAGTAAAAGTCTTAAATGCTGCTTCAAAATAAACTTATTAAGAAGAAACTTGTAGTCATCCAATGTAGGTGTCCCGCTTGAAAATACTGATATAAAAATTTCCATAATGATTTGAATAATTTGAAATGCCGTTATGTATACAGTTGATATATATATATATATATATATATTGATACTCAAATGTATTTAAATGTGGTCCTTTTGTGGTCACAGCTCCTTTGCCCATGGAGGACATCGCTCGAATGGCCGACGAGTGTTTAAGAGACGTGGAGGACGACGATGACGAAAACGTGGAGGACGATGAAGATCTGTTGGTTTGTCAAGTCTTCATCTTTATATCAAAATATATCATAGGCTTTAAGATAAGATTGTTCCAGCTGCTGTTTCCTGATGAACAAAATGTAAATGATCTCCGTTTTCTATTTAATTGTGGAGCTCTTTTATTTATTTTTTTAACATGTTTTGTTCTTTTTACTTCTGTCGTGTTCAGTTTTTATTTGCAGCACAGGTTTGCACTGGAACACTGAACACTTCAATCTACTTTTGATGTATTTCTTTGCTGATTAGAATGAAAACATTCAGATAAGAATGTAAGGTTATATTTCTGCACATGTGTGATTCATTTGACAGATAATTAAACCTTAACTAAGACATTTAAAGACATGTTTTACACATTTCTGCTGAACTGACTTTATATCATCTGAATATTGATATCGAGACTGTCAATACTGTCCATCCCTGCTCTGGTATTTTATGTTAACGATAAGGTACATTATATATTCACATTTAATATTGCACATGAAACCTAATGATGTACTTCACATCCTTTACATGAGAACAACTATTATAATGTTTATTTGAGAAAGACTTTATGACGATGGAAGATCTTCAACTGTAAAAAACAAACCCAGAGAATCCATTTTGCAGTATAATAATGAATAATCAATGTGTATTCACTTTTGCTTTTCAGGCAGAGCTTCAGGAAGTGGTGGGTGAAGGAGGAGAAGAAGAAGAAGAGGAGGAAGAGTCTGGATTGACTGCATCCGTCACGACGACAGCCCAGTCGAGTGAAGCTGTGACTCCAGAGTCTCATCCGACACTCGCACAGCCAAAAGTAACACATACAGAGCATCATTATTAAATATCAACTAACGTGAATCAGTCAAGAGATACTTTTGTTTTCATACTGCTTTAAAAAGAAGTTAGAATTGACCTGTAGCTTCATTTTTGCTCTGTAAATCTGAGGTTGAGTTTTAACATCAAGTAGTTTAGGTGTAATTCAGGAAGTCAAAGGATCTATATCTATTATCGAGCCATTTTTGATCAATATTCCAGTTTACGATCAACAAACTGTAAAATGGTGATCTACGTATGCCGCGGTTCAATATTAGCACGTGTAAAAATGTGTTTAAATGTGTTTGTCTCGTTTATGCCTAAATAGCATAAATAATCATAAACTAGTCAGAAAAATCAGTGTAGCCCTGATATAGTGTACAATAATCAGTGCAGCTTGTTGTTTGACTCATCTGTCTCCGCCCCTCGTCCTCCTCCAGCAGCAGTCGGCCCCCGTCTCCTCGGCGACCCCGGGCTCCGTGCAGCACACTCTGGAGGAGCGGCTCTTCATGTATCAAGCGGCACTGAAGAACGCCAAAGCGGCAGGGGAAGCCTCCAAAGTGAGGAGGATCGAACGAGGACTCAAGGTACAAATACTACAAATACAACTACCAATACCACCAATACACGTTGCATTCCATCCCAACTTCTACTCGGCACTACTGAGGCTACTTTACTGCTGTGAAATGACACCAAATGTACTTTTTTTGCGTTTTTAACCGTCGAAACCTGGTCAAAAACAGACCTGGAGTTGTATTTAGCTTCATTCACGCTTCTCCCCGTGAGCCTCAGAAAACACTCTGTTTCCTTTCCCAAAGGTGAAGTTCTGGAGGCTGTTTTAGGTACAAGATACAAGAGCTTGTTTAAAGGCCAATAACAACAATAACAATAGTAAAAAAAAAGAATGCATCATATATATATTTTTTTCAAATTAAACACACAGACATTATTACAATATTTGATTAAAATGTATTTATAATCTATACTGAATGTTTGTTGTCATCGTGCAGTTCCTTAGTAACAATAAGTCCACAATAGAAACTGATTAACAATGAACTGAACTGTAAAAAACACTTAATTTGTCTTTTAATAATAGGATTTGAGTTCTGCCTGTTTTTCCCATCTCACTGACATAATCTACCTGTCGTGTTGCCATAACGACTGTGTTCTTAGTGTGTAATTGTTTAGCTCTAAAGTGAGTGGTTCTGAATGTTCATTCCCCAGTCTCTCCAGTCCATGCTGACAGCGGTGAAAAAGGGCAGATCTGTGAACGAGGCGGACATTCCTCCTCCCGTGGCGACCGGAGCGGCGCGCCCTCCTCCGGCCACGCCTTCCCTGGACTCGCCCCCGTCAGAAGCCCGCGCTGCTCCTGGGGAAGACGCCCAGGCCGCGCCCCTCGCTCCGGCTGTACCAGAGATCACAGTGGAGGAGGAGGAGCCGTCGCCGTCCCCCGAATCCGCCCCCGTTTTGAGTGAACTCCCGTCTCCAGGGGAACGGAAAACGAGTGTTGAACCGCCGCGGGAAAACACGACGTGCGGTAGGTTCCAAGTCGGCCTTAAAATTTTCATATTTTGCACTTTTTCTGCGTCTTAAAGGTGCACTGTGTAGCTTTTCTGCGTTTTAAAGGTGCACTGTGTAGCTTTTCTGCGTTTTAAAGGTGCACTGTGTAGCTTTTCTGCGTTTTAAAGGTGCACAGTGAAGCTTTTCTGCGTTTTTAAAGGTGCACAGTGAAGCTTTTCTGCGTTTTAAAGGTGCACTGTGTAGCTTTTCTGCGTTTTAAAGGTGCACTGTGTAGCGTTTCTACGTTTTTAAAGGTGCACTGTGAAGCTTTTCTGCGTTTTAAAGGTGCACAGTGAAGCTTTTCTGCATTTTAAAGGTGCACAGTGAAGCTTTTCTGCGTTTTAAAGGTGCACTGTGAAGCTTTTCTGCGTTTTAAAGTGCACTGTGTAGCTTCTCTGTGTTTTAAAGGTGCACTGTGTAGCTTCTCTGTGTTTTAAAGGTGCACTGTGTAGCTTCTCTGTGGTGTTTTAAAGGTGCACTGTGTAGCTTCTCTGTGTTTTAAAGGTGCACTGTGTAGCTTCTCTGTGGTGTTTTAAAGGTGCACTGTGTAGCTTCTCTGTGGTGTTTTAAAGGTGCACTGTGAAGCTTCTCTGTGTTTTAAAGGTGCACTGTGAAGCTTCTCTGTGTTTTAAAGGTGCACTGTGTAGCTTCTCTGTGGTGTTTTAAAGGTGCACTGTGCTTTTCTGCCATTGTATCAATGAGCTTATGTTGTAATGTTCCACAAAAGACCTTTATTTAAATTACAGGTGACGGGCGTTTTTATTCATTTATATAAAAAATGCTTGGCCTGGTGGTGGCTTGCTCGTCTCCATGGAGATAAATACGTTTAATACACCGTGGAGTCACAAAGGAGTTAGCACATGTTAGTTATAATATAGGCTAGAGAGATCTTGGCTTTTGGAAGGGGAAAAGACAAAACACCAAAGAAGAAGAAGTAGATGGAGAGGAGGAAGAAGAAGAGGAAGAGGAGGAACTCGTGCGCTTTGAACTCGTGGGCTTTGAACTGAAGAATAAAGTCTAAAGTCTGGCGTTAATGCAACACTTGGATACGACAAAGTCTGAGGAATAAAGTCTGGCGGTAATGCAACACTTGGATGCCAACCGCCATAAAACAACAACAACAACAACGTATAACGTCTCAAGAATAAAGTCTGGCGGTAATGCAACACTCGGATGCCAACCGCCATAAAACAACAACAACAACAACAACAACAACAACCAAAGAAGAAGATCTTGTCTTCTGTTGCCATGGCACTTGCACCCTGTGAGTGTAGAAAGAGCACACTTCTGGTAGAAAATCATGTAAATATAAGGCAATAAAAGTCATAGATCATTTAAATTGATATATAGTGGCATATTTTTCCTAAACGTGCAGAACTCCTGTGTCTGTCGAGGGTAAAAACGCTGGAATGGTCTGTACTTTATGCAGAATTAAACCGTTACTATAAAATAACAAAAGTGTTTTCAGAAGATGCACTTTAGTTTTATAGAACATTAGATAAAGCACCAGTACAAAAGAAAGCCAAATGATCAAACTTTTTAATATAAGATTGTAAAAGCGAAGCTCCCTGTGAGGTTTCATCAGTTCTTCAGGAGAGCTTTCCACCACAACATGGAGCTGAGACTGAACCTTGTTTCCTTTTAGGTTTCCATGGCGACGATCTCTCTAGCCTCTATTAGACCTCATTGGGTGGCACTCTAGTCTTGTCCAATCCATCCATCTTCTTCTGCTTATCTGGGGCCGGGTCACAGGGGCAGCAGTCTCTCAGACTTCCCACTCCCCAGACACTTCCTCCAACTCCTCCGGGGGATCCCGAGAGACATAGTCCCTCCCGGGTCTTCTCTTTGGCCTCTTTCCGGTGGGACATGCCCAAAACACCTCCCCAGGGAGGCGCCCAGGAGGCATCCGGAACAGATGCCCGAGCATGGAGGAGCAGCGGCTCTACTCCGAGCTCCTCCTGTGTGACTGAGCCCCTCACCCGATCTCTAAGTACTTGTACCTGGCCTCAAGGAAATAAAAAGATAAATAATGTGAAAGAATCCGCCGTCCTTGGATGTAGTTTAACTATAAATACACAAAATCGACAAATTCTTCTTCTGATTTAATAAAAACTTTAACCCGATTAGAAATCTCAATTGTTAGCAAAGTACAATTATTTATTTGCTTCCATTTCCTTCTTTTTCTAACATTTTCCCTCTGTGCACGTGAAGAGCTCTGATTTGTCTGTTTCTTTTGGTGAACAGTGAACGAAGCCGCTCGGGCGACGCTTTTGGAGCGACAGAAGGAGTACAAGATGGAGGCTTTGAGAGCCAAGAGACGGGGAGACAAAGAGCAGGCCATGCAGCTGTTCAGGACCAGCAAGGTGACACGTTTGACTCACATTTAACTGGTTATATCCTGGAGCAGGCCATACAGCTGTTCAGGACCAGCAAGGTGACACGTTTAACCAGTTATATCCTGGAGCAGGCCATACAGCTGTTCAGAACCAGCAAGGTGACACGTTTGACTCACATTTAACTGGTTATATCCTGGAGCAGGCCATACAGCTGTTCAGGACCAGCAAGGTGACACGTTTAACCAGTTATATCCTGGAGCAGGCCATACAGCTGTTCAGGACCAGCAAGGTGACACGTTTGACTCACATTTAACTGGTTATATCCTGGAGCAGGCCATACAGCTGTTCAGGACCAGCAAGGTGACACGTTTGACTCACATTTAACCAGCTATATCCTGGAGCAGGCCATACAGCTGTTCAGGACCAGCAAGGTGACACGTTTGACTCACATTTAACCAGCTATATCCTGGAGCAGGCCATACAGCTGTTCAGGACCAGCAAGGTGACACGTTTGACTCACATTTAACCAGTTATATCCTGGAGCAGGCCATACAGCTGTTCAGGACCAGCAAGGTGACACGTTTGACTCACATTTAACCAGTTATATCCTGGAGCAGGTCATACAGCTGTTCAGGACCAGCAAGGTGACATGTTTGACTCACATTTAACCGGTTATATCCTGGTCACACATTTGGGCTTTGTCAGCAACACAATTTAAGATAAGAGAACCTGCGACGCACAGTTCAAGGACGACGGCAGAATAATAATTACAATAATAATAATGAACTAGTAAGTAGTCCAGATTATTAGGTATATTTGTGATTATTTAAAGGCGGTATGGACGATTTTTCGGCGATTTGAGAACGCAGGCGGAAGTGCGCATGCGCACTCCCCCGTGCGGACTGATATCATCATCAAATCAATTTATTTTTGTAAGGCCCAAAATCACAACAACAGTTGCCTCTGAGGGCCACAGGGAGAAATGAATCAACAATGTCTGTGGTGGCGATGGAGTCAGACAATGTCTGTGGTGGCGAGGGACGATGTCCCAGGGTCCTCTGTCCTTAGACTCTCCTTCTCGGCCAGGAAAAACTACAAAAAAAACCTCTTTGGGAAAAAAGCGTAGAAACCTGGAGGAGTTCCAGTGAAGGAGAGATCCGACTCTCACAGACGGACAGACGGACACGAGGGAGACTGGAGCTGGACCCACTCTTCAGGCAGATGAGGGACCGACTGAGGCGAACTGGACCCACTCTTCAGGCAGATGAGGGACCGTCTGAGTCGAGCTGGACCCACTCTTCAGGCAGATGAGGGACCGTCGGGGGCGAGCTGGACCCACTCTTCAGGCAGATGAGGGACCGTCCACACAGGGCAGGGACCACTTCACCAGGGGAGGGGCATCTGGGTCCACAGGTCCTCAGGAGTGAGAGAAAGAAAAGAAGGCGGTGAACAATTTGCAAGTGGAATCAAAAAATAAATATTGTTTGATAGCATAAGTAGTCAGAAGAAGAAGAGGATAGTGCTCAAGCTGCCATACTTCCCCCAGCACAGTTACTCTTAGGGCAGCGTAGCTAAAGCTGTGGGTTTATGTTTCTGTTCCTAACTACTCTGACCATAGGCGATTTCGAAGAGGAACGTTTTAAGCCTGGACTTAAATGAAGAGACTGTGTCAGCATATTTAACATGGGTCGGGAGCTGATTCCATAACACAGGAGCTTGGTAGCTAAACGCTCTACCTCCTACTGTACTTTTAGAGACTCTTGGCACCACCAGAAGGCCGGCATTCTGAGAGCGAAGAGCTCTGTTTGGATGATATGGTTCTATAGCATCTTTGAGGTAGGATGGGGCCATGTCATTTATGGCTTTGTAGGTCAAGAGTAGAATTTTGAATTTGATTCTAAACTCGACGGGGAGCCAGTGAAGAGACTTCAGCACCGGCGTAATGTGCTCTCTTCTTTTTGTTCCTGTTAGTAATCTTGCTGCTGCATTTTGAACCAGTTGAAAGCTTTTTATGGAGCTTTTAGGACACGCTGCAAGCAGGAGTTACAGTAGTCTAATCTAGTCGTTACAAATGCATGGATAAGTTTTTCGGCATCACTTTTAGGCAGGATTCTTCTGATTTTGGCGATGTTGCGCAAATGGAAATAGGCTGTTTTACAAGCTTGATTTATATGAGCTTTAAATGAGAGCTCCTGGTCAAATAAGACTCCAAGGTTTCTTACAGTAGAACTGGAGGCTACACTGACATTGTCCAGTGTGACTATCTGCTCAGATAGAGAGTCTCGTAGATGCTTAGGGCCAAGCACAATGACCTCGGTTTTTTCAGGGTTAAGAAGCAGGTAGTTTAGTGTCATCCAGGTTTTTATCTCCTTCACACAAGTACTAAGTCTGTCTACTTGATCGCTCTGATCAGGTTTCATTGATAAATACAGCTGAGTGTCGTCTGCATAGCAGTGGAAGTTAATGTCATGCTTTCTGATAATGTTGCCTAATGGCAGCATATAAAGAGTAAACAGAATTGGACCGAGTACCGAACCCTGTGGCACACCGTAAATTACTTTAGAGCTTGGTGAGGAGCTCTGGTTTACATTAACAAATTGGAACCTATCAGATAGATAGGATTTAAACCAGCTGAGGGCTGTTCCTCCAACACCTACATCACATTCTAACCTCTGCAGTAGAATGTTGTGGTCGATGGTGTCAAACGCTGCGCTGAGGTCCAACAGAACCAGGATTGAGACCAGTCCATCGTCAGCGGCTAATAACAAATCATTTGTGACTTTAACTAGTGCAGTTTCAGTGCTGTGGTGGGCTCTGAACCCTGACTGGAAAACATCAAATAAGTTATTGTCCTGCAGGTGGCGACAAAGCTGTTTTACTACAACTTTTTCAAGGATTTTAGAGACGAAGGGAAGATTTGAAATAGGTCTGTAGTTTACCAATAGGTCGGGATCTAGATTAGGCTTTTTCAGAAGAGGTTTAATGACTGCATGTTTGAAGGACTGTGGAACATAGCCACTTTGGAGTGAAGTATTTATTATATTAAGAATAGGGTCTATAATTAGGGGGAGAATGTCTTTGAGGAGTCTGCTTGGAATGGGGTCTAGGACACAAGTTGAGCTTTTAGAGGACATAATGGCTGAAGTTATCTCTGCTTGATCAACAGCTGTGAACCTTTCTAAGTTTACAGGTGGATGTATATGAGACGTTAGATTTACAGCTTGG
Organism: Eucyclogobius newberryi; assembly: GCF_026437365.1. Classification (NCBI taxonomy): domain Eukaryota; kingdom Metazoa; phylum Chordata; class Actinopteri; order Gobiiformes; family Gobiidae; genus Eucyclogobius; species Eucyclogobius newberryi. The sequence continues at coordinate 6,675,102 of NW_027315746.1, read as the reverse complement.
GCTAGTTCAGGGCTAATAGCGGGGGTAATTTCATCTAATTTATCTCTGATTGTTTTTATTTTATTGTTAAAAAATAGGAGGAAATCATCAGAGCTAAGTGTAGCTGGGATTGAGGGCTCTACTGCACTGTGACAGTTTGTTAGCCTAGCTACAGTGCTGAAAAGGAATTTAGTGTTACTTTTGTTGACTTCTATTAGATTTGAATAATATCTGGTTTGGGCCTTACGCAGAGCCTGCTTATAGGACAGCAGGCAACTTTTCCATGCTTTTAGGGATTCTTCGGTGTGAGAGCGACGAAATAATCCCTCTAACTTTCTAACTCTTTGTTTATGTGAACGCAGTTCTTGGTTGTACCATGGGGAGGCGCGCTTTGGCCTAATGACCTTCTGTTTTAACGGCGCGACAACGTCAAGAGCAGACTTCAGAGAATTCATGGTCAAGTCGACACATTGATCACTTATACTGGGACTAAAGCTGTTCTCAGCAGGATCACATGACATGTCACTGAATATTGGCTCTATTATTTCTTTGAATTTTGAGATAGATTTTTCAGATATTGTCCTTTTCATTATAACTTTATTTTGTGGGACTGGATGATCTTTAAGAATAAACTGAAAGGTAATTAGGAAATGATCTGACAATATAGGGTTTTGAGGGAGGACAATGAGGTCACTAATCTCTGTTCCATACGTTAGGACAAGATCCAGAGTGTTCTTGTGAGTGTGAGTCGGTTTATTTACATTCTGAGTGAAACCAATGCTGTCTAACAAGGCGCTGAAGGCATTACTGAGAGCGTCATCACTCATGTTCACGTGGATATTAAAGTCTCCAACTATAACTATTTTATCCCAGGCTAACACTAAGTTTGATATAAAGTCAGAAAACTCTGTTAAAAACTCTGAGTAGGGACCAGGGGGTCGGTAGATAACTATGAACAAAACTCCTTTTTTCGTTTTTCATATTTGGACATGTGATCGACAGCATAAGGCTTTCAAATGAGTGAAATGCATTGTTAGTTTTAGGGCTCATGAGTAGGCTTGAGTGTGAGATCACTGCCACACCACCACCTCGGCCTGTGCTCCTGGCAGTCTGAAAGTTAACATGGGTGGGTGGGGTGACCAGAAATTATGCAGTTGAGATTCCCACATTTGGGGAATTCACAGGGGTCAGCACATCCTGTTTGTGCAATGGACGAGCCTCGCCCTGGGTGAACCACCTTCCTACACACACGTGCGTTTGTTTATTAGTGCAACGGAGCGCATCGCATCGCTCGTCTCCCGTAGATTTCTGTCCACTTCTGCGTCAGCTCGAACTGTCTTTCTCCGTCTTCATTTTGCCCCGTACACTGAGGGAACTATATTGTGATAGATCCATGCGCTTAGGCACGCGGAAACGTGGGGACGAGCCTGACGCGGCTGCAGGTGAGCGATAGGTGCGTTTTATGATTGATACGTGGCAGGACAAATGATTTATCCACGCCACGAGGAAATACGATAAAAAAAAATGCTGAAAAAAATCGTCCATACCACCTTTAAGTAACAATATGAAGAAAAAAAAATATTATCCTGACTTATTATTTTATTTTTATGTGTTTATTTTAATTTATAGAAAAGTGAATTTTTTAAAACTATTTTCCTTTTTTATTTTTTTTAAATTTAAATTAAAATAAATGTAATGATTTTAGAAGCAAGTTAAATGTCATTACTGCACCGCTTTTCCTTAAGACAGTAAAGTGCTTTTTTATCTTGCCGTTTGTGTCAAATTGCTCATTCAGAAAGTTCGATTTCATACAGCGTATTGAGGAGCAGTGATGTGTTCAGAACATTTCAGATTTGATTGTAACAATGGTTTAATAATCTTGTTTTGTGCAGGGCTTTGATGCGGTGCTGGAGGCGTTGGGCAGAGGAGAAGAAGTGGACCTCGCTGACCTCCCTCCGTCTCCTGGACAGAGTGAGGACACAAGCCGAATGCGACACAGCCATAAAATACACTGCATACGTTTATTTACCACACGTTTATTTCGATTTTCTGTAGTCGCCGGAGGAAACGCTGCCCCTGCGAAAGAGCCACCTCGTCGAGCGGCTCCACCAGCGCCCTCTGCTGCTCCAGGTGACACTCTACAACCGTGCGCGTTCAAACCGTAGACATGATAATGCACTGCGAGTCCCTAGTTTGTGTTCGTGCCCAATTTGCGTCAAAATTAAATCCCAGATGCTACTGCTAACACGCTACGTATGATTTTATCTTTAAACATGTTTACGTTAAGTTAAATATAAGCCCAACGTTGGAGAAAACTCAATATTTAACAGTGAAAAACCAGAGGAAAACGGATCAGAGCTGAGAAACGTCATATTGGCGTGATGATCAATGTGTTTTGTGACTGCGGCAGGTCCGAGTTTTTATCAAAAATAAACTTTCTTGATAAACTTCTTTAACTTAAATGATGCGTGAACTAAAGCTACAACTGACGGAGAACATTATTAACAGTGTCTGTCGGTTTTAAATTATGAAAATACAGTCAAAATACAGGTTACGTCCGCGGAGAGGCAAGTTTGAGATCTGAAAACACCCGTTGAGCATTACAGGCAAAGCTACAGTATCTCCGTGGAAACCAGCAGGCGTCGCGCAGCAGTTGCACCTCTTGATGAATTGATTGCTTGTTATTTGGTGTCCTCAGCCGCTCCGTCAGTGCCTGCTCCTCCCAAAAACGCTCTGGAGGCCCTTGAACAGAGAAAGGCCAAATATCTGGAGGCATCTGCTCAGGCCAAAGCCAACGGGGACGAACGCAAAGCTCGAATGCACGACCGCATCGCCAAGGTAACGTCGCAGCGCACGTGCCACGCTACGCTTTTCACTAGAATGTGATGATTTTATTTCAGATTTTACTGAACGTTTTGCCTAGTTTTCCCCAGTTTGACTAGTTTTTGTAAAGTTTCTAACGTTACTTTCTGGTCGGACGTGAGCAGCAAATGTGACACAGGTAATGGTAGTTCAACAGCTGTTACCTAGCAACCGCACCATAAACGAGTCCCAAATCCATATAAATGACACAACAGTTATGATTTGACATACAATAGCTTCTTTATTTAGTTGAATGATGGTTCAGAAAAGTGTGTCTCTGTTTTTAACGAGACGTCACACATTGATGACATCACAGAGGGATTCAGCTCTACTACTTGCAATTTTTAAGTTCTGCTTTTAAATGTTTTTTCACAGACTGCAATTTAACAGAATAAGACTACGATAAATATTTACCACAGGTTCTATAACACCAAACAAAGTCATAATTCGACTTTAAATCTGGTTCAGACCTGGTTCAGACCTGGTTCAGACCTGGTTTGAATCTGGTTCAGACTCGGTTTAGACCCGGTTTAGACCCAGTTTATACCTGGTTTATACCTGGTTCGGACCTGGTTCAGTCCTGGTTCAGTTTAGTCCTGAGACCTGCACTATGAAGCTGGCTGAACTGGTTTCGTTTCTCTTTCTGGACAGACCAAACCCAGACGTGTGGATAAACGATGCCACAAAAGCACGTACAATACAACGAGGCTCTGTTCTGCTCATCCTCGTTCATCTTATCATCTTATTCTGGAACTTGACCTGGTCTGGAGCGGGTTATGAGTCCACAGCCTGTTAACCCCAAAGTCGCCCCACCTCCTCTGACTCCTCCTCTTGTGCTTGTCTTTTCCCACAGCAATACCAGAATGCCATCCGTGCTCACAAGGCGGGGAAACCAGTTCATTTCGACGAGCTCCCAGTTCCCCCGGGTGAGTTGGTTTGACATTTCCCTTTATCGCCAGCACAGATTAAACGACGAGCGGGATCCTGAACGTATCGTGTGTTTCTCAGGCTTCCCTCCGATCCCGGGGCAGAAGGCTCCTGAAGCGGGTCAGGGGATCGCGGCGGCTCTGGAGGCGGCTCACAAACTGTCTTCTGTGGACGTCACGGGAACGGAGGAAGAGGAAGAAGGAGAGGAGGACGAGGAGCTGGAGGCAGAGGTGAGGATTTTAGCTTTTTACACTGGAAAAAGAACATGGAACGAAACGAGGCGCAGAGATTCAGACCATTTACAAAGTCCTGAACACGTATTTTCAGTCCGTTTGGTCCAAGATTTAGTTGCGGTTCAGTGTGTCTCGTCCATTTCCCCCCCTTTTTGCCTGCAGAAGTATGTTCCAGAGGTGTATCCATCCATTGTGTCCATCACAGGTGTTTTGAGGCCCACATACGTAGTTCTGAAACCGAGTATCATAAATGGTCCACCCAGAACTCGTGATAATAACGAGACTCCTGCTGACCACAGTTTAGCTTAGGTTTTTCAAGTAGATTAACTTAAAACAAATTAACCCTTCGGGGTCGACGCCCGCGCCGGCGCGTGTGAAAACATGGTCGGCTTTAGGACCCTGTAGCATGAAAACCAAACAACGTAGACGGCTGCCGTTGACGTCATACGGAAGTGGGGACCCGTAGCAACATCTGAGTTTTTGTTTTTTTCGAATCCACCAGATAAAACCAAAGTTATGAACGTTTCAATTCCATTAAAAATTTGCGGAAAAATATGCGCTCTTTTCTGCGCGCGTTACATTTCTTATAATAACTTTGTCGTCTTTTGTGATAAAACGAAACGGAAAAAAACGTTAGCCTTGTGCTAACCCGGATGTTCAGGACGCACACGAGGAACGTAAACATTAGTCACATGACAATTAGTCAAAGAGGAAGAACGAACGAGAGGAATTATACTGTTTTTGAGTAGTTTTGGAGAGTTTTAGTATTTCATTGTCAGTAATATAGTTGTGAAGCAAAATGAGGGGCACACTTCATGTTGATCAAGTTTAGACCTGGTTTAGACCTGCTTTGGTCCTGGTTTAGTCCTGGTTTAGACCTGGTTTAGTCCTGGTTTAGTCCTGGTTTAGTCCTGGTTTAGTCCTGGTTTAGTCCTGGTTTAGTCCTGGTTTAGACCTGGTTTAGTCCTGGTTTAGTCCTGGTTTAGTCCTGGTTTAGACCTGGTTTAGTCCTGGTTTAGTCCTGGTTTAGACCTGGTTTAGACCTGGTTTAGACCTGGTTTAGACCTGGTTTAGTCCTGGGTTAGACCTGGTTTAGTCCTGATTTAGACCTGGTTTAGACCTGGGTTGGACCTGGTTTAGACCTGGTTTAGACCTGGTTTAGAGTTCCTTCTGAACATCACTCACATGGAAGTACAAGGTCTGTGATGTGGACTGAAACTGTTTTGAGAAGTTGCACAAATAGAAAAACGCCTGAGGATTTACCTACTTTTTATTGTAAATAGTGGTTTATTGCTTGTATATATCACAAAAATACTTTTATATGTTCATATTCGCACCTTGTGGTTCAGTTTGAACCTTTTTAAACGCTTGGTTGAGCATGTTTGAGGGTTTCACAATGAAAAAAACATAATTTTTCTAGACGGACTTTGTGTTTTCTGTGTGTGTTTAGGTCCAGTGTGTTGAAATAGTATGTCAAAGTGAAAAACTAACTAACTCATCATATAGGTGAGGTTGTGCTGAAGAAAAAGATACCCAACATTGGTCTGGTAACCATTTCTTAATGTAGTATATCAGGGCAAAATTGAAGGTACCCAAAAACGGCCCAAAAAGCTCCGGACCCCGAAGGGTTAAGATAAAAAACTATGGTTACTACTGATATACTGCAGTTGATAAACGGATTGTGAAGACAATTTCAGTTCTAAAAAAAATAGGGCTACAGCCATTACAGCGCAATGGACGATTTTTCGGCGATTTGAGAACGCAGGTGGAAGTGCGCATGCCACTCCCCCGTGTGGACCGATACAACACACACGTTCGTTTGTTTATTAGCGCGACGGATCGCATCGCATCTCTCGTCTCCCGTAGATTTCTGTTCACTTCTGCGTCAGCACGAACTGTCCTTCTCCGTCTTCATTTTGCCCCGTACACTGAGGGAACTATATTATGATAGATCCATGCGCTTAGGCACGCGGAAACGTGGGGACGAGCCTGACGCACCTGCATGTGAGCGACAGGTGCGTTTTATGATTGATACGTGGCAGGACAAATGATTTATCCACGCCACGAGGAAATATGATAAAAAAAATTGCTGAAAAAAATCGTCCATTCCACCTTTTAATCGAATAATCACAACTAGGGCTGGGGATCACTGGGAACCTCATGATACGATACGATACACAATACACGGCTCACGATACGATAATATCGTGATACTGCGATTATCGATGTATATCGACACATTGTATATATACACAATAATAAATAAACAACTTGTATCCTATTTGTTAAAAAGGCTCCATGAGAGACTGTCATGTTGGCCCTTTAAGGGGCGGAGCCTAGAGCATCGAGAGACCGAAGAGTTTGGTGCGTCGGAGTTCACCATCTAAGTTTATAGTTTAAATTAGCAGTTTGTTTGCATCTCCAACACACCCGCATAATATACCCTCTGTGTGTGTGTGATATAAGACCACACACACCCGCATAATATACCCTCTGTGTGTGTGTGATATAAGACCACACACCCGCATAATATACCCTCTGTGTGATATAAGACCACACACACCCGAATAATATACCCTCTGTGTGTGTGATATAAGACCACACACACCCGCATAATATACCCTCTGTGTGTGTGATATAAGACCACACACACCCGCATAATATACCCTCTGTGTGTGTGTGATATAAGACCCCACACACCCGCATAATATACCCTCTGTGTGTGTGTGATATAAGACCACACACCCGCATAATATACCCTCTGTGTGTGTGTGTGATATAAGACCACACACACCCGCATAATATACCCTCTGTGTGTGTGTGATATAAGACCCCACACACCCGCATAATATACCCTCTGTGTGTGTGTGATATAAGACCCCACACACCCGCATAATATACCCTCTGTGTGTGTGTGTGATATAAGACCACACACACCCGCATAATATACCCTCTGTGTGTGTGTGTGTGATATAAGACCACACACACCCGCATAATATACCCTCTGTGTGTGTGTGTGATATAAGACCACACACACCCGCATAATATACCCTCTGTGTGATATAAGACCACACACACCTACATAGTATACCCTCTGGAAAACCAGAAGAAAGAAAAGCCATCATTAAACTCCCCTCAATGAAACACGACTCTTCATTTGAGTTCTACACATGTAAACAGCGATCCCATGTGTGATTTTGCTCTTGCAGGAGAAGGTGGCAGCTTTGCCTGGAAAGGGGAGTTTACACCGGGCTGTGTCGGCTTTGAGGGGCTTTCTCACACAGCTCTGGGTGATGCCGCCAGAGGCAGCTGTGCATGATGTTGGTCGTGTTTCCCGTGTACCGAACTTTTGAAAAGATCGGAAAATGTTTTATTATTTTTTGACATTTATAATAGTCAACATTCTCATTCAGATCCTGTATTTTTAAGTAATGTGGTTAAAAATTTGCTTAAAAACACCATTCGTTGCGCAATAGAAGTAATGGCTGACCTGCCGACTGCTGGAATAGTGAAGGATAAAAACACAGAGGAGCTTCATGGTTTACCACGTTCATCTGAACCACAAACTGGACTGGACTCATAACACAGACTGTACAGGAAGAGCCAGAGTCGGCTCTACTTCCTGAGGAGACTCAGGTCTTTTGGAGTGACAGGGCCACTCCTGACACTCCTGAAGACCTTCTCTGACTCTGTGGTGGCATCAGCTCCTGTAGGTGTGGTCTGCTGGAGCAGCAGCATCACAGAGAGGGAGAGGAAGAAGCTGGACAAAGCTCCGTCCTGGGCTGTGCTCTGGACTCGGTGCAGGAGGTGGGGGACAGAAGGGTCCTGGCTAAACTCACATCTCTGCTGGACCATGAGTGTCGCCCCCTGCAGGACACTCTGTCCCCTGCAGGACACTCTGTCCACTCTGGAGAGCAGCTCCAGTGACTGATCCACCCTTGCTGTGTGAAGGAGACGTTTCACAGGTCTTTCCTTCTGCTGATGTCACTCTACAACAAACACTGTTATACCCATGTGCAATACTGTCATCATGTGTAATACTGTCATACCCATGTGCAATACTGTCATACCCATGTGCAATACTGTCATACCCATGTGCAATACTGTCATAATCATGTGCAATACTGTCATAATCATGTGCAATACTGTCTTAATCATGTGCAATACTGTCTTAATCATGTGCAATACTGTCATACTCATGTGCAATACTGTCATACTCATATGCAATACTGTCATAATCATGTGCAATACTGTCATAATCATGTGCAATACTGACTTAATCATGTGCAATACTGACTTAGCAATACTGACTTAATGTGCAATACTGACTTAATCATGCGCAATACTGACTTAATCATGCACAATACTGGCATATTCATGCGCAATACTCTGACATAATGGTGCAATATTCTCCGTCAATTTAACTGCTGTAAATAAGAGTGTTACTATTGTTAATATTATTTTTAACTTTATTAAGAATATAAGAGTTTTTAATTTTTAATTTTAAATTATTATTTTTTTAAGAGCCTTTTTTAAGTTTTTTTTTTATTTTCTTTTTTTATACGTTATCTGTTCTTTGTTGTTTACTTCTGTACCTACTCTGTGGTGCAACACTGGAATTTCCCCATTGTGGGACAAATAAAGGCTTATCTCATCTCATCTCATCTTATTCTATGAGTTAAGAGTTTAAAACGAGGAACAAAAATCCACTGCTGTGTCTGTTCTTTTGTGTTTGTAGCCAAAGCCTGAGAAAGTCCAGAAGCCAGCACTGGACCTGCCCACAGCGGCACAGAAGAAGAAAAGTCCATCTCCAGAGCGACGGTCTCAGAAGGACGGCCTTTCTCCAACACGTGAGTCACAAAGAACCCGTGTTTTTACTGTATTATTACTGTATTATAACCTTTTATAGAGTTATAATGTTGTATATTTATCGAAGCAAAGTACCTGGGGTTGTTTCATTCGTGCACGTTTCAAAAATATATTTTTGTTTCATCCGTTTTTCCCTTCAGTGATTAAAAACAAACAACTTTCTTTTTAAACATTTTCAGATGTAAAGGTATATCAAAAACTCAAGTTAACAAACAAAACAAAGGTTCAAATTTCTGTAAAAAGAATTTTAAAATCAAGTCTGAATGTAATATTTTTTTAATTTAGCGAATGTCCAGTATAACGTCGGTCCAATCCGTGTTGATTTTCATAATTTAAATCCACATTTATTTGTTTATATATCACATTTTATAAGCAAAATGGTTTTCAAAGTGCTGCACGGACGTTAAACAATAAACCACAACATTTATAATACAGTAAGTGTTCCTAAAACAATAAAACCAATCAAATCAAAGCAAAACCATAAAATAGTTATAAATAAGTTAAATTAAGTAAAAACACAGAGGCCTCAAAGCCAGAGATTAAAAGTGGGTCTTTAAATGAGATTTAAAGCAAAGATCTGGTTAAAAAACTCTTGTTGTTTTTGTGTTTTTAGTGTAGAAATTAACTTGCACGTCTATATCTAAAAAGTATAATCTTAATCAAAGAAGTACTGAACTCCATGATTACGTTTTTTCAAGTTTATTCATCACAGTTTCAGTGCGACCGTATTAGCTCGATATTTCTCCGGGAGTTGTAGTTACATTATAGTTACGGTCGTTATGATCTCGGTGGTAATTCCCAAACGGCTTGGAGGCATTTTCTCATAATTGAGCCTCTCGTTTACTCTTCACTCTCTTACTCACTGTTCACTTTGTCCTGTTCCAGCCGCTGACCAGGTGGAGTTTCTGGAGAACAGGAAGAGGCAGTTCCTGAAGGCGGCGCTCCAGGCCAAACACAAGAACGACCTGGACACGGCCAAGACGCTGCTGCGGAAAGCCAAAGGACTGGACCCCATGATCGAAGCAGCGCGAGGGGGGAACGCTGTGGACGTGAGCCAGGTGAGGGACGACCATTAAGAAGCAGGAGGGACGACCATTAAGAAGCAGGAGGGACGACCATTAAGAAGCAGGAGGGACGTCCATTGAGAAGCAGGAGGGACGTCCATTGAGAAGCAGGAGGGACGACCATTGAGAAGCAGGAGGGACGACCATTGAGAAGCAGGAGGGACGACCATTGAGAAGCAGGAGGGACGTCCATTAAGAAGCAGGAGGGACGTCCATTAAGAAGCAGGAGGGACGTCCATTAAGAAGCAGGAGGGACGTCCATTAAGAAGCAGGAGGGACGTCCACTAAGAAGCAGGAGAGACGACCATTAAGAGAGGGACGACCATTAAGAAGCAGGAGGGACGTCCATTAAGAAGCAGGAGGGACGTCCATTAAGAAGCAGGAGGGACGTCCATTAAGAAGCAGGAGGGACGTACATTAAGAAGCAGGAGGGACGTCCACTAAGAAGCAGGAGAGACGACCATTAAGAGAGGGACGACCATTAAGAAGCAGGAGGGACGGGACGTCCATTATGAAGCAGGAGGGACGTCCATTATGAAGCAGGAGGGACGGGACGTCCATTATGAAGCAAGAGGGACGTCCATTATGAAGCAGGAGGGACGACCATTATGAAGCAGGAGGGACGTCCATTATGAAGCAGGAGGGACGTCCATTAAGAAGCAGGAGGGACGACCATTAAGAAGCAGGAGGGACGTCCATTAAGAAGCAGGAGGGACGTCCATTAAGAAGCAGGAGGGACGACCATTAAGAAGCAGGAGGGACGACCATTAAGAAGCAGGAGGGACGTCCATTAAGAAGCAGGAGGGACGACCATTATGAATTGAGAAGCGGGAGGGACGACCATTATGAATTGAGAAGCGGGAGGGACGTCCATTAAGAAGCGGGAGGGACGTCCATTAAGAAGCGGGAGGGACGTCCATTAAGAAGCGGGAGGGAAAAAAATATAATTTTATTATATGAATAACTTTTACTGTTTTTTTTTCTCTTTTCTCTTTTGTTTTACTGTTTTGTGTTTTTCTTTAATAAAAAAAGAAGAAAACAAGCAGGAAGTGCACATCTACAACATAGACACACTATTTTCAAAGCAGCTATGATTAAATAAAAGTAAAGTGGCAGATCACCCTCCAGATAAGTTACACAGGGCAGCTTTAAAGGACATATCATGCTAAATTGACATTTCTACACTTCTAGCATCGTCCCCTCATTATAAACACACTTACATTTGTGTTTGGCTTCATTCACGCTTGTTCCATTAATGCTGTTTACGAGGTCCTCCCCTTCTGAGCCTCAGGAAATGCGCTTCCAAATTTCCAAATTTTTGGACATTGTAAGTATAAATACAAGCTTAAGTCCTTAAATCACCAGACGCAGATTCATTACAACTGTGTGCGTACATTAGCATGTCAGCAGAACCACCTCCTCATCAACGCGGGGAAGACCAAGGAGATGGTGGTGGACTTCCACAGAGGCCACGCCCCCCTCACCAGTGAACATCCAGGGACGGGACATTGAGAGAGTGGACTCATACAAGGACCTGGTGTTCATCTGAACCACAAACTGGACTGGACTCATAACACAGACTGTACAGGAAGAGCCAGAGTCGGCTCTACCTCCTGAGGAGACTCAGGTCTTTTGGAGTGACAGGGCCACTCCTGACAGGGCCACTCCTGACAGGGCCACTCCTGACAGGGCCACTCCTGACAGGGCCACTCCTGACAGAGCCACTCCTGACAGGGCCACTCCTGACAGGGCCACTCCTGAAGAGCTTATCTGACTCTGTGGTGGCATCAGCTCCTGTAGGTGTGGCCTGCTGGAGCAGCAGCATCACAGAGAGGGAGAGGAAGAAGCTGGACAAAGCTCCGTCCTGGGCTGTGCTCTGGACTCGGTGCAGGAGGTGGGGGACAGAAGGGTCCTGGCTAAACTCACATCTCTGCTGGACCATGAGTGTCGCCCCCTGCAGGACACTGTCCCCTGCAGGACACTCTGTCCCCCGCAGGACACACTGTCCACTCTGGAGAGCAGCTCCTTCCTGTGTGAAGGAGACGTTTCACAGGTCTTTCCTTCTGCTGCTGTCAGACTCTAAAACAAACACTGTCATACCCATGTGCAATACTGTCATACCCATGTGCAGTACTGTCATACCCATGTGCAATACTGTCATACCCATGTGCAATACTGTCATACCCATGTGCAATACTGTCATACCCATGTGCAATACTGACATACCCATGTGCAATACTCTGACATACCCTCAATCATATTGGTGCAATATTCTCCGTCCATATAACTTCTGTAAATATGAGTTACTATTGTTACTATTTTTTTTAAAACACTTTTTATTAAGAATATAAGAGGTTTTTTTTATAAGAGTTTTTAAAGTTTTCTATAAGTTATCTGTTCTTTTTTGTTTACTTCTGTACTGGAATTTCCCCATGTTGGTACAAATAAAGGCTTATCTTATATCTCCCCTTTGAAATTCCCTCTTCTGCCTGTTGATGGAGCTCTAACTCAACATTTGTCCTTTAAAGAAACAAACCGTTCTAAAACTCTACTTTTAAACCTCAAAACAAGTGGATGTGGTAAATAACTGCAATGGTGTTAATGACCTTCTCTCGCGCCGCAGATCCCGTCTCCCCCCGGCGACGAAGAGGACGACTTCATCATCGTTCACCACAGCGACGTTCAGCTCTCGGAGAAGTCGGAGCAAGTTTACGCTCAGCTCGCCAAGATCCTGACGGAGCAGTACGAGGTCGGCACCCCTTTATTTTAAATTTTTTTACGATTTTCAAATTTTCACTCTTTGGTGTATTTAAACCTGTTGCACATATAAATGACAGTTTTACACCAATCGAGCAGGTATTTGTGGAGAAAACGTTGACAAATCTGAAAAATGACAGGAAGTGACATCACACCAGGGACACTCCATCCATCCAGGGGTTGCCGCCGCATCAACAATGGAGGCGGAGAACATGGTCCACTCGGATTCAATGTCCCCAGCCTCCCCCGGGACATGGGAGAAGCTCTCCCGGAGGTGCGAGTTGAATACCCTACTGACAGAGGGCTCCACTAGACTTTCCCTCACAATGCGCTTGGGTCTGCCAAGTCTGTCCGGCTTCCTCCTCCGCCAGCGGATCCAACTCACCACCAGGTGGTGATCGGTTGACAACTCTGCCCCTCTCTTCACCCGAGTGTCCAAGACACGCGGCCGGAGGTCTGATGACACGACAACAAAGTCGATCATCGACCTCCGGCCTAGGGTGTCCTGGTGCCACGTGCACTGATGGACACCCTTGTGCTTGAACATGGTGTTTGTTATGGACAATCCTTGGCTAGCACAGAAGTCCAATAACTGAACACCGCTCGGGTTCAGATCGGGGAAGCCGTTCTTCCCGATCACCCCTCTCCAGGTGTCACTGTCATTGCCCACGTGGGCGTTGAAGTCCCCCAGGAGAACAACGGAGTCCCCGGTCGGTGCACTGTCCAGTACTCCTCCCAAGGACTCCAAGAAGGCCGGGTACTCTGCACTGCTGTTCGGCCCGTAGGCCGCCACAACAGTGAGAGACCTATCCCCCACCCGAAGGCGGAGGGATGCGACCCTCTCGTTCACTGGGGTGAACTCCAACACGTGGCGGCTGAGCTGAGGGGCTATAAGCAAGCCCACACCAGCCCCGCCCAAACCAGCCCGCCGCCTCTCCCCGCGGGCAACACCAGAGAAGTGGAGCGTCCAGCCCCTCTCGAGGAGATGGGTTCCAGAGCCCAAACTGTGCGTGGAGGTGAGGCCGACTATATCTAGTCGGTATCGCTCAACCTCCCGCACAAGCTCAGGCTCTTTCCCCCCCAGCGAGGTGACATTCCATGTCCCCAGAGTTAGTCTCTGTGTCTGGAGATCTGGTCGCCGAGGCCCCTGCCGTCGACTGCCGCCCAGATCTCTCTGTACCGGCCCCTTATGGATCCTCCTGTGGGTGGTGGGCCCACGGGAGGGCGGCCCCAGGTCGCTCTTTCGGACTGTGCCCGGCCGGGCCCCGTGGGGTAAGACCACCAGGGACACTCATTCCAGTCAAAGGTTTGTGCAGAATTTACACAAAATAAACAACTTTTTTGACTCTAAACATTAATTCAACAAAATCAAGTCGCTCTCATATATTTTAATTTGTCAAATTATTATTTTTTTACATTAATAAGTGTTTTCTGGGTGTGATGTCATCAATTACAAACAGGAAGTGAAATTATAAACCCAAAAATTTGCTATTCCGTGATAACGTTTCTATAATTTTTTGCCAAATTCAAAATATATTTATCGTAACTGCGTTTTAGTTCAACGAGTCGTCCGACCTGTAGGGGGCGCTTTAACTCTGCGTCTTTTGTGAATCGAGTGGGAAATATTATTTGTCCGTTTGACATTTTTGCGTCTTGTTTCTCTTTCTAGAAATGCGTGACTCACATCAAGCAGTTCACTCACCTCGGCGACGTGAAGGAAACGACCAAGTGAGTTCTGCCTTTCGCTCTGGGTTCGGTATAGGTTTTCAGATTCCGGGGATGTAACTGGACACGTTCAGTGCACACGGCCAGCTAGAGTCATCAGATAAGCCAAGAGTTGGATATTTATGCGTGTTTATTTGCACAAAGTAAATCTGATGTCAGCAGTTAATCTGGATTTTTAGAGCAACTGTTGCATTTGGAAGACAAAGTACAGTGACTCTTTACGTTCATTTTTGTCCTTGCCACATTAGTTTGCCCTTTTTTCCCCCTTTTTTCTTTTTTTTTACAAATTCCCCTTGTTTTCTCGAGGAACGAACGAAAATAAATTTGATTATTTACATCAGCTGTAACTGTATAAATAAAAGCGAAAAAATGTTAAGTACATTTTTTCAGTTTTTAGTGTTAAACATGCGACAAGAAAAATGCAGCAGAACAAAGCGGAGTGTAAGAAATAAAAAAAATAAAAGTAATCAAAATAGGAAAATTGGCCAACTTTAAAGTCAAATTTGGTCCAAAATCTTTCATTTTGCTCCATTTTCAAATTAAGTCAGAATGTGATATATATATATATATATATATATATATATATATATATATATATATATATATATATATATATATATATATATATATATATATATATATATATATATATATATATATAGATATAGATATAGATATAGATATATATATATATATATATATAGATATAGATATAGATATATATATATATATATATATATATATATATATATATATCTATAGATATATATAGATATATATAGATATATATATATATATATATATATATATATATATATATATATATATATATATATATCTATAGATATATATAGATAGATAGACAGACAGACAGACACCTAAAGTACAGTATGCAAAGATGGTTTACGTGACATTTCAACAATCAGATAACGCCAGAAATCCAATAACGGTCAGATGTTTTAGTGTGACTCGGGTCGTAGAACTGTGAATGATTAAAGTTTAGTTATAGATATTGGCTTAGTGATAGATATTGGTTTATAGATAGCGCCTGTAGTGCGGTCTCAGTTAAAACACGAGCACAGATTGAAACGCTGTGATTGTTGTTTGCGTTGCAGGTTTGAGAAAATGGCTGATGAGTGTAAAAAGAGCCTGGAGCTGCTGAAGCTGAGTCAGAGTCGAGGGTCAGCGCCTCCAAAGCACCACTTTGAGGAGCGAGCCTTCCACACCGCCGGGTAAACACGCTTAAACAACACACTTAAACTCACACCGCCGGGTAAACACGCTTAAACAACACACTTAAACTCACACCGCCGGATAAACACGCTTAAACTCACACCGCCGGGTAAACATGCTTAAACTCACACCGCCGGGTAAACACGCTTAAACTCACACCGCCGGGTAAACATGCTTAAACTCACACCGCCGGGTAAACACGCTTAAACTCACACCGCCGGGTAAACATGCTTAAACTCACACCGCCGGGTAAACACGCTTAAACTCACACCGCAGGGTAAACATGCTTAAACTCACGCCGCCGGGTAAACACGCTTAAACTCACACCGCCGGGTAAACATGCTTAAACTCACGCCGCCGGGTAAACACACTTAAACTCACACCGCCGGGTAAACACGCTTAAACAACACGCTTAAACTCACACCGCCGGATAAACACGCTTAAACTCACACCGCCGGGTAAACATGCTTAAACTCACACCGCCGGGTAAACACGCTTAAACTCACACCGCCGGGTAAACATGCTTAAACTCACACCGCCGGGTAAACACGCTTAAACTCACACCGCCGGGTAAACATGCTTAAACTCACACCGCCGGGTAAACACGCTTAAACTCACACCGCAGGGTAAACATGCTTAAACTCACGCCGCCGGGTAAACACGCTTAAACTCACACCGCCGGGTAAACATGCTTAAACTCACGCCGCCGGGTAAACACGCTTAAACTCACACCGCCGGGTAAACACGCTTAAACTCACGCCGCCGGGTAAACACGCTTAAACTCACACCGCCGGGTAAACATGCTTAAACTCACACCGCCGGGTAAACACGCTTAAACTCACACCGCCGGGTAAACACGCTTAAACAACACGCTTAAACTCACACTGCTGGATAAACACGCTTAAACTCACACCGCCGGGTAAACACGCTTAAACAACACACTTAAACTCACACCGCCGGGTAAACACGCTTAAACTCACACCGCCGGGTAAACACGCTTAAACAACACACTTAAACTCACACCGCCGGGTAAACACGCATAAACTCACACTGCTGGATAAACACGCTTAAACTAACACCGCCGGGTAAACACGCTTAAACAACACACTTAAACTCACACCGCCGGGTAAACACGCTTAAACTCACACCATCGGGTAAACATGCTTAAACTCACACCGCCGGGTAAACACGCTTAAACAACACGCTTAAACTCACACCGCCGGGTAAACACGCTTAAACAACACGCTTAAACTCACACCGACGGGTAAACACGCTTAAACAACACGCTTAAACTCACACCGCCGGGTAAACACGCTTAAACTCACACCGCCGGGTAAACACGCTTAAACTCACACCGTCGGGTAAACATGCTTAAACTCACACCGCCGGGTAAACACGCTTAAACTCACACCGCCGGGTAAACACGCTTAAACAACACGCTTAAACTCACACCGCCGGGTAAACACGCTTAAACTCACACCGCCGGGTAAACACGCTTAAACTCACACCGTCGGGTAAACATGCTTAAACTCACACCGCCTGGTAAACACGCTTAAACAACACGCTTAAACTCACACCGCCGGGTAAACATGCTCAAACTCACACCGCCAGGTAAACACGCTTAAACAACACGCTTAAACTCACACTGCCGGGTAAACACGCTTAAACTCACACCGCCGGGTAAACACGCTTAAACTCACACCGCCGGGTAAACACGCTTAAACTCACACCGCCGGGTAAACACGCTTAAACTCACACCGCCGGGTAAACACGCTTAAACTCACACCGCCGGGTAAACACGCTTAAACTCACACCGCCGGGTAAACGAAACGCTTGAATCACTCACATTGTTACCATATTTTCCGGACAACAATGCATAATAGAGAAGAAAAAACATATACAAGTCGCACTGGAGTATGAAATGCGTGTGTAAGTGTGAAAATAACAAATAATATCACATATAAGTCGCTCCTGAGTATAAGTCTAAGTATATAAGTATAAATATAAGTATAAGTCGCACCCCGGCCAAAACTATGAAAAAAGGTGCAACTTATAGTCCGGAAAATACGGTAATTTCCTCATCCACAGTGAATTCATTGCATCTTTTCCCTCAGTATATTCCCAGAGCTGATCAGCACAGAGATGGTGGTCGTTATAGTCAGAGGGATGAATCTTCCCGCTCCCAGTGGTGAGAAGAACTCCTCCACATTATAAACTTTAAATGTGATTCTTGATGAATGTGACTAAAGTGTTGTGTTGACAGGGATCCAGGCCAACGACCTGGACGCCTTTGTAAAGTTTGACTTCCCCTACCCCAGCACGGTAAGAGAGTCTGGACATATTTGGTCTTTTTTATTCTCTCCGTTCTTACATTTTGATGTGGACTTTGACGTGTTCCAGGAGCAGCCGCAGAAGCACAAAACGTCTGTGGTGAAGAACACAAACTGTCCAGGTGAGAAGTGCCTTTCATTTGGATGAAACTCTGGACTGTAACTGACCAGTGACTGTGTCGTCTAAAGGTCATCTAATTACTATAGCAACTGCAACTTTATTTATAACACAATTTAAACCCTCAAAGTGCTGCAAGAGTAACATGAACAAATAACACACACAAAAGCAGTCTGATTAAAATGCCAACAAGAAAAACTGTGTCAAAGGCCAAAGTGAACAAATGTGTTTTTTTAACAAGTGATTTTATTTATTTTATGTGTGTAATTTTTTTATGTTATTGTTTGTCTCAACAGAAAGCAAAACTATATTAAAAAGGAGTGATTTTTAAGTTACTGTGAGGGGAAAAAAATACATTTAAACCTTAGAAACTGACTTGTAAAAAGCCTGAAATGATTAAAGTGCCCCCTACAGGTCGGACGAGTCATTAAACTAAAATGCAGTTAAGAGAAATATATTTTGAATTTGGCAAAAAATGATAAAGATGTTCTCACAGAATAGCACATTTTGTAGATTATCATTTCACTTCCTGTTTGCAATTGATGACATCACACTAGGACATTACCCAACAAATCTAATATCACAATTGTTTTAAATTTAACAAATACAAATATACGAAAGCGACTTTATTTTGTTGAATTAATGTTTAAAGAGTCAAAAAAGTTGTTTCTTTGTGTAAATTCTGCATAAACTTTGACTGGAATGAATGTCCTTAGTGTGATGTCACTTTCTGTCATTTCTACACATATTTCAGCGTTTTCTCCACCAATACCTGCTCGATTGGTGTAAAACTATAACTTATATGTACAACAGGTATAAAGTCCATACAGTAAATCCTACTCGTTTCCTCTCCTCAGAGTACGACCAGAGCTTCACGCTGACGATAAACCGGAACCACAGAGGATTCCGGCGCCTGGTGACGTCCAAAGGGCTGAAGCTGGAGCTGTTCCACAAAGGGTGAGCGTCCGGACAGCAGGGGGCGCTCGCGACGTCGCCTCTCGTGCTAACGTTTGTCGCTAACCGCGGTTTTCCGGAACCATCTGTTTTCCAGCGGGTTCCTGCGCAGCGACAAACCGATCGGGACGGCCGTGGTGAAGCTCGAGGGTTTGGAGAGTCAGAGCGAGATCAGGGAGATCGTGGAGGTGAAGATCCGAACAATCATGAATTAACTCTGTGTTTTCAGCCATAACGCCATAAGTTTAAGTCTTATCTTAAGTTCTGTTGTTTAATGTAGCTGTAGCAATAGCAGATTGTCCAAATGCTACTACCGTATTTTCTGAACTATAAGTTGCACCTTTTTTCATCGTTTTGGCCGGGGTGCGACTTATATGTGATATTATTAGTTATTTTCACATGACAACCACAAGAGGGCGCTCTAGGCTCTAAGCGACGCAGAAGAAGAATCTGCACTTCCTCTGGAGTTTGTGGAGTTGTTTAGAAGTGACACAGAGGAAGAAGAATTCAATGGATTTAGTGATTTGGGGTAAAACTGATGCTTTGGTAAACTTGTTAGCATGTTCTTTATGCTATAGTTATCTGAATAACTGTTCATATGTTACGTTAACATACCAGACACTTACCACAGTTCTGTCTGCCTCATGTAGCTGAAGGTGTTAGCGTTAGCATACGTCATGTAGCTGAAGGTGTTAGCGTTAGCATACGTCATGTAGCTGAAGGTGTTAGCGTTAGCATACGAACACCTATTCACCATGTTCTCTCATCTGTTATTATTTTAAACTGCATTTACAGAGGAAATGCGACTTATACTTATACTCCAGTGAGACTTATATGTGTTTTTTTCTTCTTTATTATGCATTTTTTGGCTAGTGCGACTTATAGTCCGGAAAATATGGTACTCGTATGTATAAAAGCGTAAAGTACAATGTGGCTTGTGTTTTTTGAGGTGATGGACGGCCGTAAACACACCGGGGGTCGAGTGGAGGTGAAGGTGCGACTGCGGGAGCCTCTGAGCGGTCAGGAGCTGCAGACCAGCTCCCTGAAGTGGCTCGTCCTCGACCAGAACAAGGTAAACGCTCGACACTCTGTGAGTAAAAGACGGATCGACCTGAAATGGAGGCTGAAAGCTCATGTGATGTAGAAGATTCCACGTTGTTTCCATGATGTTTGATATTACACTGTCATCTGCACGTTGTATGAAACAATACAGAGCTTTAACGTGGGCGATCTTCTCTTTCAGGTCTAGTTTAAACCTGCTGAAAACCAGTCCAAGTGAAAAGGTAACGTTAAACTTCACCGTCGCAGCAAATGTAGTAACAGTAGTATTTTTATGAACTTCCTGTGGTGCAAACTGTATGTGAACATCGTCTTCTTCTTCCACTTGAAGTAACTTTGGGTGGTTGTAGCGTTGGAAATATTGGACTTGCTTTTTTTAATGTCCTTGTTTTTATTTTCCAGATTGAACTGATGCAATCAAACCCTCAGAGGAAGAGGACCTCACTGTTCTCAGGTGTGGCTCCTTTGTAGACTTTTGCACATCGCGAGACACAAACTCTATAGACGGAAGACTGAACCTGGACCGGGACTGAACCTGGACCGGGACTGAACCTGGACCGGGACTGAACTGGGACTGAACCTGGACCGGGACTGGACCGAGACTGAACCTGGACCGGGACTGGGACTGGACCTGGACCGGGACTGGGACTGGACCGTGACTGGACTGTACTTTCCGGGTCTACAATTGACACAAAAAGTCCCAGTCCAGCTGGATCACGTCTCGTTTGCAGGTGAAAAGTCAGTGAAATGGAGGAAAGGGTAAAATGAATATTAAAGGACACATATTAGACCAAATTAAATCATTAACCCTGTTCTAACCCTGTTCTAACACTGTTCCAACACTGTTCCAACACTGTTCCAACACTGTTCCAACACTGTTCCAACACTGTTCA
The DNA here is from genome assembly GCF_026437365.1 of Eucyclogobius newberryi. Lineage (NCBI taxonomy): Eukaryota > Metazoa > Chordata > Actinopteri > Gobiiformes > Gobiidae > Eucyclogobius > Eucyclogobius newberryi. The sequence goes on along the minus strand of NW_027315746.1, from coordinate 6,654,099 downwards.
AACACTGTTCAAACACTGTTCCAACACTGTTCCAACACTGTTCCAACACTGTTCCAACACTGTTCCAACACTGTTCAAACACTGTTCCAACACTGTTCAAACACTGTTCCAACACTGTTCAAACACTGTTCAAACACTGTTCCAACACTGTTCCAACACTGTTCCAACACTGTTCCAACACTGTTCCAACACTGTTCCAACATTGTTCCAACACTGTTCCAACATTGTTCAAACACTGTTCCAACACTGTTCCAACACTGTTCCAACATTGTTCCAACACTGTTCCAACACTGTTCCAACACTGTTCCAACACTGTTCCAACACTGTTCCAACACTGTTCAAACACTGTTCCAACACTGTTCCAACACTGTTCAAACACTGTTCAAACACTGTTCCAACACTGTTCCAACACTGTTCCAACACTGTTCCAACACTGTTCCAACACTGTTCCAACATTGTTCAAACACTGTTCCAACACTGTTCCAACACTGTTCCAACATTGTTCCAACACTGTTCCAACACTGTTCCAACACTGTTCCAACACTGTTCAAACACTGTTCCAACACTGTTCCAACACTGTTCCAACACTGTTCAAACACTGTTCCAACACTGTTCAAACATTGTTCCAACACTGTTCCAACACTGTTCAAACACTGTTCAAATACTGTTCCAACACTGTTCCAACACTGTTCCAACACTGTTCAAATACTGTTCCAACACTGTTCCAACACTGTTCCAACACTGTTCCAACATTGTTCCAACACTGTTCCAACACTGTTCCAACATTGTTCCAACACTGTTCCAACACTGTTCCAACACTGTTCCAACACTGTTCAAACACTGTTCCAACACTGTTCCAACACTGTTCCAACATTGTTCAAACACTGTTCCAACACTGTTCAAACACTGTTCAAATACTGTTCCAACACTGTTCCAACACTGTTCCAACACTGTTCCAAAACTGTTCCAACACTGTTCCAACATTGTTCCAACACTGTTCCAACACTGTTCCAACACTGTTCAAACACTGTTCAAACACTGTTCCAACACTGTTCAAACACTGTTCCAACACTGTTCCAACATTGTTCCAACACTGTTCAAACATTGTTCCAACACTGTTCCAACACTGTTCCAACACTGTTCAAACACTGTTCCAACACTGTTCCAACACTGTTCCAACACTGTTCCAACACTGTTCCAACATTGTTCCAACATTGTTCCAACACTGTTCAACATTGTTCAAACACTGTTCAAACACTGTTCCAACACTGTTCCAACACTGTTCCAACACTGTTCAAACACTGTTCAAACACTGTTCCAACACTGTTCCAACACTGTTCCAACACTGTTCAAACACTGTTCAAACACTGTTCAAACACTGTTCCAACACTGTTCCAACACTGTTCAAACACTGTTCCAACACTGTTCCAACACTGTTCAAACACTGTTCAAACACTGTTCCAACACTGTTCCAACACTGTTCCAACACTGTTCAAACACTGTTCAAACACTGTTCAAACACTGTTCCAACACTGTTCCAACACTGTTCTAACATTGTCCCGTCATCAAAAACACTTCTCGTGTTAAGCTTCATTCACACGTGTTCGATGAATCGTGTTACGAGCTCCTCTTCTCTGCTCCGTTTCTGAGCCTCAGAAAAACACTCTGTTTCAAATGTCCCAGTTTTGTGACGTCAGAGGCAGAAATCTGGAGATTTCCTGTGCCATTTGTAAGTCTGTAAATCGTCACCAGACTCGTTTTGAGCTGCAACAGTGAATCCACTAAAGATAATTGTAGTCATATTTTCACAATCCTCAGCTTTACTTTTCTCACTCTGAAGCTTCTTACGAGATTCTATAACAAAGGCAGTGGAATTAACTTACTCAAAATGTCAAAAAAGAATAAAAAACTTTAGATTTTCACCAATATTACACGTACATATTCTAGCTTTCAGTCAGTTTCAACATTATTTGGTTGAAAATGTGTTTAAAAAGTCTCACTGCACAATATAAATACTCGTTTGACAGTCGAGCACTAAAATAATCATCAGTTCTGAGCATTTCTATCTCAAAGCGTTTTCATTACAACTCTACAAGCTAGCTTTTGTTTATGTCCTCGTTGTAATTCCCTCTGCTGCCACTAGATGGAGCGCTAACGCCAAGGAAACGCCCGACTGAGATCTAAGTAAAGCTCTGTTTTCAATACATATTCTACATTTTAAGTTCTCAAACAAAGTGACTCAGAGCAAGTTTAAAAGCCTCAAACAATCATCCGGATGATGCATATGTGTCTTTTAATGCGCCTCCACGTCCCAATCCTCCCGACTCGCTGTTCCACTGGAAGAGTTTTGTGTCGAGTTTTCCTGCTGCAACGTTCCTCTATAATAGTAATAATACTCTGAAGTGTTTGTGACATAAACTATGCACTAAACCAAAGTCAATCACTGTTGCTGAAACGCCTCGAGCTGCTGCATCTGAACGTTCAATAAAAACAAGTCAATGTTTGTGTTTGTTCAAACGACTGAAGCGACTGAAACGACTGAAGCGACTGAAACGTGTTTGAATCAGGTTCTGAAGGAGGATTGTTCGTGCCTTTTTATGACTGATCACATGACAAAGCATCTTTTGGGTTTTACAGTGCACACTATGAAAGAGAATTTGTTTCATCATGTTTTTAATTCAATTTGACCATTTGAATTGTTTTCTATTTTGAATTTCAGCCGCTGAATTTTGCAGTATGTTTAAAAAAGAATTAAAAAAGGGTTTTAATGGAATAAATAAGTGTCGACAAATCAAAATTCACCGTAAAAAAGAAGATATTCATTGAATCTCGATCATTTGCTGCAAATGTTTCGCTGCTAAATTTCACGGTTTGAAAATGTTTGCTTTGATTATTTAAACTGATTATTATTATTTATTTTTTCCTTTTGAGAATTTCAAACTGAAAATTGACTGCAAACTGCAAAACTCTGCGGCTGAAATCTAGAATGACAATAATTATAACATGTTTTTTCAGGTTAAAATAAATTAAAACAAATAATTTGTCTTTAAAGTTCGAAATGTGATGAAACAAATTGTCTTCATTACTGAGACTTTACACTCTCGATAAATCTGAACAAAGGGGATAGTTGGAAATGGTCTATTACTAATTAAAATGTTGATATTTGGCTCATTAATTTGTCAAATTATACGTATTGAATCGCTCTGGATGAAAAGCACGTCCCAGTCACTAAAATCCACTGAATCGCCAAAAGTTTTGGTTGAAACGCTGATTATTGCTTTGATTAATGGATTTGTTTAAATCGCAGGACGAGGAATGAGATTTTGTTTCATTTGAACCTAAAGTGATCATTTTGATGCAATTCCTGTTTCGTCGACAATCGATTAGTTGCGATTAATCGATTCACTTGTTTCAGTTGATCAAGTTTCTCATATAAAGAGGAGCAATTTATCAAAAGTTTGTTATAATCACGTAAAATTGTCAGAAAACTGGAAGAGCGAAGGAAAAATCTTCTGAGAACTCATGAAACCAGATTAAGATTAAATCCTACTTTTAAAATCTTTTGCAGTTTTGCCACGAACAGAAAAATAATAAACTTATAAAATGGTACTTTTTTTTTTTTACAGAAACAAATGTAAGTTTCTTTGTGCTGCTCCTTCAGTTTGCGCTCGCTAAACCTTAAACTTGTTCTATTTGTATTCTTTGTTTACATTTAGAAACATTTGAATTATTGTATTATCTATATTCACTAATGTGTTTAATAAAGATTTAACGTTCACTTGATGCCGTAGACTTCACTTTCTTTACTCCAGATGCCCTCCCAGTTCAGACACATGTAATATAATAAAACTTATGTTTTAAAAACTAATAATGTATCTGTGTTTTTTACATGCTGAGGAAAATATTACAAAATGTGAGTTTCCGGGAGAACGACCCTCGGATGAGACAAAATGTTTACTTTTTTCCTCAAAAAGCAGAGTTCAGATGAAACGACAATTTTGATTTACAGGAAAAACTCACTTCAAATATCGGTAGTTATTTTGTTATTTTATTACAGCTGCAATCTGTTTGAAATTTAATTTGTGTTTTTCGTCAAATTCCTCATCTTGTTCTCCAAAACTTATTACAAATACATTTAGAAATGTTGGTAACACTTTATAATAACTACACTTAGTAAAGCATGAACAAACACTTAATTAACAATGAACAAATAGTTTATGATTCAGGCGTAGTAATTACTTGACTAATACTTTAACGGCTAATTCCTAGACTTAACCTCAAACTACTTATTAAGCCTTAATCATGCTTAATAAACTAGTTACTAAGCCTTAATCATGCTTAATAAACTAATTACTAAGCCTTAATCATGCTTAATAAACTAGTTACTAAGCCTTAATTATGCATAATAAACTAGTTGTTAAGCCTTAATCATGCTTAATAAGCTAGTTACGAAGCCTTAATCATGCTTAATAAACTAGTTGCTAAGCCTTAATCATGCTTAATAAACTAGTTACTTAGCCTTAATCATGCTTAACTATTTATTCGCTTTGTTAAGGCAAATTAAGGTGAAGTTATCTGTGGTATCGAAATGTTGAATGACTTTAACAAATTAATATATTTTGTGTTTCTGAGCCACAGTTTTGACCTCGAAAGTGCAAAAAAGTCAATGATGAAAATAATTAAAACCTCTAAATGTGACGATACATTTCAATGATTTTAATCAGTTTCAGTCAAATTACATATTTTTGTTTATAATTCTGTATCGCTTCCACTTTACATCAATGGTTCTAATGTGTTGAGTTCTTCTGTAAAGGACAAAAGCCTTTTGTTGTAGTTTTATTTTGAAATGCCAATAAAATGTCATGTGATGAATGAATGACTTTGCTGCACCAATGAATGAATAAATGTGATGTTTTAATGCTGTGACTGTGATTGAGCTCATCAGCCCTGACCCTGATCCTGATCCTGATCCTGACCCTGATCCTGATCCTGATCCTGACCCTGATCCTGATCCTGATCCTGACCCTGACCCTGATCCTGATCCTGATCCTGATCCTGATGCTATAAAACAAACTGTTCTATTAAAACCCTTTTAAATAAACAGAGCGGCTGGTTCCGGTTGCCTTAAAAACGTAGAGCTCCACTTCCTGCTCCACTCATTTCATTTCATTTAGCAGAGTCTCGCTAAAATAAATCAATAATGATTGAACACAAAGTGGAGAGTGATAATCCCAGCAGCGTGTTCAGACCTTTCTGCAGCGTGTAAATACTTCACCTGGAGACGTCTGTGTGTTTTAAAGTTACGCAGTGGCACTTGTACGGCAACAGGAACTAGCTGGGCCTATTGCGTGTTACAGGTGCAGAGTGCTTCCTGGAGGAGGGGCTGGAAGAGGGAAGCGTGCTGCGGTAGTCACCAGGTTGACTCATCCTGGTGGTTAGGCCCCGTTCGTCTGCTCATCCGAGGAGAAGGATAGAGACTGTTCTCTCGCTAAAAACTGCAGGAATCAATCAAAAAACCACTTTGGGCACATATGAGGCACCAATAGCACTGTAAGATGGTTAAAAGCTCTGAAAAGTAGATTTTTCATGATATGGGACCTTTAAGTTATAGTAAAGTTCACAAATGAACTAAATGTATTTATCGGTATAAAATATATGATTATCTATTGCCTGCTTACCGTATTTTCCGGATTATAAGTATTTTTTCATAGTTTTGGCCAAGGTGAGACTTATATATGGTATGATTCATTATTTTAGGCCAAAGCGCGCCTCCCCATGGTACAACCAAGAACTGCGTTCACATAAACAAAGAGTTAGAAAGTTAGAGGGATTATTTCGTCGCTCTCACACCGAAGAATCCCTAAAAGCATGGAAAAGTTGCCTGCTGTCCTATAAGCAGGCTCTGCGTAAGGCCCAAACCAGATATTATTCAAATCTAATAGAAGTCAACAAAAGTAACACTAAATTCCTTTTCAGCACTGTAGCTAGGCTAACAAACTGTCACAGTGCAGTAGAGCCCTCAATCCCAGCTACACTTAGCTCTGATGATTTCCTCCTATTTTTTAACAATAAAATAAAAACAATCAGAGATAAATTAGATGAAATTACCCCCGCTATTAGCCCTGAACTAGCCCAAGCTGTAAATCTAACGTCTCATATAAATCCACCTGTAAACTTAGAAAGGTTCACAGCTGTTGATCAAGCAGAGATAACTTCAGCCATTATGTCCTCTAAAAGCTCAACTTGTGTCCTAGACCCCATTCCAAGCAGACTCCTCAAAGACATTCTCCCCCTAATTATAGACCCTATTCTTAATATAATAAATACTTCACTCCAAAGTGGCTATGTTCCACAGTCCTTCAAACATGCAGTCATTAAACCTCTTCTGAAAAAGCCTAATCTAGATCCCGACCTATTGGTAAACTACAGACCTATTTCAAATCTTCCCTTCGTCTCTAAAATCCTTGAAAAAGTTGTAGTAAAACAGCTTTGTCGCCACCTGCAGGACAATAACTTATTTGATGTTTTCCAGTCAGGGTTCAGAGCCCACCACAGCACTGAAACTGCACTAGTTAAAGTCACAAATGATTTGTTATTAGCCGCTGACGATGGACTGGTCTCAATCCTGGTTCTGTTGGACCTCAGCGCAGCGTTTGACACCATCGACCACAACATTCTACTGCAGAGGTTAGAATGTGATGTAGGTGTTGGAGGAACAGCCCTCAGCTGGTTTAAATCCTATCTATCTGATAGGTTCCAATTTGTTAATGTAAACCAGAGCTCCTCACCAAGCTCTAAAGTAATTTACGGTGTGCCACAGGGTTCGGTACTCGGTCCAATTCTGTTTACTCTTTATATGCTACCATTAGGCAACATTATCAGAAAGCATGACACTAACTTCCACTGCTATGCAGATGACACTCAGCTGTATTTATCAATGAAACCTGATCAGAGCGATCAAGTAGACAGACTTAGTGCTTGTGTGAAGGAGATAAAAACCTGGATGACACTAAACTACCTGCTTCTTAACCCTGAAAAAACCGAGGTCATTGTGCTTGGCCCTAAGCATCTACGAGACTCTCTATCTGAGCAGATAGTCACACTGGACAATGTCAGTGTAGCCTCCAGTTCTACTGTAAGAAACCTTGGAGTCTTATTTGACCAGGAGCTCTCATTTAAAGCTCATATAAATCAAGCTTGTAAAACAGCCTATTTCCATTTGCGCAACATCGCCAAAATCAGAAGAATCCTGCCTAAAAGTGATGCCGAAAAACTTATCCATGCATTTGTAACGACTAGATTAGACTACTGTAACTCCCTGCTTGCAGCGTGTCCTAAAAGCTCCATAAAAAGCTTTCAACTGGTTCAAAATGCAGCAGCAAGATTACTAACAGGAACAAAAAGAAGAGAGCACATTACGCCGGTGCTGAAGTCTCTTCACTGGCTCCCCGTCGAGTTTAGAATCAAATTCAAAATTCTACTCTTGACCTACAAAGCCATAAATGACATGGCCCCATCCTACCTCAAAGATGCTATAGAACCATATCATCCAAACAGAGCTCTTCACTCTCAGAATGCCGGCCTTCTGGTGGTGCCAAGAGTCTCTAAAAGTACAGTAGGAGGTAGAGCGTTTAGCTACCAAGCTCCTGTGTTATGGAATCAGCTCCCGACCCATGTTAAATATGCTGACACAGTCTCTTCATTTAAGTCCAGGCTTAAAACGTTCCTCTTCGAAATCGCCTATGGTCAGAGTAGTTAGGAACAGAAACATAAACCCACAGCTTTAGCTACGCTGCCCTAAGAGTAACTGTGCTGGGGGAAGTATGGCAGCTTGAGCACTATCCTCTTCTTCTTCTGACTACTTATGCTATCAAACAATATTTATTTTTTGATTCCACTTGCAAATTGTTCACCGCCTTCTTTTCTTTCTCTCACTCCTGAGGACCTGTGGACCCAGATGCCCCTCCCCTGGTGAAGTGGTCCCTGCCCTGTGTGGACGGTCCCTCATCTGCCTGAAGAGTGGGTCCAGCTCGCCCCCGACGGTCCCTCATCTGCCTGAAGAGTGGCTCCAGTTCGCCTCAGTCGGTCCCTCATCTGCCTGAAGAGTGGGTCCAGCTCGCCTCAGACGGTCCCTCATCTGCCTGAAGAGTGGGTCCAGCTCGCCCCCGACGGTCCCTCATCTGCCTGAAGAGTGGGTCCAGCTCGCCTCAGTCGGTCCCTCATCTGCCTGAAGAGTGGGTCCAGCTCCAGTCTCCTCGTGTCCGTCTGTCCGTCTGTGAGAGTCGGATCTCTCCTTCACTGGAACTCCTCCAGGTTTCTACGCTTTTTTCCCAAAGAGGTTTTTTTGTAGTTTTTCCTGGCCGAGAAGGAGAGTCTAAGGACAGAGGACCCTGGGACATCGTCCCTCGCCACCACAGACATTGTCTGACTTCATCGCCACCACAGACATTGTTGATTCATTTCTCCCTGTGGCCCTCAGAGGCAACTGTTGTTGTGATTTTGGGCCTTACAAAAATAAATTGATTTGATTTGATTTTTACATGGCAGCCACAAGAGGGCGCTCTAGGCTCTAAGCGACGCAGAAGAAGAATCTGCACTTCCTCTTCCTCTGGAGTTTGTGGAGTTGTTTAGAAGTGACACAGAGGAAGAAGAATTCAGTGGATTTAGTGATTTGGGGTAAAACTGATGCTTTGCTAAACTTGTTAGCATGTTCTTTATGCTATAGTTATCTGAATAACTGTTCATATGTTACGTTAACATACCAGACACTTACCACAGTTCTGTCTGTGCCTCATGTAGCTGAAGGTGTTAGCGTTAGCATACGTCATGTAGCTGAAGGTGTTAGCGTTAGCATACGTCATGTAGCTGAAGGTGTTAGCGTTAGTATACGTCATGTAGCTGAAGGTGTTAGCGTTAGCATGCGTCATGTAGCTGAAGGTGTTAGCGTTAGCATACGTCATGTAGCTGAAGGTGTAAGCGTTAGCATACATCATGTAGCTGAAGGTGTTAGCGTTAGCATACGTCATGTAGCTGAAGGTGTTAGCGCTAGCATACGTCATGTAGCTGAAGGTGTCAGCGTTAGCATACGTCATGTAGCTGAAGGTGTTAGCGTTAACATACGTCATGTAGCTGAAGGTGTAAGCGTTAGCATGCGTCATGTAGCTGAAGGTGTTAGCGTTAGCATACGTCATGTAGCTGAAGGTGTTAGCGTTAGCATACGTACACCTATTCACCATGTTCTCTCATCTGTTATTATTTTAAACTGCATTTACAGATGAAATGTCTGTTCTTGGTCTTGGATTTTATCAAATACATTTCCCCTAAAGAATGCGACTTATACTTATACTCCAGTGAGATTTATATATGTTTTTTTCTTCTCTATTATGCTTTTTTTTTTGGCTGGTGCCACTTATACTCTGGGAAATACGGTAATTATTATTCTTTGTTGGTCCAAAGACACAAAAATGAAAAAACAGGTGGTTCCACTTTCATTTTCTACAAGTATTTATTGTACATATTCTACAGAGGCTGATGAAGTCCACTTTGTAACGAGAAAAAACATCAACAAAGAAGCAGATTTTTGGCTTTTCAAACGTTTCCACCATCGTTTATATTTATATATAAAAAAATAAATCAAACCACAAACGGTCCGTGTCCACACTCTCGGTCGTGTAATGTCTGCTGCATGCACAAACACAAAGAATGCTACTTTTGAGTCAAATGAATTGCACCTTGACGTATTGCACAAATCTGAAACGGGACGGAAAAAAAACGAAACCGGCGCCGTTACGATCGGCTTGTTTTTGCGAATTTGACTGAAATAAAAGACTCAAACGTTAATACAGCGTTTGTAAAGCAGCAGAGACAAAATGAAGGGCAATAACAACGTTTGGTGTTTGTGTGTCGAGTTTGAACATTCTCTTTGTGGGTTTTTTCATTCTAAAATTTGCAAACATAAGTGAAAATGATGCGGCAAAAGAAAAATATCAACATTTTCAGCCCAATTCTCGTTACAATCGTTTATTTTCTATTGCATTTGAGATGTAATTAAAGCGCTCTTCTTCTGTCTGAGCATAAAAACGCTTTAAGACGAGACACAACTGTAAAAATATATACTTTTTGTTTGTTTTTTGGTCAGTTTGTTCTCAACGCTTTAATTTTCACCTGGAAACGACGACATTGTCCAATCTGCACCGAAACATAAGTTATTATTTCAGATTTATACGGAACATGGAAACTTCAAACGTTGTTTTCTCAACAATAAAAAGGAAAAAAAGACAAAAACATAATATCTGTTCTTAAAGTAACAGGAGTAACAAGATTGACAGAACGTACTGAAGGATTTGTTTCTCATTCTAAACCGGATTTATTCAATTTTAGTTAAATAAAAAATTGGCGAAATTTTCTATTTTTTTTAACAACAATTTTCTGTAAATTCTAGTTCTCAAATACCAAACAAAATGTCCAAAATCTCGTCTGTTATTATTTTTGTATCTAATATGTCAGCGATTTAAACTTGCTTTATGAATTGTGCTAAATTATATGTCCCAAATATGTGCAATTTTGGCCATTTTAACCCATTAAAAAGCCTAATTTTTGTATGAAAACATGACATTACGAAGTTAATTTTAATGCTGAGTGTCATGTCTCGCCTTAAACTGAAACAAAACCAACTAATACGGACTAATTGCCCACTTTTAACTCTCGACAACCGCGTGAGAACGTGCTAAATGATTGTCTGTCCTGTACAAGTAATTTACCAAAGTTTCTACATTTAATTCAATAGTAAATTTGGTGACGGTCAAAAAAACAACAAAAAAACAGAAACACATTAAAAATACACTTGTTCAAAAGGTCCGTTTAGTCGCACATAATCCAGAGTCGTTCCTGGTTCGGTGGAAAAAAAACAACGATGGAAGATTATGTCGATTTTACATTCAATTCTGCAAGAGTCCAAAAGACCGAGGGGGTTCCAAACTCACTAAATATCTGAAAATGTCCAGCCTGGGCACCCATACTCCGAGTCTTTCACCACATTTACAGGGTTTTTAGTGTTTTTCTTTAGCGTTTTTACATAATACTGAAGTTTAGTTTGTTTGGAGTTCAGAAGAGAAGACCTCGAGGCAAAGGTTGTTGGTTCAATTCCCCAAATAGTGCAAGGCTTTTTTTTGTGTGTCGAGGCAAAAATTAGACTTTTCAAATACATTTTCAATCAAATAAAAGGTTGAAATATGGCGACTGGAGGCTTCTAGATTTAGAATATTTACAAAGAAACTGTATTATACATTTGGATTTAAAAATGACACTGTATTTGTAATAAAACTCTTTTCTCGTGCGTTTTAGAGAGTGTATAGTCCAGTTAACAATTCTGATGATTCTGATTAATCGTGGCAGTCCCAGCTAACAATAGACTAGTTATTGATCATATAATATTGATTTAAATCGTCATTTGATACGAGATTATGATTTAAAAACGCCCAATTACTTGAGCTAGCTTAATAAAAGGTTCATATTATAACATAAAACATTGAGAAAAGATCAAGGACTGTGAAATATTTCTATAAAACGGCTTTGTAGTTATAATATTTCAACTTTGTTTTTTCGTTCAATGACCAATGAAATTCAAAAATCAACCCTTAAAACGCTGTCTTTTTAACAAAACTACCATTTGCTCCCGTTTGCTTCTCCAAAACTGCCTCACAAACTACAAAATGTACGGATTTGAGTCTCTAAATACTGATATTCCACCAATCAGAGCGTTGATTAACCGTTCTCCATTTTTTGGATTGGAATTTCGAGATATTTCCAGATTTGGTTGGACCCGTGTGACTTGGGTACGGCTGTCCAGGCTCGAAGAATGGCTTTTATCCAGTGCATTTAAACATCTCATATAGATTTTTTTATACATCTTTTTTTTTTTACATGGACATATCTCTGCAATAGAAACGCTCGAATTCGAATGACGCCGTAAAGCATTGGAACCACGTTGTAAAGTCTCGTAAATCGCTCGTCGGCTTCCATCCGTCGTCCCGGCGATACCGTCTCTCTCTCGTGTGGTTGCGTTTCCCGTCGGAGGCTACACGTATCGAGTATTGCGGGTATAAAAAATATGTACAGTCTTGGCGGGCGAAGAGTCGAGCGGACGATCTTCAGTAGCACCGCTGAAAATGGAGTCGTCATGTCGTGTTCGGGAAAAACAAACGGATCAACACTAGATTTTTGGTGCAGGTTTTCAGTTGCCGCGGCGACGTGTACGGTAACGAGTAAGTATCATACACGTCGTTTTGATTATAAAGGATTATATGAAAAGGGTAGAGAACAGTAGAGATGCACCGATACGAGGGCCCGAACCCATCAATGTGGTGCGGATACCGAGAACTGATGGGCCCCTCCCACGACAGGCCCCTCCCATGACGGGCCCCTCCCACGACGGGCCCCTCCCACGACGGGCGCGGCTATAGCGCTATACCAGCTATACTGGCGGCGTGTTCAGACTTTTACGTACGATGTGAATATGTCACACGGAAACCGACGTGTTTAATTAAAGTAAAATTTTAAATGTTTTGTCCGACATTAAGTCAAAAATAAAACAAACTTGATTAGTTCAGTTTGTGATGCTATTTGAACATTATTGATTACATTTATCGTATGTTAGCATTAGCTTAGCGACATAAACACATACAAGTATTTTAGATAAAGTAGGTAAAGGTCTGAACACGCTGCTGTGATTATCCATCTGGAACTCGCTCTTTCTTCTTTGTCGTCATCGATTATTGATTTATTTTAGCGCGACTCGGCTGATTCCCCGTGAGGAATGAATGGAGCAGGAAGTGGAGCTCCGCGTTTTTAAGGCAACCGGGACTAGCCGCTCGGTTTAGTGAAAAAAAACTGCACAATAACTTGTTTTCTGACGCTTTCTAAATCAAATGGGTCAATGCTAACTGTAACCGCCCTAAGCCATTATTATTAATAATAAACTTATCTAGCGACTGAATAGAGCGTTTAAAAGAGGTATAACGTGTCCATATTGGTCAAAGTAAAACAAATACTCGGCTAAAATCGTAGTAAATCTGCTTTAGTGATTTTAGTGAAACTGTTCCTCAAATAAGTTGTGAAAAAGTAGGTTATATTATAAAACTCCTTGTATCAGTGTAAATAAGGACGTTTTCTCACTCGTATAAAGTGATATTTCTGCACGTTTGTCTGTCGTATTATACTCCTTTCACGTTTGTCTGATACTTAAACGTATTTACCCTCAGCTGTTCCCTTTTTGAGATATTCACGCACCCGAAACCCAAGATTGTGTCGTGTTTGGTTCTTTCTTTAGGTTTATACGAGTTTAAATAAATGCCCTTTCCGTTTAGTGGTCCACACTTGACACTATAATATCTCAGAACTGCAATTCATCCAAAAAACTCCAACCAAAACCGTAGTGTTGATCGTTTTGTCGAGCCGATTCAGTGTCTCCGTTGCGTGTAGGTGGATGCTACCCAGAATGCATTGCTGAGGCCCTCGGTGTCCACAGTGAGGGCCGATAAGAATACAAATAATAAGAATAAAACAGCTGCGGCGGATGCATAGACGTGGAGAGGACTGTGCTACCCGCCTGGAACCAGGAAGTGCTGCTGCGACGACCGGCCAATCACGAGCGAGCCGCGGACGACGTCGCCGGGTCTGAACTCGAAGGCGTTTTGAATTCTGTGCGGCGCGATACCTCAATCGTCCAGTAGGAGGAAAGAGTGGGAAACGGTTTCAAAGGTTTCAAATGTAGAGTTACGATTATCGTGAGAATAAACGTGGCGATTTAACCTTTGTTTGTGATTATTTAACGACAACAAAATCCTACATTTTCTTTCCGTCTCGTCTTTAACACGTTTGCGCTGCTCCAGGTGTGACACGCTTTATGGAATCAAACTTTACACTTTACATTTAGCTTTACTTTTATGAGGAAAGGTTGAGCAGAAAGGACTACATTTTGCTTCTAAAATTGTCACATTTCTTTTAATTGAACTAAAAACGACATAATATGGTTAAAACGTCACTTTTCTATCAATTGAATTTCATAAAAAACTTTTAAAAAAATTCTAAAAATGTCACAATCAGCATTTTTTTTTGTCTTTAAAGTTATATTATGACTGAAATAGATTAGTTTCATAATCTTGACATCCCAAGACGTAAAGAATTATTATTATTTTATTTTTTTAATAGTCGAGGAAATTAAAAAACTGAACGGAGCATTTTTTTTTGTAACGATACTTTGTTTGATACTAGTTTGACCGGGTTTGTTTGTGTTTTTTCCGCTCACATTTAGTAAGAATTCAACGCAAACTTTTATAAATGAAATACCTGGACACCGTTTTAGTCACTTTCAATCTGAAGGAAATTGTCTGAGCAGCAGCATTTATTATCTTTTCTGATTGGTCCTGAGCCAAAAGGGAGGAGTTATAATTAAAACTTGCCCTCTCTTCATTCTTAGAGCTTGGGTCATTAAAAGGCAGTTTCAGATTTTACTTGGGCACAACCCCTTTAAATGCCTATTAAGGTTAAATAAACAACAACATAAGATGATCAATGCAGAAGACACTCACATTCAGGTTTACAATCGGCTGTGCGTCTTCAACTTAAAGTCATAAATCTCACCTCTGAAAAATGATAAGCAGTGAGAAGAACTAGTTTAAAAAGGATGCAATTTTGTCAAAGAAAAACTGTTTTATAAGAATCTACTGAGAAACGACCTCCCCTCAGTCTACAACAGCCTCATAAGACCTTTGCAGGAATCAAACCAGGCAAATGCTAACGAGGTGGAGGTGGCCAGACCTCAAGAACGACCCAAGCTGTGAAACTGTCCGACCTGTAAACAAGGGCAGGGCTAGTTTCAGTTATAACTCCTCCCCCTTTGGGCTCAGGACCAATCGGAGCTCAGGAGGGAATAAACGCTGCCGCTCAAAACCTTTTACCATCAGATTGAAAATGACTTTGGGATGGAAACGTCTCGATTTCTAAAACTGCGGCTGAAACCTTGGAAACCGTTTCTACTTTCCCGCTCGGCCGTTTCCGACACTCGACTCAAACGATCTCGTGGGAGAGTTTCGTTTCTAGGTGATGATTTCCAGGATGTAGAAGATGAGCTCCATGACGACGGGGCCCTCGCTCAGCTGACACGCGCCGCCGTGAATGATGGGGATGAGGGCGGAGTCCAGGTCGCCGAGGTACTGAGGGGGGAGGGGCTGGCCGTTACTGCCCGCCAGATATCCAACCTGCAAAGAGAGAGAGTTAAGCCTTTAAAATACTTTATTGTGCATCGTTTAGGCTTTAAGACTATATTTGTTTGTCTTTGTTGTGGTATTGAATGTAGTTAGTCTTTATCAACTCTTAATTTATGAATTTTCCATATGTAGAACATCAGCAGAGGGCGGAAGGGACTCAAAAAGACTCCAAAAAGACAACAAAAAGACTTCAAAAAAGACCACAAAAAGACTTCAAAAAGAGACTTCAAAAAGTTG
Source organism: Eucyclogobius newberryi (assembly GCF_026437365.1). Taxonomy (NCBI): domain Eukaryota; kingdom Metazoa; phylum Chordata; class Actinopteri; order Gobiiformes; family Gobiidae; genus Eucyclogobius; species Eucyclogobius newberryi. The sequence continues at coordinate 6,638,596 of NW_027315746.1, read as the reverse complement.
CTTTACTTGGTAGTGAAAGCAGCTGAATAAACCTGGTGAACAGTGTATGAACTTTATCAGTTCAGATAAAAACTAAAATAGTGAAAGAAATAACTTTAGATCTGAGACTGAATATGCAGCAACAAATATAACACCAACTGAACTGTGCCCTGTCGGTGCCCTGTCTGTGCCCTGTCTGTGCCCTGTCTGTGCCCTGTCTGTGCCCTGTCTGTGCCCTGTCTGTGCCCTGTCTGTACCTGGTCTGAGTCCAGCGTGACCCGCAGGCCCAGCTTGGCCATGCCGTCCTCCTTCAGCAGCTTGAGGTGTGGGCACAGGGCGATGCAGAACGCCCGGGCAACGCTCTCTGTCAGGCGACTGTGGTCGGCCGGGTCAGACAGACCTCCAGGCTGTTCCTCACTCTGCAGGAAGAAGACCTGAGAGAGGGAGGGGGGGGAGATAAGTAGATATTATATTGTAAATTCTTAAAAATGTATGATTATTGTTTCTATGATGATTTAAATCACATTAAATGTGTTATAATAGCGTCTTCACCTCGGTCCAGCGGACGACTTTGCCGTTGGCCTTGAACTCGGAGCCGTGGAAGATCTTGATGCTGGAGACGGACTCCATGGACTTTCCATCGATGGGACTGATCACCCTGGAAACAAACACAATGACACGTTTAATGAAGAGAAAACAACCCGAGTGGAAGAGAACGACTCGATCTGCAGCGCGCGACAGAAGAAGAAGAAGAAGAGCTCTGACCCTTTGTTGAAGTTGTGGTCATCGTCGGTCCACTGGACGTGCACCGTGTCCCGACTCTCCTCCTGGTCCACCTTCCCACACGTCACGCTGAAGTCCTTCATGTCCCTCAGCGCCTGCCGCAGAGCGTCCATCGTCTCCGCGGTGATCTGGACCATCACTCCATCTGACGGGAGAGCGATTGGACGGAGGTCAAAGGTCAACACCAAAACCAACCATACACTTTGAGGCTTTGAGGCGTTACCTTCCACGATGCTGGTTTTGGCCAAGTATCCGGACGAGGCTTTGAGAGCGCCGCTGAACACGAAGAAACACGCTCCGGTCACTGCAACCAGAAGGACCAGGTCAGCACGGGCACAACGGGTACAACGGGTACAACGGGCACAACGGGCACAACGGGTACAACGGGCACAACGGGTCCAACGGGCACAACGGGCACAACGGGCACAACGGGCACAACGGGCACAACGGGCACAACGGGCACAACGGGTACAACGGGTACAACGGAGTTTTGGAGCTTGTGTGAAAAACGCTGGTCCTCTGCATCATTTTCAGACGAGGAACCAAAAGCTCGAGCGTGTTCTGCCCGTGTCCTGCACGTGTCCTGCCCGTGTCCTGCACGTGTCCTGCACGTGTCATGCCCGTGTCATGCCCGTGTCATGCCCGTGTTCTTTGTGTGTCATGCCCGTGTCATGCCAGTGTCATGCCAGTGTCCTGCCAGTGTCCTGCCAGTGTCCTGCCAGTGTCCTGCCAGTGTCCTGCCCGCGTCCTGCCCGCGTCCTGCCCGCGTCCTGCCCGCGTCATGCCCGCGTCATGCCCGCGTCATGCCCGCGTCATGCCCGCGTCATGCCCGCGTCATGCCCGCGTCATGCCCGCGTCATGCCCGCGTCCTGCCCGCGTCATGCCCGCGTCATGCCCGCGTCATGCCTGTGTCCTGAGCGTGTCCTGCCCGTGTCCTGAGCTTGTCCTGCCCGTGTCCCTCACCTTTGCGTGGCTGGTGGTGGATGCTGATGGCCTGTGTTTGGTAATTGCCGTCGTCGTTCTGGACACAGACGAGGTGGGAGTCGGCTCGGTCGTTGAAACACGCCCCCATCGCCAGCACGTGCTCGTTCGACTTGTTCATGGCCTTCATCAGCTGCACAAAGAATCATCAAATCAACTACAATATTTGTAACTGTCCGATATGTAGCACAAAATGCACATTAAGTAGATCAAAGTACCGTATTTTCTGGACTAGAAGTTGCATATTTTTTCATAGTTTTGCCCGGGGTGCGACTTATACTTATATTTATACTTGTATACTTATACTCCAGTGCGACTTATATATGTTTTTTTTTCTCTATTATGCATTTTTTGGCAGGTGCGACTTATACTCCGGAAAATACTGTAAAACATGTGTAACAGAAGTGTGTATTTAAACGTGCTCATTACGTGGAGTGATCAGTGTCACTTCTGATGAACTCGTTAGTAAAGACTCGTCCTCTGGGTCGCTGCAGCTCGTGGGACTCTGGCTAATCCTAATTGCTCTGTGCCCGAGTTGAACTGGCTGTGAGAGATGACCGATTTGGGAAAGACATGCAACTAAAGTCCCACTCGTCTTTGAAGAAATGATCCCGGCTTTTTCAACAAAGAAAAGCAATTTAATATCATTCAATTCATAAAATATGGAATTAAACTGATGCCAGGCAGAGCAGAACGTAACAGAACCATGTATTCATACTGCCAGGATGTGTGTGAGGCACCAGCAGGAGGCTGGAGGCACCAGCAGGAGGCCGGTCCATGTTTAGTCCTGACTCTGGCACCAGCAGGAGGCCGGTCCCTGTTTAGTCCTGACTCTGGCACCAGCATGAGGCCGGTCCATGTTTAGTCCTGACTCTGGCACCAGCAGGAGGCCGGTCCATGTTTAGTCCTGACTCTGGCACCAGCAGGAGGCCGTCCATGTTTAGTCCTGACTGGCACCAGCAGGAGGCCGGTCCATGTTTAGTCCTGACTCTGGCACCAGCAGGAGGCCAGTCCATGTTTAGTCCTGACTTTGGGCACCAGCAGGAGGCCGGTCCATGTTTAGTCCTGACTCTGGGCACCAGCAGGAGGCCGGTCCATGTTTAGTCCTGACTCTGGCACCAGCAGGAGGCCGGTCCATGTTTAGTCCTGACTCTGGCACCAGCAGGAGGCCGGTCCATGTTTAGTCCTGACTCTGGCACCAGCAGGAGGCCGGTCCATGTTTAGTCCTGACTCTGGCACCAGCAGGAGGCCGGTCCATGTTTAGTCCTGACTCTGAGCACCAGCAGGAGGCCGGTCCATGTTTAGTCCTGACTCTGGCACCAGCAGGAGGCCGGTCCATGTTTAGTCCTGACTCTGGCACCAGCAGGAGGCCGGTCCATGTTTAGTCCTGACTCTGACCGTTGCGCATCAAGCCTTTTTAAATACATTTTGAACCAAATAAAAGGTTGAAATATGCTAACTTAACCTGTTACCATCCACCTATTTTCGCCCTGTGCACAATGGTTGGACCCAAATGGCATTGCTTATTAAAAGAGGATCTTATGTTCCACATGCAAGTGTGACGCATCATTAGACAGCTAAGGCCTTCTAGTTTCTGCAGATGTGCACATGACACTGTCAGGGCTTCAGAACTTACACTACAGAGGCCCAAACATAAACAAAACATCCTTTTTTAGTCTCGCCTGAATATTGTCAATTTGTAATGGTTCTGAGCATGACATACTTCATTGTGTGCATATGCTGTTCACTGTACATGATGTTTATCTTGTTGACAACAACTGTGTAAAGTTTCAGATCTCTAGGAACAGACATTTTGGTGCTGTTGACCTTTTTGCATCAAAAAGAATATTCGGAACAAGTGATCCAAATATGTGCCAACTGTGCCAAACTGTTTTATTACAATTTTAGTCCTCTATGATCATAAAACATACATTTTGATGTTTTGTAGGCCACTAATAGCAATTATAACTGCTAAAAACAATATATGCGTAAATATGAGTTTACCCATGAATTTCCCATATAGAGGTTAAAAAAAAAAATAATAATATTTTTATTTTATTTTGTATTGATATAATAATACATATAACAAAATACGCGTCCCAAAGGCTAATAAAATCAGAAAACTTGATGCGTAAAATCTAGTCGCAAAATGCAGAAAAATCTAGGCTCTGACAGCCTTACCATGAGAACAGGGAGAATTCTGTGTAAATAAACCCTTTGTCCCGCCTACCAGGAGAAAGCTCTCCTCATTGGCTAGAATAATATGTCACTCAGAGTCTCCTGCGTGCCTGTTAGCAGAAGCTAAGGGCTAAAAACAAAGATGGACGCGCGCTTCAGAAGAGCCAATTTTTTTTCCTCCGGAGGCTGTAGCAAACAAACCCGGTGACAGAAAAATTCGTGGATGGTCTCATTCTGTAGGTAACAGTCTAAGGAAGAGATCGATGTCAAACACTATCGTATAAGTTAAACAGGTCATTTGTTATGGACGGAGAAATGCGGCGGACAAGCGCATTCTCGTCCGGCGAGAAACGAAGAAAAGTTTGTTTACGTGACAATATCTCGAAATCTGATAACTTCAGGAAAAATACAAGTGGATATTGTTTTTCAATGATTCCTTACGGACAGACTGAGTACAAGGATGTACAGAATTAAAGCCGTTTCGTCCGTCATAAACAGCAAACAGGACATGCGTTTGTAAAAGTTGAGACTTTCTCACAAACTATTGGCAATTGCTTCTTGGGGCATATTATTCAATGTAAATCAATGACATATTCGTTTTGTTGAGAAAATAAGCTTTAAAATGATGTATAACTTGCTGGTATTGACCACGGAAATAAAAGTGATGATGTAAGAGAATATTTGAGATATAGAAAATGTTCGCCGGCGGACAGGTGGGTGGTAACAGGTTTTAAGGCGTCTGGATAGCGAGCGATTGTGAGTTAACAATTATTCTGCTTAATTGTTACAACACCATTAAACAGACTCTAAAACACATTCAAGACCTGCTTTTACAACGATGGCAGCATAAATTAATTAAAATGATTAAATATTTCTGAATTTCATGAATAATGAAATTAGTTTTTTCAGCCTTCAGTCTTGTTCTCCTTTTCTGGTTTTGTTGAAATCATCGCGGTCTTGTTGAGATACTCGTTAGTCGCCGCCCTATCGTCAACCAAACTGTGCATAGCATGACATTTATTCTAAAGTGGATTAGAAAGGATTTAACGCCACAACCACAGAAAGCACAACTTGAGTGACTTCACTGGCGTTTGGTAGTTGTTTTTTTTTAAAGGGAAGATGCCGTTTATTTATTCGCACACACATTTGTCTTTGTTTGAAACCCAGCGCGCTCGAGATTGTTCGCGCGCGGCTCGCCATCGCGTGAATCGCCGTCGCGTGAATCGCCATCGCGTGAATCGTCGTCACGTGAATCGCCGTCGCGTGAATCCCTGACGCGCTCACCTCGTTGTAGCGGTTGCTGGGGATCTTGATGCTGGTTTTCCGGACCTCCATGTCCACGACCAAACCTTTGACCGCCGGCAGCGTGTACTGGTAGTTACGGAAATCCTGTGCACAGAGAAAAGAATCAGCGTTTAAAAAGTTACCGTTAGGGCGGCGCGCGCAGAGAGTCTCCTCAAACGTGACTTACGGCGAGTAGATTCATGATGGTGTGTCCAGTTTCTCCAAAAAGAGGTTTTCTGTAGCGAACGCTGAACAACGGGCACGGATAGACTGCAAAAACACAGAGGAGTCGAGTTAATTGTGTCATTGTTTTAAATCCAGAGTGAAACAGTTGATCCTTTAATGTTAAACGGGGTCATGGGGTCGTCTTTGCTTTCTAGTTTGGGCTTATTTTGTCCACATTTCTCGGCTCGTTTGGCTCATTCGTGCCGTATTTCTGCCAAATGTGCTGAACGCGAATGAAAAGCCGGACGCCACGATGACATGACGTGCTGAGGAACTGCAGCTACGGCTCAAAGAAACTAATCCTGAAGAGAGAAGAAGAAGAAAAAAGAAGAAGACCGCGGTTTCCTAAAGCTCCTTATGTCACTATTTTGAGCCTTATCCAGACAAACAGCTGGAAGGAAGATGTCGCCGCGCCAAGGACAAATCTCAGCTTGAATCTACCAAAAAGAGCAGCCTTTTTCATTTTATTTTGGTGATTTGTTACGATTACAGTGCAATAACGACGCTAGTATTGTGAGCCACTGTGTCCAAATCTATACGTTTTGTCCAAGTCAAAGTATAATAATGACTTAAGGTTAGAAAAATGCAACAATTGGACGGATACGTTGCAAACGAGGCCTAAGACGTTTGGAGTAATTCTGATCCAACTGTGATAATTACAGTTTGATTTGTGACGCATTCTTTTAAATCAAGATCATTTCAACCACAATCCATTCATTTCAATGTAGAAGAGCTGCAGCGTCAGCCACTGTTCAACCACAAGAACAAACGCACTTAAACATCGTGTCAGATTCAGATGATGTCGAACACGTGGAGAGGAACAGAGCGATCCAACGGGCCGAACGTGCACAGCTATCCGAGAATGCTAACAGCTAAGCTACGGGCTAGACGCTACCTACCGCGATGCTAGCTGTATTTTCACAACTCCACAACGATTTGTTGACTTTTTTTAAAGTCAAACCAGGTTAACGGCTTCCATTACGGCTCCGTTGTGACGCGACTTGAAATCGTTGCATTTAATTTACACATAAATTGTCAGGAAATGCATTAGAAGAGGGAAAATTGTGCATTTTCTTATTGACGTGTGTCCAACTCCATCTGTACAGACGCTATAACACATCAAAATACCTAGAATAACAAGAACAGTGACGTTAATCAATCAATTAGTGAATATTTCTGTCTAGAAGGCTTCAGTCAGCACATTTAAACCTTTATTTGGTTGTTAAAGTTTGAAACTACAATAGAAATAATCGTTTGACTTGTCGACTAATCAGAAAAACTAGCAAAGACGACTAAGATAACGATGGGATGCGTTTCAGAGCACGTTTGTGGAGGTTTGAACTACAGAGGGGGCATTTTTTAACAATAAGAACCAATGGAGACTTGACTTATTTCTCTGCAAAGGACATTACGTTACTCATATTACCATATTTTCTGGACTATAAGTTGCACTTTTTTCTACAGTTTCTTCATAGTGCGACTTATACTCCAGAGCGACTTATATGTGATATTATTCATTATTTTAACATGACAACCACAAGAGGGCGCTCTAGGCTCTAAGCGACGCAGAAGAAGAACCTGCACTTCCTCTGGAGTTTGTGGAGTTGTTTAGAAGTGACACAGAGGAAGAAGAATTCAATGGATTTAGTGATTTAGGGTAAAACTGATGCTTTGGTAAACTTGTTAGCATGTTCTTTATGCTATAGTTATCTGAATAACTGTTCATATGTTACGTTAACATACCAGACACTTACCACAGTTCTGTCTGTGCCTCATGTAGCTGAAGGTGTTAGCGTTAGCATACGTCATGTAGCTAAAGGTGTTAGTGTTAGCATACGTCATGTAGCTGAAGGTGTTAGCGTTAGCATACGTCATGCAGCTGAAGGTGTTAGCATTAGCATACGTCATGCAGCTGAAGGTGTTAGCGTTAGCATACGTCATGTAGCTGAAGGTGTTAGCGTTAGCATACGTCATGTAGCTGAAGGTGTTAGCGTTAGCATACGTCATGTAGCTGAAGGTGTTAGCGTTAGTATACGTCATGTAGCTGAAGGTGTTAGCGTTAGCATACGTCATGTAGCTGAAGGTGTTAGCGTTAGCATACGTCATGTAGCTGAAGGTGTTAGCGTTAGTATACGTCATGTAGCTGAAGGTGTTAGCGTTAGCATACGTCATGTAGCTGAAGGTGTTAGCGTTAGCATACATGCACCTATTCACCATGTTCTCTCATCTGTTATTATTTTAAACTGCATTTACAGAGGAAATGTCTGTTCTTGGTCTTGGATTTTATCAAATACATTTCCCCAAAAATGCGACTTATACTTATACTTTAGTGCGACTCAAATACTTTGCAATTTGCCGATTTCTTAACGTTGTAACAGTTTGACGCCTGAGATTAGAGCAGTAAATGTACAGTATGTGTTAATGTGACTCGTTGGAGGGGCTTAGACGGAGCCAGGCACTGCAGAGGTTTAAGTCTGGATTTGGTTGAGGCGAGCGCTCTTTTGATAAACCCTTTAATAGGTTTGAGAAATCCCAGGGCCACGCCGACTCCAAACGCTTCTTGACATTTTAAGCCCCTCGTGTGAAACGGCTATATTACGTTAAAGGCGGCGGCGCGTGCAGACGTTTGACAAGAGGGAGGCGGTCGTGCCGTCTCTGAACAGCAGGGGGAGTCAAGTTTGTGCAAGTATTCAATGTGAGAAGAACACGAAACTCAAATGCAGATCAGCCACAAATGAGATGAGGATTTCAAAGTCAAAACTTAAGTGACACAAACGTGGCCAAAATCTGATCCAATTTCTGTCATCGGATTATTGAGATGTCATGTAAAGTGTTACTTCTGATGCCCACACATGTGAGGGTTTGTGAAAAGGTTAAAGATTGAAATGGTTAGTTTTAAAATTCATTGCATTTTGTCAAGTAGATTGTGTTGTTTTTGAAGACAGAAGGTGTTTTTGATGATCACGTTTCTTTTGTGCAGTAAACACGCAGCAACAATCAGATCTAACTGTGATTACTCTAGTCACGATGATACTTGATAGATGTTTAGACCCTATTAGTCCTGTTTTGGTCCCATTTTGGTCCCAGTTTAGTCCCATTTTGGTCCCAGTTTAGTCCCATTTTGGTCCCAGTTTAGTCCCAGATTAGTCCTGCTTTAGTCCCGCTTTAGTCCCAGTTTAGTCCCAATTTAGTCCCAATTTAGTCCCAGATTAGTCCCAGATTAGTCCCAGATTAGTCCCAGATTAGTCCCAGATTAGTCCCGCTTCCGCCCCTGCTCAGCACCCTGCTCATTCCCCCCGGGACCCTGCTCAGCCCCCCGGGGCCCCTGCTCAGCCCCCCGGGACCCTGCTCAGCCCCCCGGGACCCTGCTCAGCCCCCCGGGACCCTGCTCAGCCCCCCGGGACCCTGCTCAGCCCCCGGGGACCCTGCCCCTGCTCAGCCCCCGGGGACCCTGCCCCTGCTCAGCCCCCCGGGACCCTGCTCAGTCCCCCGGGGCCCCTGCTCAGCCCCCCGGGGCCCCTGCTCAGCCCCCCGGGGCCCCTGCTCAGCCCCCCGGGGCCCCTGCTCAGCCCCCCGGGGCCCCTGCTCAGCCCCCGGGGACCCTGCCCCTGCTCAGCCCCCCGGGACCCTGCTCAGTCCCCGGGCCCCTGCGCGCTCACATCTGTACTCGGCTCCCAGCCGTAGCATGAGGCGGATGGGGAAGACTTTGGCCCAGGGCGTCTCCCACTTCTGGATGAGGACCCCGAACAGGAAGGGCGGGTTGGGCAGCAGCAGGTCCTGCAGCGACTGGAAGGACGGGCTGACGTAGAGGAAGCCGCCGTGCTCTTTGCTGCCCAGAAAGCTCTGCGTGAAGAACGAATGGCTCAGGTGGCTCAGCACGTTCCCTGCAGAGAAGAAGAGGGCGGGGCCAGAAGGCGTTAAAAATCACAACGAGCCACGCCTACAATCCGCATCCGATATTAGCAAACGACAGTCACAAATTTGGTCTTTTCCACAGCACAGCACGTCTGCGAAGGGTCTAAAAGTCTAAAAGTCTGAAAGAATCCACAGAGTTCTGAAAGTCTGAGGCTTTTGTTTGGCCGGATTGTCAGAAGGGCAAAAAGGGGCGGCGGCTTCTGTTAGATCTATAATTCAGCTTTTATGGGTTTGAAGTGAATCCTCTGCCTTCATCTGACCCGCTCTTCATCCTCTCACGCCGACTCCAGATCCTCTTTCACTACACGCATTTCAACTCACCACACCCCGTTATCCGCATCGCAATACAGAAAATGAAACGTTAAAATCTCATACTTTTCATCAGCAATAAATATTCTCCATCTAAAAAGTCTAACTAATGAAAAGCAGTATATTTTATAGTGAAATCGTGTGAAATGACTGGATGTGCCACTCGAATAAGCACAATTAAACCTGATTTTAAATGTTTTGCAACTTGAAATGATCGTCGACCACAGTTTCATTTAGCTGTGGGTCCCGGGTCGAGTAAACGGGTATTTTGGGGGTTCCGGCCTGAAAGGTTTGAGATCCTCTGGACTAAAAGGATCAAAATAATCGTTGACGAGTCGACTACGAAGAGAGTCGTTAGAAAGAAATAAGGCTAGAACTAATACAGCGCCGGGAAACAAAATAAAGGGCTTAGAAAAGTTTAAAACACTGGACTCTCTGTGTAACGGCTGTAGACGCCTTGTATTACCACGACATTATCAAGTTACTCAAAACGCCGTGTGCCTCGTGAACGACGCTCTAAACACAATAGTCTTGTGTCTCCAAACCGCTGGTGCAGCATCTGACCGACGCCGCTTGAATCAGGAATGACCCAGTCCGTATGTGTCGCCTCCCAAAAAGCATGATGGCGTGACCGTGGAAACGCCAACGGCCGGCGGGGCGAGCGGAGAGCGGCGTCAGTGTCACGCAGCGTCATCGGCTTTAATATTCTGTGACGGTTTGAATGCGGTGTCGAGTAAAACGCTCACGAGAGTAAAAAAATACACACAATACATTGGCTGACAAGAATAAAAAGAAAACGCACATGAAAACAAACAATAGATCAGTATTTTTAAAGAAACAAATACAGTACAATCTAGGCCTACATGGTATTACTAATTATTGTGTATAAGTACTGCAATATTTATACTTTTTGACACAATCATTTCACTTTTATTAAATATGTTCACGACATGTTCAAACGCATGAATGAAATCAGACTTTCAGTGTTTTCATTTAAAAAACGACGTTTGTCTGATGGAGGAACTCGGTGATTGATACTTTTGACATACCGTACTTTCTGCACTATAAGGCGCACTGGATTATCAGGCGCACTGTCAATGAATGGTCTATTTTTGATCATTTTTTATATATAAAAAGGTGCACCGGACTATAAGACACATTAAGTGAAACAAAGTGGTCAGATTAGTCAGTCAGTTGGACTTTATTTATGCAGTATGAGCAGAAAGTGCCCAGCTTTTGGCATTTGCCGTTTGATATTAATTAATCCATATATAAGGCGCACTGGATTATTAGGCGCAGTCGTTTTTTTGAGAAATTTAAAGGCTTTTAAGTGCGCCTTATAGTCTGGAAAATACGGTATATCGTTAAGCCCGAGGACGAGGTGCTACTGCCGCTTCCATCAGTTATTGCGTTGCCTGGAATGCTTCACGTGTGTTATTAAACGTACAGTATCCATCCTGCGTTTAGTCAATGAGGTTCTGTTTTAGCACTGCTGACCTCCAGAGGTGCTTAGAGGTCATACGGGACTCATAGAACCATAGTTACCAACAGTTACCAACCAGAAAACTAACATTGTTTAATTATTTGCAATTGTTAAAGATGCACAGTTAGAAGAGTAAATGCCTCCACAACAGCGCCGTGTATATTTGATGCTGTGACACGTTCATGTGCTCGTGCGGTGAGTCTGGTGCTGGACTCACCGGTCAGCGCTTCCTGGTAGAGCTGCACAAAGTGTCTGAACACGTCTTTGGGGAGGGTCTTCTCGTCGGGGAGACACTGGAGCAGGACCACCACCTCGGCCTGTCCCACGGCGTGCATGCCCTTTGTGCTCAGGTACCAGCACTTACGGTTCACGTCTGCCAGAGGGAAACATGCACGAGATGTGGAAATGAACAGTTATTGTACTTTAAGACTGTAATAACCTTCTGATCAACCAGCAATAAGTTATGGACAAAAGCATTCCAGGAAGTCAACAATATTTCTTTTTTTTTTTTGTGTTCTTAAAAATATATATATATATATATTTTTTACATATATATATTTTTTTTTTGGTAGTAAAATAAAACATTTTATTAGAATTTTGGATAAATATTTTTTCATTGCAAGACACATTCACTTACATAATAATTCCTACAACTACTATCTATTATTAAAGCGACCTCGTCTAACTCACAAAATATAATACATTTACATAGATTAAACCAGAAAATATATATCATTGATTGATTGATGTGTTTTTAAAACAGCAACAACTGAACCAAAGTTCCATAAATGCATATTAAAGATCTAAAAAACTGTTCCAAACGATGAAAACAATAATTACACATATTCTTCTAATGTTTTTTTCACTGTACATTTACACTTGACTCACAGTTGACGAGTTTGACCATGGCGAGCAGGTTAGCGTTTAGCACGAACACCAGCGGGTCGGGTCCTCCCTCCTCCAGCTGCTGCATCAGGACCACCTCAGCCGGGCGCTCCTCCACCGCATAGTCTGAGGAGAGGAGAGAGGATGAGAGGAGGAGCATTACAGAGGAACAAGGACGAGAGGAGAGGGGAGGAGAGGAGGAGCATTACAGAGGAACAAGGACGAGAGGAGAGGGGAGGAGAGGAGGAGCATTACAGAGGAACAAGGACGAGAGGAGAGGGGAGGAGAGGAGGAGCATTACAGAGGAACAAGGACGAGAGGAGAGGGGAGGAGAGGAGGAGCATTACAGAGGAACAAGGATGAGAGGAGAGGGGAGGAGAGGAGGAGCATTACAGAGGAACAAGGATGAGAGGAGAGGGGAGGAGAGGAGGAGCATTACAGAGGAACAAGGATGAGAGGAGAGGGGAGGAGAGGAGGAGCATTACAGAGGAACAAGGATGAGAGGAGAGGGGAGGAGAGGAGGAGCATTACAGAGGAACAAGGACGAGAGGAGAGGGGAGGAGAGGAGGAGCATTACAGAGGAACAAGGATGAGAGGAGAGGGGAGGAGAGGAGGAGCATTACAGAGGAACAAGGATGAGAGGAGAGGGGAGGAGAGGAGGAGCATTACAGAGGAACAAGGACGAGAGGAGAGGGGAGGAGAGGAGGAGCATTACAGAGGAACAAGGACGAGAGGAGAGAGGAGGAGAGGAGGAGCATTACAGAGGAACAAGGACGAGAGGAGAGGGGAGGAGAGGAGGAGCATTACAGAGGAACAAGGACGAGAGGAGGAGAGGATGAGAGGAGGAGCATTACAGAGGAACAAGGACGAGAGGAGAGGGGAGGAGAGGAGGAGCATTACAGAGGAACAAGGAGGAGAGGAGAGGGGAGGAGAGGAGGAGCATTACAGAGGAACAAGGACGAGAGGAGAGAGGAGGAGAGGAGGAGCATTACAGAGGAACAAGGATGAGAGGAGGAGAGGATGAGAGGAGGAGCATTACAGAGGAACAAGGAGGAGAGAGGAGGAGAGGAGGAGCATTACAGAGGAACAAGGACGAGAGGAGAGAGGAGGAGGAGGAGAGGAGGAGCATTACAGAGGAGCAAGGATGAGAGGAAAGAGGAGGAGAGGAGGAGCATTACAGAGGAGCAAGGATGAGAGGAGAGAGGAGGAGAGGATGAGAGGAGGAGCATTACAGAGGAACAAGGATGAGAGGAGAGGATGAGAGGAGGAGCATTACAGAGGAGCAAGGATGAGAGGAGAGAGGAGGAGAGGATGAGAGGAGGAGCATTACAGAGGAACAAGGATGAGAGGAGAGAATGAGAGGAGGAGCATTACAGAGGAGCAAGGATGAGAGGAGAGAGGAGGAGAGGATGAGAGGAGGAGCATTACAGAGGAACAAGGATGAGAGGAGAGGAGAGGATGAGAGGAACGAGGATGAGAGGAGGAGAGGAGCGAGGAGGAGAGGATGAGCGGTATGTACAACAGGTATAAATACACAAAATAAAGTCAAAATTGTAAAAACCTGTCATACGTCACTTTAACATGTGACAAATCTGGGTCCCACACTTTAAAGTGAATGTAACAACAGTTTTTAGAAGACATTTAAAGCCATACATTGTATCACTATGTATTTTATACATTTATATTTAAAAATAACAGGTTAATAATAGGTCACGTTAACAGTTACGTGTCAGGACACAGAGGGAACTCTGATGTTTCACAGTGAACCAAGATGAGACATGAGCCGTGATGAAGCCACGTGCACCACACGAATCAGCACACGCACACAGAGAGGCGGAGCACAGAGAGGCGGAGCACAGAGAGGCGGAGCACAGAGAGGCGGAGCACAGAGAGAGGCGGAGCACAGAGAGGCGGAGCACAGAGAGGCGGAGCACAGAGAGGCGGAGCACAGAGAGGCGGAGCACACAGAGAGAGGCGGAGCACAGAGAGGCGGAGCACAGAGAGGCGGAGCACAGAGAGGCGGAGCACAGAGAGGCGGAGCACAGAGAGAGGCAGAGCACACAGAGAGAGGCGGAGCACACAGAGGAGGCGGAGAACACAGAGGAGGCGGAGAACACAGAGGAGGCGGAGAACACAGAGGAGGCGGAGAACACAGAGGAGGCGGAGCACACAGAGGCGGTGAATGGTGGATGAGTGAAGCACCTGAGGTGAAGGGGCCTCCCGTACCTCCTTTGACTCCGGTGGAGATGAGGATGGGAGGAAGTCCGTCCTCCGGGATCAGACTGACCGAGCTGCCCACAGGACTGCCCACCGGGGCCGCGCCCGGCTGCGACGTCTGCGGAGGGAGAGCGGGTCATTCTATTCATGCTTATTTAACCGGCACTGCCAAACTATTTTCAAAGGTCAAAAGGTTTGCTAATCTCGTCCTAACCCAGCCCTAAAGTGACATTTGTGCCGTAAACACATAGTAACGACATTAGCTCTGCGTTGGCGCGTTACCTCGGAGCCGCCGGCGCCCGAGCTGGCCTTGGCCGAGATGGCGCGGGACTGGGACGGCGGCTGGTGCGATGAGAGCGGTTTGGGGGAGTCGGGGGCGTCGCCGTTGGGCAAGAGGCCGTCGGCGAACCAGACCCTCCTCTGCTCGCGGGTCAACGAGGCTGTGCGGAAACAGACATTCGACAAAGTATTAAGGAAAGCACAAGTTACAGAAGAGAACCACAGTGGCATTTTTAACTGCGTTATTTAGATTTATAAACACAGTCATGACATGAACTCAGCGGGACACGTTCCCGTGGCTTTAAAGACTTTAAACTTTTTAAACTACCGTATTTTCCCGACTATAAGTCGCACCCTTTTTCATAGTTTTGGTCGGGGTGCGACTTATATGTGATATTATTTGTTATTTTCACATGACAACCACAAGAGGGCGCTCTAGGCTCTAAGCGACGCAGAAGAAGAATCTGCACTTCCTCTTCCTCTGGAGTTTGTGGAGTTGTTTAGAAGTGACACAGAGGAAGAAGAATTCAATGGATTTAGTGATTTGGGGTAAAACTGATGCTTTGCTAAACTTGTTAGCATGTTCTTTATGCTATAGTTATCTGAATAACTGTTCATATGTTACGTTAACATACCAGACACTTACCACAGTTCTGTCTGTGCCTCATGTAGCTGAAGGTGTTAGCGTTAGCATACGTCATGTAGCTGAAGGTGTTAGCGTTAGCATACGTCATGTAGCTGAAGGTGTTAGCGTTAGCATACGTCATGTAGCTGAAGGTGTTAGCGTTAGCATACGTCATGTAGCTGAAGGTGTTAGCGGTAGCATACGTCATGTAGCTGAAGGTGTTAGCGTTAGCATACGTCATGTAGCTGAAGGTGTTAGCGTTAGCATACGTCATGTAGCTGGAGGTGTTAGCGTTAGCATACGTCATGTAGCTGAAGGTGTTAGCGTTAGCATACGTCATGTAGCTGGAGGTGTTAGCGTTAGCATACGTCATGTAGCTGAAGGTGTTAGCGTTAGCATACGTCATGTAGCTGAAGGTGTTAGCGTTAGCATACGTCATGTAGCTGAAGGTGTTAGCGTTAGCATACGTCATGTAGCTGAAGGTGTTAGCGTTAGCATACGTCATGTAGCTGAAGGTGTTAGCGGTAGCATACGTCATGTAGCTGAAGGTGTTAGCGTTAGCATACGTCATGTAGCTGGAGGTGTTAGCGTTAGCATACGTCATGTAGCTGAAGGTGTTAGCGTTAGCATACGTCATGTAGCTGGAGGTGTTAGCATTAGCATACGTCATGTAGCTGAAGGTGTTAGCGTTAGCATACGTCATGTAGCTGAAGGTGTTAGCGTTAGCATACGTCATGTAGCTGAAGGTGTTAGCGTTAGCATACGTCATGTAGCTGAAGGTGTTAGCGTTAGCATACGTCATGTAGCTGAAGGTGTTAGCGTTAGCATACGTCATGTAGCTGAAGGTGTTAGCGTTAGCATACGTACACCTATTCACCATGTTCTCTCATCTGTTATTATTTTAAACTGCATTTCAAGAGGAAATGTCTGTTCTTGGTCTTGGATTTTATCAAATACATTTCCCCCAAAAATGCGACTTATACATGTTTTTTTCTTCTCTATTATAATTTTTTTGGCTGGTGCGACTTATACTCTGGAAAATACGGTAGTTTTTGCACTACAGTGATTTAGAAAACCGAGTTAAATTGAATGAGAATTTACATTCTCAGTTGTGGTGGAGTCGGGTGTAACTCATTCGTGTGACGCATCACAGTAAAATACACAGTTACTTGCAGCTCGATGTCACATTTTAGTCTCAGATTATTGTGAGAACGTCACGATTTAACGTTTATTTGTGATTATTAACATCACGACCAAAGCGACAATAGTCTTTAATGTTCTTTTCTTCTTGTTTTCTCGTCAATATGTGACTTTTACTTTCTGAACGATCAATTTGATTTAAACGGCACGATAAAAAAGACACTTTACTTTTACTTTTTGAGCACTTCAGGACTTCATTTTGCTCTATATATATATATATCATGTATTTGTAAATGTCATTTGAGTACACAACAGCCTCAGAGAAAAGCACAAACACAAAACCGTCCGAACCTTCGTTGGTCGGCTTGAGGACCCCGACCGGGACCATGACGGTGGGCGGGGGCGAGCCGAGCGCCCCCGAGGCCTGGGCCTGCTGCAGCGGCGGGACGGTGGAGCAGTACTCGGACGGGTTGTTGGGGTTCGGGCTCTGGTTGCTGGGACAGACCTGAGTCTCCCACGACGACGGAGCTGGAGCAGGAGAAGACGGAAGAGGCGGAGTCTGATCACGCTCATTTTGTAGAAGAAATGTCAGATAAATAAGCGCTAAATTATGGTTTCAAGTATTTGTAATAGGAAAGTAAACAAACTGACATTTAAACACTGGAAACTCAAAATTGTGGTTGATTTGTTGTTATAAAGGATGAAAAAAAACCTGAAGTTAAAGTGAAAAACAATTGTGTGCGTGAATATTTGTCCAGAAAATCATAAAAAGCAGGATTTACCTTTAATAATTATAATGTCAGCGTCTTTTCTTATTTATTTTTTTATTTACCGTAATTTCCGGACTATAAGTCGCACTGGAGTATAAGTCGCATCAGCCAAAAAATGTATAATAGAGAAGAAAAAAACATATATAAGTTGCACTGGAGTATGAAATGCAGTTGCAAGTGTGAAAATAACATCACATATAAGTCGCTCCGGAGTATAAGTATAAATATAAGTATAAGTCGCACCCCGGCCAAAACTATGAAAAAAGGTGCAACTTATAGTCCGGAAAATACGGTAAATGTTTTATTTTTTTAATTAAAGAACAAAAACTAACAAAGAGAAAGAGAAACAAGAACAGAGAGAGAGAGAGCACAAAATAAAAGCAGCAGACATCAGACAAATAAATGAAAAAATTAAATCATGGCCTAGAAATAAAAAAATAAAATAAAAAGTTTTGTCCAAAAATCGGTAATTTTTTTCCTTTTTCTATTTGAATCTGAATGTAATTTTTCCCCATTTTAGGAATGTCCAGTATAATGTCAGTCCAGTCCTTGATCTTTGAAGCATTTTGTGTCGTACTTTTTATTTTGAAGGCCTTTTAGCAGATACTTCCTGTCTCCACGGCAGGAGAGACAGGGTACAAATACAGAACACAGAGTTCTGAAGTCCATTGTGATATTGTTGTGTTTTAGAGTCCTCAGAATGGCTACGATTTTCAAAACACGACCGCGATTGTCATTTTTACCATCGACAGGTCACAAATACTCAATTCACCGCCGCTGCCCTAACGAACAGCACCGCATCGTTTTGTCCTGGACTTGACCGTGTTCGGTTGGCGCTCCGCTTCACTCACCGCTCGTTAAAGTCGAATGGCACGTCACACAAACGCGAGCCTCCTTCCTGTCCATGTACAAGAGTCTGCACTTCAAACCGCAGCAGGACGCGCAGAAAACCTACAACAAAAACAAGAGAACACGGTGAAGAAATGAATCATCGTCCCACCACAATAACACGTTTCCTCCTGACAGTTGAAGTTGCGTTTAAGCGACTGTGAGCTGCTGGATTGGAGAGGCCCATTACACATAATTATCAGCGGCACGTTTGCGTCTGGATAATTGCGCCGGAGAACGAAGGACGCGATTCATTAGCGCGGCCCATTAGCTGCCATTTTACAACAGAAAAGACCCGTTTGTCGTTTATTCAAATTAGACTGAGATGAGTACATTACGTCTCACCGAGGCTTCTAACAAAACACCAGAGCCTCCTCAACAATGAAAACGTGTATAACAAAGAAGAAATCAAAATAATACATTAATCATAGACAAAAATGCATTTAATTTGCTTACTAATGAACAGTACACTACAAGATTGTTCCGCAGTAAGGCATCAAACTTATCTACATAGCATTTTATTCAGGTGTTTTTATTACTTGCCTCGCCACAGATCTGACCGGTAAATGTGACCTGATGGTGCCACCAATGGGTAAAAATAATGTAATACGGTGGAACATTCCCAAAGAGAAAAGCAGGTGGTGGACAATGTTTCTATTTGATTATTAGATTGTTTCTCTGTAAATGATCATGTTTACCACCTTGGGTTAATCAAATTTTAAAAATAAAAAGAATAAATAAATAAAAAATATATACAGTTAAATAAAAATATAAAAACATTAAATTAAAATAAATAATAATAATAAAAAAAAAAATCAAATATCAAATAAAAAATAATAATCACTTTGCAATAGTATAGGCCCATCTCTAAAGAGTGCTAAATCCTAATATTGGTCATCGGGCCCAAGCTCTTCTCATAACAGTCTAAAATAATCATATCGGTGCCTCGTTAAAGTCCACGTGAAGGTTCTCATGTTCTGATTATGAGCTTGTCGCTGTGGTTAATAATCATAGTTTTTAAATCACTCAAATTGCAGTTTGTGAGTTGAAAATGTGACATTCAAAAAGGTTCAAATCACAGGAAGTAGCGCCGCGTTCTAACAGAACACCTCCACCTCTGTGATGTCATCAGAAAGCGCCATTACGTCAAAAATACAGAGAAAATTTGCCCTCAGCTCACACCTGTTTACTAGAGTTTAAACACTCATTTAACAAAACAAACGTGTCTTCGGGTGTAATTACTTGTCAAATCAGAAATATTGTACAATTGAAATGGACTTCAGCACTTGTTTACAATTTGGTTGCTCGGTAACGGTTGTGGAATTACCTCCATGTCATATTTGCTGCTCGTGTCCAACCAGGAAGTGGCATTATAAACATCACACATTGATGCCACGTTGGAGAAAAACAAGTCAAAATGTTTGGTAAAATCTTAAATATTAGTTTGTTTTCCTGGAAAGTGTCATCCACTAGAATATTGTGACATCGGCTCAAGTCTGCTCCACGTGTAAACCACGTAAACGAGAGCGGTGAGAGCACTTTTTTCTGCGGATTGCGGCACCTCGGCTGTCGGACTTAAAGCCGTGTCGTTTCCGTGGGATACTGCAGAGCCAGCTCCTGTCGGCTCAAAAGCCCACAGTGTTTGTTTACAGCCGAGGGGAGAAAAGAAGAAGCTGCACAGGCCAGATTCTGAGCCGTCAGCGACCGCAGTAAACAACAACAACACTCGGAGCGGAAAAGGAGGCGGCATAAACTTTAACTCTGCTTTGGATTTTTCAGTGTAAAAATGCAAATGCCCAAATAAAAAACTGACAACATAAAATTGTAGTGTTATGATTATTGTGAGAAAAAACATCACGATTTAACGATTATTTTTGAAATCTTTCATATTCTTTCATTCTGGTGGTCTTTACATGGCACTGTTCCTCAAGTTTGTGAGCTTTACCAAATGCAACTCTCTGAAAGACAAAATAATGTTAAATGTGACAAAAACGGCCAGATAAAAAGTTATTTAGGTTTATATTTGGACTACATATTGAACAAAAAATACTTAATTTTGCTTCTAAACTTGTCACAATTATAATTTTGTGGTTCTTACGATTATATTGTGACACTGAATAATCACGATTAATGATTGATCTGATAATCTTGGCGCCCCTAGCAGCAACTAACAATTGTTTTAGCAGTCGACTTGTCAATTAGTTCTATTGTACATCGAGATTAACTAGATTATCAACCAAATAACAATGAATATGAAGACTTGATAGAGAATATTTACAAATTAAGTGCATCATTGAGTTCTTTACGTTCTTGTCTTTGTTTTTAGCTCAAAATAGTGATTCCAATATATATAAATAACGATCATAGATTATAACTACATAACAGACAGAGCGTAATAAGTCTTCTTTAATGAAAATAACGGCTAAATCGTGTCGAAAATGACATTGTACGGTAGCGTTTTATATCATCCTTGTGGCATCAGAATTGGTATTGAGCCACTTCCTCTGTAAACTGGAATTTCATTTGAACAACCGCACACCGCCCCCTGCCTCTCATCCAACACCGCGGCATCAGAAACACAGATGCTAACACAGCTAATGCTAACCCCCCATGGCGTCGTTCTCGCTCGCGTTCACCGACCTTGCCGCAGGCTCTGCAGTGGTGCCGTCTCTTGGTGAAGGTGAACTTGACGTCGCACTTCATACACACCGGGGCCTGCGAGTCGGGCACCCAAACCGGCGCCACCTCCCCCAGCGCGCTCTTCCTGCACAGCGCCCCCTGCTGACCGGCCTGCAGATCGTTGTCGGGGCTCTCGGGCTGCGCCGCCGCCGACTGCGCGTCCTCGGCGCAGTCGTCCCCGTTGGTGCCCGAAGCGCTCGACTTCTCCGTCAGCTCGCCGCTTTTACGATTCTGGTTGTCCATGTTCTTGTTTTTGCCGTTGACCGCCGACGGCCCGAGCTGGTTTTGGACGCGACTCGACAGAGGCTGGGGGATTTGCAGTTTGAGGTTGACGGGTTGCTTCGGCCGCGCGCCTCCGTACGGGATGCTAACCGGTTGCAGGCGCCCGTTGTTCAGCTTCTTTCTCGCGCCGCCATCTTGGTTTTCCTGCTTGCTTTCCTCCATCTCCTTCTCCTCCGTCACTGAATCTTCTTTGGACGATGCGCAAACGGACGCGCCGCCGCCTTCTTCTTCTTCCTCCTCCTCCTCCTCCTCCTCCTCGATTCCTTCGCTTTGGGGCGTAGCGTCTTTAGCCAAACCATTACAAACGTTCGTTACGTTTAGCTCGTGCGCGGCTTCTCCGTCTGAACTCGCTTTAATCTCCTTTTCCGTGTAAACGCCGTCCGGTTCATTGCAACTTTCTCCACTCAAACCACACACGTCTCGTTTGGAGTCGACATTTTCTGCGGCGTCCCCAGCCTCGCCGTTTTGCGCCCCGATGTCGAAACTAAAATGCGTCGAAGCATCGCCTTGACGGGATAATTGGTCC
Source organism: Eucyclogobius newberryi (assembly GCF_026437365.1). NCBI lineage: Eukaryota > Metazoa > Chordata > Actinopteri > Gobiiformes > Gobiidae > Eucyclogobius > Eucyclogobius newberryi. The sequence goes on along the minus strand of NW_027315746.1, from coordinate 6,617,168 downwards.
GGAGCAGAAGGCCGCCCGTCCCGAAGCGGTAAACCCTCTTGCGAGCCCCCATTTTCGCAGGAATTCACTGGAGGCGGCGACACGTCATCGGCCCCGACCAGCTTGCCGATATTGGGCTGTGGGAGCGGGGGGCTGTGGACGTCGGCGGGCCTCTCCTCTCCCCAGGATGGATGCTCGGCGCTGCGCTTGGGATCGGCCCCCGGGGAGAGGCTGGACGGGGGGCTGGTGGGGGCGAAATCCGGGGCGAGGGTCTTGAAGGGAAGCGGACTGTCCCCTGGGCTCAGGTCTGCGTGGGCCAGGGCGGGGTTTAGAGAGAGCAGGTGCGGGGGCGGAGCCAGGATCTGAGTCCACTTGGCGTCGGAGAGGATGGGCGTGTCTGTTTCATCTGGAAGAGGAAGACAAAAGGGAATTTAGATGACTTTACAACAGATTTTTACTCAAACTGGTGGTACTGGCAATCTTTATTTATCTTTATATGAACATTTTTTGTAAAGTGACATCGGGTTTATCCACAAATGTGAGTCGGTTTGGGTCTTTGTATGTTAAAAATACACGATGAGTCCTTTTTCCCCAGACACTGCAGCGGATTTCAGCTCATTAAATTAGTTTTCTCTTGCAAATCCAATAGAATCTGGACAAATACACACTGCAGAGCCACAGTAACTGGAGTGAAATACAGTCTTGCAAGTAACACGCTCAAAATACGTGTCAAATCTGGAGTAAAAAAAATATTTTATTCCATAAGGGCGTGACACATTTTTGACCTAAAGTGTGGGCGTGTCAAAGAGGGGCCTCACCTGGTTTTTCTTTATTCCAATTTATTAATTTACCGGTATTTGAACACTTTAATTTGAAATATTCCTTTCCAGTCAATCATTATTTCACAGTCTAATTGTAATGTAACGCACGCTGTTGCAGAATGGTCGAAATATACAATAACTACAACAAGATACAACAACTCTTGCAAGATGTTGTAGTAGAAGTTGCCAATGTAATTTAGAATAATAAAGAATGTGGATGTTTTACTGGATCAGATCAAGAGAAGGCCACTCCCACTTCCCCATTCATTTTATCATTGATCAGGTGTAAACGTCCAATAAACTTGAGTATTTCACGTGTACCATTTGCATTCATAAAGTGTTCGCGGCGCCTTCGCTTGAGACGGGGAGCTTTAAATGGTCTGCCAGAGTGAAACCGTCTCCCAGGTGATTTCAGAGGAACAATCCGGAGACGAGCGGCGGAATGAGGTTGGCGTGGAGTGTGAAATTAGCACGCCAACGGACTGGGACGCGGTGAGAAACTGGGCCACACTTCCGGAACTCTGGGGAGCCGTCAATCAAGCCGCGGCGGAGCAGACGGGAAAGCTACGAGTCTGAGAAGAAACGCGGCGAAGACGGGTTTGCAAATGATAAATGAATGTGAGATCGATTGTCGTTATTTAAAAGGCTGAATATGCAGCGCTGAAATCTAAAGTTTGGATTAATACTGACAGCAAACAGGGAACTCCCCACAACAGCTGTACGGCCCCAACCCTAATTAGGATTTAAATCAAGACTAAACCAGGATCAAAGCGCCTCAGGACCTAAACCTGGAACTAATGAGTCATAAAAAAGCTTTAGTCAAACGAAAAATCACAAATCCTGCATTTTTCATATTTGTCCTGCTTCTAACTGAGGCTGCAAGGCATATCGCAATAAGGGGTGTCAAGATTATTCAGTTAGAATGATAATACAGGTTATTAAAAGGTCACAACCAAAAGATAATAATCGGGATAATTTTACAAGCAAATTAAGTTAAAAAAAGACCTACAGTAAATGTACTTTTTGATCTGCCACTTTCTTTTGTCATTCAGAAGGTTTGATTTTGTACAGCTGGTCACAAAATTGAGAAATTGTAATGTGCTAGACAGCGTGAATGAAAAAAAATTGAAGTACCGTATTTTCCGGACTATAAGTTGCACTTTTTTTCATAGTTTTGGCCGGGGTGCGACTTATACTTATATTTATACTTATATACTTATACTCCAGAGCGACTTATACGTGATATTATTTGTTATTTTCACACTTGCAACCACATGTCATACTCCAGTGCGACTTATATATGTTTTTTTTCTTCTCTATCATGCATTTTTTGGCTGGTGCGACTTATAGTCCGGAAAATACGGTATACCGTTTTTGGTCACATTCACAATAATCACGACACTAACATTTAATATCGTGACATCCTTAATCACAATCAAAGCAACATTTTAAGGATCACAAGCATTACATTGTAAAGACGCAATCATTTAAGTGATATAATATAACAACAAAACCATGCTAACAAGGCAGGGCACCAACGCCCCCCGCCCTGTCAATCAAAGTATGCAGCGCTTACAGCAAACAGAAGGTCTTTACATCTGTTCCGCCACTGCACAAGGCACTACTGTTTTAATCTAAATCCAGTGTAGTGAAGACGTGAGGTTATTTTGTTGAAGTTTGTTACCTTCATTTTCCTCAAACTCGTCCAGCACCTTGTCCAGGTTGAAGGCTTCGGCCTGGAAGTAATTCTCCATGGGTCAGGAAGCTCCACCCTGCCGCTGCGTGTGCCCCTAACAACAGGAAGAACAAGCTAAATACCACACATTTCTAAACTACGTCACCGCGTCCTATGGAGAGCCGCACTACTGTATGTAATAGAGCACGGATTAAAACTGCATCCACCAGGGCCGGCCCGAGGCACAAGCGCATCAGGCGACTGTTTGGGGGCCTGCTCTGGGGGGGGGGGCAGTGTCCAGACCGGAGTGGGAGGAAGAGAATTTCCCGCTACAATCGATTCAGATCACTGAGTCAAAAGAGTTAACAGACAACTTAAGCATAGGTTAATGTTCTAAGTGCAAAAAACTAGTTCAGATGTCCCGCCATGAGAGTTTGCAGTGGTTCTCTGGAGCCTCAGCGCCATAAACTCGATCTGGGGCAGGGGGGCCTCAAACTCATGCCCACCACACACTTTAGTTAAAAGGCACCGTCACAAACTACACATGTAGCCTACTCAAATAACGTGGGAAAATGTTTAATGTAAAATTCACCAGAATCCCGGAATGATTCGTGATGAGCCCCAAACCCCCCTTTACTTATGACTATTTATAACTTTAAAAAAACAATGTAAACACAAACAAATGTCTTCTCTAGAGATCCTGAGTCACTTTTCTTCTGAGTCCGCCTCTGATTTTTAAACGGTGTTTGTCAAATGGTGGGCCACAACCAAAATCTTGTTTAGGGCCACCAAATGCCTAGAACTGGCCCTGGGTGCAATTATCAAATCATAAAGGCGGCAGAAAAATCATGCTGTACCTTTTACTTATAGTGCTACATACATTTTATGGCCATCTGCAGTATTACATTTTTATATCTGCAGATGGAAGCGTCAGTCCTGGACCATCTACAGTCTGGATCTCTCCTTCACTGTGGTTCTCCTCAAGGTTTGTACTTCTCCCCCACTGTGTTTTCTGTAGTTTTTCGTCACTGTGAAGGTCTAATGACAGGAAATGCTCTAGGACAGTTAACCATTTGTTTAATTTCTGTGAAAGTGGTTTAATTTGCTTCTCTATTATTGACAAATGACAGTTTCATTCTTTGATTCTCAAACTTTCTCCTGATAAAATCAACAACTCCGAGACGCTCACCGAGGAAACTGCTGTAATACATTGAATTTAGATTATTATTAGTTCATATTATAGTCTTTTGTCAAATGTTTGCACTCATGGAAGTTGTTTAAAATGTGTAAAATCTTCTTTCTTATAAAAATCTTTTTTTTTTTTTTTTTTAAATCGCACATCTAATTGCGATACTTTTTTAAATTGTATTTATTTTCAAAATGGTAGACTATTATAAACTCGCAGTTCATTAGACTGTCTTTAGAAACACCTTTAATATATCTATAATTATCAAACAGTTTATTTGTTGAGTCATTGATAAATAATAAACTTACTTCTTTGAAAACTACTACCTCAACAATATAATAATGACAATATTGCACTATCCTTTTAATGTTCCGGCCATCAAACAGAATAATAATAAAAAATACTTTGCTGGATATCTTCTGTACATTTAGCTTTCTGATTAAGAAAAATAAACTCTAGATTTAAATAAGTCCACACTGGCTCTGCTCTCTCACATCTGCACGTTTCACGAGCCAACAAGGGCTTAAAAATAGCAGGGAAAATGCCTAGTTTCATATAAAGAAAATGGAATTGAGGTTTATTTATAGAGTGTGAAAGTTACATAATGATGCTTCAATGTCCTCTGACCAACCTTCATCCTTTTCTATTTACAGCTCTGGTCACACGACTCGTTAAAGTGATGTATGGACCATGTGGATACTTCTAGGGCTTATCCATTTAATAAACAATGGAAGAGAATAATTAAGAAAGTGAGTCAAAGCATATATTTGTGCTTTTACTGCATTAAAAGCTCCTGCATTGAGGTGGTTGAACAAAAAATGATCAATGACCAATCAATGAATGCACTGGCAGAGCTAAAGAACTTATGTTTTCATGAATAAAGACAGTTATAAAACAAATTCAACAAGAAATTGGTAAAACAAATCATATATTTTGCTTCTTGTATGATCATAATCAGACAAGCTATAGGTCACATTTCTGCATCTAAACAGGATGACTTAATACACAAGAAAAATGGGTTACAGCTTCATAAAATACTGTCAGTGAAAATGGTTAAAGTCTCTGGAAAGTTATGTTGTAATTAGTTTGATTGTATTTATCACCATTCTGAAACAAACTCAGGTGAGGCTAAATTTGACAGCTCAAGAATTTAAATATCATCTTGCTCTTGTGTCTTCGGGCTGTGATCGGCTAAAGAAAGTGTTGGTGCAGGTGGCCCGGGAATTGAACCCATGATCTCCTTTTTGGGACGCTCTAACCGCTCTGCCACCGCGCATCCGTGCCAGATCACAATTTTTATTTTATCACGATTCATGTACACATTAAATTTGTTTTTCTATTGCCTTTAATATGTAAATAAAGTCATCTCCTTCTGAACGCAAATATCTGACCCAAACTGCACTCTCAAGCATTCACAGTAAAGCATCTACAGTAAACTGCTTCTTTATCTGTAAAAGGGAGCGCAAACTCACCATTCTCTCTCAAAACACTGGCTGATCTCATTTAAATATTTAGTGGGCTGATAGTTACTTCGGCCGACTAAATGCCTAGAGCCCCGTTTATCGTAAATAAACCACAAATATGGGGTTGTGCAGGTTTGTCCGATGGTTCGCGATGTCGTTAGAATCGACCTGCATCTCGGTAAAGCTCATTTGAAGAGAAGTTTAAATACATTTGAATCGAACGTCCGCGCAGACGACGGAGGCGGCGTTCGGCGGACCAAATGACACCAAAAGCGCAACGAAGACGACAGAAACGGTCAGCGGCCGGCTCTCACCTGCTCAGAGGTCCCTCTCTCCGACACAGAGACGATTCAACCTCGACGGGCCTCGGCGACTTCAGTCAGTCCAGCGACCGTCCGTCGGCCGCGCGCCTGAGGGGAGAGAGCGGAGCGACAGCATCAGGACAATACCGCACGAGTTCAAGATGAAACTGAGGATATGGTACAGTAGTAAGTGCAGCGGAGTGTGATCCTGTGCCTCCAGTTTACAGTTTTTAACATAAAGATGGTATTTGGTCATATCCTAGTACGTGGTGTGGCGGCGAATCTCTTCAACCAAGAAGGAAGCCGAAAACGCAGAACTGGTGCAGCAACTAGCATGTCAGCAGTTATTATAATAAGCCATGATTAACCCCTACAGCCCACATGCGGTACTACGCTTAAAAACACGCACGCACATTTGTTGCGTATCTACAAGAAAATAATTTGAAAAGGAGTGTTTAGAAGCACATTTTGGGAGTAAAATCCAGTTTCTTTAGGCTATACTTCGCAATAGGGACAGTTTGTTACGCAGTTTTGTAGCCGATATCAATATTTTGTCTTCACGTATCCGACATTTCCCGATATCTGAGTCACGACAGCATTTATTTCCTTGAAACAAAACATCTCTAAAGTGTGCTGTAACTGCCGTATACCCTTTAAGTAACTGCAGTACAGCGTCGTATGATAGACGTTCAAACATTAGGAGACGTTCTGAGCCCGTATATAACCCATTTTAAGATTTGTGTACAAACTCAACCAGGATAACCGACCGAACCGATATCTTTGAGCCGATTACAGCACATTTCTCTGGATCGGTGCCAATATCTGATGCCATTAATCTACAAAGTGCTGCACGATGTCAAACTATATCCCTTTTATCACTTTTACCCCTTTATCACAAGACGGTGTGAAAATTAAAACTAAACCGGGTCCAAAATGAATAAAAAAGTAGGTAAAGTCACATTACATTGTGGTAATTTTGCAACTTACAGAATTACACATTAGTGAGAGACAAAAGCGTTTAATTCCTCACATTATCAATTACCTTGGTTATCATCTTTGCAAACCGGACTGAGCAACCGTTTGACCTGGATTTTATGTGTTTATGGGCTGTGAACGACTCGAGTCCAGGGTCGTTCCCATGGGGACAAGAGACGGAGGATTACTAAGTAATACTGTAAATAACGAGGAGACGTGACGGCGGGAAAACAGAGTTGAAAGAGATTAGACATTATTTTTTTGCCAAATACAGTGACATGTATGACAATATTCACCAACAAGATAGTTTATGCCGTATTCCTATCCTCAGTTCTTTCCTATCACAAGAACTGAGAGGCAACTTTTAGACAGGAAAGCAAATAAAGTGGTTGAAAAGAGCTGAATCGACACGTTTTCCCGCCGGTTTAAGCAGAACGTCTGAGGTTTGGATTGCAAACGGCAGCGTCTTGAACACGGGAGACGGCAAAGACGCAACAAGACGGACATGTTAAGTTATCAGAGAGCGGACAGTGCTTTAAGTATTAATTAAGGTGGATCTCAGTCAGACAATAGCACTACTGCATTATAGAGTTAAGCAGCGAAGGCAAAGCATAAGGAAAGTTACTAGAACACGTCACCGTTTCAGCTTTTTGTTTATTTGTTTGTTTTATTTTATTTGTTTTTGTATTATTTTTTTATTTTGCATTTGTATTATTTAGTATTTGTATTATTATTATTATTATTGATATATTATTATTTTGTATTATTATTATTATTATATATTATTATTATTATTTTGTATTATTATTTTGTATTATTATTATTATTTTGTATTATTATAATTATTATATTGTTTTTTGTTTAAAATTCAAGATAATAAAGTATTTTAATGCATGTTTTGCCCTATTTAGCAGGTGGTGAAGAAGAATAAAACCAAAACTAACAAAAGTATCGTCTCAACTTGTGGGAATTTTATGACACAATTTCAAATGTCAACAATATCTTTGACCACATCTCCATAAAACTTCCTTAAATCTCATAGCTTGACACCTACAGCGGCTTTATTATTATTACACATAAATGACTGGAGGGCTGAGCGGTTGGAAAATGAAATCCTCTTGTGATTGGATTTATTTCTCTGGCAAAACAATTAATAAGAACAATATATTCGGGCTATTTTTTTGGACATTATTGGCCTTTATTATTGGCCTTTATTATTGGCCTTTAAACCTCTTGTGCCTTTACTTTGGCCTCATGTTTTAGAATATAAAATAATGCATGTATTGAAAAGTGCACCACTCTGGATCTCATTCTGGATCTGGTGTATGAACATGGGGGAAATAAACAAAAACTAGCCCTGACGCACTAATGTAAGCAGTTGTAGTGATTTGGACCATGAGAACACACGCATGGAAAACAGCTCTCAATATGTTCTTAGCTGGTGAAATAAAGGTTTATACATAAATAAATCTTCAATTCTTTACAAAGGGCGTGTCTGGTGACCCCGCCCTCCACCACACGTCGAGTCAAACGCAAACCGTACCATTTGTTTTGATACGGACCGTGACCCATGACCCCGACGGCCTAATCACCTGTCAATCAGCCCGTGTCAAATCACAGTCAACGCAGCGACCAGACCGATATATCGATCCGCTCAAACGAACAGACCGAAATATCGATCCGCTCAAACGAACAGACTGAAATATCGATCCGCTCAAACGTACAGACCGATATATCGATCCGCTCAAACGTACAGGCCGATATATCGGTACGCGCAAACGTACAGGCCGATATATCGATCCGCTCAAACGAACAGACCGAAATATCGATCCGCTCAAACGAACAGACCGATATAATCGATCCGCTCAAACGTACAGGCCGATATATCGGTACGCGCAAACGTACAGGCCGATATATCGGTAAGCACAAACGTACAGGCCGATATATCGGTAAGCACAAATGTACAGACCGATATATCGATCCGTGCAAACTTACGGACCGATATCGTTCATGATTTTCCAGACAACGGAGCTCTGCCTTTTCACGTTACAATCACCACAACAAGACTTCTTTTTTTTCTTTTTAAAGTCGATGTTGCATAACACGTGTCCCTCAATAGTAGAAATCAGTTTAAATTCAAACATAAGGAGTGTCAACATGTGAAAGAACTGACATGTTTTGACTAAACTGAACTATTTGCAGGTTTAACACAGAACAAGACAAGCTGGAGAAACGTGGCCCAAGTCTCTGCAGACGACGTGACGTTACTATGACGATGCAAATGTCGTCGTGAACGTACATCACTTTGTGGCCTTAAACTTCAAACGCAGCGCCACGCCTCCGCCAGGATGGCCCATCCCCGTTTAACATTTAATTACCTGCAGAGGCCAAACTGAATAATGCATTTTCAGTGGGTGCGCGCGAGTCAGGAGTATTTTTAGCCGTAAACTGAAGACGGCGGTACACAAACAGACAGAGCGGCGGTTTTTGAACTCTTGACTAGACACACAATGTAGGCCACGTATTTAAACACGACTTTAAAAACACACGTGTTCGAGTGGCGATTTGTAAAACTCCAAAAGGGGACGAATTGTGTGAATTAAATGAGTCGCCAAGAGAATGAGTTCTGTTCATTGGGAGCATGTTTCATACAGTACGAAAGAAGAATATGTTTGGTCATATTCATAGTGTACGTTTGAGCTTTTAAGATAAGAAACTTTATTTGTGCCACACTGGGGAAATTCCAGTGTTGCAAGACAGATTAGGTACAGAAGTAGATTAGGAGCTGAAATATAATTAAAAAATAAAATAAAAAAACTCAAAAAAAAATTAAAAAGAAAAAAAAAACTCTAGAAAAAACCCTCTTACAAAAAAAACCCTCTTATTTAAAAAAACAACCCTCACTTAAAACAAAAACCTCTTATTAAAAAAAAAATCTTATTAAAAAAAACCTTTTATTAAAAAAACAACTTCTTATTAAAAAAAAACATTAAAAAAACAAACGTATGTCTCTTATACTCTTAGGAAACTACGTGTGTTTGTTTCCTGTAGCATGTGAAATAATTGTACTCATTATTGACGCCATATGCGCTGTGCATTTAGAACAACGTTTTTACGGCTTTACGGTTATTGCGTCAGTGGCATAAAGAGGTTTCAATATTATCCTGATATTTTTTGTGGCACTTCCAATACGTTTAAGAGTTATCGCGGCGGTAAAGTTACTGCCGGAGTTAATCACAGAACCATCATTTTAAAATGTCTCTGGCTTTTTCATACATTTTTCTCCATTTTAGTTATTTTTTTAGTGTGTTATTTTTTTTATTTAGAGTGCAATGAAAAACGTAACATTCCTCTCCAGCTCCATAAAACCTGATAAAGTCTGATTAAAAACCCCATAGCCATTCGGACGTTAAACCAACACCTTATGTAATCGTTTTGTTTATTTACTTGTTGTGTACGCGTATTGTACGCGTATTACATGTATTGTACGCGTATTGTGGGTGTAGTGTACGCGTATTGTGCGTGTATTGCATGTATTGTACGCGTATTGTGGGTGTAGTGTACGCGTATTGTGCGTGTATTGTACGTGTATTGTACGTGTACTGTACGCGTATTGTACGTGTATGGTCTGAAGAATTCCTGTTCCAAAAAACAAATGCCACTGTCTTGTCACGTGTCCATGAATAAATGATGCTGATTCTGATGAAGCGACGTGAGGATGTTTATCTCAGCTGAACGAACATGTGGTTTTGGTTCGATTTCTGCTTCGCGAGTTTCGATGAGTCCAGCACCTTTAGATTGAAAATGATTTCAGGCCAAACGTTTCCAATTTTGAAAAAAAAATAATGAAAAAACCACCATCCAGATTACCTGTGAAACCTGTTCGACCGCCGCCCTGTAGATAATTAAACCTCTGCACAACATGTTCTGACGGTTAAACGAGTCATTTTTCATCGTTTGCACCAATTTTAAAACGTGTGTCGTTAAATGAATTAGGACTTAAAGACACAAATCACTTCTAATTTTCAGAAAAATCCTTAAGGCCCCAGCACGAAGCCATCCATCGTACTGAAATGAATCCGTTTGAAAACGTGACGCGTGAAGAATCGATGGACCGACCTCATTCTGCCCGACGCAGTGTGGTCAGGTCAAATCTAAAATCTATGGAGACATTAACTCAGTCCATGTGGAAACTACAGCGCCGCCATGATGGAGTAACGCGTCTCCGTGCTAATTAGAGTCCAGCAAAGTGATGGTACGTTCATTTACGAGGCCTGGAAGTGTCAGACGGGAGCGAGGAGGGAGTTTCCAGTGGATTTATCACGGCGGCGTCTGTGTTAAAGTGTGATGTATGAATGAATAATGCTGCCGTTTAATGATCTCCGCCAGAGTAACACGCGAGTAACACCGGCAGTATGTGTCACGTACGCAAACACCATGTGACGTTGTGTAAAAAAAACGTGTAGATTGAATGCATCAGTCAGTGGTTCCGCCAAAGATCATTTTGATTATTAATTACGGTGGGTAAAGGCCCAAGAAGCAGTTAGGATTTGACTACACGTGTGCGACAGGTGGTTACGCGCAGTTTTTGAAAGGCAAAAAACGACTTGCACTTTGATATAGTTGTATTTTTTGTAACGGATGCACAATGGGAGCTCGTTCCGCCTGTCAAACTTGGTCGCAAAATAAAACAGAACATGTCAAATGTTATGCGTTTATACATCGACCTGCCGCACAGACCAATGATTGAGCTTTTATTCATTTATAAAATACTGTTGTGGAGCTCCGCGGTCCACTTTGAGCTGGTTCTGGAAGTACATTTCTCATTCATTTTTGCAATATATGGATTTAAAAACGTTCTAATAAAGAGTTTATGTTGTGCTTGATAATGTCATAACGCGGTTGTTCTCTGTCCAAAAGAACACACGTTAAAATTCAGATAAATGTTTTGATAATAAAGCGGTTTATAAGGTTTTAGAAACAGATTTTAAAAATATTTTTATTTATCTTTAAACATAAAACAAAAACAGGAAACAAGAAAAGACAAGAGAAAACTAAATAAATACAAATAAAAAAGAAAAGAAAAAAGGCACAAAGAGTCCAAAATAAAAGTCATATATGTAGGTTTTGTTTTTGTTTGTTTTTTCCGTATGTAAGTAAATGTATAGCTCATTACCACCACAGAGCTGATCAGCCCTGAGCAAACGTTTAATGTTCATTTTTTCCTGAATCTGTATGGGAAAAATGTATGTAAAATGTACTTCCGTAATCGCATTGGGCCCTCGACCGCCTTAGCAACAGTCCCTTTGTGTATCCAGGGAGGCATCGTAGCTTTTAGAGTATACGCTTTGTGCCAGACGAAGTGAAAGTTTAAAGAAAAATAAGAATCGTTTCAATTTTCACACAGATTTCACAGCAAGAGTGCGACGAATCGTGTAAAAACAAAGTGACAGGAGAGATTTGTTGTGGAGACAAAGACGGCATTGAGTAAAGTCACTGAGAATCAAACGAGACCGTTATCTGACTCTACAGCCACGAGGGGTTAAACTTTACACACATTTACTATCAACACAACTACAACGAGACAACATAAAAGATGATAAAACATATTGTGTATATTATTAAATATTGTTTGCACTGCTGCTGCTGCTGCTGCTGCTGCGTCTAAATTGCAATATTTGTCTGGCCCTATAATGAGTATCGCAACAAACTGAATATATTTAGTGTGTTTATAATGAAAAATTTGAAAAAGGCAGATTTTTATTCAAGATTTTTCATATTCAGTCTAAATTAGCTTTGATTTTGTCTTGCGTCGCAGTAAAGTTTTAAGGCACAAACTTATTTTTTGTAATATAACTGAAATTGTGTCAAAAAGTAGATACAAACATCGCGATAATACCCGTATCGCAACAATACCCAATACCGCGCGGCCCTAACTTTACAGAGACGTACTCCAGGACTAAAACTGCAGTTGTCCTTCCATTTTGCATCACTTTTCTTCAGTTGTACTTTGTTTTAGCGCACTTCAGCGTCCTCTAGTGCCCTTTAGCATCCTTTAGCGTCCTCTAGTGCCCTTTAGCATCCTTTAGCGTCCTCTAGTGCCCTTTAGCATCCTTTAGCGTCCTCTAGTGCCCTTTAGCATCCTTTAGCGTCCTCTAGTGCCCTTTAGCATCCTTTAGTGCCCTTTAGCGTCCATTGGCGACCTTTAGCGCCCTCGACCCGCATCCTGGAACCCGCAGTTACTCCCGGACACAGGAAGGGCCGCGGACGCCAGCTTCCTCCGGACCCAACGTCACTTAAAAACATTCATACTCCGCGTGACTCAGTGACACCTCGTTATTACGTAAGTGCTGCCGACGCCCGGCGAGATGCAGCCGCCTGGGAGGAGTCATGCTTTTGGTCAGATTATAAAAAGGCATTATGGGAAAAACACTGAGAGGTAGAGCCGGACGATACGAGGAGAATGACCTCTGCAAACCGCACGCATTTATTGCCCACAGTTAGAAAGACCTGAGCTGATCACTGACCATTATGATTATGATTCAAATGTGATTTGATAACTGCACACAGCCCATAGGGGGCGCAAGAGCGGAGGGGATCATCATCCAGCCCCGGCACAATAACGACTGTACTTAATGTTGAATAAATGACGGGTAGAACAATCATTTTTGAGGATCAATTTTAATCGCTGTGGGTAGTTTTTATGTGTGCTACTGTTTTTGTTATTTTCCTGCATTATATTATATTATATTATACATTTTTAAAAAGTGTTTACCGGGATTATCTTGCTTTGGAGGTAAAGCGCCCCCTACAGGTCGGACGACTCGTTGAACTAAAACGCAGTTAAGATACATACTAACTAAATTTGACCAAGAAAAATATGTGAGCAACTTTATTTTGTTGAATTAATGTTTAGAGTTGGAAAAAAAAAAGTAGTTTATTTTGTGCAAATTCTGCATAAATCAGAGTGTCCCTGGTGTCACTTCCTGTCATTTTTCTACAGCGTTTTAAACATTTTCTCCACAAACACCTGCTCGATTGGTGTAAAACTATAATTTATATTTAAAACAGGTAGAAACACACCAAATAAAGTCAAAAAGTTGATAAAGTTTAAAAAAAAAACATCATGGGCCCTTTAACTTGTCAATAGCATAAATTAGTTTTTATAGTATCGTTAAGTGGCCTAACGTCGTCCCTGTATTAACTAGTCAAAACTACCCAAAATCTTAGGTTGAATAAAACAAAAATAATTTCATATACAGGCTAAAAATAAAAATGTAAAAAAGAAACAAAAAAAGGAGGTATACCGGTAATTAGACTATTTCAATTATTTCACAAGCAACTTAAGCCCACATTATTAGAGATCCATGGTACACAAAAAAATACGCAAAAATGACTATGTTAAGGAAGGCAGAATAAAAGTAATTCAAAAATCACCACATTTCAAAGTGCATCTCTTTACCATTTTTGAGTTTCTTTTGGTAAACAATTCAATTTCCTTTTCCTACTGCAAAACAAACAACGCAGCGCGGCGACACAAAGCCACAAGTCGCACTGATTTAAGCGATTCCGATCCGACAAAAGAAGTTGAAAGACAAAGAGCGGCTTGTAAAGGGCCCGGGACGTGGCGCCGTTTCAAAGCGCTTCACGTCAAACTCCGTTACACGCCTCTGTCCCGCTTTTGTTTTGATCAGCGATTAAACGAAAAGACGAGAACGAGGTGAAAAGACGAGAGAACGCGGTGAAAAGACGACACGTTTCATCATCGTCAGGCGTGTGTGAGACTCTAGCGCCGTCGCCTCATGAGTCGCCTCCATCTACAAAGAGTGAGACAGGAAGTGCTGCGAGTGTCGACTCCAAGAGCAGTTCAACAGGTACAGGCAACAACTGTGCTTTAGGGCCCGACGCTTTAGGGCCCGACGCTTTAGGGCCCGACGCTTTAGGGCCCGACGCTTTAGGGCCCTGACGCTTTAGGGCCCGACGCTTTAGGGCCCTGACGCTTTAGGGCCCTGACGCTTTAGGGCCCTGACGCTTTAGGGCCCGACGCTTTAGGGCCCGACGCTTTAGGGCCCATCCTTTAGGTCCTAACGCAATAGGTCCCACGATTTAGGGCCCCACGCTTTAGGTACCACGATTTAGGGCCCGGCGATTTAGGTGTCGACGCGACGCTTTAGGGCCCGACGCTTTAGGGCCCTGACGCTTTAGGGCCCTGACGCTTTAGGGCCCTGACGCTTTAGGGCCCGACGCTTTAGGGCCCTGACGCTTTAGGGCCCTGACGCTTTAGGGCCCTGACGCTTTAGGGCCCTGACGCTTTAGGGCCCAACGCTTTAGGGCCCGACGCTTTAGGGCCCATCCTTTAGGTCCTAACGCAATAGGTCCCACGATTTAGGGCCCCACGCTTTAGGTACCACGATTTAGGGCCCGGCGATTTAGGTGTCGACGCGACGCTTTAGGGCCCGACGCTTTAGGGCCCTGACGCTTTAGGGCCCTGACGCTTTAGGGCCCTGACGCTTTAGGGCCCGACGCTTTAGGGCCCTGACGCTTTAGGGCCCTGACGCTTTAGGGCCCTGACGCTTTAGGGCCCAACGCTTTAGGGCCCGACGCTTTAGGGCCCATCCTTTAGGTCCTAACGCAATAGGTCCCACGATTTAGGGCCCCACGCTTTAGGTACCACGATTTAGGGCCCGGCGATTTAGGTGTCGACGCAACGCTTTAGGTGTCGACGCGACGCTTTAGGGCCCGACGCTTTAGGGCCCGACGCTTTAGGGCCCGACGCTTTAGGGCCCGACGCTTTAGGGCCCGACGCTTTAGGTCCCGACGCTTTAGGTCCCGACGCTTTAGGTCCCGACGCTTAAGAGTCTTCCAAGTTTGTTGCTCGTTTAGCAGAGCTTGACTTGAACTTCCCTAAACACATTAGACCTGGTTTAGTATCGACTACTACGTCTTCTGTTTATATTCGGTTTAGTCCTGACTTTTAGATCTAGTTCTTCTAGTCTTAAATTCAACCCAGTTTAGTCCTGGTCTATTTCTGTTCTAGAGCAAGAAGAGAAAAAAGAAAAAAAAAAAGAAAAACATTTATAAAAAGGAAAAATAAATGTACCTTGAACCTTGAACTGTTTGATCAATTCAAATGGTTTCAGCACTTGTGTTTGTGTAGGATGCCACCGCAGCTGAAGTGAAAGGTTTCAAACGTGTCATATTTCATGTGTAAGTCTCTAATAGACTCAACTAAAGTGTGCGTCTGCTGGAACGACGCCAGCTCAGAGTCCAGACAAGGGAATGAAAGAGGCCACACACTGCATTAGGCCCGACGGTGATGCAGACGAGAGACTCTGGAAGCGGGTGGGGTCTCGCTTGGGGGTCTCACGTCGCTTAAGGGTCTCGCGTCGCTTAAGGGTCTCGCGTCGCTTAAGGGTCTCGCGTCGCTTAAAAGGTCTCGCTTAAAAGGTCTCGCTTAAAAGGTCTCGCTTAAGGGTCTCGCTTAAGGGTCTCGCGTCGCTTAAAGGTCTCGCTTCAGGGTCTCGCGTCGCTTAAGGGTCTTGCGTCGCTTAAAGGTCTCGCGTCGCTTAAAGGTCTCGCTTCAGGGTCTCGCGTCACTTGGGGGTCTCGCGTCGCTTGGGGGTCTCGCGTCGCTTGGGGGTCTCGCTTAGGGGTCTTGCTTAAGGGTCTCGCTTAGGGCTCTGGCATCGCCTCAGGGTCTCGCCTCAGGGTCTCGCCTTTACCCTGGTAAAGTATTTGTTTTTTAACCTTACCTATTTTTCTCAAAGGTGAAGAAAGGCCCACTTGTCCAGGAATCCACCTCCACATCTTGACCAAGCGTCTGCGAAAAAACAAAACGTGGTAAATACAATGTCACAGACGAGGACGACGTCGCCACAGAATCTCACAGAATCAAATAGCTGCTCATTAACTTCTGCTTATGTCATAATTTACTACCACGACTGACACGGACCAAAACAGTCTCCAAACCAGACGGTAAATATTATGCACAGGTTGCATGAGTCACGACACTGCAGCCGAGTCTTAAGAGATATACATTTGGAATATATAAAAAGGGAAATAAAGTGTATTACAGGTTTATCACCACGTTTTCATTTCATGTTCACAATTGTCCAAAGAATAAGTCCACTTTTCCCCCCAGCAGCAGTCAGCAGGTTAAGGAGTACAGCTTTATTAAACAGGAACTAAATGTACACCATAATAAGGATTTGCATATAGTATTTGAATAAACTGAATCTGACTGAAATGTGCGTTAAAGATTATTTTACCTCTTTTTTTTTTAGTTAAAACCTTAATAAATCATACTTAGAATTACAAGCACAAGTTTGCAAAGTTTGGTGTGTGTAGGTGCTACTTTACGGCTGGATCTTTATCAAAATTGTTGGAATTTCGGGTAAACAGAACATCTGAAGCCAGTAATCCGATTTCATTTTACAGGAATCGACAAGAGAAATCATGCAAAACCAGGGAAATGGAGTTTATTATTTTAAATTCATTGCACTTTGTCTTCCAAAACATACTAGTCACTCTATAATCTGATTTTGCTGGGCCATGTAAACGCACCCAGGGACCAAAAAGCACCCAAAACACTGTAGAGTTTTGCATGTTGCGTCTTGCCTCAAACGAGTCTAGAAAAAGGGTGGAATAGATCATGCAAGAGTTTGGGACAATTTAGCTTCAAAACTTGGGCACTTGCATTAGCCAGACCCGCTGCTAGCTCCATTAAAAACGCACACAAAATCCCACGCAAGGCCATAAAACGCACAACAAACTGTATCATCATTTTAATTGCACATTATTACAACTAAGACGTGTTTAATAAGCGCGGCGGGCACAGCTTATAGCATTGTCGTAAAGCTAAAGGCTGCACAGGTTAGCTCCGATGATACAGCGGGCGGTCGTGAGCAGAGTGGCCGCCTCGAGGTGAACCTTAGGCGGACACTTGCTCCTGCGACGACTCGGCAACACTCCACACTTTAAGCTTCTTTTTTCCTTTTTTTTTTTTTAAAGACAAATTGTTCTGTACTTATAAGAGTGATAATGTTGCAGTTGTGTTGAGGTGAAGCGGTGGCGACGAGGTTGACGTGTTGTGTAATTGTCGGGTGTTAGGCCACCTAGACGGGCAGTTCTAGCCGGGTGAGGGAGCGCTCATCGCGGCTACAAACTCCACCGACGCCCGCTGAATAGTTCACAATGGCGGTGGCGGGCTCGGAGCGGCAACAACCTGTGAAATCCCCGTCAAACCTGCGCGTAATACTCACCAAAAGACTCCTCATCTTCCGCGCAGAGTCCCGCGAGAGGCGCCCGCGTCGGTATCCGTCATGACTGGTCGCGTTTGCGGGGTTATTTCGGATTTATTCGCGGTGTTGGAGAGGCTCCGGGGAGGGACGGGAGCGCCGCGGAAAGTACAGGCTGTAGTGCCGTAGTTTGTGCTGCAGACAGCGGCAGCGGCGCTCAGGAACCGCCCCCGAGGGTTTTAGCGCTCAGAGAGGCGCGGGGCTGACGGGGAAGCGCGCGGGGGGAAGCAAGGGTGTTTCCGGTAAGCGGCCTCAAAATAAAAAGCTCTATTAGCCGATACATTTTTCAAGATTTTTGAGAAATTAGAGAAGAATTAAAAAAACGATGATGACTAGAGATGACTTATAAATGGGAAGTGGGGTTTTTGTGCTTTGAAAATCGCTCTGATTGGCTGAGGATGGAGCCAGTAATAGCCGTAGATGACAGAGTCGGGAGAGAATGAGAAAAAATTATTTTGGCCAAAAACTGACAGGCCGTTTTGCCATTATAATTTAATATGTGAATAAATATAAAAAGTCAACCCATAGATGTTCCATACATGGGCCACATCAGCGTGAATCCAACGCCGATTTGCAATTTGCTGTGTGTAGTCCTTCTCCCTTTCGTTATGTCACCCTGTGCAAAAAAGACTGGGCCAAAGGAAAGGAACGAAAACAGATTTATTTACACCTTTTTACTCATAAATATGAAAGATAACAGTAGCTATTGCTTGCATGCGCGCAAGAAATCAGTTACTGAACGTTCCATCTGATGTGAGTAATCAGGTTAGTGTAGTTAGAGGACTAAACACAAAGGGTGAAACAATTATGTTGTTTTAATTCATATTTGTTATGGAAACCTTTTTTAATCGTAGTTTATATTTTACTAATATTATTCCTTTTTTAATGTCATACCTATTGCCAATTCAAGTTCAGAGTTTGTGAATTGTGTTTACAGATAATGGCAGTAAAACTTTTTAATTAATATACAAGCATCAACTGGATCATGAAGATACTGCACATATTCAGAATTCTGCCATTAAATGTATTCTAAGTATTCTTCCCAACACTGTAAAAGGGCTATAATGTCTTCAAAGCATTGTAAAATTGAACTTTATCAGGACTGACAGCTTTGGGGCCCTGCTCTTATTTTGTAGCCGTGCCGTCTCGTGTTTCCGGTGCACCTCCGCACGCGCCCTCATGATTCCGCCTCGCGCCAGCCGCAGGGACATCTTGGAAGAGCGCGCTGCGCGCGGCGGAGGGGCGCAGCGGCAGGGGTGGGTCCGGACGGTCCACGCGGTCCCGTCAGGGCGGCACGACCCTCACGAGCCCCGGACGTACCGCAGTCACGTCCTCCCGTAACCTTGTGGCGCTGAGGGATCCCGTGAATGACGGCGGCGCGCGGCTGCGGCTGGAGGACGCAGGATGACATAGACACACGTGACCAGGGACTATAGTGTAAACATTACCGGCAATGCTGAGAAATATTGATTAAAAATGTGGGAAAGGCTGGGGTTTATGTACAGGAAAATAACATTTGTAACCGTGAAATTACTCCTGATAAAATACCACCCAAAAAATTGTGAAAAATGATTGTACTTGAAAAAAAAAAAATGCCGATAATTCCCACTAATGCAAAGAATGTACCATAGACAAAATATTGAGCTAAAAAATATTCTATCATTAGCTGTTAAAATTGTCCAGGAAAATAAAAAAATATTGTACTAGAAAAAGAAATTCTCATTAATGCAAAGAATATGTAAACAGAATATTTTGGGGCTCATTATCATTAATTGTTAAAATTGTCAATTGAAATAACATTTGTAACCGTAAAACTAGTCTTATCGATACAAAATTACTCCTGGTCACCATTAATTTTAAACGAGAGATTTTAATAATAAAATACCCAGAAAATGTTGCTAAATTATTGTACTAGAAGAATACTTTGTAAAAAAAAATCCAACTAATGCAAAGAATGTAGACAACATATTGATCCCCAAAGTATTCTATCATTAATTATTAAAATTGTCCAGGAAAATAACATTTGTAACCGTAAAACTAGTCTTATTAATACAAAATTACTCCTGGTCACGATAAATTTAAAAAGTGAGATTTTAATAAAATGCCACCCAAAAGATGAAAAATTATTGTACTAGAAAAAAACAAATGCAAAAATTGCCACTAATGCAAAGAATGTGTAAACTACATATTGAGCCCCAAAATATTCTATAATGAATTGTTAAAATTGTCCTAACAAACCAAACTACCCATTAAAGCCTTTAGGTTTTTGTTGTAGAATTTCCCAGCCAAGACAAATATTATTGAAGTAACGATTAAAAAAAGATTCCCTTGTTTACAACACAACAATCGCGTTTGAATTGAAGGAAGAGGCGCGGCTTTAGAAGCTACGAGTGTTTATTCCGTTTAATAAAGCATCAAGTACAAATATGTGACGTAAAAAGACCTCGTCCATTACTTCAACACTGCAGATGGTAGATTACTTGTTCTGTTTTAAATCATTCAGCAAAACAAATTTAAATTCTTTGAAGCCCGAAATGCTTTATTATTTCACCCACATCACCGCAACTCATCAAGTTTTGTGCACTTAATGTCTTTTAATAATCTCGTAATATTAAAACGCATGAAGTGGTTTACAAGCACAGGAATAAATGGTCCAGTAATGTGAAGGATTATTGTATTTATAGATAAGATTGAAGATAATTTATGTTTTTCTAGAGTAGGCAGCACCAGTCAAACGTTTGGACCTATTTTCTCTGATTTATTTGATTTTTTAATTCAGTTTTTGTTCCCTAGATAGTGTAATTTCGTGGTTTACTACTTAGTACTCTTTCAACACTTGTTTTGTCCTGATCAAGTACACGTTAAATGTTTATTTGAAGGGAAAATAGTGCCCGAACGTTTGAAAACTGCCGCTGGACTTTGCTTTAATAATGAGAAAAAAAGTCTCAGAATGTCGTGTCCATGAGCAGCAGAAATGAAAAACGATTTGGCCAAAGTGACGTCCAGAGGAAAGCGCGCCGCACCTTTAAGGACCGCGGTTGGTTTGTTTTTTTTTCCCCCGTGGAAGAAAATGCCTTTAGTGTGAGTCCGACTGAGCGACAAAATTCAGAGGTTTGAGAAGGAAGCATCAGTTTGCTTCGTCCTTAGAGGCTTCGTCGAAGTTCTCCACGAGATCTGCAAGAAAAGGAGAATGTAGAGTGTCATTGTTATTGCCTGTGTGACGGGTGCGCGTGAATGAACAGAAGAGGTTTAATGTCGACTGGTCAATGTTTTTATTTTTTAAGTTAACTTTGTTTGGTCGACATAATTGATCCTTTTGCTGCGAACTGAGGGTTTAATGAAGGATTCATCTGCTGGAATCAACTACCGTATTTTCCGGACTATAAATCGCACCGGAGTATAAGTCGCACCAGCCAAAAAATGCATAATGGAAGGAAAAAACATATATAAGTTGCACTGGAGTATGAAATGCAGCTGCAAGTGTGAAAATAACAAATAATATCACATATAAGTCGCGCCGGAGTATAAGTATAAATATAAGTATAAGTCGCACCCCGGCCAAAACTATGAAAAAAGGAGTGACTTATAGTCCAGAAAATACGGTAAATCTATTCTTGCGTCGATCGGCCAAAGTCATTCACGACTCATTCTGAGATGCCCAACGGTTACCAATACATATATACAAATACATTTTATACTTCACTTAAGTTTGTGGTTGTTTGATGATGGTGAGACATTGTTGCTTTGTCATCATAATCCTGAACACACAACTCGCACAGATCGTTTTCATAATTGTCGCACTAATTAGAAACCGATTGGTTCCCGTTCTCCGTGACAGCATTTCCATGGAAACAAGCGGGACAGAGTACGAGTCAGGTCTGTGGAGCGGCAAGACCACTCACAGTAAGGACACATTTTCAAACATTCTGTGCAGCAAAAACATGCTTTTATTTCAGTCTATTTTTCTTTTCTTTTTTGTTAAAAAAGGTTAAAGACTGGGCCTTTAATTTATGCTAATTTTAAATACAACGCTCAAATTTACAATTTGCGTTGCCGGCAGGGGAAAACTGCACAATTACTTTTTTAATTAATTTAAAAGATTGCTGATGTTCTTTGTTCATCCATTCATCTTTTTAAACTATTTAACCTTTATTTTTGTGTCCGTTATTGTTAATAATACAAACACTGCTACTTGTGGCACGAGGCGGGTCGCCGCTTTCCGTACCTGGCACGTCATCCTCGTCCTCTTCTATGATCTGTTCCTTCACCGCCTTCATGTCCATCGCTGCAAAAACACAAAAGACATTAAAATAGCCACATTAAAGTTCACATTTGGCCCTGAACACACCGACACTAAACGCCACCTCGTTGCTTTCTCCGTTCTTCAGATTAGCGGCGCTGGAATGTCAAAAATGTGCCGTCGTCATCGCTCGGCTGTATTCATTTTCAACTCCCGAGCTCAAAAATGCAGATTACCTCAAGATACACGCCGCGGAAACATTTTAAACAGAAGGAAAAGAGGAAAAAAAAAAAAAAAAAAACGATCTGACGCTGGCATTTCTGAAGTTTAATCTCAGCCAGCAGGTGTTTTCCTCTGCCAAGAGACTTTTGATGAGCCCAGCGTTTTAATTGGAAAATGCTCGTCACTGGTTTTGTTTTTACAGTGGGAAACTTTCTGTGTCGCATTATAACATTTTAGTGTGGAAAAACATGACTATCATTAAAGACGCTCAATTTAGTTCAAATAAAGTGACGTTAATGCGACATAAAAAGCACTTTACATTAGATCTGTTTTTGCCTTTACCAATGTCAGGATTTATATCATGAGCAATCAGGATAAAGGTTAATCCAGATTGTTAATAATACAAGTCTTGACATCAGTATTAAACATACTATAGTCATATGTAGTGTGTATGTTTTTAAAATTGGATCATTGCCGGGGCTGTGCAGTCAATAACATTGTAGAGATCAAGTAGATGTGGAAAATAATGTCAAAAAAGTGATATTATTGCAATTGTTTGGGATCGAAACACAAAATTAGAAGTATTGAAAAGGGTGTAAAATAATCAGTTTAAGAATAAAAATACAGCAAACTTGCCGTATTATTGTGAATAATGTGGTATTTCTGCACTTTTAATTGGTTAATTTTACAGTGTCATCCTGTTTGACATGATACTTCATGTAAAAAAGACATTTACAGGAACATTCCCCAAGATCATGTCATTTCTTATTGTCTTTTTAATTGAGAGGTAAAAATCAGTAAAAGTGTGTGGTTTATAGCAGAGTCCAGACTGAAGAGGATTCAAATTGGACAATTAAGTTTTAACAAGAGATTATTTAAATAAATCTTGTCATGTTCCATAAATTAATATTGAAAATGTTTACACCCGTTTAATTGTTTTTAGTAAGACAAAGCTAAATTGAAAGGAACATTTTAATCAACCAATGAGTAAAAATCATAATAATAATATTTGAATGACCCGATGAGTAAAACAATAACACTTCCTGATTCTGAGTGAGCGTGTGTGCGAGAGAGAGTGTGTGTGTGCGCGTGTGAGTGTGTGCGTGAGTGAGTGCGCGAGTGCGCGAGTGCGTGAGTGAGTGCGTGAGTGCGCGAGTGCGTGCGTGAGTGCGTGAGTGAGTGCGCGAGTGCGTGAGTGAGTGCGTGAGTGCGTGCGTGAGTGAGTGCGTGAGTGAGTGCGTGAGTGCGCGAGTGCGTGAGTGCGCGAGTGCGTGCGTGAGTGCGTGAGTGCGTGCGTGAGTGCGTGCGTGAGTGCGTGAGTGAGTGCGTGCGTGCGTGTGAGCGTGTGTGAGCGAGTGAGTGCGTGCGTGAGTGAGCGTGTGTGCGTGAGTGAGTGCGTGCGAGCGTGTGTGAGCGTGTGTGAGCGAGTGAGTGAGTGCGTGCGTGAGTGTGTGCGTGAGTGAGCGAGTGTGCGTGAGTGAGTGAGTGCGTGAGTGCGTGCGAGCGTGTGTGAGCGAGTGAGTGAGTGCGTGCGTGAGTGTGTGCGTGAGTGAGCGAGTGTGCGTGAGTGAGCGTGTGTGCGTGAGTGAGTGCGTGCGAGCGTGTGTGAGCGTGTGTGAGCGAGTGAGTGAGTGCGTGCGTGAGTGTGTGCGTGAGTGAGCGAGTGTGCGTGAGTGAGTGAGTGCGTGAGTGCGTGCGAGCGTGTGTGAGCGAGTGAGTGAGTGCGTGCGTGAGCGTGTGTGAGCGTGTGTGAGCGTGTGTGAGCGTGTGTGAGCGCGTGTGAGCGTGTGTGAGCGTGTGCCCTGACCTTGCCGGGGGAAACTCTCGGCCAGCTTGCGCAGGCTGGAGAGGCTGTCGGCCCCGAGCTGGCTCAGGATCCCGGGGAGCATCTCCGTCAGCTGCTTGGTCTCGGCGTGGCCCGTGATGGCGAAGGTGTTGGCCGACAGAGACGCCTGCACTTTGGGGTTGTTGAAGTGGATCACCGTGCCGTCGTCTTTGATCATGTTCACCTTAAAAGTGCAAAAGAAGCTGATTAAAACGGTTCATAATACTAGGACAGGTTTGGTCTCTACTGCTGGTGGGCTTCTGTGCAAGGACTACACCACTCATTGCAATTCGATGTTTATTTTAGTAGTTATAACTGTTCTTTCTGTTGTACACGGAGACTTTGTTAAAATACATTATCAACCAAATACAGACTGTGACAGAAGGCTTCACATAGACAATACTCACAATGTTTATTTAATAATGTCACGTAATGTCATGTAAAAAAGGGTATTTTAGTTTGTGTTTTGGATACAGTCCAGATTATACCTGCGATTACTTTTCACCATTAATCATTGCGGCTCCGATCGCGACTGCATTTTGATTTGTGATGCAAGTTTAAAAAGTAGGATCCTGTTCAAAATGCACATTTTAAACAGCTCCAGGAGCATTAACATTTAAGAGAAAACTGATAAACATAAATACAGGAATCAGTGCACTTCAGAGTCTAATCTAGAGTTTTCAATAGAGAGACAAGGTTTTTCAGGACATTTGAAGCTCAAACTGCACTTTCGATGTCCATATATTGTGCAGCTCTATTCTGTCCTTGTGCCTTTAGGAAGACGGGCACAGACACGTCCAACGTCACACAATTAAACTCATACAAGTGAAGATGGCAGTGTTTTCACTGAGGGCTTTTGGCATGGCGGCCCGCCATGCTGAAAAGATACCGCCAGGTATTAAGATACCTTGCTCGGGTGCCGAGGTGTTGTTTGCTCGCGCCGCCTGCTGCGCTCGGCTGTGCGAGCGCCGAGCAGCCGCCGAGCGGACATCGAGCGTGATACCCCGCTCCAAGTGGCGGAGTGTGATCATATTGGCTTTCCATATCGAGGGTGCGAGCACCGACATTTTTTAAGTACTTTTTGCTAGCGCCTACGGCGGTGTCCCACCGCCATCCTTAAACCTAAGGCCAGCGAGAACACTGAGCAATGGGCTTAAGAATCGCCTCCATCCATTTGGAAATTGAGGTTTTGAGCTCTTCCATTATGACTTGTTTAAAAGGATTTTTTGGCTCATAGGCTTCACTAGAAAAGGACAGTGCGGCGTGAAACGGGGACGAGACTGGGGAGGGACACGCAGCAGGCAGTCAGAGACTGGACCTGGTCCGTTGGGCCTCGCTCGCTCACCTCTTCTATTCCCGCGATGTTGTTCACGGCCAGTTTCTTCAACGAGCCCTGGAGCTTTTTGTCGTCTGCTGTGGCCGTTTTGTGAACCACCTTCTTCTTTCTGCGAGCTGTTCCCTGAAAAAAAAAGCAAGTTTGGAACGTATAAACGGACGCTCAGTTTGTTATGTGACTTAAATGCTTATTAAATGTTCTTTAGGTGAGCCTAGTTTAAGTCACAAGTTTGAACATGGGGTCTAATGTTACAGAAAATAACAACAAACGATGATGAAAACACAGACAGTCAAAGTAGGACAATCCCAAGATAGTAAAAAATCTATAGATACCGTATTTTCAGGACTATAAGTGGCACCTTTTTCCATAGTTTTGGCCGGGGTGCGACTTGTACTCCAGAGCGACTTAAGTGATATTATTCATTATTTTTCACACTGACAACCTCAAGAGGGCGCTCTAGGCTCTGAGCGACGCAGAAGAAGAATCTGCACTTCCTCTTCCTCTGGAGTTTGTGGAGTTGTTTAGAAGTGACACAGAGGAAGAAGAATTCAATGGATTTAGTGATTTGGGGTAAAACTGATGCTTTGCTAAACTTGTTAGCATGTTCTTTATGCTATAGTTATCTGAATAACTGTTCATATGTTACGTTAACATACCAGACACTTACCACAGTTCTGTCCGTGCCTCATGTAGCTGAAGGTGTTAGCGTTAGCATTTGTCATGTAGCTGAAGGTGTTAGCGTTAGCATACGTCATGTAGCTGAAGGTGTTAGCGTTAGCATACGTCATGTAGCTGAAGGTGTTAGCGTTAGCATACGTCATGTAGCTGAAGGTGTTAGCGTTAGCATACGTACACCTATTCGCCATGTTCTTTAATGTTATTATTTTAAAATTGTGATTCTAATAAATTTCCCCCAAGACTGCGAATTATACTCCAGTGCGACTATGTTTTTTTCTTCTCTATTATGCATCTTTTGGCTAGTGCGACTTATAGTCCGGAAAATACAGTACATTAAAATCGTTTGTATATGCAAGTAATGACTCCACTTACTACAGCGAAAAATGTTGATGTATAAAATATTGTTCCATCATTTATTGAATTCGATATAGTAATCATCTTGACTTGTTTGTTTTCTTATATAGAATTAAACATTGAAGCAGGCGGTCTGCGTATTGATTTGCAGTTTACGGAAAATGTGTGGCAAGGTCCATTTTCACTTATATATTACTTTAAAAAATACATAATTCCTCTAACAGAAACCAGTAAGACAGCACCACCATGTGTCCATACAGAGGAACAGGACAGAGACAAAAGCTTGTGTCTGTGTTGAAATAAGAACTGCTGAGGTCAGGAACAGGCTCAGACGCAGATGCACAGGAACTATTCACAACAGCTGAAAACACAACAGCTGCACAACGAGCAGAAATGTAGGAAAAGTAAGAACGCCATCGTAAAATAAAGTGAGAAATACATAAATCCTAACCGTACCTTTCCTCCTATCCGCACTTGAGCCTGTAGTTTGGCGAGTTTCTCCTGATTCATATTGATTATCTGGGGGAAAAGGAACAAATGTGTTTAAGCCAATTCATCAAACACGAATTTAATGTGAAATCATGAACAATGTGATGTCACGTTACAAAAATGTGTCTCATACAAAATTTAACATAAAATAAATATTTCCAATGTACTTTGTGTAATTTAATCTATCAGAGTAAACAAAGGTATTTTGATTAAAACAAATTACCATTTCCAATCATATACAATGTAATTTCATAGTACAAAAATGTACCTCGATAATAAAAAAAAAATAAAATGTAAAAAATCATCTACTGTCACAGAAAACATCCAATTTATTTCGGAATAAACAAAAAGACGACGTGTTTTACAAAATTATTTTTACCAAAACGGGGTGTGTACTTTTCCCCAACGATCGATTTCATCAATAGCAAAAAAAGCAGGTTAAGAATAGAAAAGGTTTTAGCATTTTAGCTTAGCATTTTAAAATATTCACGCATTTTACACACGGATTAGGCTCAATACACGTTGCCAGATCGCTGTGTTATGGATTAAATTGATTATTTTCTTACTTCTATCTCGATATGTTTGATTTATTAGCGATTTGTGCTCACGTCTGTGTAGCTAATATCGCTAATAGTAGCATGCCAGGGCTAGATAATGGACTCGTGTTGTCCATTTCAGCCAAAAGAACCCGCTAAACACTCCACACACAGAGAACACGACAGCGGCACAGTTTGATTAAGAAAACAGACATCGAGATAAATGTTTCGTTACCTTTTAAATTTGAGTTTAATGGCAGAAATGTTCTAGTGGTGCGGCAGAAACGAGGTGAAGCAGCAGCTGAGCTAAGGCTTTACGTCTATGCTACACAGTTGGCCACGTTTCCGGTAAATACTTTAAAAATAAAACTAAGCACGCCGCAAAGTTGTGTTGTGTTTAAACTATTCTACCAATGCACAGTGTTTGGATTGATATAACTTTGATTTAAAAACATACGTAGTAATATTATGACTTTTTATTCGTAGTATCAAACGTTTTGAACAGATATGTGTAGTTTTAAATTGTTGAGTTCAGCTGTGTTTCCGGTTTAAGTGCGTAATTGTAATGTTTGACTTGACAAATTGCCCCACAGCCCGCAACACGCGGTTTTGTGGATGTGACGTCAGAGAAGAGACTCCAAAAAATGGAAAATAAAAAAGTAATGGGTTTGGCACATGCTCACAAAACGCATAATAAATCACAAAAAAGTAAGTAAAATGAACACGCTTACCATAACAACGAATAAAAATAGAACAACAATGTAATGATCTATAAATAATCGAATGCATTCTGATCTGAGGGCTAATTGTTTGATCATTAGACAATAGTAAATTATGTAGTAGACTTAATTTTTGTAGTACATATTTTCCTTCGTTTTCTGTGTTTTTAGAGGTGTTTTATGTGCGTCTTGGTAAAGATTCTTTACTTATAGATTATTACGTGTCTTCTAAACATTATTTGGGTTATTCATAGATATTTTTTCTTTGACACTTGACACAGGTTTAAGAAGTCATTATAACATAAACAGATTTCCAGTAATATTTTGAGACTCTAATTCATTGTACATTATGGCTCAAAAGTCTAGTTCTGCATATAAAAATGCACAACTTGCAATGTAGCTCTAAGACGATGAAGATTTGTATTTCATTAATTTATTTAATTTATTTAATTTATTTTGTTTATTTTATTTATTTTATTTATTTTATTTATTTTATTTATTTTATTTATTTTATTTATTTATTTATTTATTTATTTATTTATTTATTTATTTATTTAATTTATTTATTTTTGTTCATTTATTTTTTATTTATTCATTTTATTCATTTTATTCATTTTATTCATTTTATTCATTTTAATCATTTATTTTTCAGACTCTTACTGTGAAACGCGGGGGTTGGACTTCCGGGTCGCTCGTTTACCGTACCCTGCTGCAGCCCGTGCGTGTTTAGCTCCTCTTCTACTTTCACCCTCGCGCGGTCTAAACGGCACAAAAATGCAGACTTCCGTGGTGAAAATCGCCGTGTTTTCCGTCGTTCACGCGCTTCTTTCTCTGTCCGTTTTACAAGACGCGGTCGAAGCCGCCGCGGACGGACGCGGTGAGTGTTTTATGAATGAGCAATACAAAGGATACGACTCTAAAGTTTCAATCGAGGCTAGTCCTGCTGTAAATGATAGTTTTAAGAAGCTTGTCAAGTGCAATAAAACTGGATTTATTGAGATTTATCTATGAGGGAATGGATATTTGAATATACCTTCTCCAATACACTATATTTATATATTTAAAAAAGGCTTATTATAAAACATAAATACCACAAACTGGAATAGTGAGCTTTCAAATAGATTACATACAAGACAAAACATGATTAAAAACCTCCAACAGTATTAATATATATAAAAATCCAACAATATGATGCATGGAATATATTTTTTACATATAAAAATGCTGCAAAACGGGCAGATAATGATCAAATAAATGTAACAAAATTGAATAGTAAGTTTTTAAACACATTGTATTAGATTTATTTAATGTATTTATTTATTTGTAGATTGACATTTGACATGCTAATCCTGACGCGCGCCAATCTTGGCATCAAGGCAAAACATTAATAAGCCTAAATTAGCAGTGTAAATGTGCAAAAGATGCTAAAAAGACGCACGGAAATCATCTGAGAATAAAGCAATCGAAGTTTACGAGGTGTTTTTGACTAGAAAACGTAAAAAAGGGTAAAACGTGTTGTTCCTGCACCGTCTGTTCACTTAAATCTCAACCACAGGCATTTACAGTCATGTTTTAGCTCCAATTTTAGCTCTGTTTTTAATATATATGTACAGCAAACCCCCGTTATCCCTGTGGGTCGTTCTTTCCTCCATTGTGACCTATAGAATATTGTGAAAGTCGACCTGGGACATCCTGGAGCAAAGGACACACCCAAACGAACAAATAAAAGGCGCGATAATGATACTTGTAACCCACTTCCCGGGGTTGGATTTCAGTGGATTCTCTCGTGTTTTTGGTGGAAACAAACAGGTTTTCGACTGATCCGAGTGCCGTTTACATTTACCCTCTCGCTTTTTGTTTTCCTGCAGGATTCGGCGACCACATCCACTGGAGGTCGCTCGATGATGCCAAAAAAGAAGCGCAGGCCAGGTCTGTCCAGTTTTAAGTTTGCACATTTCATGACCTTTACTAGTTCTGTGACTATAATTCTGCCAAGTTGGTCGTCTTTGTCGCTTTATTTTGGTGAAGTGCCTTTAGAGCAATTCAATAAAGCCACTCCCCCAAAAAAGAGCAATAAGAATCATACATAACGCCAGGTACATAGATCACACCCTGAATCTACTGTTGGCCCTGAACATGTGTCATTCATCTTCATTAAGGCAAGGCAAGGCAAGTTTATTTGTAGAGCACATTTCATACACAAGGCAATTCAAAGTGCTTCACAGCAGGAAAAATGCATTCAAATCACAAAGAAATTACAGAAATACAATAAAATTAACTAAATTAAAAATTATCAATCCAACTGATTTTCTAAACTAATAAAATCACAAACAAAAGAGAAGAGTGCAAAGAAAAAATCCTTTCAGTCATATGCGCAGCTAAACAAAACTGTTTTTAGCTTAGATTTGAACATTGTCAGAGTAGAAGCCTGTCTCACATCTTCAGGAAGAATGTTCCAGATTTTAGCTGCATAAAACTGAAACGCAGATTCCCCATGTTTTGTCCTGACTCTGGCACCAGCAGGAGGCCGGCCCATGTTTAGTCTTGACTCTGGCACCAGCAGGAGGCCGGCCCATGTTTAGTCTTGACTCTGGCACCAGCAGGAGGCCGGCCCCTGAGCACAGGACGATGATGGTACTTCCTGGTTCTAGTCAGGACCCGAGCAGCAGCGTTCTGGATGTACTGCAGCTGTTTTACAACTCGTTTGGAGAGACCAGTGAGCAGGCCGTTATAGTAGTCTAATCTACTGGAGACAAACACATAGATAAGTCTCTCTAAATCTGGTTTTGACACTATTTTTGATTTTGGCAATGTTTTTTAGATGGTAAAAAGCTGCTGATGTTATTGATTTGACGTGGCTATTAAAGTTCAAGTCTGAGTCCATTATTACCCCCAGATTTCTAATTTGGTTTGTAGGTTTTAGAGCGAGACTCTGGAGGTGACCGCTAACACTTTCTCTTTGTTTCTGTGGCCAAAAACGATTATTTCAGTCTTGTCTGAGTTCAGCTGGAGAAAGTTGTTTTGCATCCACAAACTGATCTGTTGGATGCAGTGACAGAGTGAATCTACTGGTCTACTACTACTGGTAACGTGAATGAACCAGTGACAAGACTTGGACATAACTTTCTCCTTTCACGGTTTGAAAAGTATCTACCTCAGCTTTAAGTGCTCGTTGTTGTTGACTTTAGTACAACCACAAAGTACTTGAACATTTTAGTATCGTATTATAGTCTAGATTATAGTATCAATCCTACTTTTTATGTCAGCTTGACTTTGTCGTTAAGAAAGTTTCATTTCGTAAAGCGGCCTGGTCACACTGGGGTTCCATTTGTGATGTTTTCCTCTCACGTTTCTCAATAAGCGTAACACAAATTTGATATGGAGACTTCCCGAGACGTACCGTATTTCCCGGAGTATAAGTTGCACCAGCCAAAAAATGCATAATAGAGAAGAAAAAAACATATAAAAGTCGCACTGGAGTAAGAAATGCAGATGCAAGTGTGAAAATTACAAATAATATCACATATAAGTTACTCCAGAGTATAAGTATATAAGTATAAGTCGCACCCCGGCCAAAACTATGAACAAAGGTGCCACTTATAGTCCGGAGAATACGGTAAAAGCTGCTCTAGAGTAACGTCTCACTGCGATGATCCTCTTCTCTTGCAGCGGTTTGCCAATGATGGTCATAATTCACAAGACCTGGTGCGGAGCCTGCAAAGGTACAGCGTGATTTTAAAGACTAAACATGTGGGAAACCGTAAACTTAACATAACTCTGACTTTTGCTTCTCGTTCTGTAAAATCAGCGCTGAAGCCCAAGTTTGCCGAATCCAAGGACATTTCCGAACTCGCGCACAACTTCGTAATGGTCAACATTGAGGTAACTATGTCCTGTTGATCGTCCTCGTGTTTCACTTTATGGGATCGTTGGACGGGTGTAAAGCAAAAGGAGGTGATATTAAACTGTAGTGATGTCACGACTGCGGTGACAAATGTGGCGACATCTTTAGACTGCAGAAAAACAAACAAAATATGTCAGATTGTAGATTTGTTGACCTGGTTTATGGTTCATATCTCTGCAATTACCGGGTCGATCCGCAGTTCGAAGCAGAAATAAACGCGGGTGAAATGATTTGTTTCACGACGGCTTCAGAAATGATGCCGTTTAGTCGACGCCAAAGACGCGATCGTCGTCAGTCAAAAGGACTTTAAAGCCTTAAGTTTAATATGAAGCGTTTGTGGAGCCAATTTATAACAAATAATAATTAGCACTTAGCACTTGTGGATCATACGTTTTAGGGATGAGATCTCGGGAAATTAAATTGAACACATGCAGAAAATACATTTATCATTTTCAGATTTTGTCATTATGTCGTAAATAACTGAATCTCACAGAGTTACATTTGAGGTCCTGATAAAACCGTTAAATCCGTTATAGACTTCAGTTTAAGGTGAAACCGCACAAACAGCGGGGCAGATCCGCTTTGTCCCGTGCAGAGCTTCACGGTCTAATCTTTTGTCTGGCGTTTGAACAGGACGAGGAGGAGCCAAAGGACGACGCCTTCAGCCCAGACGGAGGTTACATTCCCCGCATTCTTTTCCTCGGTACGACCAGGGTTTGTTTACTTATGAACACACGTGATACTGCACCACACACATCCCACCACAGTGTAATCCCTGTGACCACCACATCCCACCACAGTGTAATCCCTGTGACCACCACATCCCACCACAGTATAATCCCTGTGACCACCACATCCCACCACAGTATAATCCCTGTGACCACCACATCCCACCACAGTATAATCCCTGTGACCACCACATCCCACCACAGTGTAATCCCTGTGACCACCACATCCCACCACAGTGTAATCCCTGTGACCACCACATCCCACCACAGTATAATCCCTGTGACCACCACATCCCACCACAGTGTAATCCCTGTGACCACCACAGTATAATCCCTGTGACCACCACATCCCACCACAGTGTAATCCCTGTGACCACCACATCCCACCACAGTATAATCCCTGTGACCACCACATCCCACCACAGTGTAATCCCTGTGACCACCACATCCCACCACAGTGTAATCCCTGTGACCACCACATCCCACCACAGTGTAATCCCTGTGACCACCACATCCCACCACAGTGTAATCCCTGTGACCACCACATCCCACCACAGTATAATCCCTGTGACCACCACATCCCACCACAGTGTAATCCCTGTGACCACCACATCCCACCACAGTATAATCCCTGTGACCACCACATCCCACCACAGTGTAATCCCTGTGACCACCACATCCCACCACAGTGTAATCCCTGTGACCACCACATCCCACCACAGTGTAATCCCTGTGACCACCACATCCCACCACAGTGTAATCCCTGTGACCACCACATCCCACCACAGTGTAATCCCTGTGACCAACACTACTGAAGCTTTAAAGGGACAAGCGTTAAAGGGCCCAGCGTTAAAGGGCCCAGCGTTAAAGGGCCAGCTTTAAAGGGGCGTATGACGGGTTTTTACGATTGTCTAATTTTGACTTTATTCTGTGTATTTACCTGTTGTACGCTCGAGCAGGTGTTTGTGGAGAAAAAAAACCTTGGAAAATCTGTAGAAAATGACAGGAAGTGACATCACACTCAGTCCAGTCAAAGTTTATGCAGAATTTACACAAAAACTACTATTTTAACTCTCTAAAGATGGATTCAACAAAATAAAGTTGTTCTCTTAATTTTTTTATTTTTCAAGTTAAACAAATTGTGACATTAGATGAGTTTTGGCCCAGTGTTTTCTGGGTAATTTCCTAGTGTGATGTCATCAATTACAAACAGGAAGTTAAATTAAATACACTGCATAATAACCGTTTTAAAAGTGAGGATGAAGAACTTTTAACTTGAATGCAGATTGTAGATGTAAAGTGTTAAACTTCAGTCGATATCGTGCATAATTCTACAGAAAAAAAACGGTTTAAAGCGCCCGAGTGCAAACGTCCCCCGTCTTTATTACATGTATTTATTACTTTGACTGTAGACTTTATATTTATATTTGTTGTGTTTTCTGTCCCAGATCCCCACGGAAAGGTCCACCCTGAAATCACCAACAGAAATGGCAACCCCAACTACAAATACTTTTACAGCAACGCAGACCAAGGTACATGTGTATTTCAACTGTTGTTTTCTCTGCTATTGTAGGAAAAATGGTATATACCGGTATACAATGACTAAAACTTAATTATCGGAATTGGAAAAGACTATTACTACTACTACTACTACTACTTAACTACCTCTGTAAAATTGACCCCACAATGTCTGTGTTTTATTGTGAAATGTCAGCGCTTCACTTCATCGTGGAAACTGCAGACCGGTGAACGCATTTACAAATGACTTTAATGATACCATGCTGCTAACGTTTCCTCTATTTTCAACTATTATAGGTTTGCCACTGCTTGTTTTTTACTTTAAAATTGTGGGAGAGAAAAAATAACTATAGATTCTGTGGCGACTTGATAATATAAATCTCGTTTGAATTCAGACATTTTGAATCGATCGTTAGCTTTAACTCGAGCCTTCGCACGGTACTAAAAAGTACATCATGACATGAAATTGGGGGGAATTTGTGCGTACATTTTCACAAGACGTGGACAAGAAACACAGAAACCCCTTTGTTTTGTTTGTTTGTCCCGATTCGCTCTTTCCATGTCGTAAGCACAGATTTTACCCAGGGATTTTTAACTTCTTCTAAATGACTGCTAACAAAGCCTGTACAGGAACCACCGGCACCACGTTACACTCAACATTTGTCCAGTTCAGTCCAAACGAGGGATTTAAAGACACTTACGCTCGTGATATTTTTCCGTTTGTTGCAGTTGTGTCCGGCATGAGGGAGGCGCAGGAGCAACTGACCGGAGACGCTTTCAAACGCCACAGCGGAGACGAGCTCTGAAGGACCCAATGAACATCGAGCTGAAAAGGGCTGAGACACGCCCCCCGCGAAACCACAACACTACAGTGACCAGGGCTGCACAATACACCGTGTGTTCTACTACAAAAGAATGAATTAAAATGACTTGAATTCAGGATATTTATCTACATTTCAGCAGTTTTGACTAAGTTTTCAATCCGTTACTTCTTATTTCAAGCCAAGATTGAGATAGAGAATTTGACTTTACCCAATTTTTGACAAATGTATTTCATATTTTAAGCTAAATTATCGTGGAAAACAGACAAAAATGTCTTACAACCGGAATATTCATGTCAAAACGGCTCAAATCCAGTTTATCAATGTACTGTAGTAGTGATTATATTCGAGGCTAGATTTTAATATTCGGCGCAGCAGGGCGGTGGAAGTAATCTAATTTACTACCATTATTGCGCCAATGGATAACAAAAAGTGTCATTTGAAATAAACAAATGAATAGAAAAATATTTTCTGAGCCACTACTCGACTAATTCTTTTAAAAACATGAATAACAAAGTGTTACAAATAAATGATGAGTATAATTTTGAATCTACAGTAAAACCTTTGAGTAATTATGTCAAATCATTATTTATTCTCAGCCATAACCCAAATAATGATGGCTTTTTTTCCTCATAATTCAGCAGCAAATTCATTATAGTCATTATATTATATTGTGCAGCCCCGTTCCACAGAAGCAAAGTAACAGTATTTGAAAGTCTTACACGTGGGAAACTTTAAAACTATCACAGAAATACTGTAATTTACTGTTTTTCTCTGAATGCCATAAGACTGTACGCCGGGTCTGTAGAGGACGCACTATTACAATAAAGCCAAGACGTTATTTAAGTCATATTTATTACACACAAGAAATGTATTTAGAATGATCCAAAAGTTAAATTTCAACTTTTGGATCATTTTAAATACATTTTATTTAAAAATATCCAACAGCTGAAATTAATTTAAATAATTTTGTTTAATAGTGAATACATTTAATCCCATTTAGTGTTTTCACATCAGGTCTAAACTTAACGGAGCAGGAAATGTCATTGTCAAAGTTGTCAAAGTTCATTCTCGACACATTTTACACTTTAATGCAGAATAAAACTTTCTTACGCGTCGTGTTTGCGGATGCTGCTCGTCCCAAACGGTCGAATCGGGTTCAAGTCAATGTGCTTCCATCGTCCTCTACAGGCTCTTAATGTGAAAATACCTAACGTTTCCTCTTATTTAAACAATATAAACGTTCATTTAATCCCGACTGTTGAAGTAATTCAGTCGTAAACTACTTTCTGTCGCCGTGAAGTGACTTTTTGTGTCGTGTGACTTAAAGGTGCGGTTCAGTGTGTCTCGGGTTCGATTCCCAGCTTGTGTGGAGTTTGCATGTTCTTCCTGTGTCTGTCTGGGTTTCTGCTCGTTCCTCTAGTTTTCTCCATTAATCTAGAAAGTACATTAAAAAGTCATAATTCTAAACCACCTCTGGGCTTATTTCACTTTTCCAGAATTAGAAAAAAAACGTTATTTCTCCGGTGCAACATAAAACGATGAATAATAATAAGATATAAAACATGTCCGCGCTCTTTGTGGAGAAAACGCTGAACTGCACTTTTAAATCTGCCTCGTCGTTAATCGTTTGTTCATTGTCTTGATGTATTTTGTACTCGGCCAAATGGACAAAATAAAGTTTGTGTCTTCAGTAACATCGCTATTCATTATTATGTCATAAAACATGGTGTTTCCAATAATAATGCCTTTTTAAATAATAATCCGATTGACTCGTTTCATTTCAAAAACTGTTTTGTGAATGGATGTAGTAGAATAATGGGTTCTGGACAACATACAGACTCTTATTACTAAGATAATCCTGGATAATCCTAGTCCTGGAACAGACCTGGAATAATCCGGATATTGACCTGGAATAATCCTGATATTGACCTGGAATAATCCTGATATTGACCTGGAATAGTCCTGATATTGACCTGGAATAGTCCTGATATTGACCTGGAATAGTCCTGATATTGACCTGGAATAGTCCTGATATTGACCTGGAATAGTCCCGATATTGACCTGGAATAATCCCGATATTGACCTGGAATAGTCCCGATATTGACCTGGAATAGTCCCGATATTGACCTGGAATAGTCCCGATATTGACCTGGAATAGTCCTGATATTGACCTGGAATAGTCCCGATATTGACCTGGAATAGTCCTGATATTGACCTGGAATAGTCCTGATATTGACCTGGAATAGTCCCGATATTGACCTGGAATAGTCCTGATATTGACCTGGAATAGTCCCGATATTGACCTGGAATAGTCCTGATATTGACCTGGAATAGTCCTGAGATTGACCTGGAATAGTCCCGATATTGACCTGGAATAGTCCCGATATTGACCTGGAATAGTCCCGATATTGACCTGGAATAGTCCCGATATTGACCTGGAATAGTCCCGATATTGACCTGGAATAGTCCCGATATTGACCTGGAATAGTCCCGATATTGACCTGGAATAGTCCCGATATTGACCTGGAATAGTCCCGATATTGACCTGGAATAGTCCCGATATTGACCTGGAATAGTCCTGATATTGACCTGGAATAGTCCTGATATTGACCTGGAATAGTCCCGATATTGACCTGGAATAGTCCCGATATTGACCTGGAATAATCCCGATATTGACCTGGAATAGTCCCGATATTGACCTGGAATAATCCCGATATTGACCTGGAATAGTCCTGATATTGACCTGGAATAGTCCCGATATTGACCTGGAATAGTCCTGATATTGACCTGGAATAATCCTGATATTGACCTGGAATAGTCCTGATATTGACCTGGAATAGTCCTGATATTGACCTGGAATAGTCCCGATATTGACCTGGAATAGTCCTGATATTGACCTGGAATAGTCCTGATATTGACCTGGAATAGTCCCGATATTGACCTGGAATAGTCCCGATATTGACCTGGAATAGTCCCGATATTGACCTGGAATAGTCCCGATATTGACCTGGAATAGTCCCGATATTGACCTGGAATAGTCCCGATATTGACCTGGAATAGTCCCGATATTGACCTGGAATAGTCCTGATATTGACCTGGAATAGTCCTGATATTGACCTGGAATAGTCCCGATATTGACCTGGAATAGTCCCGATATTGACCTGGAATAGTCCCGATATTGACCTGGAATAGTCCCGATATTGACCTGGAATAGTCCCGATATTGACCTGGAATAGTCCCGATATTGACCTGGAATAGTCCCGATATTGACCTGGAATAGTCCTGATATTGACCTGGAATAGTCCCGATATTGACCTGGAATAGTCCCGATATTGACCTGGAATAGTCCCGATATTGACCTGGAATAGTCCTGATATTGACCTGGAATAGTCCCGATATTGACCTGGAATAATCCTGATATTGACCTGGAATAGTCCTGATATTGACCTGGAATAATCCCGATATTGACCTGGAATAATCCTGATATTGACCTGGAATAGTCCCGATATTGACCTGGAATAATCCCGATATTGACCTGGAATAGTCCTGATATTGACCTGGAATAGTCCCGATATTGACCTGGAATAGTCCTGATATTGACCTGGAATAATCCTGATATTGACCTGGAATAGTCCTGATATTGACCTGGAATAGTCCTGATATTGACCTGGAATAGTCCTGATATTGACCTGGAATAGTCCCGATATTGACCTGGAATAGTCCCGATATTGACCTGGAATAGTCCCGATATTGACCTGGAATAGTCCCGATATTGACCTGGAATAGTCCTGATATTGACCTGGAATAATCCTGATATTGACCTGGAATAGTCCCGATATTGACCTGGAATAGTCCTGATATTGACCTGGAATAGTCCTGATATTGACCTGGAATAGTCCCGATATTGACCTGGAATAGTCCCGATATTGACCTGGAATAGTCCCGATATTGACCTGGAATAGTCCCGATATTGACCTGGAATAGTCCCGATATTGACCTGGAATAGTCCCGATATTGACCTGGAATAGTCCTGATATTGACCTGGAATAGTCCCGATATTGACCTGGAATAGTCCTGATATTGACCTGGAATAATCCCGATATTGACCTGGAATAGTCCCGATATTGACCTGGAATAGTCCTGATATTGACCTGGAATAATCCCGATATTGACCTGGAATAGTCCCGATATTGACCTGGAATAGTCCCGATATTGACCTGGAATAGTCCCGATATTGACCTGGAATAGTCCTGATATTGACCTGGAATAGTCCTGATATTGACCTGGAATAATCCTGATATTGACCTGGAATAGTCCCGATATTGACCTGGAATAGTCCCGATATTGACCTGGAATAGTCCTGATATTGACCTGGAATAGTCCCGATATTGACCTGGAATAGTCCCGATATTGCCCTGGAATAGTCCTGATATTGACCTGGAATAGTCCTGATATTGACCTGGAATAGTCCTGATATTGACCTGGAATAGTCCTGATTGATCTGCAGCCTAAATAGAAGTTAAAAATACGACATAACAATTAGAAGAGTATCAAATTTTATTGTCTAAACAAACATGATCCCTTTAGTCTCTCAAACCACAGACACAACAATGTTTCTACAGTTAAAAGAACCGTGACAGATACATATATAAAAGAGTACTTATATAAACGAGTACTTATATAAACGAGTACATATATAAACGAGTACATATATAAACGAGTACATATATAAACGAGTACATATATAAACGAGTACATACATAAACGAGTACATATATAAACGAGTACATATATAAACGAGTACTTATATAAACGAGTACATTTAAAAGATGGAAAAGACTGAAGCATAAACATAAAGAAAAAAAGATGTTACAGTGGATATGGTGCAATAACTTACAATGCATCAAATACACTTTTAATTTCAAAATAAAAGCATGAGAAGGGAATGGATCAGTAAAAGGCATTGAAATACTCTGATACTTTTATGATCTTGTGGTTTTTCTTGTATATTTTAAGATAAATGAGTGTTTCAAAGGCGAGACACATCGGAAAACAATCTTAAATTCAGAGATATCAGTTTGAAAGTAGTTTACTCCCATAAAAAAGTGTTTCATCATGTCCTGTTTTCAAATATAAATAAGGCATTTTATGTGTAAAATGGTCAAATCTGCACATAATTGGGACATGTAAATGGAAGAGTCAGGTTTAAATGTTTCACTTGTTTTTGTTGATGTTAGAAACAAACAAACAAAAACAGAGGCTTATTTTTGCTTTTTTAGTAAACTAGACTTAAACTTGGTGAAAATGGGCGTGAAAATAACTATATAAGTTCCATAAAAATCTATGGATGAAAGTTTATTTGGCGACAAAGCAAACTGAAGAAAATAAAGAAGCAAATATTTTAAAGAAATGACTTCCTGTGGTGTCTCGCCTTGTATTGAACACATTTTTTTTTTTTTTTTTTTGAGCAATAAATACACCAATAACGGAAATAAATGCTTTTATTTTTTCTATAAAGTGGCTGAGATGTTACACAGCTGAACAGTGATCGTATCAAGCTACATTTGATTGGTAAATCTTTGATAAATATAATTAATTGATTTAAAAAAACTGGAAAAAGGATTGCAGCGTTTTAAAGACGTACGTAGCAGTTTGCAGATAGAAAAATAGAAAAAACAATTCTACAATTTCTAGTTACACTAATTACAGACGTTTGCTTATTTAAAAGTGAGCAGCATTTACAGTATAAAGAGCAGATAAAAAGCATTATTATCATTATTAAAGTGATTATTTTAACACAGTTTCAACACATACCCTTTATTTCCAGTGTACCAGAACTTTGCCAACTACATTTGACACTAAAACAATATTATTATCCAGCTAAACGTCTCCAGCACAGGCTTCTACACTCACATGATGTTTTTACAGCATTTTCTACGTGTTTAAAAGTGACTAAGACTTCACGTGCGTCTGTTCTACCGTTTTATAGCATTTATATAAAGCAAGACACAAGATGGCGCCGTCACGAACAGGACAATGTGTGCAGTGGATGTGATTGGTTGATGTAGTAGTTGTTCAGTGACATTTTATCTGTGGCACTGAACCTCATTGAACTGCAGCTACAGCTTTTCATTCCCTACGGCTATTTATGACTCTTTAAACGTGTATATTTTAAGATGAATATGAGCCTGACGTTGGTAAAAAGACAAACATCGAAGCTAATGGACTTTAGTGTGATATTTAAAGGGGCAGTACCTGATTTTTAGCTCGTTTGCTAACACGCGTTAGCATTTTAGCAGAAAGCGCCGTGGTGTCGTTTTCACCCCGTTGTATATCTGTCCTGAAGAGAAACAGATTTAATTACGTGCAAACATCAGGCACAGGCTCTTTAACGTGTTTGGTGACGACGGCGTTTCACTTAAAGCTGGAGTACGGAACTTTCTGGAGGTGTAAAGTCCCTGCATGATTCTTATTACGTTCTGGGGCTTTAAAATGAACCCAGAACTAATGCTACAACTGACACTAGAACATTTAAAGTGTTTCTGGTGAATAAAGTCATGCAACTTGTGTTAAAGGACAAGTTTGATTTACACAAATTTCGTAAAAGACTTAAATGAAAGTGTTAAAAGTGTTTCGTTAGCGAGGTGCTATAACTATAACTGAATTAATTGAAAATAACGGGTATTTTATGTGGTTAAAAAAAAACAATTTAACTTTTACAAATCATTATCTTATATTCAGGCTTCAAACGAGCAGAATTATGTCGGCTTCAGAAGGTCAAATCTCACACTTAAAAATATATATATAAAATGCGATTGGAGAAGCCAAAAATGGAAGTAAATAGTATTTTAGTAAGTGATAAAAGTACAGTTACTTCAGTGTTACTCAGGTATTCACTAAGATACATTTATTTCTTTTATCAGACCAGTTTTTGTGATTTAGAAGAGGAAATAAAAACTTATCTAAAGGTCAAATTAATCTCTTTTGAAGTACTTTTCCAGGACATTAAACTACTCATCCTTTCTAGAACACAACATTTTAAAAATACTCTAACTCCTTCTACTTTCTAAAGGTCAGGCATGTACTTGTGGACATGTTTTATTTCATACACAGATGATGATTGGCCGTGGTAAAGTCTCGGTCAGATCGCGTCCGTCTCAAACGCTCGGACATTGTAGTGTTGCTTCTTGTCACGGCGGGATTAGAACCTAAAACCTTCCCATTTTGGCATCGCCGATCGCGCCCCAGACGTCGAACACGAACTCGTCGGGAAAGGCGAAGTCGCCCAGCGTCTCGTCCAGCGCCATCGCAAACTCATCTGGGTTTTTCTTATCACGGCCGACCTCCACCATCGTCGCAGCTGCAAACCAGAGAACAGGAAGTACTATGTAAGTACTATGTAAGTACTATGTAAGTACTATGTATTATGTAAGTACTATGTAAGTACTATGTAAGTACTATGTATTATGTAAGTACTATGTAAGTACTATGTATTATGTAAGTACTATGTAAGTACTATGTAAGTACTATGTATTATGTAAGTACTATGTAAGTACTATGTAAGTACTATGTATTATGTAAGTACTATGTAAGTAGTATGTAAGTACTATGTAAGCATTTTACACATGTTTTTTTACCTTTGATTGGGCATCTCATGTTTAAAAACTTTAAATATTACAGTATTTTCTGGACTATAAGTTGCACCAGCCAAAAAATGCATAATAGAGAAGAAAAAACACAGTCGCTCTGGAGTATAAGTATAAATATAAGTATAAGTAGCCAAAACTATGAAAAAAGGTGCGACTTATAGTCCGGAAAATATGGTATGTGCTGAAAACCACACGTGACTTTCACTCTCCGCCAGGCGTTCCCATGTCAAGTTTGGTGTTGGCGCTCCATCTACTGGCAGCAGAGGGAATTACCACAGGGAAATAGTGAGAGAGTCATCACCAGAGAGTCTGGTGATGATTTATGGACTTTAAAAACAGCAGGAGACCTCCGGATCTTGACTTTGACCTCACAAAACGGGGGAACTTGTTTTTGTGAGGCTCAGCGAGAGAGGACCTCGTAAACAGGAAGTGTTAATGAAGCTCAGCACGACTCCGGGTACGTTTTTGATGATGGAATAATGTTATAACGTGGTTAAAAAAGTCAATTTATCATTATATGTGTCATATTAAGCACTAGTTTGACATCATGTGGATTTAATTTGTTTTTTATGTTTTCTAGAAATGATAAAAGTCTTAAAATTGTCCATGGAAGGCACAGTCCATTTCCTTCACGTATGATTTTTTGGATGAATGTTCTTGTGGTCTTGATGCATAGAATGGAGAACAAGTACAAGTTTGTGTTGAGGCTGAAACAACTAATCCAAAATAATCCTATAATCCAAACTAAACTGCAAAACACGCCACAAACCCAGATTATACTTGAACATACTTAAACTTTACTTAAACATAAATGTTCTCTATCAAGTTGTTTTTTTACCGTCAAGTACCTGTTTTTTGTATCTGCTCTTGTACAGGTACCTTATTTTCCGGACTATAAATCGCACCTTTTTCATAGTTTTGGCCGGGGTGCAATTTATACTTATATTTATACTTATATACTTATACTCTGGAGCGACTTATATGTGATATTATTTGTTATTTTCACACTTGCAACAGCATTTCATACTCCAGTGCAACTTATATGTTTTTTTCTTCTCTATTATGCATTTTTTGGCTGGTGCCACTTATACTCCAGAAAATACATTTTTATTGTAAAAGTAACTCTATGGGTCAAAATGAGACCGCTGGAAACTCGGATTTTCTGAGTTCTGACGGATAAATTTGCACCGTCATATCTTGGAATTCCTACTCAGAAACTCAGGATGACACATTCCAGAAACCCGAGTTTGTCAGAGTTCAGACAACACGAGACAACGCAACAAAAGTCTTACATCTGACAGTTAAAATATTGCTAGCGATTATGCTAGTGTGGCTAATGTCTACCCTGAGCTAATGACAACAAAAGCAAAAGTTAGCTGGATCCATATATTGGTTGATTTGAGCAGCTTCTTGGGTTTTGTCATTTGATTTGTGTCGATAAATTCCAGACACCGTTAAATATCGCTCATGACGACTGGAACGCAGCGGAATTATAGAGCATTTTTATCGTACGAGAACCAGGAAGTGCGTCGTAGCATGCTAGCCGTTCCTGGCTTGTTAGCCCTAGCGTCGCTGCACTTTGCTCTGGCCTCTGAGAGTTTTGAAAAGCGCTTATAAACTCATTGTGGTGAATAAGTCGGATACGTAAGGAAAGTGAGGAATAACTTTAGTTTTTAACGTTCTAAGACGGTAAAACTCGGGCACTGCACCTTTAAATACGTCTGAGGTTATCGCTTCAGTAATATCGTGCTAAACTTACCCAGTTCTGTGTCTCTGATGCCCATGTAGCTCTCAAGGAGGTCGTCCACTTTATTCACAGCTTTCTCCTCAAACTCTGAGGGCTGAAAAACGACAACAATATGTTTCTTAAACACAAAGACACTTTTCCACACCCACTCCTCCTATTGGTCGACACTCTGAGTGACAGACGGCAGAATTAAACCAATCACAGTCAAACGGGAATTCGAAGAAGAAACAGAAAACTGCTAAAACCCGATTAAAATCGATTAAAACCGATTAAAGCCGCTTAAAAC
Source organism: Eucyclogobius newberryi (assembly GCF_026437365.1). Lineage (NCBI taxonomy): Eukaryota > Metazoa > Chordata > Actinopteri > Gobiiformes > Gobiidae > Eucyclogobius > Eucyclogobius newberryi. Next base: position 6,572,415 of record NW_027315746.1, on the reverse strand, counting down.
CGATGCTACCGCTAACACCGCTAACACCGATGACACCGCTAACACCGCTAACACCGCTAAGGGATCATCTCAAAATGGGTTGAAGCTAAAAAGACGTAATATTTTCGTCTGGGTTGAACCTACATTTCGTCTTTTTGTTGCTTTGAAGCTTCAATACATCGTTGTGGCAGTCATTGTTTTGAAATGCTAAAAAACTCTCTCAGCAACGAGCATTAGGCCAACATTAGGCGGCGGGTGCGTGCGCGGAGCACGGGGAGTGCGTACGGGGGAGCACAGCGCACCGTGCTCCCCCGTCTTTTGAGGGGGGGAGAGGGTCCAGAGAGAGCCGAAAAAAATTACGTCTTTTCAGCTTCAACCCATTTTGAGATGATCCCTAAAACCAATAGCACCGATAAAACCGCTAACACTGATAACACCGATAACACCGCTAACACCGATATGCCATCCCTAATCGTCGCTCACAGACTCCAGCAACACTAAGAATATCTGACATTAGCTGTAGACGCTGTGCGGCTGTGGAAGCGTCTCACACCTCAGCCTCGTGTTAGATTAGATACATCAAAATAAGAAACGAATGATTTAGTGACGCAAAGGAGGTGATTCAGAGGTGTCGAGGTGGGAGACAAGCCATCCATCCATCCATCTTCTGCCGCTTTATCCGGGGCCGGGTCGCGGGGGCAGCAGTCTGAGCAGGGACTCCCAGACTTCCTTCTCCCCAGACACTTCCTCTAACTCCTCCGGGGGGATCCCGAGGCGTTCCCAGGCCAGCCGAGAGACATAGTCTCTCCAGCGTGTCCTGGGTCTTCCCCGGGGCCTCTTCCCGGTGGGACATGCCTGAAACACCTCCCGAGGGAGGCGCCCAGGAGGCATCCGGAACAGATGCCCGAGCCACCTCAGCTGGCTCCTCTCGACGTGGAGGAGCAGCGGCTCTACTCCGAGCTCCCCCCGTGTGGCCGAGCTCCTCACCTTATCTCTAAGGGAGCGCCCAGCCACACGGCGGAGGAAACTCATTTCGACCGCTTGTATCCGCGATCTTGTTCTTTCGGTCACTACCCAAAGCTCATGACCATAGGTGAGGGCAGAACGTAGACCGACCGGTAAATAGAGAGCTTTGCCTTTCGGCTCAGCTCCCTCTTCACCACAACGGTCCGATGCAGCGACTGCATCACTGCAGCCGCTGCACCGATCCGCCTGTCGATCTCACGCCCCATCCTTCCCTCACTCGTGAACAAGACCCCGAGATACTTGAACTCCTCCACTTGGGGCAAGGACACCCCACCCACCTGGAGAGGGCAAGCCACCTTTTTCCGGTCGAGAACCATGGCCTCGGATTTGGAGGTGCTGATTCTCATCCCAGCCGCTTCACACTCGGCTGCAAACCGTCCCAGTGCATGTTGCAGGTCCGGGTTTAATGGAGCCATCAGGACAACATCGTCTGCAAACAGCAGAGATGAGATCCTGTGGTCCCCAAACCGGACACCCTCCGACCCCCGACTGCGCCTAGAAATTCTGTCCATAAAAATTATGAACAGAACCGGTGACAAAGGGCAGCCCTGGCGGAGTCCAACATGCACTGGGAACAGGTCTGACTTACTGCCGGCAATGCGAACGCAGCTCCTGCTCCGGTCATACAGGGACCGGACAGCCCTGAGCAAAGGGCCCCGGACCCCGTACTCCCGAAGCACCCCCCAAAGGACACCCCGAGGGACACGGTCGAAAGCCTTCTCCAGATCCACAAAGCACATGTGGACTGGTTGGGCAAACTCCCATGAACCCTCGAGCACCCGATGGAGGGTATAGAGCTGGTCCAGTGTTCCACGACCGGGACGAAAACCACTCTGCTCCTCCTGAATCCGAGGTTCGACTATCGGTCGGATTCTCCTCTCCAGTACCTTGGAATAGACCTTACCTGGGAGGCTGAGGAGTGTGATCCCTCTGTATTTGGAACACACCCTCCGGTCCCCCTTCTTGAACAGAGGGACCACCACCCCGGTCTGCCAGTCCAGAGGCACGGTCCCCGAACGCCACGCGATGTTGCAGAGACGTGTCAACCAAGACAGTCCTACAACATCCAGATACTTTAGGTACTCAGGGCGGATCTCATCCACCCCCGGAGCCCTGCCACCGAGGAGTTTGCGGACAACCTCAGTGACTTCAGCTTGGGTGATGGATGAGCCAGCCTCCGAGTCCCCGGTCTCTACTTCCTCTTCGGAAGACGTGACTGAGGGATTAAGGAGATCCTCAAAGTATTCCTTCCACCGTCCGACGACATCCCCAGTCGAGGTCAGCAGGCCTCCACCCGCACCGTAAACGGTGTTGGTGAGACACTGCTTCCCCCTCCTGAGGCGCCGGACGGTTTGCCAGAATTTCTTTGGTGCCGACCGATAGTCCTCCTCCATGGCCTCCCCGAACTCCTCCCAGGCCCGGGTTTTTGCCTCTGCGACAGCACGAGCCGCGGCTCGCTTGGCCTGCCGATACCCCTCGATGACCTCCGGAGACCTACAAGCCAGAGTGGCCTGATAGGCCTCCTTCTTCAGTCTGACGGCATCCCTTACTTCCGGTGTCCACCACCGGGTTCGGGGGTTGCCGCCACGACAGGCACCGGAGACCTTGCGACCACAGCTCCGAGCAGCCGCATCAACAATGGAGGCGGAGAACATGGTCCACTCGGACTCAATGTCCCCAGCCTCCCCCGGGACATGGGAGAAGCTCTCCCGGAGGTGCGAGTTGAATACCCTACTGACAGAGGGCTCCACTAGACGTTCCCAACAGACCCTCACAATGCGCTTGGGTCTGCCAAGTCTGTCCGGCTTCCTCCTCCGCCAGCGGATCCAACTCACCACCAGGTGGTGATCGATTGACAACTCTGCCCCTCTCTTCACCCGAGTGTCCAAGACACGCGGCCGGAGGTCTGATGACACGACAACAAAGTCGATCATTGACCTCCGGCCTAGGGTGTCCTGGTGCCATGTGCACTGATGAACACCCTTGTGCTTGAACATGGTGTTCGTTATGGACAATCCGTGGCTAGCACAGAAGTCCAATAACTGAACACCGCTCGGGTTCAGATCGGGGAAGCCGTTCTTCCCGATCACCCCTCTCCAGGTGTCACTGTCATTGCCCACGTGGGTGTTGAAGTCCCCCAGGAGAACAACGGAGTCCCCGGTCGGTGCACTGTCCAGTACCCCTCCCAAGGACTCCAAGAAGGCCGGGTACTCTGCACTGCTGTTCGGCCCGTAGGCCGCCACAACAGTGAGAGACCTGTCCCCCACCCGAAGGCGGAGGGACGCGACCCTCTCGTTCACCGGGGTAAACTCCAACACGTGGCGGCTGAGCTGAGGGGCTATCAGCAAGCCCACACCAGCCCGTCGCCTCTCCCCGCGGGCAACACCAGAGAAGTGGAGCGTCCAGCCCCTCTCAAGGAGATGGGTTCCAGAGCCCAAACTGTGCGTGGAGGTGAGGCCGACTATATCTAGTCGGTATCGCTCAACCTCCCGCACAAGCTCAGGCTCTTTCCCCCCCAGCGAGGTGACATTCCATGTCCCCAGAGTTAGTCTCTGTGTCTGGAGATCTGGTCGCCGAGGCCCCTGCCGTCGACTGCCGCCCAGATCTCTCTGCACCGGCCCCTTATGGATCCTCCTGCGGGTGGTGGGCCCACGGGAGGGCGGCCCCACGTCGCTCTTTCGGGCTGTGCCCAGCCGGGCCCCGTGGGGTAAGACCCGGCCACCAGGCGCTCGCCATGGAGCACCCATCCCAGGCCTGGCTCCAGGATGGGGCCCCGGTGACGCCGATCCGGGCGACGTAAACTGCCTTGTTCGTGTTGTCATCATAGGGGGGCTTCTGAACCGATCTTTGTCTGACCCGTCACCTAGGACCTGTTTGCCATGGGAGACCCTACCAGGGGCATGAAGCCCCCGACAACATAGCTCCCGGGATCATTCGGGCACTCAAACCCCTCCACCACGTTAAGGTGTCGGTTCAAGGAGAGGGGGAGACAAGCCACTCATCTCAAACTAGACCTAAGATCGAGGGTTCATAAAGGATCACCACTCTTATAAATCCAGGTCAACAAACAAATTAGAAGTCGACAAGCCAAAGGATGATTATAGAAATGTGAGAAATGACTTGTGAGCGATGCAGTTTTGATCCTCGTGCCTTGTTGGGTCATATTATTATCGTTGTTAATATAAAGCATACATGATTGATGAATACACGTCTCACCTCGTCTTCCACGGTAGCCGGACCTTTAGACCTCAGTCTCAAAGTGGCTCGACCCGTCCCGACTTTACCTTCGGTCGGTTTGGCTCCTTTTGACCGCGGCTCCAGCATTTCTGATGAATAATACATGAAAGAAGAATGTTTAAAACTCTAAAAACTCATTGTCTTTTTCTTCTCGTGTTACATAAAAGAGTGAAGCTGTATCGACGTGTCACCAGGAGATGAAGAAGAATTCTAGATATTCATTTAAATAATTCAAATTATACTTAATACATGTACGTAAATAAATAAAAACAACATAAAGCAGCAAAAGAAGAAGCAAACACTGGAAACAGATTGAAAGGAATATTTTTTATATTTATATCTGGTCAGTTTCTGTTGCGTTCTGTGTTTTTTGCTTGTTTTGTTTTTACATTTGAAAAGTGAAAAAAGATAAAAGTGAAAAAAGAAAAAAAATATATGTATATATTTTTCTAAGCTGATAAAGACTAAAAGGGGAAAAAGCCTAAATCTGAAAACAAAAAGGTGTCGTCCTCTTTTGTGTTTTATGACATAAAATATGACTTTTGCCTTCATGGAAAAAAGCGGCGCTCGCACGGCGCTCGCACGGCGCTCGCACGGCGCGGCGCTCGCGCGGCGCTCGCACGGCGCGGTGCTCGCACGGCGCTCGCACTGACCGAACGCCTTCATGGGCTCCACCAGCTTGAGCGTGAAGGTCTTGTTCTTGGGCAGCTCCTTCAGCGTTCGGGCCACTTCGTAGTGTCTGGTCCCGACGATGTTTTTCCCGTTGATGCACTCGACGTGGTCCCCCACGCTGATGACCTTCACCCCGTCCATCACACTGCCCTCTTTGATTCGCTGCAAGCAAACACAAACATAAACACAAACATAAACACAAATATAAACATTAACAGAGACATAAACACAAATATAAACACAAACACAGACATAAACACAAATATAAACACAAACAAATATAAACACAGACATAAACACAAATATAAACACAAATATAAACATTAACAGAGACATAAACACAAATATAAACACAAACAAATATAAACACAAACACAGACATAAACACAAATATAAACACAAAAATCATTTTATTTTGTATTTAGATAAATTAGATTAAAAAGGACCAACAGTCGCTTCAGTTCTCAAATCGGCGAAAAATACGCTATTATTCCTTTAAAGGCGGTATGGACGATTTTTCGGTGATTTGAGAACGTAGGCGGAAGTGCGAATGCGCACTCCCCCGTGCACATGGCACTCCCCCGTGTGGACTGATACAACACACACGTGCGTTTGTTTATTAGCGCAACGGAGCGCATCGCATCGCTCGTCTCCCGTAGATTTCTGTTCACTTCTGCGTCAGCTCGAACTGTCTTTCTCCGTCTTCATTTTGTCCCGTACACTGAGGGAACTATATTATGATAGATCCATGCGCTTAGGCACGCGGAAACGTGGGGACGAACCGCACGCGGCTGCAGGTGAGCGGTAGGTGCGTTTTATGATTGATACGTGGCAGGACAAATGATTTATCCACGCCACGAGGAAATACGATAAAAAATTTGCTGAAAAAAATCGTCCATTCCACCTTTAAGTAAAAGATATCACATACATGATATTGAAGATTTTATTTTATTTCATTTCTTTTATTTATCATGGGTTTCAGGCAAATGATTCCTTGCTGATTTGAAGAGTTTGTGAGGATCTTTCCCCATGAACAGAAACTAACTGCAACGGTTAATCAACTAATCATAAATACTAATCATAAATAGACGACAATTAAATAATCATATAGTCATAGTTTGATCATCGTGATTGTTATTTGCACTTTATGGACTCTAAAACACGTATGAAAAGACCTTTTATAACTAATTCAGGGGCGTTACAACATCAAAATGTCATGGTAAATATTCTCCATCTAGTCTTCAGATGATGTATTTATAGAATCAGGAGACTGTAGTGCAGTGAGGCACCACACGGGAGCGTGTGTGAGTCAAATCAAGATGGTTCTCTTGAGACAGATAAAGCGGCTTACACCCACTACAGCCACAAAGCCACCTCCAAGTAGGTCAAATTGTAATATAATAATACTTTACTTTTGATTCACAGGTGACCAGAGGCAGTGGAGTGGCCAAATACTTGTTAAGTAAGAGTAATGTTACATCACAATTATACTACTTAACCTGTTACCATCCACCTATTTTCGCCCTGTGCACAATGGTTGGACCCAAATGGCATTGCTTATTAAAAGAGGATCTTATGTTCCACATGCAAGTGTGACGCATCATTAGAAAGCTTAGGCCTTCTAGTTTCTGCAGATGTGCACATGGACACTGTCAGGGCTTCAGAACTTACACTACTACAGAGGCCCAAACATAAACAAAACATCCTTTTTTAGTCTCGCCTGAATATTGTCAATTTGTAATGGTCCTGAGCATGACATATTTCATTGTGTGCATATGCTGTTCACTGTACATGATGTTTATCTTGTTGACAGCAACTGTGTAAAGTTTCAGATCTCTGGGAACAGGCATTTTGGTGCTGTTGACCTTTTTGTATCAAAAAGTATATTCGGAACAAGTGATCCAAATACGTGCCAACTGTGCCAAACTGTTTTATTACAATTTTAGCTCCTCTATGATCATAAAACATACATTTTGATGTTTTGTAGGCCACTAATACCTATTATAACTGCTAAAAAAATATATGTGAAAATGTGTAAATATGAGTTTACCCATGAATTTCCCATATAGAGGTTAAAAAAAAAAGAAAAAATTATAATATTTTTATTTTATTTTTGTATTGGTATAATAATACATATATCTAACAAAATGCACATCCAAAAGGCTAATAAAATCAGAAAACGTTATGCGCAAAATCCTGCCGAGAAATCTGGCTCTTTACAGCCTTACCTGAGCCTTACGCACGATAATACAGAAGATTCTGTGTCAATAAGGCCTTTGTCCCACCCCTCTTTCTAAAGCTATTCTTATTGGCTAGAATAATATGTGATTCAAAGTCTGCTACGTCGCTAGCATGCGGCGCTATGTAGATGTAAATAGTGGAATACATGTGCGTCGCAAGCGGCGCATTTCTTTTTGCGGAGGCTGTAGCAAACAAACCCGTGGACAGAAAAATTTGTGGATGGTCTCATTCTGTAGGTAACAGTCTGAAGAAAAGAAGGATATCCAACATTATCTTATAGGTCAAACAGGTCATTTGTTATGGACGGAGAAATGCGCCGGACAAGCGCATTCTCGTCCGGCGAGAAACGAAGAAATGTTTGTTTACTTGACAATATCTCGAAATCAGAAAACTTCAGGAAAAATACAAGTGGATATTGTTTTTCAATGATTCCTTACGGACAGACTGAGTACAAGGATGTACAGAATTAAAGCCGTTTCGTCCGTCATAAACAGCAAACAGGACATGCGTTTGTAAAAGTTGAGACTTTCTCACAAACTATTGGCAATTGCTTCTTGGGGCATATTATTCAATGTAAATCAATGACATATTCGTTTTGTTGAGAAAATAAGCTTTAAAATGATGTATAACTTGCTGGTATTGACCACGGAAATAAAAGTGATGATGTAAGAGAATATTTGAGATATAGAAAATGCTCGCCGGCGGACAGGTGGGTGGTAACAGGTTTTAAAGTACATGAGACAGGAAGTTATATCTTTGCCCCAGGTCAACCTTTGAAAAAGAGGTTTCCATCTCAATGAGTTCTTACCTGGTTAAAAAAAGGTTATTACAAAAATAAAAAAGGCTAGAATACACATTTCATTGAATTGTAGTGAACATTATTATATTTCTTTTTTTTATCATTATTGTTTTATTTTTAGAACAAAACAAAATAAAAGTCCCATTTTGTCCAGGAGCGATTTTTTTCCCATGATTAAATTTCATACTTTACTAAACATTTTATCCTATTTGTCCAGTTTTAGCATGAGCAGCAGATTTTGACATAGGTAAAGATAATGCACAGCTGTTACCTAGCAACCAGACCGTAAACAAGAGCCAAAATCCATATAAATGACACGACGGTAAATGATTTTGCAATACATTTGACCTGATGACACTCGTATTTAGTTGAACGATGGTTTAAACTGTCAGAAAAGTGTTAAATGTGAACTGTCTCTATGTTTTCAACGGCACGTCGCACATTGATGACATCACAGAGGGATTCCGTTTTAGAACTCGGTCATACTTCCTGTAAATGTACAACATCTTCGTAAACTGCAACTTCCCGGATGTAAAACTATGATAAACATTGATCACAAGTTCTACAGCACCAAAGTAAGACATAATTAGAAAACACATAAGATCCTGTCATAAGGACTTTAAGAAGTCAAATGTAGTGGTCTACGAAACTACTCACGCAAGAGTAAAAAAAACTGTTTGGGGAAAACTACTACTCAAGTAAGAGCAACTTTTGTCATTTTAAATTAATAAAATTAGAAGGACGCAACATAAAAATCTAGTATTTTCAACAAATAAACCACAAAAATGATCAACTTTGCCCGACCTTTATGAAAGCGTAGCCGGCTCCGTTGTCGGTGATGGTCAAGCCCAGGGCGTCCTCCGTCTTGTGCACCTCCACCTCCTTCTTGATGCCTTTGATGTGAGCGAAGATGAAGTCCTCCAGGCCGATCTGACCGCCCAGCAGCTTGTCCATGTCGATCTTGTGCGTGTTTAGAGTGCAGAACATGATCTGGAGACGGAAGCACGACACACGGTGTTCAATTCAAGCCAGAGTTTTGTTATAAACGTCAGGACTGCGACGGATATTATAAGTAAAACTAATCACAATTGTATATCTATAATTATATAATCTCTATACAGGCTCTAAAACTCATACAAAAAGAGCTTTTAAAAACAAAAACAGTGGCATTATTAGACAAAAATGTCAAAAAAAAATAACAATTCAAGATTTTTCTCAATAATACACTTTATTTATAACTATTCTCCATCTTGAAGCCATATTTCAATCTTTATTTGGTTAATTAAAAGTGTCAATGTACAAGAAATGGAAATTATGGTTTGGAATAATAGCTAATCCACAAAACATTAGCATAAACTGTTTGGGGAAACTGCTACTCGAGTACTACTCAAGTGTAAGTTCAAGTACTTTCAATAAATATACCACAAAAATGAGGCAAAAACCCATCATATCCGATGTTGTTTTTTAACGCTACAGTAAAATACAACTCAACGTGAAAGTATTCAAAGTATTCAGAATACCACGGAACGTAATGCATTTTAAAACATTCTTCTCAACACTGGCGACTGCACAGATCGCACTAAAACAGATTGTTATAGATGCTTTATGATCATCACTTAATAAAAGTCTTCTTATCTGAGGACAATGGCCCTTTGCCCAAATAAATATCCTCCTCGTATTAAGCCGACAAAACCAGGAAGTAAAACAGACTCCCCCGGGTACAGGCGGAAAAGCATTTTTAATCTCCTCTTTGTTTGGGGTTGGTTTTTATTTCAAGTTAGAGCCAAAGGGGCGGAGCAGGCCGGGGCGGTTGCCGTGGGAGACCGGGGCAAAAAAGAGGCCGGGGGACACGAGGTAAACAAAAACAAATACAAGAAACGGCATTGTTCTATCTTGTTGTTTATTTGTTATCCAACTTTGTAGGCTGCCATGGTTTGGGGAGACAGTTATAAACAGGAGGTAGATTATACACCACCTGGATTCAATTGAGCCTCCTATTGGATAACCGGTGCATGGGTCATCGTCTTTCAGCTGCAACACGGTATTTAAATGACATTTTTGAGCTTTTAACCAGGTTCTAGCATTGTTCCCTCATCAAAAACACGCCCGGAGTAGCATTTAGCTTCATTCACGCTAGTCTGATGAATTCCGGTCAGAAAGTCCTCTCCCCTCCGAGCGTCGAAAACACTCCCTTCTGTATTTCCTCAATAACTGACATTTTCTCACTCTGCGACGTGGCTCTGAGAATCTTCTTTCCTGCCCGCACATCCTCGCCTGGTTCTTGTCATTGCCGAGACCGAGAAGCGCGTGGAAATATTTATTTTTAATCGCGCAGCCAGTAGATGGAGCCAATAAGGCCAATGAAAATTTAAAAAATGCTTGATATTTGTCTTTTTAAACCCGACTGATGCAATGAGTGGCTTCTCATTCCCAAAATGTGGGAAGACGAATCCCGTGGTCATGGAAGAGATGTCAACACCGTATGTTTTGATCAAGCAAAGAAAACATCTAAAAGGAGCAATGAATGATGAGTTGATTACTGTATTTTCCGGACTATAAGTCGCACCAGCCAAAAAATGCAAAGTAGAGAAGAAAAAAACAGACATACATAAGTGTGAAAATAACAAATAATATCACATATAATTCGCTCCGGAGTATAAGTGTAAGAGTATAAGTATAAATATAAGTGTAAGTCCCACCCGGACCAAAAGTGTGAAAAAAGGTGCGACTTATAGTCCAGAAAATACAGTAGTCATTGACACCCTGGACTCAATGCTCTTCCAAACTGTCTTGTATTAATGATATTTAACTGAAATGAAGTGCTTGTTCTTCTGCCGTACACCCCAGGCCCGTTTGTTTGCACATACTCCACATTCAGCTTGAGACCGCTAGTGCTTAAACTGTGCGTGGGAGAAACGGCGCTGAACACCTACTCGCTCGCGCCATTTGTTTTTTTTCCCGTTTCCAAGACGCCGCGGCGCCGTCTCCGTCCTCCAAACCCACTTAATTCTACTGCTCCGGTGCTACTGACGCACGGGAGGAGGCGAAACGTCACCTCCTTCAGCCGGGACCAGACCGTTAGCTCTCATTTGTGCAGAGGAACCGAGGGGGGAAGAGGGAACTGGAATTTAAAGAGATGCTCTGGAAGTCGTGAGCATAATGGATGACAGGAGTTGCAGTGGTGGAAATGTACTTTACTTTACTCATTTTAACTGCTTAGTCTTTTACTTTAACTTTGCTACATTTGAGAGCAAGTGTCTACTTCAATATACAGTATTTTTTGTCGTTCCGGAGTATATGTTGCACCAGCCAAAAAATGCATAATAGAGAAGATAAAAACATCTATAAGTCGCACTGGAGTATGAAATGCAGTTGCAAGTGTGAAAATAGCAAATAATATCACATATAAGTCGCTCCGGAGTATAAGTATATAAGTATAAATATAAGTATAAGTTGCTGCCCGGCCAAAACTATGAAAAAAGGTAGTTACTGTGGTAAAAGTTTTATGTGATACTTTTACTTTAAAAGTAATTGAATTGAATTGTATTTCTTTTGCCTCTGTAACAATTTTCAGCAAAAGTAGTAATAGTCGGACTGTATAAAACTAGAGACAAATGTGTGTTGCTCACAGAAAGAGTAGCAACAAATGCAACAATGTATTTTGTTTGGTCCGACTAACGGCGTAAAGTAAGACAAAAAGCTTCATTTTAACACTTGGCACTGGTCAAATGTGATTACACTGCTCCATAAGGGGAGAGCAGTCAAATGGATTCAGGCTTTTGGCTAGAGGGCTTCTCGTCTTTTGGACGGGGTATTTTGACATGTGGACGGGCATTTTCGAGTGCAAGGACGGTGTAATTTTTATTAATACATTTTAGAAAAGGGAATATCATCATTAATATGGGCCGGGAAGCGTTTGACAATAGTCCGCCGTGGTTCACGCCATTACAGTTTACTGTTTACAAGTGAAAATTTGCATGCTGCGCGCTGATTGGTCGACAAAGTTTGTGTGCTTGGCTCTGATTGGCTGCCGAGCCGTGGTCTGGAAAATGCCAAACCTCCACGGCCAAATACCATGTAAAATATGGCGCGATACGCCGCTCCTAAGTGGCGGAGAGTGATCCGCACAGCGAGAGACGCAGGCGGCGCCAGAGTACGGAAAGTCAATATAATATGAGATGCGTGCGGGCGCCACTCTAGATCGCCGTGTAGGCGCCTCCGCGTTAATAGCGCCGTTTTATTTTGTAAAAGCGTCGAAAAAAGGTCGCGATAAACATATTGGCTTTCCATAGCCTTCCCTATGGGCTAGGGTTAGGACATTTTTTTAAGCCCCCGGACAAAATTATTTGGACGGGGTGTTTTCAAATCCTAGCTAAAAGCACGAATGGATTTAGTGATTTGGGGTCAAACTGATGCTTTGGTAAACTTGTTATAATTTTCTTCTCCTTTATGCATTTTCTGATGAGCGACTTATAGTCCGCAAAATAAGGTAAGTGTCCTCAAATGATCATGTTGTGTGCAGAGACTAGCATTGCTCTGGCGACTGAACCTCTTCACCTGGACACATCAGGACACAGGGATTTACAACGGAACTGAAACAAGAAGTCTGACTCATTTCATTCTGATGTAGAAGTAACAACAGAAGTAGCAGTAGAAGTAGCAGTAGTAGCAGTAGTGACATAGATCGCTTGGAAAACTGAAAAACGATGAGTGTGTGGGGGCAAATTCAAGTACCGTGTTTTCCGGACTATAAGCCGCACCTTTTTTCATAGTTTTGACCGGGGTGCAACTTATATTTATATTTATACTTATACTTATATATTTATACTCCAGAGCGACTTATATGTGATATTATTTGTTATTATCACACTTGCAACTGCATTTCATACTCCAGTGTGACTTATATATGTTTTTTCCTTCTCTATTATGCATTTTTTGGCTGGTGCGACTTAGACTCAAGAAAATACGGTATTTGGTTCAGATCATAAACAATTGCAGATTCTCTAGTGCAGAGCAGTTCGTTATACGGTTCAGGGACATGGACCATTAATAAAGAAAGCAAGCTTGTATGCTGATTAAAGGGCTCGTATAACATCCCAAGAATTAAGAAACCAGAGTCCACGAGTTCTGAGCTCCATCACGAGAAGGAGAACGAAGTATTGGCAAAGAAGAAGTTACATGGAAGATACACGGATTCAATGAGTCATACTATACTGGAAACCAAAAGCTTTAGCATTACTGTGAGAGACAAAGGGGTTTCAATATGATCCTTTATCGTTATTTTACAGTATTTTTCGGACTATTAGTGGTACCTTTTTTCATAGTTTGGCTTATACTCCGGAACAACTTATATGTGATATTACGGTATTCATTATTTTCACATGACAACACAGGCTGCGAAATAGACGGGGGCCCGCAAGCAGTTGAATCTCCGGCGGACCCATGGTTTGAAATAGGAGGGGGCCCGCCGTGCCCCTCCTCGAAAACAATCAAGATTTAACGAGTAATTTGGCCATATTCGGGGCATTTTCATCGCTTAAGTTTGGTTTTGAGAGACATGCCCACTTCGCACGTCTTCTCGCTTCTCATTGGCCGAGGGGTCTCCGTGATGTAATATCGATGAAAGCGGGCATCTGATTGGCCGCTGCGTTCGTGTTGCGTTCACGTGTCCTCGGAAATGCCCGGTCTAATTTTCGGGGCAATGTATATATGAGTAGTTTATTTTGTAGGACGTGATTTCATATATTCCACAAGATCTCCTTGTGTCAAATGCTGTAAACAGTATTTATTTTGTATATAAGAAACATTATTATATTGAATTAAACAGTTTTAAAGATCATGATCTCTGGTTTATATGAATTCAGTATTTGTGCTCTTCATATCAAATAACAGATAAAAGTACTTTAAATTGTTTTACATGCTAATAACCAGGTTTAAAACAACACATTTATCTTGTTCTTATGACGCCGCGATGCCGCGCACGCTTGTGGACCCTGAAATTGCTTGGGGGCCCCTAACTTTGAAAATCTATTTCTCAGCCTGCAACAGTAAGGCCGCTCTTGGCTCTAAGCGACGCAGAAGAAGAATCTGCACTTCCTTTTCCTCTGGAGTTTGTGGAGTTGTTTAGAAGTGACACAGAGGAAGAAGAATTCAATGGATTTAGTGATTTGGGGTAAAACTGATGCTTTGCTAAACTTGTTAGCATGTTCTTTATGCTATAGTTATCTGAATAACTGTTAATATGTTACGTTAACATACCAGACACTTACCACAGTTCTGTCTGTGCCTCATGTAGCTGAAGGTGTTAGCGTTAGCATACGTCTTGATAGCAAAGCATCAGTCCCTCATTATGGGGTATTAATAAAGTATTATCTAACCTTCTAACATTAGTAGTTACGCCCCTCATATTGGTACAAGGCCTCGCAGTACAATAACCAACACAGCACTTTCCAATCAAACGTCTGAGAACAGGTCACATGTTTTCCGAGGTTGGATAGCGCTCGTCAGCACTTTACACGTCTAATGATTGACTGAAATGTGAGTTTAATAACTTAACGTTACAGGCTGAATGTTTGCATGACAATCTACAGTCCTGAGGGTCTTTCTTCTTCTGGTGCACCTGTATCATTTAGTCATTTTGGTTTATCATTTCACATCATGCTTTTGTCATAAGTGCATGGAAAGGTCCATTGTTCCCCTGTATGTGAACATTTTACACAAATAAACCTACTTTGTGTCATATTTTACTCCAATTGAAATGAACGACTTAATGAAAGAAAGAAAGCGGTCCACTGGCTTATTTACGATCCGATCCCTTTTACGCGGTGTCATGGTGTGGATACTACGTGTAGGTAAGTAAGTACCGTATTTTCCGGACTATAAGTCGCACCTTTTTTCATAGTTTTGGCCGGGGTGTGACTTATGAAAATAACGAATAATATCACATATTATTCGTTATTTTCACACTGGAAGCCGCATGTCACATCTGAATAACTGTTAATATGTTATGTTAGCATACCAGAAACAAAAAATATGACTTATACTCCAGTGCGACTTATACATGTTTTTTTCTTCTCTATTATGCATTTTTTGGCTGGTGCGACTTATACTCCGGTGCGAGGTATAGTCCGGAAAATACGGTAAGCACCTTTCACAGGCAGAAATCACTAAGTGCTTCACAAAAACACAGAATAAAATAATAAAAACGCCAAAAACAGTCAAATCAGTCCCTAAAGCAACTGTAATTGAAAGTGTGTAACCGCCATGAACAGTGGGCGTGTCCGGGAGGTAGGCACGAACGGGGATTTTCTTACGGAGCAATGTTGTCTTGACTGCGGGAGAGTAGAAATGCAACGTCGAGAGGGTAAATGAGAAGAGAAAACAGTGACATGTGGTTAAATTGTGCCTGATACAAAACGTCTCCTTTAACCCAGAACATCTCCTTTAATACAGAACATCTCATTTAACACAGAAAGTCTCCTTTAACCCAGAAAGTGTCCTTTAACACAGAACGTCTCCTTTAACACAGAACGTCTCCTTTAACCCAGAAAGCCTCCTTCAACACAGAACGTCTCCTTTAACCCAGAACATCTCCTTTAACACAGAAAGTCTCCTTCAACACAGAACGTCTCCTTTAACACAGAACGTCTCCTTTAACCCAGAACGTCTCCTTCAACACAGAACGTCTCCTTCAACAAAGAACGTGTCCTTCAACCCAGAACGTCTCCTTTAACACAGAACGTCTCCTTTAACACAGAACGTCTCCTTCAACACAGAACCTCTCCTTTAACACAGAACCTCTCCTTAAACACAGAACGTCTCCTTTAACACAGAACCTCTCCTTTAACACAGAACCTCTCCTTCAACACAGAACGTCTCCTTTAACACAGAACGTCTCCTTCAACACAGAACCTCTCCTTTAACACAGAATCTCCTTTAACACAGAACCTCTCCTTTAACACAGAACGTCTCCTTTAACACAGAACCTCTCCTTTAACACAGAACGTCTCCTTTAACACAGAACCTTTAACACAGAACCTCTCCTTTAACACAGAGCGTCTCCTTTAACACAGAACCTCTCCTTTAACACAGAACGTCTCCTTTAACACAGAACCTTTAACACAGAACGTCTCCTTTAACACAGAACGTCTCCTTTAACACAGAACCTTTAACACAGAACGTCTCCTTTAACACAGAACGTCTCCTTTAACACAGAACCTTTAACACAGAACGTCTCCTTTAACACAGAACGTCTCCTTTAACACAGAACCTTTAACACAGAACGTCTCCTTTAACACAGAACCTCTCCTTTAACACAGAGCGTCTCCTTTAACACAGAACCTCTCCTTTAACACAGAACGTCTCCTTTAACACAGAACCTTTAACACAGAACGTCTCCTTTAACACAGAACGTCTCCTTTAACACAGAACCTTTAACACAGAACGTCTCCTTTAACACAGAACGTCTCCTTTAACACAGAACCTTTAACACAGAACGTCTCCTTTAACACAGAACGTCTCCTTTAACACAGAACCTTTAACACAGAACGTCTCCTTTAACACAGAACCTCTCCTTTAACACAGAGCGTCTCCTTTAACACAGAACCTCTCCTTTAACACAGAACGTCTCCTTTAACACAGAACCTTTAACACAGAACGTCTCCTTTAACACAGAACGTCTCCTTTAACACAGAACGTCTCCTTTAACACAGAACCTTTAACACAGAACGTCTCCTTTAACACAGAACGTCTCCTTTAACACAGAACCTTTAACACAGAACGTCTCCTTTAACACAGAACGTCTCCTTTAACACAGAACCTTTAACACAGAACGTCTCCTTTAACACAGAACGTCTCCTTTAACACAGAACCTTTAACACAGAACGTCTCCTTTAACACTGAACGTCTCCTTTAACACAGAACGTCTCCTTTAACACAGAACCTTTAACACAGAACGTCTCCTTTAACACAGAACCTTTAACACAGAACGTCTCCTTTAACACAGAACCTTTAACACAGAACGTCTCCTTTAACACAGAACGTCTCCTTTAACACAGAACGTCTCCTTTAACACAGAACCTTTAACACAGAACCTTTAACACAGAACGTCTCCTTTAACACTGAACGTCTCCTTTAACACAGAACGTCTCCTTTAACACAGAACCTTTAACACAGAACGTCTCCTTTAACACAGAACCTTTAACACAGAACGTCTCCTTTAACACAGAACCTTTAACACAGAACGTCTCCTTTAACACAGAACGTCTCCTTTAACACAGAACCTTTAACACAGAACGTCTCCTTTAACACAGAACGTCTCCTTTAACACAGAACCTTTAACACAGAACGTCTCCTTTAACACAGAACCTTTAACACAGAACGTCTCCTTTAACACAGAACCTTTAACACAGAACGTCTCCTTTAACACAGAACGTCTCCTTCAACACAGAACGTCTCCTTTAACACAGAACCTTTAACACAGAACGTCTCCTTTAACACAGAACCTTTAACACAGAACGTCTCCTTTAACACAGAACGTCTCCTTCAACACAGAACGTCTCCTTTAACACAGAACGTCTCCTTTAACACAGAACCTTTAACACAGAACGTCTCCTTTAACACAGAACGTCTCCTTTAACACAGAGCGTCTCCTTTAAAGCTTCTAAACGTGACACAGTGGTAAACAGCTGCACCGGGGCCAGTGACCTTCAGCTTCAGGAGCTTCCTCTGGGACTCCGTGGAGCTGGTGTAATCATTATTATATTGTTATCATATCCGCCGCGCTAACCTCAGGCCTAAACCGCAGCTAACAGCCAATTAGAGGTGGCTAAAAACAAGATGTAATCATCCTAATTTAATAACTGACTTTGTGCAGTTATGAAAAGTGAAACGTTCTTGTTGGTTACGAAGCTACGAGAAAACTGTGGCTGAAGATGCTTCGTACGCATAGAAAAACAAACTAATTAATGCGGCTGTTACAATAGCTCTAAAGCAGGTTAAAGCGCCCCCTACAGGTCGGACGACTCACTGAACCAAAATGCAGTTATGATAAATAAATTTAGAATTTTGATAACAAATTATAAAAAAAATTATCACAGAATAGTAAAAAAATATATAATTTCACTTCCTGTTTATAATTGATGACATCACAGTAGGAAATAACCCAGCAAAAACTCAACTAATGTCACTATTACTTTTATTTGACAAATAAAATCACATGAGAGCGATTTTATTTTGTTGAATTAATGTTTAGAGGGTCAAAAAAGTGCTTCCTTTGTGTAATTTATGCATGAACTTTAGTCTGTAATGAATGTGTCCCCAGTGTGATGTCACTTCCTGTCATTTTTCAACAGATTTTCATCATTTTCTCCACAAATACCTGCTCGATTGGTGTAAAACTATCATTTATACGTACAACAGGTATAAACACTCCAAATAGAGTCCAAATTAAAAAATCATAAAAACCTGTCATACGTCACTTTAATTGTTACTTACTTAGCCCTTTTATGTATTGTTTTGATCCATGTAATTGGTGCACATTGTGACAGCGTTTGGCGGTTCAGACTGAAGTATTGAGCAAATATTACAGCATTTTTTAGGTACTATTCCAGACTCCAGGGAACATATTTGAGGAGACTTTAGGGATTAGTTTGTCTGAGTTTGGAAATGCCCTCGTCGTGTAAGTGTCAAGTTGTGGTTTTCAGCAGACGAAACGGTTGCGTAAAGAGACAAGCCAAACGTAACATTTTTGCAAGTATTTCACAACGTGGATGTCCGACGAGCGGCGAGACGCGTTCAATCGGTGTCACGTTTAATCAACTTAATTATTTCTAATCAATATGGGGAATCATTTACTTTGAAACACTCGGGCTGCACGCTGTTGGAAAATGATTGTGATACGCGACGTAAAACTACTGCAATGTCGATATTAATTGCCATATTTTAAATGAATGCACTTTTTCACACAATTATGTAAGTTATATTAAATCAAATGTGTTCAGGCCTTACAGTATTAGTTAAATCAGTCAAAATAAAAACGTATAATAAAAAAACAGACAAAACAGGACTAAATTTAGACCAAATAGGAAATAAATCATGAATAAAAAAATCTGCGTTTTTTCAATGTTTTATTTTAAAAACAGCAAATTTCTACAGTATATTTAGTTTGTGGCAATATCAACTATCGCTCTAGCAAACATTACAATATCCATACTTTTGCGATATCTTGTGTAGCCCAAACCCACACTTTTCTGTTTTATATGTTGCCTTTTTGTTTAGCGTTAAAATGTTACCAACAATGTTTAATTCTGATGTTTAAGTTGCTTTTCATCGTAAAAAACCTGCACTGCACAACTGTACTTGCAGATACTACCATTATTACCAACTATTATGACTAAATATACACTATTTGACCAACATTTGTCTCCTCTAAAGATAATATAACGTATTTTCCGGACTATAAGTTGCATCTTTTTTCATAGTTTTGGCCGGGGTGTAACTTGTACTTATATTTATACTTGTATACTTATACTCCCGAGCGACTTATATGTGATATTATTTGTTATTTTCACACTTACAACTGCATTTCATACTCCAGTGTGACTTATATATGTTTTTTTTCTTCTCTATTATGCATTTTTTGGCTGGTGCGACTTATACTCCAGAAAATAAAGTAGACGCTTCATGACATGCACCAGTTTAATTACTCCATTTTGGTAATATAATACACAAATAGTCATATATATTTCACCTTAAATTCTTTACAGATTTGCACTTGGACGCTCTTTCTAAACGAGAGCGGCGGCATTATAAATAGAAGGAGCTCAGAGCCAAACCAGGGCGAAAACCTCGACGCAGGAAATATTCAAAGTGAAGTCAAATGAGCGAGGCCTGAAAACACAGCTCTGCCCGGCGCACCCAAAACAGCAACGACGCCGAGACTCTGAGACACTCGATGTGAGCGATGGACGGCTGCAGCGCCGGGCAGGGACAGGGACGTTACCGTGTCCAGTTTTAGAAGAAACGCCACAGTTATCGCCGCAACGATACCGACGCCGAGGAATATACGTACCGGAGTCTCGATGCCGCGGCGATAATTATAAACGGTCTTTTGTAGGTGAAGGTTTTAGACAATAGACTGACATTTTCAACACACTTTATAGTTCCGCGTGACCTTGGTCGAGTTCGGATAAAGCTCAATGTCATTTTAAAACAGCCACATTTTGTCCTGGTCATGTGATCTGTGTCTAGCTTCGATTCTAGTTTTAGTATCCATCAGTAAAAACCATGGCAACCCTAATCTTAAACTTAATCTTTTAATTGTTTGGAAGGTGACGAGAGCGTATTTGGATGTAGGACTCCAGCGATGGAGAGGACTGATGGATACCAGTGAAGTGTACTTTTGGCTGCAGCGACAAAGGCGTTAATAAAGAATTGAAAGACATAGATAATCACCAAATTATGACCTTTTTGTACGATGTAAATATGTCACCGGGGGAAACGTACGTATTTGTAAAACTATGTGTTTTCGTCCCAAAGCTAAAGGCTAACACACATTAAAGGCTAACATTAAAGGCTAACACACATTGAAGGCTAACATTAAAGGCTAACATTAAAGGCTAACACACATTGAAGGCTAACATTAAAGGCTAACACACATTGAAGGCTAACATTAAAGGCTAACATTAAAGGCTAACACACATTGAAGGCTAACATTAAAGGCTAACACACATTGAAGGCTAACATTAAAGGCTAACATTAAGGCTAACACACATTGAAGGCTAACATTAAATGCTAACATTAAAGGCTAACATACATAAAAGGTTAGCTAACACACAATAACTCAAATATAAAACAAAACTTGATCAAAGTAAACAGAATGCAAAGTGTGGTTAGTAGAGCTGGGTTTCGATTTGATCCGGGGGTTAATGTTATTAAAAATGAAAAATGTATTTGAAGCGTTTCCTTCACTTCATGACTGTGTAGAGAAGCAACATATTAAAACTAGTATTATATCAATATTAAACAGCAAATCTTACAAGTATTGATAGTTACTGATGGAAGACTGATGAAAAGGTTAAGGGTCAATCTACCTTCAAGAAAGATAATTCAGGACAATAAATGGAGGACATCATTGAGGTGACGACATCTGCAACAGTGGATTCTACTGGGACACGAACCACTGCATTATTATTATGCTTGAAAATAATTAAGAATTCACCCAAAAGCGGTTGCTACCAAAAGTATTTTTATTTTAAAACTGCTCACACACTGCCAGTACTGAAACTGGAAGTATAAAATGTAAACGATGAACATTTTTCATTTTATTTTTTTATTTTTTTTATTTAAAAAAAAAAATCGATCTTTGGACGTACGAATCGATAATCGGTCATTAATATGCGAATCGATTTAAAATCGGAAAAACGATTTTTTCAACCCAGTTCTAGTGGTTAGTTCAGTTTGTGGAGTTATTTGAACATTTATTGAATGTTAGCATTAGCTTAGTGACATTTATAAAAAATATAGATGTCCTCAGGTGAAGTATTTACATGGTACGTCAAGTTCTTAACCCGCTGCTGTGATTATCCATCTGGGACTCACTCTCCACTTTGTGTTCATTAATTATTGATTTATTTTAGCGCAACTCTGCTAATTCCCCGTACGGAATGAACAGAGCGTTTTTAAGGCAAACTGAGTCGCTTGGTTTCCTGAAAAGGGCACATTGTTCTTTTGTTTGTTTTTATAACCTGGGATTACAGTTGTATCGTTTTATTTTACTATCAGTTTTAATATTCTACTTCCTTGTTCATAGACGTTACTTGTGCATAATACATGAAGCGTGGAGCTCCTTGACAAGCGCGTCCATTATCTCTCATTATCTCTCCGCCGCGGGAAACTTAAGATGCAGTCGCTAATTTAACACTTGAATTCAGTCACGAAAAGAAGACGCCGCCGTGTCTCTGGACAGTTCGCCATGACCTCGCCATGACCTCACCATGACCTCACCTCACCGGGTCAAACCACGCCGGACGCCAGTGTCTGGGCAATGCGGACAATAAAGTTCTTTCTGAAGTATGCTGCGGGAAAAAATCATCTGTGGGGATCGTAAAATATGAAAATCGCCTCACTGTTGATAGGTTTCCTTTTACCAACAGGCGCATAGATGATCTATGTTTAAAGATGCTCTTTTTGGGCAGTGTGCAGCCATGACAATATAACAGATCCATGGGCGATTAGCACGCCCGGGGTTTCAGCTGTGAAGTTATTTGGCCTGACTGTCGAAAAGTGCTCACATCACCAAGTGACAGTATGAAAAATAGTGAAGCGCTCACTTCTGAGAAAATAAAACTGTCTGCAAAACCTGTGCCAGGATTTTAAAATATATACAAAATAAAAATACAAAAATCTGACCTACCGACCTGGATTTTTTTTTCAATGTTACCGGAAACACACTATTTTTTGGTTTTTGGCCTTATCTTAGTAGTCGACTAGTCAAATGATTATTATTTACTATTGCACGATGAGACTTTTTAGAACACATAAAACTGTAACGATTGACAGACTGATCATGACAGAGACTTTTATAATAATATATTTTCAATGATGGAAAATAGGCCACACAGAGACCCAGAATGATGTTTAAACAGTGACACTGGGAAAACCCTCTGCGCTGCTGCACATTGTGTCTGTGTCTGTGGGACTCTTTATTGAGGGCGTGGCGCTCTTTTGAATCCTGTGGGATCTTTTATCTGTAAGATTTAAGGCTGTGGCCACAAAACCAGATCCAAGGCCCTTCCTGTGGATAATATAATGGCCAGTGTGTCACCGGGACCGTTCCGCTGTGCAATCGGGCGGCGGCGGGTATCAAAAGATGGCGTCACATAGCATCATCTGAAGAAGTATTGGGAGATACTCAGAGGTTGTGGCAGATGTGGCACAAAACAGTGAAACACCAAAGGTCACATTAGATACAGCTTTGCACAAAATAAGATAATAGCTGTAGTAATAGGTCCAAAAATTATGACAAATTTGACCCCAATAGTCCTTTTTGTACAACATTAGCACACTTTCGGGTTGCCGTGACGATGCCAGACAAACCGTCCGTGCGGAAGAAGATGGCGACGGTTTCCACGTGTTAAAAACTCGACTTGACTTGACAGATCTATTTTCAGTAACTGTCCAAAGTGCTGTTTAAATAAGCTTCCTCAGTACACGGTTTATAAGATGTTGAGCATTTAAGACTGTTACTAGCATTTGTCGACGTCTTATAATAATAATCAAAAAGGCGTGCGTGAATAAAACGTACAAAAAGGGCCATAATAATCTGCTTTTTACACCGTTTTCAATAACAAAGTGATAAATCCTAGTAAATGTCTTAAAAGTGCTACTAAACGAATAATTAGTGCTTATTAATGCATTATAAATAGTTTACAAAGGAATCTTATCCAGAGGAAATGCTGTAAATGAGGTTAAGAACAACGGAGACGGTTTGAGACGTAAAATAATCTAAATCAAGACTGGACCGAGGAAGCGTCGGCTTTAAAAACACAACACGGAACAAAGCAATGTCAGCTCTGGGTCATTTAAAAATAAACACCACAACATTATAACATTATATATTTAAAATCCCTAAAGAGTTAATTCAGAGCAAAATGGGACCTTTAATGTTGCTCCTTTTACCACTACCGCTACTACCGCTACTACCGCTACTACTGCTACTACTACCGCTACTACCGCTACTACTGCTACTACCGCTACTACTGCTACTACTACTACTGCTACTACTACTACTACTACTGCTGCTACTACTACTACTACTGCTACTACTACCGCTACTACTGCTACTACCGCTATTACTGCTACTACTACTACTACTACTGCTGCTACTACTACTACTACTGCTACTACTACCGCTACTACTGCTACTACCGCTACTACTGCTACTACTACTACTACTACTGCTGCTACTACTACTACTACTGCTACTACTACCGCTACTACTGCTACTACCGCTATTACTGCTACTACTACTACTACTACTGCTGCTACTACTACTACTACTACTGCTACTACTACCGCTACTACTGCTACTACCGCTACTACCGCTACTACTGCTACTGCTGCTACTACCGCTACTACTGCTACTACCGCTACTACTGCTACTACCGCTACTACTGCTACTACCGCTATTACTGCTACTACTACTACTACTACTGCTGCTACTACTACTACTACTACTGCTACTACTACCGCTACTACTGCTACTACTACTACTGCTGCTACTACTACTACTACTGCTACTACTACTGCTAATACTGCTGCTGCTGAACCTGTCTGAGCCTGGAGGCCATGTCCAAATATTTAATAACTTTCTCCGTTCACAAAGAACTACAACAATTCCCTTTGCACTTGTTTTGCTGTGTTTGGATTCACATACAGAGCAAATATGGAAAAAGTGTCTGGACAATACAGTGGAAAAAGGGTTGTCAGATCAGAAATAAGACTCATCGATACTAAAGGCAGTATTGAAACTAAATATACTCATTTGAGTGAGAAGAGATACGGGAAAAACTCATTAAAAAGGACAAAATGTGTCCTTTTTGGGATGATCTTGAGCTCTACTAAAACTACCATTATTTTATGAATTGCATTAATTGTATTAGTTGCAATTTAGTGCAACACAATATCAATAAGGTGGAATAAAGTAGCTCATACAATTAAGAGTAAATGTATTGATATTATTATATTATAGAACATACAATAATATAATAATACAAAGATTAGTGACTTCCTCAGACATTTCCTTGTGGCTCTTTTGCTCTTCTTCTTTATCTTGTTCAAAAGAAGTATAGCTTTAATTTAAGCATCAAATCAATTAGCAAATGCTTTTATTGTGTTTTTAAAAGAGGATTTATTTTATACTATATTTAAAGCGTGAGGAAATGCTCTGAGTTCAAACGGATCCCTCAGGTTTAGTGATAGTTCTGCTCCTCCAAAAGTGAAAGTAGGACATTCAGTTGCTCATCACGTCCTACTGCGTTAGTCACACTGTGTCGTTAAATAAATCCACTCTGTCGAGGTTTAAGAGGTGGAGGAAAGTTTAGCTCGACTCCCACTGAGCAGCAGCTGATAACGCCGGCCGCCCCGGAACAAATATCTATAAATACTACAAAAGAAGGCAAATATGTGCACGAATCACTCTGACTGAAGAGCCTGAAGCAAACGTGAGATAACAGACTAATGTATGCTGAAAATGTGGTGATATTTGGAGATATTTTGGAGATAATGTGCAAAATTAGAAAATCAAGAGTATTTACCATCATTGAAATGATTAAAAATAAAATAAGATAAGATAAGATAATCCTTTATTGTCCCACATGGGGAAATTTCATTGGTGACCTCAAAAAGAGAAAGAAAGGTAAAATAACCTGCCAAATAAGCGTATAAAGTGATATTTCTATCTTTTTGAGGGTGATTTTATGGTTCATGTTTTGTGCTGGACTTGAACCTTTAGTAGACATTTACAGACACATTTTAGCATTTATATTTGAACAGAGGTATTCCTTCAGAGGTGTTCAATTTAGTCAATATATATTTATGTATTTTGTATTTATCATTATGGTTAGAAGCACTGGTGTGTTTTGTGTTTTGTGTGCAACGCTTCAGTTTATAAAATGTGCTGTATAAATAAAGTTGGGCCTCAGAACTCCTGCCATGGACACAATAAGTTGTTACCTTTAGAACGTACTTTTAGCAGCAGGAAAAAAGGCCGTCACAAAGAAATGGATGACACAAACCTCACCAACGATCAAGGACTGAACTGAGATAGGAACAGACATCAACAGACAACAACAGACAAATGGGGGGGGGAAATTACATTGGACTTAATTTGAAAATGGACATTAATTCATTTTAACTTATTTAAAATTTATTTTAATGCATTTTAAATGGAATTTAAATGTATTTATTTTAATTTATTTAATTTCATTAATTTCATTTATTTCGATTATTGAACTTATTTTATTCATTCCATTTTATTTTATTCTATTATTTGAATTACTTAATTTTCTTGTTATTTCTTTATTATTGTTATTATTATATTTTATTGGTCTTGCTTTGTTTGTTTGTTTATATTTCCAAAACTGTATAAATAGATTTATAGAGATGTCACAGTGTTAATTACGATTGTTGTGAGAAAAAACATCACGATTATTGAGATAAAAACAACAGTGAAATATTTAATTCTCTTTCATTTCCGCTGTCTAACTTGTTACCATTTTGCCTCTAAAACTGTCAATCTTGACGTTCCTACGGGTGTGAAAAGTGTTTCAGAAAGACAAAACGGTGGGAAAAATGTTGGTATTTCCAAACCATAAACAGAAATAAATGTTGAAACCAAAAGAGCAATAAATGAAACACCAAGCAGACAATAATAACACAAAAACAGCATCAAAACAACAACAAACTTGTTCTATAGGGCTGGAATTAGAAGAGAAACGTCTAATAATATCTCAATTATGTCATACAAGCCATAAACATGATATTCTAAAGGATGTCACTATTTTAAGAACAAAATACATCTTTAACAACAGCGTTTCTTTGTTTAACAGCGACTTGCACAAACTTAATATGAAAAACACACATTTTAGTCATCAAAACTGTGAATATGTCAAATGTATTATTGCATTTATTTGATCTAAACAAACAGCATTACAGCATTATTCAAGATTATTGAGACTGTGACATTTTCTTTCATTCTCGAGGTCTGATATGTTACTATTCCTCAAATGTGTCAAATTTAACTCTCTGGAAGACAAAATGAAGTTTAATTTGACAAAAACTGCCAGATAAAAAAAGTTATTTACATTTAATTCACTTTTTTTGACAATAAATTTAACCAAAAATACTTTTTTTGCTTCTAAAATTGTCACGATTATTATTTTCTGGTTCTTACGACTATTGTGACCTGAATAATCACAATATCACATTTTTGTGTCACAATTTAACAATTATTCACGATTATTGAGACTGAGACCACATTTTCTTTCATTCTCGAGGTCTGACACGTTACTATTCCTCAAACGTGTGACCAGTTATATCAAATTTAACTCTCTGAAAGACAAATAAAGTTAAATTTGACAAAAACTGCCAGATAAAAAACGTTATTTACATTTAATTAATTTTTTTGACCATAAATTGAACTAAAAATACTTAATTTTGCTTCTAAAATTGTCACGATTGTTATTTTCTGGTTCTTACGACTATTTTATGACCTGAACCACGATTGACGTTTAATCTGATCATCTTGACGTCTCTAGTAACAACCATAGCAACTAAACTAAATACATGGCCGTACCTCTGACCGTAATGTTTTGGCTTTGAGGGTTTTTAGCCCGTTTAAAAAGCATCGAGCCTGGAAACGGCCTGAAACCCGTTGATTTCAGAGGCGAGAGAGCGAAAAACTACAATTTTGAACGAAAACTGCATTAATTTATATAATTATCTGTGTTTAGCTGCAGTAGCACATTGTATATAGTGTAATATATTGCGAGAGATCCAGTTTGTTGGTGCGTTCGGTCAATATTCTTTATAATTCAACAGGTATCTACACTAATTACTTTTACCTTTAACATTTAACACACCAAACTAGTCAAAAAAACAATATTAAAACCCTCTATAATGCAATATAATAGGTTCTTGCATGTAAAAACACACAAAAAGTCAGTTAATAATACGGCATAAAGGTTCAACGGAGAGTTTGTGCTTTTATTTAGAAAAATTCTCTTTGGGACAACATAAATAAAGACAATAAATATAAATATACAATAAATAAAGACAATAAATATTATGCAAGAGAAAGTATTGGAGCTAATAACTACAAATGGTTGTAGGGAAGTAATATTTATCCGTTAGGCACGTATAATAATAATAATTTGTGATCTTATGCTCACGTAAATCGTTTCTTTTAAACAGTTTTATTGGGCGCGTAAACCTTTTCCCTGCGACTCAAAGCCTCCTGGACATGCCGACATGTTAATACACTCTAATAACACAATAATATTTATGTTTTAAATGTTTTATTATCTAACTTTGAGTCAAATAATCCTTAAGCAATCTCAAAACTCCTCCTGTGGACACGAGGTTCAGGTCATTACACCAGGACTGAACCCGATTGTGTCTTCTCCTCCTACACTTTTTATTATCATAATGTGTAATTATTTTATGGGGATTGTAAAGATTTAAGTGCACAACAGCAGGAAGGAGAAGACACAGCGAGTTCTTGGACAGAGTGAGCCATTGAATCTGCTTTTTTCTTGTTAAATGAAGCCAAAACGTGTCAAAATGTTCAGTATGGAGTGAATTTCAAAGCTATCTCACGATCTTTAAGTACATTTTGTGCCAGATATATGATCAGATTATGGAAAACTCTTATTGCACTAGGTCTTGGTCAATGAATCGATGCAAATGGACGTCATTAATCAACCAAGACTGTATTATATTAATTACTATCACTAAACAACGCTGTAATAAACATTCCGACACATTTAACGCTTCTTTTCCAGCGCAGCCCGCTTCACGCGCCTCAGTACACGCACTACTCAATCCCTGAAGTACTTTGAGGTACTTGTACACAACTTAAAAGTCCCGTAATCGGCTTATCCCCCTTCCTCCCCGGCTCACCTCCGGCGCGCTGATGTTGAACGCCTCCGCGATCTTCCCGTACAGCTCCTTGACGTTGGTGAAGCCCTCAATCCTCCCGGTGGGGCTCCCGTGCGCCAGCTGCGTGTGGAACACCAGCTTGGGCCGGAGGTTCGCGGGCGGCGGCGGGAGTCCTGCCCCGTTCGCCGCCACCGCCGCCTTCCCCGGGCCGCCCGCACCTGCGTGTCCCGCTCCTCCGCCGCTTCCTCCGCCGCCGCTCACCTCCTCGTTATCCACCAGATGCTCCTTGTTCGTGGACTTCTTCTTCCGCCATGGTCCCAGGGGCATTTTGTTGTCACGCGCGGCGGTTGAACCTGTCCTTTCACCCGCTGCTATAACATCGAACACGCGCGGCGTCGTCACCTGTTGATCACTTCCTTGTTGTGGACGCGCGCGCCTCCTCCTCACTCTTCTTCTTCTTCTTCTTTTTTGTTTGGACGCACGCGGAGCTTTTTTTTTCTTGTTTAGACTTTGTCCCTCGAAAGTGAGTCTCGCGGGCGGATGTTCGGCAGGTGGTGCGCGCGCGGGGGTTTCACTCCGACACGAGCTGCGGGAGAGTCACCGGGAGACGTCACAATAGTCGCTCTGTGTGTGTGTGTGTGTGTGTGTGTGTGTGTGTGTGTGTGTGTGTGTTTCGCGCTGGCGCATGCGCAGTGGCGTGGAGGGGTCAGGGGCTTGGGGGGTGCAGCTTGAGTCGGTGCACCTGCTGCTGCTCACACGGGACGGGGCGGGACCGTTGTTTGCGTCAGGTGCACGCGGGGTTTTTTACGCGCAGCCGTGACGTGACGTGAGGGAGACGTGTGGCTCATGGGTGAATAACGTGGATCTATTATTTTATCAATAAAATAAATACATAAATACAATAAATAAACAGCTATTTTAGCAAAGATTTTGTAGAGGTAGTAGCACATATTTACATAAGAATAATTCACATAAACGTTTAAAGTGCCTGTGACAGGTTTTTACGATTTTCTAATGTTTATTTCATTTGGTGTATTTATACCTGTTGTACGTATAAATTATAGTTTTACACCAATCGAGCAGGTATTTGTGGAGAAAATGTAAAAAAATCTGTTGAAAAATGACAGGGAGTGACATCACACCAGGGACACTTACTCCAGTCAAAGTTTATGCAGAATTTACCCAAAATAAAGTCGCTCTCATGTATTTTTATTCGTCAAATAAAGAAAATTGTGACATTAGATGAGTTTTGGCCCAGTGTTTGCTGGGTAATTTCCTAGTGTGATGTCGTTAATTACAAACAGGAAGTGAAATTATAAACCTAAAAAATTTGCTATTCGGTGATAATATTTGTATTTATTTTTTTGCAAAATTCAAAATATATTTATCTTACCTAAAGTTTAGTTCAATGAGTCGTCCGACCCGTCATAGGAACTTTAATCTACTTTTTCAGCTTTAAAACGTGTTGTTTTGCAGTTTTTCCTCATGATACAGAATTATGTCCAGATGTAACAAAAACTGACAATTTTGCTCTAGTTTTGGTGTCGCGTGTAAAAGGGTCTTCTTCTTCTTCTTCTTCTGATATACTACAAACCTGTCATTATATTCTGTCTTTTGTACAACTACTTTCACCTAAAAGCTGCTGTAACATTCTGATTTTCTTTCAAAGGAACTAGAATTAATTGTAAGACCTGTAATGGGCGGCAGTAGCTCAGTGGTAGAGTGCGGCTCGACTCCCCGCTCGGTCAGAGAGGTCAGATCCACTGGCTCAGATCCACTGGCCCGCAGCTGCCGGTGTGTCCTTGGGCAAGACACTTGCCCCCAGTGTCTGCGTACATCTGGAGTGTGAATGTGTGACTGGTTCCCTGATGTAAAGCGCTTTGAGTGCCTTGACGGTACAAAAGCGCTTTATAAATGTGACCATATTGACATATACATACATTTTACACGTAGATTGTAGTAATATAAAATATTTTCAATTTATATTATGATTAATACCATGAGTCCCACTTATAGACTGCTTTTCTTAATTATTTTGAGTGTATAATGGGCTTTACGGTGTCATAAATTAATATAATATAATTGTATACTAACTTCTTACACTTTGCCTTCAGAAATTGTTAGTTTTTGTCATTTTTGTGCCTGTTTTTGTATTTTTTAAGTTTGAAAATAGCAGAATATGTGCGTCATTTAATGTTTTGCCCGTCTGCGAGCAAAATAAATCAGATTTTAAATGCGTTTTAAGTCCAAACTCGCTCAGCGCTCGAGCACAAGTTCAAAAGAAACACACAGTAATGTCGCTCAAGCGTTTCCCACGGCAACAGCATCACAGAGAACTCATAAATGCTGAACTTGCACGTCCTGATGGCCTGGTCTGTGAACGTGGCAGAGCGATGTGGCGCTCCCTGGTGGTGACAGGGAACAGCTGACGTAACATCGTAACTACAATCACGCATTCACGCATTCACGACGTCACAATGATGTCACAATGATGCCACGATGATGTCACAATGATGTCCCGATGATGTCACAATGATGGAACAATGATGTCACAATGATGTCACGATGATGTCACAATGATGTCACGATGATGTCACGATGATGTCACAATGATGTCCCGATGATGTCACAATGATGTCACGATGATGTCACGATGATGTCACGATGATGTCACGATGATGTCACAATGATGTCCCGATGATGTCACAATGATGTCACAATGATGTCACAATGAAGTCACAATGGCACAATGATGTCACGATGATGTCACCTTCAGCCAGTTTATTCCGCTTCGCACCTCTGCACAAGGGAAATAGCACGACAACGACAAAAAAAGTCACAGATCAATCAATCTATCAAAATATGTCAAAGCGGTGGGGGGCGTGGCTCGTGTGCGACGCCGCTGCGCAGACGTGTACGCAAGCAGTCGTGATGTACATCTGTGAAGCGAATAACTCAAATATCTACACAGGCGTTCAAGAAAATTTACTTTTTTAATGCACAAATGAGTATTTATTCATCTTGATTGTCCTAAACACAAAATGTAGTGATTTGGCGAAAGTCTAAAAACAGCAAATGACAAAAGAGTAAGAACTAGAATGTAAACAATGTCATGTATTTCTCTAAACCAGGACTAAACCAGGTCTAAACCAGGTCTAAACCAGGTCTAAACCAGGTCTAAACCAGGACTAAACCAGGTCTAAACCAGGACTAAACCAGGTCTAAACCAGGGCTAAACCAGGGCTAAACCAGGGCTAAACCAGGGCTAAACCAGGACTAAACCAGGTCTAAACCAGGACTAAACCAGGACTAAACCAGGTCTAAACCAGGTCTAAACCAGGGCTAAACCAGGACTAAACCAGGTCTAAACCAGGTCTAAACCAGGACTGAACCAGGACTGAACCAGGACTAAACTAGGTCTAAACCAGGTCTAAACCAGGACTAAACCAGGTCTAAATCAGGTCTAAACCAGGACTAAACCAGGTCTAAACCAGGACTAAACCAGGACTAAACCAGGTCTAAACCAGGTCTAAACCAGGTCTAAACCAGGTCTAAACCAGGTCTAAACCAGGTCTAAACCAGGACTGAACCAGGACTGAACCAGGACTGAACCAGGACTAACAATGTAAACAATGTAATGTATTTCCCAAAAAAAAAAGAGATTTCATTTATTATTGTTATTCCGGTCACAATATAACCGTAAGAACTACAAAAAATACAAATCGTGGCCGTTTTAGAAGCAAAATTAAGCGCTTTTAGTTAAATCCATCGTTAAAATTGTGGGTAAAGTGTGTTTTTATCTCCGTTTTTGGCACGTTTACTTTATATTTTGTCATTCATTTTCATAAAGCTGGTCACAAACGTGTGAAATAGTCACAATATTTCACACAGTCTCAGTCATAATCATGAATAATGTATAAATCGTGATGTTTTTTCTCACAATAAAACAGTCAAATTTGACCTTGTGACATCCCAAAAAGCACCAAGTTCTATAAATATATTAAATCCCAGAAGTTAGGAAATGTATCTCTTCATTTCTGTAAAAAAAAAAAATGCAGATCGTGACTAAAGACGAGATGAATGGGATGAAGCGTAATGCCACACTGCGGAACATTCCAGGGAAAGCACTGGTAAACTCTATATAAAACCTGTGAAACACACGTTATGGCACCAGTAGAACAGGTTCTCTTTAGTTTGTGTGCTTAAATGAAGGTTTTAAAAGGAGAAAAAGATGAAAACACTGTTGCAGAATACATGCTCGTAACAGAATGTGTAACCGTGGCGACCAAATGTGAAAAGAGCACGATTGAAATAGACCTTTAAGCATGAAATAAGCTCCGTCTATTCACTAAACGCTGGCTCGCTTTTGCACGTCGCTTGCATTTCATCACGTTTTTGGCGTCGACACGGTCATTCCGCGAAACATGAAGTGAATAAACGTGTCGTCTAAAGTCTACTTGAGTACACCGCGTTCCACTCGCCGATGGTTCATCCCAAAAAACACCTTTAAAAATAGAAATTGCACATTCGTCGCTCGTCCGTCTGTCGGGATCATGAAAGTCTGTGTGGGGAAAACGCCACTCATCATTTTCAGGCCTCTTACCAGGACAGAACCAGGTCTAAACCAGGTCTAAACCAGGACAGAACCAGGTCTAAACCAGGTCTAAACCAGGACAGAACCAGGTCTAAACCAGGTCTAAACCAGGACAGAACCAGGTCTAAACCAGGTCTAAACCAGGACAGAACCAGGTCTAAACCAGGTCTAAACCAGGACAGAACCAGGTCTAAACCAGGTCTAAACCAGGACAGAACCAGGTCTAAACCAGGACAGAACCAGGTCTAAACCAGGTCTAAAGCAGGTCTAAACCAGGACTAAACCAGGTCTAAACCAGGACTAAACCAGGTCTAAAGCAGGTCTAAACCAGGACTAAACCAGGACTAAACCAGGACAAAACCAGGTCTAAACCAGGACAGAACCAGGTCTAAACCAGGTCTAAACCAGGACAGAACCAGGTCTAAACCAGGTCTAAAGCAGGTCTAAAGCAGGTCTAAACCAGGACTAAACCAGGTCTAAAGCAGGTCTAAACCAGGACTAAACCAGGACTAAACCAGGACTAAACCAGGTCTAAACCAGGACAGAACCAGGTCTAAACCAGGTCTAAAGCAGGTCTAAACCAGGACTAAACCAGGACTAAACCAGGTCTAAACCAGTACTAAACCAGGACTAAACCAGGACTAAACCAGGACTAAACCAGGTCTAAACCAGGACTAAACCAGGACTAAACCAGGTCTAAACCAGTTCTAAACCAGTTCTAAACCAGGTCTAAACCAGGACAGAACCAGGACTAAACCAGGACTAAACCAGGTCTAAACCAGGACAAAACCAGGACAAAACCAGGACTAAATCAGGACTAAACCAGGTCTAAACCAGGACTAAACCAGGACTAAACCAGGTCTAAACCAGGTTCAAACCAGGTTCAAACCAGGTCTGAACCAGGACAGAACCAGGACTAAACCAGGTCTAAACCAGGTCCAAACCAGGACTAAACCAGGACTAAACCAGGACTAAACCAGGACTAAACCAGGTCTAAACCAGGTCCAAACCAGGACTAAACCAGGACTAAACAAGTACATACTTGTTCATTCGTCGCACATATATTTCTCCAAAGTGAATAAACGTGTTGTCTAAAGTCTACTCGAGTACACCACGTTCCACTCCCTGCTGGTTCATCCCAAAAAACACCTTTAAAAATAGAAATTGCACATTCGTCGCTCGTCCGTCTGTCGGAATAATAAAAGTCTCTGTGGGGAAACCGCCACCCATCATTTTGGCTCGTTTTGGCTCGTTTTGGCTCGTTTCGGCGGGGGCGGTCCTCCTCTGCCTCTTATGTGGGCAGGTGGCGCTTTAGCACGTCCTTGGCGTTGCCGGGTAACGTGTCGGGGAAGTTGACGTCAAACTCCACCACCAGGTCGCCGCGCTGCTCCGGGTTCTTGGGGAGCGGGAGGCCCTGGGCGGCCATGGTGCGCCTCATGCCCGGCTTGATGACGTCGGTGATCTTCATGTTGCACGTTTTGCCGTCGATGGTGGAGACGGTGACGGAGCAGCCACACAACGACTGTGGAGGGAAAGAGAGGGAGGAAGGAGGAGGAAGAGAGGATTTGTGTCAGAAGTGGAGCTGGAAATCACAGGATATTTGCCAATTTGATACATGTGCCTCGTAATGGAGGTCGCGCACTTACGTCATTTTAATTTGAAAATTACCCTAAATCTAACATTATTCTGGACATTTGTAGCATGGAAAATATTACACTTAATTTGAAAATGGACACATTTGACAGACTTTGGGCGTAAATGGGAAGTTTTCTTTGGTATTGTGTGCTGTTTTTTATTCTTTGTTGTTCCTCTCTGGTCTTGTCTTCTTTTTTCATTGTGTTTGTTAAATAATAAATAAAATTAAAAAAATAATAATAATAATAATAATGATAATAAAATTAAATAAAGATAAATTAATAAAATAAACAATACATTAGTAAAAGAGGAAAAAAACCTTCAACATTACGACTGAGTGACAGTGAGGGGCCAGATTATGGGCAGAACAAAATGTTTCTTTTTGTGACAATTTTTCGTCCATGGAGCTGTTGTTACGTCATACTACAAAATGTGAAGTGAAAGTAGTTTCTCCGACTGGGCAAAGCATTGCTAATGGCGGGGGGAGATAAAGGACACTTCAACAATTAATTTCCTCGACCAAACAGACTCTGAAACCTTTTGTTTAAAGGGAGTAATCAGCTCAACTGTGAGCGACCACAATGTCTGTAACAGGGATAAATGCGAGCATAGCTGCAGTGTTCCTGTTGTTTTTACATTTGTTTACTTGATTTTCTTCTTTTACATGTCTGGTACAAGTTGTAGACATTTATATTTGTTATTAGATAGTAGCAGCTCTTTCACATTTTAGTTGTGTTTTGAGCTCTTGTATGAGAAAATGTCATTACTCATCACAGTTTTGCCAGTCACTGCTGAAATTCTGAATGTTATCATTTGGCCTTTCGTCAAAATGATTAATGGATATATTGCCCACATTGAATATACCAGGACATGTTTTTCCTCTTTCTTCTTGCCCTCTGAGCTGGTGGGCACACCTTGAGCTCTGTGTTGTAAGGTTCTGATCACACCCAGCTTGTGCTGTAGTGGGTGGTTGGAACCAAAGAGCAGATACTGGTCCGTGTGTGTAGGTTTCCTATATACTTCTATTTGGAGTTTCCCGTCCTCTCCTCTGATCGTGGAACAATCAAGAAAGGCCAAGCGATTCTCCTTAGCGTCTTCTCTTGTAAACCTGATATGTGGGTCCACAGCATTGATGTGATCAGAGAAGGTTTCCAGCTCTTGTTTCTTGATTGTTACAAAAGTATCATCGACATAATAAAATAATAAAATAATAATAATAATATAAGAAATAGTGCTTAAAAAAAACAAAAAAAACACAATCTTAAAGAGGCAGCTGATTATATGTTGAAAAAAAATCCATATAGGGTTGGTGGCTCTGTAATCGGCCCTGAGTTCAAATCCGGCCTGAGTTTTTATAAAACCAGTGCCAGACTGAAGGAAGCACGGGGGCCCGCCCGCGACTACCGCGGCCGCGCCCTTACACGACACTTGTCGTCTCCGAGGGCCATTTCAGGAAGTCTGCCCACGGATATCGATCTCAGGCGACTATAAACAGCACATTAAAGTCACGGCGTGTGGGAGAGCGATGTTACTGAAGAATTCATTCACGTCTACAAATATAGTACGCTCTGGAATACCTCGTTCTTGATTTAAACAATTCAGACCCATTTGATCCAGGTTTTTATAGTTTCAATTTAGTCCTGGTTTGACCTTTATTCTCAGTCTAGACCATACTACTTAAAGGGCCAGTGACAGGTTTTTACAATGTTCAACTTTTGACTTTATTTGGTGTATTTATACCTGTTGTACATATAAATTATAGTTTTACACCAATCGAGTAGGTATTTGAGGAGAAAAATAAAATAAATCTACAGACAAATGAAGAGTGGGTCCAGTTCGCCTCAGACGGTCCCTCATCTGCCTGAAGAGTGGGTCCAGCTCGCCCCCGACGGTCCCTCATCTGCCTGAAGAGTGGGTCCAGTTCGCCTCAGTCGGTCCCTCATCTGCCTGAAGAGTGGGTCCAGCTCGCCTCAGACGGTCCCTCATCTGCCTGAAGAGTGGGTCCAGCTCGCCCCCGACGGTCCCTCATCTGCCTGAAGAGTGGGTCCAGTTCGCCTCAGTCGGTCCCTCTTCTGCCTGAAGAGTGGGTCCATCTCTAGTCTCCTCGTGTCCGTCTGTCCGTCTGTGAGAGTCGGATCTCTCCTTCACTGGAACTCCTCCAGGTTTCTACTTTTTCCCAAGGAAGTTTTTTGTAGTTTTTCCTGGCCGAGAAGGAGAGTCTAAGGACAGAGGACCCTGGGACATCGTCCCTCGCCACCACAGACATTGTCTGACTTCATCGCCACCACAGACATTGTTGATTCATTTCTCCCTGTGGGCCTCAGAGGCAACTGTTGTTGTGATTTTGGGCCTTACAAATATAAATTGAATTGAATTGAAATGACAGGATAATTCCAGACAAAGTTTATGCAGAATTTATATAAAGAAACAACTTTTTTGACTCTCTAAACATGAATTCAACATTGTTGATTTTCCCAATGTTTTTCTTGATTTGTCCAGCAGTAAAAAGGGCATTTCAGTTTCCCTCTCGATGGAACCTTCAACCACTTGAAGTCTTTCCAGAGAATTTCAAACAACAGAAAAAGAGAATTATCAGGGTGTAATTGTGATATTTTGAAGCTTTTGAAGATGGATCTGTCTTGGAGTTGTACGTATGAGGTTGTGTACTTAAAAAATACTTTAAAAAGGTTACCGTATTTTCCAGATTACAAGGCACATCTTTTTTCATAGTTCGGCGACTTATACTCCAGAGCAACTTATATGTGAAATTATTTGTTAATTTCAAACTGTCAACCACAAGAGGGCGCTCTTGGCTCTGAGCGACGCAGAAGAAGAATCTGCACTTCCTCTTCCTCTGGAGTTTGTGGAGTTGTTTAGAAGTGACACAGAGGAAGAAGAATTCAATGGATTTTGTGATTTGGGGTAAAACTGATGCTTTGCTAAACTTGTTAGCATGTTCTTTATGCTATAGTTATCTGAATAACTGTTCATATGTTACGTTAGCATACCAGACACTTACCACAGTTCTGTCTGTGCCTCATGTAGCTGAAGGTGTTAGCGTTAGCATACGTCATGTAGCTGAAGGTGTTAGCGTTAGCATACGTCATGTAGCTGAAGGTGTTAGCGTTAGCATACGTCATGTAGCTGAAGGTGTTAGCGTTAGCATACGTCATGTAGCTGAAGGTGTTAGCGTTAGCATACGTCATGTAGCTGAAGGTGTTAGCGTTAGCATACGTCATGTAGCTGAAGGTGTTAGCGTTAGCATACGTCATGTAGCTGAAAGTGTTAGCGTTAGCATACGTACACCTATTCACCATGTTCTCTCATCTGTTATTATTTTAAACTGCATTTCAAGAGGAAATGTCTGTTCTTGGTCCTGGATTTTATTGAATGAATTTCCCCAAAAAATGTGACTTTTACTTCAGTGCGACTTATATATGTTTTTTTCTTCTCTAGTATGTATTTTTTGGACTGGTGCGACTTCTAATCCGGAAAATACGATAAGTAAAAAGGTCTAACCCTCAAAGAACTCACCTGTCTCAAGCTGATTTTGACCGGGTAGACGATATTGGACCCCTCGCGCCTGAACTGCGGGTGCGGCTTGTCTTTGATCACGAACACGATGTCGGCCGGTATCGTGTTCGGCGACTCGTCTCCTTCGCGGGGGAACGTGATTTTCGTCCCTTCCTTCCAGCCGCGCTTTATCTCGATGGTGAGGATCTTGTCCTCGGCGCGCATGGTCCTGCCGTCCGGGTTCAGGCGCTTCCGGGAGATCTTCATCCTCTTGGAGCAGCCGTGGAACACCTCCTCCAGCGTCACCCGCAGCTCGTGGACGATGGGCGGGTCCTGCTTCCGCCGCTGGGGTCCGTCCCGCGGGAACCCGTTGGCGTTGAAGCCGGGGAACGGGCCGAAAGCGTCGCTCCCGTCCACGTCCATGTCCTCCTCGTCCCTGCCGTTGGCCTTGCGTCCGAAGAACATCTCGAACGGGTTGGAGCCGCCGAAGAAGGTGGCGAAGGTGGCGTGGGGGTCGCCGTGGAACGTGTAGGTGAAGGTGCTGCCGGGCCCGTCGCCGCTAGGCCCGTTGCCGCCCTTCAGACCTAGAAGGGAAAGTAAAAAGGTGCGTTTTTGAGTCGATGACGTTTTACCCATCGGAAATCGCGCGCGTTAGCTGCATTTCCTAAACAAGTAGCTGTGTTTTTTCAGAATAAGACTCAGAAAAAACATTTACTGCCATTGCATGTGGACAATAAATCACCAAGTGTTGCTTTGGCGATGTGACGCAGCATAAAACGATGAATAATAGTGATAAAAATGGCAAAAATACACCGTACGAAACAGACAAAATGACTTTAAAATGACCTCATATTTTAACTGATTTAACTGAGTCGTTTCCCCTGAATGTCCGTCACTGTTTTATTATGGACGTGACAATAACGGAAATGTCATGAAATTGTTTTGTGAAGAATCAAAACGTCTGGAATTACAAGCGTTTTTACTTCAATGCATTGTTTTGATGCAGCAAAAGAAAAAAACAAATAGATTTAACTGCATAGACCATGATGCTTTGTGTCCTTTTTAGCACTTTTACATTTAAAGTCGTTGGAATATGACAGTAGTTATCGTCCTGTACCGACACTGTTTTAACCAGAATGTTCCACAGTGTTGCATTGAGCACTGAGCAAGAGAGAGAGAAGTTTATGATTGAACATTTCAGGCAAAGACACATCTCCATGGAGACAGGAAGGCCCATCTACCAGACGTTACACAGTCTTAAAGTCTGAGATTTTTCAAGGCTTCACGTTTTACATTTTTTTTTGAATATGTATAAAAACAGAAACGCTTTTAGTAGTCGATTATTTTCCACTTGTCGACTGTCAAACGAGTATTATTTCTATTGAACATTCAGATTTTAAATATATATTATCGACCAAATGAGCGTATTATTCACAGAAATAGTGCTGTTTTCTTTGACTTATTTTGTTATAAATTTGAAAAAAAAGAAAGATTAAAGAGAAAAAAACTGAAATTGTTATTATTTTTTGACATTTTGATTGAATAAAAAAAAAAAAAACGGGCTTTTAGATAAGATAAGCCTTTATTTGTCCCACGATGGGGAAATTCCACTGTTGCACCACAAAGTAGGTACAGAAGTAAACAATAAAAAACAGATAACTTATAAAAAAGACTTAATAAAAATATTAAAAAAACACTCTTATAGAAAAGCTCTTATAAAACTCTGATAACTCTTCCGTCTGTACTTTAGAGTCTGCACAGTCCATTTAACAGTTATGATTATGTTTATGAGTTGATTAATGGTTCTGTAACCCTAGTAACAGGTTGATGTTTGAACTGAAAAGCGTTTAGTGCGTTCTCAGAAATACATCTCTTTAAAAGGCCTTTATTTAAATAGCCTTGGTGTTTTTTCTTTTCTTTGAACATGGCCACTCGACTCTCGCTTCCCTTCTTCAATCCACACTCGACTCACGCTGCACATTTAGCGTCGCCCTTTGGACCCGGAGTGGAAATAAAACATGAATCACGGGCGGATTAAACGCTGGTGATTCACATCAGAAACGCACTGAGTCACCGCTGACATTTGGAGATGCGCTGCAACACAAATAATGTCAATGTCGGCGACTGATGGAGCGGGCGAGGTGATTCCTGGCTACAATCTGCACTCCAGCAAAAGAGTTATAAATAAAGCTGTAGACGCCATGGAAACCGCTGCCGTGGCAACTGCGGTGGCCATGTTGTGGTTGTAGGAAGAGGGGAAAAAAGGCTAAATCATGGGTTTCTCGGTACATGCAACATTTTGAGGACTTTTTCTCATTCAAAAGACGCAATATTTAGTTTTGAAAAGTTGAGCGTGACGGCGAATTCTTGATTTTTTGTTTTGTTTTTAAACCTATGGACAGAAAATAATGTTAAAACAGGGCCTGAGAATGGGTTAATGGGTTTAAATTGACATATAATTGTATATTTGTCAATATAATTATACATTATATTATTTTATTAATTATAATTATACATTTTTCTTCTCTGAATCATGAAAATAAATATTTACCTTTGAAATCCTGCACTGGTCGATATATTTAAGTTGAATTAAACATGTTTTTGTGTCAATATATGGACACACCCAATAATAATGATTACGTACCTATTTTAAGATGTTTTTTCACATTAGTTTAGTAGAAAATGGGAATTAGTCCAATTGTTAAAGTTTTTAAGAGAAAATTGTAATTAAAAGATTCAGCTTCTTCTTACAGTCACAACATGGCAGCTGGATGTTTGTTAATACAGTTACCATGGCGATGTGTTCTGTTTACCTCAGTGGGTTTGTATCTGAATTATATTATTATGTATATTAGATCACACATGTATTCACAGTAACGAGTACGAAATGACAGTACGAAATGACAAAAAAATGTATTGATTGATCATGATTTTCAATTTAATTTAATTTTGTCTGATTAAAAAATTCAAATCGATATTAATTTCCTGCACAGAAACAAGACTTTTAACATTTACCATTTAAAACACAACATTCTCCAGCTCCAAACCACATGCTCTTTACTCTTACTGTTCTGGAGCTGATCATTGACGATTCGAAACGAAGCTCGATTATAATGCGATTAATTAAACCGATCGATTAATGAACGCGTTTGTAATTGTCGGGTAAAAACATCAAAACGTTATCTGATTTCTGGAGGTACGTCTGATGCGAGTAATCTGATTTTTGAAGTTACGTCTGATGCGAGTAATCTGATTTCTGGAGTTACGTCTGATGCGAGTAATCTGATTTTTGGAGTTACGTCTGATGCGAGTAATCTGATTTCTGGAGTTACGTCCGATGCGAGTAATCTGATTTCTGAAGTTACGTCTGATGCGAGTAATCTGATTTCTGGAGTTACGTCCGATGCGAGTAATCTGATTTTTGGAGTTACGTCTGATGCGAGTAATCTGATTTCTGGAGTTACGTCTGATGCGAGTAATCTGATTTCTGGAGTTACGTCTGATGCGAGTAATCTGATTTCTGAAGTTACGTCTGATGCGAGTAATCTGATTTCTGGAGTTACGTCTGATGCGGGTAATCTGATTTCTGGAGTTACGTCTGATGCGAGTAATCTGATTTCTGGAGTTACGTCTGATGCGAGTAAACAGATTTCTGGAGTTACGTATGATGCGGGTAATCTGATTTCTGGAGTTACGTCTGATGCGAGTAATCTGATTTCTGGAGTTACGTCTGATGCGAGTAATCTGATTTCTGGAGTTACGTCTGATGCGAGTAATCTGATTTCTGGAGTTACGTCTGATGCGAGTAATCTGATTTTTGGAGTTACGCATGATGCGAGTAATCTGATTTCTGGAGTTACGTCCGATGCGAGTAATCTGATTTCTGGAGTTACGTCCGATGCGAGTAATCAGATTTCTGGAGTTACGTCCGATGTGAGTAATCTGATTTCTGGAGTTACGTCTGATGCGAGTAATCTGATTTCTGGAGTTACGTCTGATGCGAGTAATCAGATTTCTGGAGTTACGTCCGATGCGGGTAATCTGATTTCTGGAGTTACGTCTGATGCGGGTAATCTGATTTCTGGAGTTACGTCCGATGCGAGTAATCTGATTTTGGGAGTTACGTCTGATGCGAGTAATCTGATTTCTGGAGTTACGTCCGATGTGAGTAATCTGATTTTTGGAGTTACGTCTGATGCAAGTAATCTGATTTCTGGAGTTACGTCCGATGCGAGTAATCTGATTTCTGGAGTTACGTCTGATGCGAGTAATCTGATTTCTGGAGTTACGTCTGATGCGAGTAATCTGATTTCTGGAGTTACGTCTGATGCGAGTAATCTGATTTCTGGAGTTACGTCTGATGCGGGTAATCTGATTTCTGGAGTTACGTCCGATGTGAGTAATCTGATTTTGGGAGTTACGTCTGATGCAAGTAATCTGATTTCTGGAGTTACGTCCGATGCGAGTAATCTGATTTCTGGAGTTACGTCTGATGCGAGTAATCTGATTTCTGGAGTTACGTCTGATGCGAGTAATCTGATTTCTGGAGTTACGTCTGATGCGAGTAATCTGATTTCTGGAGTTACGTCTGATGCGGGTAATCTGATTTCTGGAGTTACGTCCGATGCGAGTAATCTGATTTTGGGAGTTACGTCTGATGCGAGTAATCTGATTTCTGGAGTTACGTCCGATGTGAGTAATCTGATTTTTGGAGTTACGTCTGATGCAAGTAATCTGATTTCTGGAGTTACGTCCGATGCGAGTAATCTGATTTCTGGAGTTACGTCTGATGCGAGTAATCTGATTTCTGGAGTTACGTCTGATGCGAGTAATCTGATTTCTGGAGTTACGTCTGATGCGAGTAATCTGATTTCGTCCTGATTGAACTGTGCAGTTTTGGACAAAGAAAAGAAGACGAAAAAAGGGTAAAAACAAAAATTAAAGAGAGAATGTAAAAGTTGTTAATTTAATTGTACTTTGTCTTCCAAATACAATAGTCCACTGACTGACTGACGGTTTTTGACAAACAGATTTCTCTTAAACACACCACACACATCAGATTATTGTAAAGTGTAACATTGTAAATCGGTCATTGCTTGTTTTACTCGACACTTTACACTTTTATTAATCCTTTAACGACTTTCCTTAAAGCGTAATAAGACCACACACGCTTGAGCACTTGGAGATCGCCCTGGGTTACACGAGGACAAGTGAAAGCATGAGGTAAAAGCAATGACATTTTAGAGTTTTTGTGTGTTTCTGGAGGATTTAAGTAAATGTCATCTATCGGTGCAAAGAGAGAGATCGTGTAGGAGCAGAAGTCAAAATATCAAAGTATCTTGATAGTGAAATGTATTTTATTCAGTTCTTTATAACATTTTAATGATTTAAAGCACTGGTTAAGGTCTGTCCACACGCCGGTGCGCTTGTTTTATACAACTTTATCTCATATTGTGTGTGTGTAAGTGTGTTTTTATGTATTTGTTCATTTTATTGATTGTTTTATTGTGTGTTTTGTGCATTTTATTTGGATGTCCTGTGTTTACTTGAATGTTTAATCTGTATCTTGTTTTTTTAACAGTTCTTATCACTTTATAATAAATACAAATAAATACAATGAAATAAATTAATATATAAAATGAAATTAAATAAAATGAAATGAAATAAATAAATGAAATAAATAAAGATTTGGTGATAATAGTATTGATATTGTCGGCTGCTTTATTGACATGCAACAATTTTGGAAACTCGGTCAGT
Source organism: Eucyclogobius newberryi (assembly GCF_026437365.1). Lineage (NCBI taxonomy): Eukaryota > Metazoa > Chordata > Actinopteri > Gobiiformes > Gobiidae > Eucyclogobius > Eucyclogobius newberryi. The sequence continues at coordinate 6,528,304 of NW_027315746.1, read as the reverse complement.
TACTACATTTGACATATTCACTGTTTTGATCATTAAAATTGTCTTGTGTCATGTTATGGTTTTACAAAGAAACACTGTCATTAACATGTATTTGGTTCTGTAAAATGATAAATACATCCCAAAAGTGTCACATCATCGTGTCATGAGCCTGTCATTCCCACTCGTCACTGTCACTTTGCATCATTAACAACAATCGACCTGACCACAACATGTCAACACATTTCAATCGCTTTAAGTGAATTGAAAAGCATCGTTAGGCCTTCGTTAGGCCTTTAGGATGTATGTTTGATAAAGTCCTGCACGTTTCCTGTGAGATAATTGACAGTCAGAGCACGATATATTTCATAATAAGCCATGTGTGTGTCCCATCTGTCAGTGTTTGGCCTCGTGTGTGAAGAGGCTTCCAGGGCAGAACACGCACTCACACGTGATCCAAGTGCGTAAAACGTGTGCCAAACCGCTCCATGACACACGCACACGTACAAGTACAAGTACAAGTACAAGTACACTTACCCGTACACGCACAAGTACAAGCACACTTACCCGTACACGCACAAGTACAAGTACACTTACCCGTACACGCACAAGTACAAGCACACTTACCCGTACACGCACAAGTACAAGCACACTTACCCGTACAAGCACAAGTACAAGTACACTTACCCGTACACGCACAAGTACAAGCACACTTACCCGTACACGCACAAGTACAAGCACACTTACCTGTACACGCACAAGTACAAGCACACTTACCCGTACACGCACAAGTACAAGTACACTTACCCGTACACGCACAAGTACAAGCACACTTACCCGTACACGCACAAGTACAAGCACACTTACCTGTACACGCACAAGTACAAGCACACTTACCCGTACACGCACAAGTACAAGCACACTTACCCGTACACGCACAAGTACAAGCACACTTACCCGTACACGCACAAGTACAAGCACACTTACCCGTACACGCACAAGTACAAGCACACTTACCCGTACACGCACAAGTACAAGCACACTTACCCGTACACGCACAAGTACAAGCACACTTACCCGTACACGCACAAGTACAAGCACACTTACCCGTACACGCACAAGTACAAGCACACTTACCCGTACACGCACAAGTACAAGCACACTTACCCGTACACGCACAAGTACAAGCACACTTACCTGTACACGCACAAGTACAAGCACACTTACCCGTACACGCACAAGTACAAGCACACTTACCCGTACACGCACAAGTACAAGCACACTTACCCGTACACGCACAAGTACAAGCACACTTACCCGTACAAGCACAAGTACAAGTACACGTAAACGTACACGTACACGTACACGTACACGCACACGTACACGTACAAGTACACGTAGACCTACACGTACACGTACCTTCTTCCCCGTACTGGTCGTAGATCTCCCGCTTCTTGGGATCACTCAGCACCTCGTACGCCTCCGCGATCTCCTTGAATCTCTCCTCCGCGGCCGGAGCCTTGTTTTTGTCCGGGTGCCATTTCAGCGCCTGCTTCCGGTACGCCTTCTTCACGTCGTCCTCGCTCGCGCCTTTAGAGATGCCCAGGGTCTTGTAATAGTCCTTCCCCATCGTTTCCTCTGCGTGGCCCCCCGAGCTCAGTCACGAGCGACGATTCGGGGCCCCGACCTGGCCCGCGGAGGGAGGATGGATGTGGGGCTGAGCAGCGGCACCGCGGCTCCTCGGGACGCGGACGGGACGCGCGCGCTCGCAGTTACGCAACGCGTTCAGGGGGGCTTGAGTCAGCGCCGCGGACCCCCTGATATGTGTCCGGGATCGGATCGGCTCTTTAAATAGCCACTGCGTTCTCCCTCCTCTGCATCAGCCCCGCGCGCGCCAGGGACAAGTTGGCGTGCGGCACGGCGGCGCGCGGCTTCCGGAGAGCGCGCCGGGACCGCCAAAATAAAAGTCACCGTTTGAGTGCGCGACGTTTCATGGTGTGATAACGCGACTATAACAATGTTTAAGAGGTTGTTTGGTGATTTTAAGGTGACATATAAGTGTTTTTATAGAGCATCATTCATGCACAAAGTGATTCAAAGTGCTTTACAGACCGAGAACATATGCAGTCAAATCACAATACAAACAAATGAAAATGTAAATCATCATAATACATTTACTTTGAAGGAAAAGAATGCAAACAAAATATTTTCATGTCATGTGCACGGAACGGTTTTATGCTAGATATGAACACCTGGGCACCAGCAGGAGGCCGGTCCATGTTTAGTCCTGACTCTGGCACCAGCAGGAGGCCGGTCCATGTTTAGTGCTGACTCTGGCACCAGCAGGAGGCCGGTCCATGTTTAGTCCTGACTCTGGCACCAGCAGGAGGCCGGTCCATGTTTAGTCCTGACTCTGAGCACCAGCAGGAGGCCGGTCCATGTTTAGTCCTGACTCTGAGCACCAGCAGGAGGCCGGTCCATGTTTAGTCCTGACTCTGGCACCAGCAGGAGGCCGGTCCATGTTTAGTCCTGACTCTGGGCACCAGCAGGAGGCCGGTCCATGTTTAGTCCTGACTCTGGCACCAGCAGGAGGCCGGTCCATGTTTAGTCCTGACTCTGGCACCAGCAGGAGGCCGGTCCATGTTTAGTCCTGACTCTGGCACCAGCAGGAGGCCGGTCCATGTTTAGTCCTGACTCTGGCACCAGCAGGAGGCCGGTCCATGTTTAGTCCTGACTCTGGGCACCAGCAGGAGGCCGGTCCATGTTTAGTCCTGACTCTGGCACCAGCAGGAGGCCGGTCCATGTTTAGTCCTGACTCTGGGCACCAGCAGGAGGCCGGTCCATGTTTAGTCCTGACTCTGGCACCAGCAGGAGGCCGGTCCATGTTTAGTCCTGACTCTGGCACCAGCAGGAGGCCGGTCCATGTTTAGTCCTGACTCTGGGCACCAGCAGGAGGCCGGTCCATGTTTAGTCCTGACTCTGGCACCAGCAGGAGGCCGGTCCATGTTTAGTCCTGACTCTGGCACCAGCAGGAGGCCGGTCCATGTTTAGTCCTGACTCTGGCACCAGCAGGAGGCCGGTCCATGTTTAGTCCTGACTCTGGGCACCAGCAGGAGGCCGGTCCATGTTTAGTCCTGACTCTGGCACCAGCAGGAGGCCGGTCCATGTTTAGTCCTGACTCTGGCACCAGCAGGAGGCCAGAGTAGCCTATAGGACAATTCAATTGAAAAGGTAATCCAAGCTTGTGTTTTTGTCATGCTTTTGTTTTGAAGGAGGACTTCCTCTCTGGTTGACAGGTCCCTCGGGGCTTTGACAGACGCGCTTGACTCGTGGCTCTTTCTAGAAAGCAGATGCTGATGAGACAGGTCCGAGGTGAGACAGGTCCGAGGTGAGACAGGTCCGAGGTGAGACAGGTGCGAGCGCAGAAGGCACATGGCGTCAAAGAGGAGGGAAAAGAATGTAAAAAGTGAAGAGAGGTGAAAGTCTTAACACTTAACACCAGGTCAGATAACTTGACCTCTTCTTCGTCCCATAAATCACATTTTGCTCTCGGCGCCTCCAGTGTCACGTGACCAGCTGTAGAACTAAAACAGAGCCACTCACTCTGGTCACCACCTGTCTCTCTTTTGGTTGTCCTGCACAGACACTATTCTTAGCACAGCCCACTTTTGGTGCAACATGACTTTCATTTTTATTTTTGTTTATTTTGAGGTGAGATTTTACGGAGCCCCGCCGGTGACATTAGCTAAATATTATATTTTCCGTGAAAAATAATAAAGGTTGTAGTAGATAGATGTTGCCATTAATGATAAGTGCTGTGAATATGGCAAATTTACATCAAATATTAAAACGGTTAATACGTAGCAGTGTAATTCGCTGCGCCCAAAATACGCATCTGATTTAAAAAAACGAGGTTGTAGTCGCTTGGCAGTGTAAATATGAATATTTTGGCATGTGTTTGATCTGTAAAGACTTGTGCGTTTAGGAGCCATTGACCTCGGAAGTCAGAATATGTGAATATGACTAACAAAGTTAGCGTCCCCACCAGCTCTCAATCTTTTGATTTGCTGAGCTAGCTCCTGTGATGAAGCTCTGTGGACCAGCTCGCTCATCGTGTCCATTGCGCCTTAAATACAGTTGAATATCTCTGAATGCAACGTTCTCCCTTCCCATGTCTGTGCGGAACAGCCTGTCTCTGCCAAGTGGGCATGGCCTAATTACGTCACTCAAGATAATTATCACGTTCCCACGCGATATTAAAAAAAAGAAACAAAAAAAAGATTTTTATTTTTTTTATAATATATTTTTCTAATAATATTTTGCTAATGTCACCTGCGTAAGGGTTACGTAACGTGAGAATACATATATATGCAAAAGAGTGTGACTTTCAGTGTGTAAAGGCTGCTGTGACCATTATTATACGATTATATACGAACATCGCGACTTTTTTTCACGATTATTACTGAGACTTTTAAACCAAACAAAAGGGAAATATTTAATTTTCTTTTATTCTTTTCATGTGACTGTTCCTCAAGTTTATGACCGACTTTACAAAAATGTGTTAAAGTCAAATTTGACAAACACAGCCAGATAAAATAAAGGTCTTTAGCTTCACGTCTATTTTTCCGTGCTGTGTATTGAACAAAAAATGCTTAAGTTCACTTTTGATTATTATTTTCTGGTTCTCACGATTATATTGTGACCTGAATAACCACGATTGTCGATCAACCGAAACAACTTGACCCTACTTTCCCCCAGTACTTTTCAAACTCTTACTTGAATAATGCCCTGGTCGACTTTGTTGTACTTCCACTTGATGAATATTATTTCAAAGCAGAGTTACTGTTACTCCAGCACAACCTTTGCCAGTCAGTCACGGCAACAACACTGGAAAACAATGACTTTAACAACGCCTGATGACCTTAACGACCTGTTCATTTGACTGTTATCTGTCGTCTGCATGAGCAACAGCGCCACCCGCAGCCCTCTGCAGGACTTGCACTTGGTTTTGCTCTTCCTCCACTGCATTATTGAGCTGATCAGTCCCAGTGAGTCAGCAGCAGCAGCAGCAGCAGCAGCAGCAGCAGCTCTGCCCCAATCATGATCGACAGGACTTTAACTTTAACGGCTTTCGTAACGTAGACAATCCCATCCATTCCGACCATGGACCAGTTTCGTGGGCTGTTCGACAAACTGGACCGAAACAACGACGGCTTTATTTCCAAAGGGGAGCTGCACGATGAGATGAAAAAGCACGGGATTCTGTCAGCGGACGGAAAAGTGCAGGTGAGACAGCGGAATAATGAAAACTGCCTTTATAAGATGTCCATAGTAACGCTTTTGTCTGCTCATTTTCTCTGCAGAATATCATTGACTCCTATGACCAAAACCAAGATGGCCTATTGGATTACAAAGAGTTCCTCAGTTACATGATGGACAGAGAGAAGAAATGGAAGATCCACTTTCAGGATTTGGACAGGGACAAGCGCGGTGAGTCCCGACGACGTGATTATTGGCGTTTGTGCTGTTATTGCCAGGCGTGTTTTCAGGAGAACGGCGATCGTAAACCTGCGTCTCAAGGTCGTGTCTGTGCAGCCGGTTGTTTACAGTAATCAGTTACCTTTGGCCTCATCCAGCTGGGAACCATGTGATGTTCATGTGTGACCGAAGAAGAAGAGATCAATATCCAGTTCCTACAAGACGCTCAAGCACAAAATGTCAAAATCACGATCACGCTGAAACTAAAATCATGATGTGCAGATTAAGAGGTGATTGTAGGCTAGTCAAAGGGAAAGGAGACAACGAAAGAGCGGCTTGAGTGGTAATAACTGAACTCCAAACTCGAGAAGTTCCAATGCTTCAAGTCTTTATTCTTTATTGATGAGCCACACACGAGGACAGCAGCAACACCAGCAAGACGCAAGAGCCGCTGCTCCGATCGCTACACGCCATTATATCCCTCTTGGTTCATCAATATTGCGCCCGGTCACTCCCCTTTTGAGGTGACCTGTCCTATAGACTCCTTAGTTTAAGGGCACGCATAGCTCCTCCCCCCGAGTAGCTTCTTTGTTACTCTGGTTTTCTCCTTGTTAAGACCCTAAAACCCATAGGTCAATAGTTATAGTTCTCTTGACATTTTCTTCCTTCGATCCTTTCCCAGTTTTAGATTATGATGCTGCCGTTCATGTGACCAATTATAATGCAGCAAGTGTAGTGTTCTGGACCTACTGCCCTCGTTTATTACCTAGTTATGACTCTTGTTGGCACACTTGGCACACTTGGCACACTTGGCACACTTGGCACAGGCACTGTGACTGTCGACTGACCTCACCACCACAGCTGCAGCCCCAGATATGAACAATGCCCCCGTTTCTCTGCTACAGTTTGTATTGTGACCGTGAGTTCACCCCGCTGCCCCTGCCCTGCCCCTGCCCTGCCCCTGCCCCTGCCCTGCCCCTGCTCCTGTGTTCCCCCTGTGCTGCTCCTGCCTTGCCCTTGTGTTTCCCCCTGTTCTGCCCCTGCCCTACCCCTGTGCTGCACCTGCCCTGCCCCTGTGTTACCCCTGCCCTGCCCCTGCCCCTGTGCTGCCTCTGCCTTGCCCTGCCCTGCCCTGCCTTGCCCTGCCCTGCCCTGCCCCCCCCTGGTTTACATCTGTTAATTGCCACCTCCGCCTTTCTCGTTCCATTGCCGTTATAACGAATACTTTTTGACATTTGCTCTGGTGTCGTCAGGGGCGATCGACCAGGAGGACATCATCAGCCTGTTTAAGAAGTTGGGAGTCGTCATCACCAGGACAAACGCCAAGCAGATCATACAAATGTAAGGTCCGAAGGGCGTGTCCCGTGGGCTCGTTGTGAGTTCTTAATGAGGTGTATTTTGTTGGGAGACAAAGGCAGCGGGCGGCGACGGATCAGTCACTGCAGCTGTTGTTTGGTTCACGTCAGGATGGACAAGGACGACTCTCTGACGGTGGACTGGAGCGAGTTCTTACACCACGTGATCGTCAACCCCGTGGAGAACATCGGGGAGCTCGTGTCGTCGTGGAAACACAACGTGGTAGGACCGGGTTTATACTAGTGCAAAGCAGTTCATCACTGATTACATAATAACACGTGATAAAATATAACGATTAAGTCGAGACGCTGCAGGTGAATGTGATAAAAGCTCAAACTTGAAACTAATTCTGCTTAAATAAATGTAAGAACAATTGTTTTTTTAATCATGTTATGTTTAAGAATAAGGCATTTATGTGTAAATAAGAATCTGAAAATGTAAAAAAAAAGTTGGTATTTACACATTTAAACATTACATGATTTTAAAAAAATTAAAAAAATCTTACATTTATTCAAGCAGAATTAGTCACAGAAGCTGTCAAAGAACAAAGAAACAAATTAGGAACTTGCTCCTGTGATAATAACAGCAAATATATCGAATAAGGTATACAAATAAGGATTTTTTTTACATATTTTGGGCATATGAATTTGATAAATTGACATAGCCAGGTTTAAATTACGTGCTTGATTTTGTTGCCATTATAAATAAATAAAAAAATATAGTTTTTTTTCCTATTTCTTGCTGGAAAATTGTGTAAAAATGTATTTGTTTCGCCTAAATTTTTAGAGTTACAACTTTACTAAATCAAACTTAGAATTTAATATTAACAAATCCTTCTGTACGATCTGTCTCGTTCTTGTGAAGAATGTTTGGTGTAGTTGATACTTTAAGGATGGATCTTTATGTCTTTTTACAGAGAAAAGTGATTTTTTAGGGAAACTGCCTTCAAAGTTACAAATGTCCTGTATAAATCTGTAAATGAAGTGGATTCAATGGAATAATGAAAGGTTTTTAGGTGCAGATTGGACAATGCTACTGTTTCCCAGTGATGAGAGAGCAAAACGACTGACAAAAATGGGACAAAAGTGAGTTTTGCCTGTAGCGTCTCGCCTTAAACGATTAACTGCTGCATTAGTATCATTATCTATCTGTAGAAGTCATATATGAAGCTGCGTGCCGCCTACACGCCACACGTTACGCCTCTGTGCCGCCTGCACGCCACACGTTACATTACGCCTCTGTGCCGCCTACACGCCACACGTTACGCCTCTGTGCCGCCTACACGTTACTCCTCTGTGCCGCCTACACGTTACTCCTCTGTGCCGCCTACACGTTACTCCTCTGTGCTGCCTACACGCCACACGTTACGCCTCTGTGCCGCTTACATGCCACACGTTACGCCTCTGTGCTGTCTACACGCCACACGTTACGCCTCTGTGCCGCCTACACGCCGCACATTACATTACGCCTCTGTGCCGCCTACACGCCACACGTTATATTACGCCTCTGTGCCGCCTACACGCCACACGTTATATTACGCCTCTGTGCTGCCTACACGCCACACGTTACGCCTCTGTGCCGCCTACACGCCGCACATTACATTACGCCTCTGTGCCGCCTACACGCCACACGTTATATTACGCCTCTGTGCCGCCTACACGCCACACGTTATATTACGCCTCTGTGCTGCCTACACGCCACACGTTCACGCCTCTGTGCCGCCTACACGCCACACGTTACATTACGCCTCTGTGACGCCTACACGCCACATGTTACGCCTCTGTGCCGCCTACTCGCCGCACGTTACGCCTCTGTGCTGCCTACACGCCACATGTTATGCCTCTGTGCCGCCTACACGCCACACGTTTACGCCTCTGTGCCGCCTACACGCCACACGTTACATTACGCCTCTGTGACGCCTACACGCCACATGTTACTCCTCTGTGCTGCCTACTCGCCGCACGTTACGCCTCTGTGCTGCCTACACGCCACACGTTACGCCTCTGTGACGCCTACACGCCACACGTTACGCCTCTGTGCCGCCTACACGCCACACGTTACTCCTCTGTGCCGCCTACACGCCACACGTTATATTACGCCTCTGTGCTGCCTACACGCCACACGTTATATTACGCCTCTGTGCTGCCTACGCGCCACACGTTACGCCTCTGTGCCGCCTACACGCCACACATTACTCCTCTGTGCCGCCTACACGCCACACATTACATTACGCCTCTGTGACGCCTACACGCCACATGTTACTCCTCTGTGCCGCCTACACGCCACACATTACATTACGCCTCTGTGCCGCCTACACGCCACACGTTACATTACACCTCTGTGACGCCTACACGCCACACGTTACTCCTCTGTGCCGCCTACACGCGACACGTTACGCCTCTGTGCTGCCTACACACCACACGTTACTCCTCTGTGCCGCCTACACGCCACACGTTACTCCTCTGTGCTGCCTACACGCCACACGTTACATTACTCCTCTGTGCTGCCTACACGCCACACGTTACATTACTCCTCTGTGACGCCTACACGCCACACGTTACTCCTCTGTGCCGCCTACACGCCATACATTACATTACGCCTCTGTGCCGCCTACACGCCACACGTTACATTACACCTCTGTGCTGCCTACACGCCACACGTTACTCCTCTGTGCCGCCTACACGCCACACGTTACTCCTCTGTGCCGCCTACACGCCACACGTTACTCCTCTGTGCCGCCTACACGCCACACGTTTTATTACTCCTCTGTGCTGCAGGTGTTCGACGTGGGAGAGAGCCGAGCAATGTCCATAGAGTTCTCTGAGGAGCCCGGACTCTGGAGCAGGTTCGTTCTCTCGGCCGGTTTGTCGGACGCCGTGTCCAGGACCGTGACGGCGCCAATCGACCGTCTCAAGACTCAACTGCAGGTCAAATCCAGCCTCGCACTGGCCCAGTTCAAACCCCCTGACTTCATGTCCTCTTCCACTGCATCCACACATCTCAATCATCGCACGTGAAAATGTACTTGGTCAAGAGTTGGTTAGATTTGTTTATTTAACCAAGATTTATTCACTTACATCTGGACAAAACCATCAGACTTACCTTGTTTTAAGACATTTCTACTAAAGAAACTCAAAATAAGTAAGATTAATAAGCTTGAGTAAAATTCACTTCATCATTTCACTTATTTCAATGAAATCTTTGCCTAAAACAAGAGTGTTTTTCTAGTTTTAACCAGGAGTTATTTTGCAGTCACTATGACATTATTCCAGAAACAGTAACACTTATGAAAAGATGTAGGATGAAGTTCTATCTTATTAGCCCTGTACCTCGCCATCATAATACCAGTGTGAAAGTGTTTATAATAATTTGTAGAAAGCAAAAATAAACTGTTCTGTACTTGTTTCTTGAAGTATAAACATGAAAAAGAGAGTTGTTTATTGTGGTTTCAGAGGTTCACCCACGAATCATAAGGTTGTTTGTAATAAGATTCAAAACTGGAGCACTCATTTTTGCACTTGTGTCTTGTTTGTATAAAAAAGACTCATCTGGACTCTGTTTTTAGGAAAAATGAAACGTTTCGACTCTCAGATAGAGAGACATTCTCAATCTGTGAATCTGGAAGGTTGAAATAAAAAGAAAGGTGGTTTAAGATTCAACCTTTCGGTCGTTTATAATGACATTTTGAATCCCTGGAGAGGTAGACGTCCAGAGCATTCGGATGCTAATCAGTTACACAGGGAGGAGAGAGAGTGAGTCAGGTACAATAGGAGGCTGATAGCCCATTAAAGGACTGATAGTAAACAAAGAAGCTGCCCACTCAGGGCCCACTCAGAGTAGGATAAATATCTGAGTTCCCGGTCTTGATTCGCAGTTTGAGAATGAGAGTTGAAACGTTTCGTTTTTTTTCTAAAAACAGAGTCCAGATGATACAACTGAATCTTTTCCTACATTGGAACACTCCTGGACGAATGAGGGATTACACCAACATCTCTGTGTATTGTTTCTGCTTCTTCCTCCTGTTTAAAGGTCCATGGATCTAAGGCCTTCTCACAAGGCTTCCAGGAGCTCAGATCTGGAGGCGTGCGCTCGATGTGGCAGGGAAACGCCGTCAACGTTTTAAAAGGAACGCCTCAGTCGACTCTGCAGTGTCTGATCTACGCTCAGGTGAGACGCGAGACCACCTCCTCAATTAACATTCACGCTGACGGAAAAGCACGGCGTTATCCTTTGGTGGTTGTCTGTTGTTGTCGTGGTTAGATGAAGACGTGCGTGCAGGGTCAGTCCCGGGACAGTCTGACGGTGCAGCAGAGGTTTGCTTTGGGCTGTGTCTCCGGAGCTGGGGCTCACGCTGCCTTCTATCCTCTCGAGGTATCAGGTCGGCTACTCAAACAACTGCACTTCATTTACAAACAGGGGACGTTCCACGAAGAGAAAGTGCTTTGCAATACATGTTCTCCCTTTATATGATTGCATTTGTTAGAAACTCAGAGTCCGTTGCGTGTTTTCTTTTGAAGTCGATTCATTCTTTGCAAGTAGTACTAGACTTGAGTCAGACTTGTGTCACTATTTTGATGACTTGAGGCTTGACTTGATGAAATGGACTATGACTTGGGACAAAACTTGGACTTGGACCTGAGACGACCCGATGCTTCTCCAAAAAGAAAAAGAAAAAGTCTTCCACAGTTGAACGTTAGATGTCATTGCTTCTACAGAAACACTATTTACTGTATAATCAGGCCATTTTTTCAAGGAGCCTTCACACAAAATATAAATTGCAAGCTGTATTTGGTTTAATTTGGTGTGAGCACTTATAAGGCCTTGAAACTCGATGCGTACAAATCAGGATTTGACTTGGACTCGCGGGCAAAGACCAGCAAAACCAGGACTTGGTCGCACTTCGGTTCATTAATATCGGTACACATGGCAAACAAAAGCAAAGAAAAATGGGCCAAATGCACATCGATTAAATAAGCGGGGTACTTAGATAGAAGAACCATCCTTCTTAGCGCTCATTACAACACACTGCTGCGGTTCTCAGGTGCTGAAGGTGCGTCTGAACCTGCTCCAGGCCGGCACTTACCGAGGAGTCGTGGCCTGCGCTCGATCCATCTACACCAACGAATCTGTGTGGTCGTTTTACCGAGGATTCAAGCCCAGCCTCCTCTGTATGATCCCCTACGCCGGCGTGGAGTGCGCTGTGCACCAGGTCGGCGCAACGCAATCCGGCGCCGAGTTACCCGGCGCCCGTTTTACCTCACCGGAGACTTTTTTGACTTCCCTTGTGTTTGCAGTCGATCATGAACTGGGCCAAGAGCAAACCGGCCTACAACAGCGAGTCTGAGCTGTTTTTCTTCAGTTTCGTGGCGTTCGCTTCAGGACAAGTGACCAGTTACCCGTTAGCCGTGATACGGACGCTCCAGCAAGCCGAAGGTATGACAAGCCGGAGATTCATACGTGTGCTCCTGTCGTGCATGTTCTCACGTCCACACGCATAATACCGGTAAATCTCATAAAACAAGAAAATCTGGACTAAACCGGGACAAATCCAGAACCAAACAAGATCTAAAGCATGATATCGACCACTATAGACCCGTTAAAAGCTCTTTCTTGGCCCATTCAGCATCTAAACGTGTCATTACCGATTCATTCTGTTTGAACTCTGAAGAGAATTATCTGAATATTACCGTATTTTCCAGACTATAAGTCGCACCGGAGTCATCAGCGAAAAAATGCATGAAAGAGAATGAAAAAAATATATATAAGTTGCATTTTGGGGGGAATTTTGTTTGATAAAATCGAAAACCAAGAACAGACATTTCATCTTGAAATGCAGTTTAAAATAATAACAGATGAGAGAACATGGTGAATAGGTGTACGTATGCTAACGCTAACACCTTCAGCTACATGACGTATGCTAACGCTAACACCTTCAGCTACATGGCGTATGCTAACGCTAACACCTTCAGCTACATGACGTATGCTAACGCTAACAACTTCAGCTACATGACGTACGCTAACGCTAACACCTTCAGCTACATGACGTATGCTAACGCTAACACCTCCAGCTACATGACGTATGCTAACGCTAACACCTTCAGCTACATGACGTATGCTAACGCTAACACCTTCAGCTACATGACGTATGCTAACGCTAACACCTTCAGCTACATGAGGCACAGACAGAACTGTGGTAAGTGTCTGGTATGTTAACGTAACATATGAACAGTTATTCAGATAACTATAGCATAAAGAACATGCTAACAAGTTTAGCAAAGCATCAGTTTTACCCCAAATCACTAAATCCATTGAATTCTTCTTCCTCTGTGTCACTTCTAAACAACTCCACAAACTCCAGAGGAAGAGGAAGTGCAGATTCTTCTTCTGCGTTGCTTAGAGCCTAGAGCGCCCTCTTGTGGTTGTCAGTGTGAAAATAACGAATAATATCGCTAGAAGATGCTCTGGAGTATAAGTCGCACCCCGGCCAAAACGATGAAAAAGTGCGACTTATAGTCGTAATGCGCAATAGAAAATATGACATTAAATACACTTTCTTCTTCTTGTTTCGCAGCCTTTTGTCCAACATGGCGTCGGTCTCCTGGAGTACTAAACGGACTCGTGGGGATTTACGAGAGAAACGGACTTCGAGGTTTTTACAACGGAATGGGCGCCAGCTTTGTACGAGCTATACCCTGTGCTTCAATTAACTATTTATTAATTAGAAAATTTGAGACTATGTTTACCCCGGAATCATGAAATAATCATGAAATATTAAAAAAGAAGTATACTTTTTTACTATTTTGTTGAAAGAGTTGGATTAACAACAGACATATGCAAATGAATGTGTAAATGTTACATTTTCATTGTTAACACTTGGTGGTATGGATGATTAGACTGTGAAACCAGAAGGGCTTTATAATGCTGATTTTATTATTATGTAACAATAGGAACAAATCATTTCTCCATTTTAATTTTAATGTTTATTTTTTTATAATAACTCCACTTTTGAACAGTAAATACCTGATACACTGGGCACTAATACCTCTGTTTGTATTGATGACTGTACTTTTCTAACACTTATGACTGAAGTGGCTTTTAGGAGGAGGAACTTCTGAACCATCGACCAAAATGTCTTCCTTACATTAAAAAACAGCAACTTTTCACCCAAAAAAATGCATTATTGCGCTACAAAAAGTATAAAAACCTGTGGGTGGCACCTACTGCAGTTAGACTTTAGACTTTATTCTTTAGACTTTATTCTATAGAGTTCATTCTTCTGACTTCATTCTTCTTCTTCTTTGGTGTTTTATGGCGGCTGGTTTCCAAATGTTACATTACCGCCAGACTTTATTCTTTAGACTTCTTCTCGACGTTCCGGGGGTCAAAAATGCCAGACTCTTAAGAACAAAGTCTAAAGAATAAAGTCTGAAGAATAAAGTCTAAAGAATAAAGTTAAGAATAAAGTCTCGCCATAAAACTCCAAAGAAGAAGAAGAATCTAAGGTATGAAACGTATCTATCTCTATGGAGAATGTTCTGAAGTATGGTTCTAGGGTTCTGCAGGAAGGAGGATTGACTCAGGTGGATGATCTCAATAGTGCAATTGTCTCGCTCATCACGCAGTCAGCGGTAGGCACGATTCCTAAGAGTGGTGGTAGTGGACATAGGAAGCGGGTGCCGTGGTGGAATGAAGCATGTGGTCATGCTGTTAGGGCGAGAAATGCGGCGTTTCGCCGGCTAAGGGTTACCCACACTGAGGGTGCCCTCATTGACTACAAGAGGGCCCGCGCTGTTGTGCGGAAAACTGTAAGAACGGCCAAGAGTGCCTATTGGAGGCGGTATTGTTCCAAAATTGGGAGAGAAACGCGTCTCGGGGATGTTTGGGGGATGATTAAGCGGATGCATGGGGTTGAGCGCCGTCATGGGACCCCGGTCCTAATACTGAATGGTGTTGAAGCAGTCAGCGACGTTGACAAAGCTGAACTGTTGGCCAGCACCTTTGTGTCGGTGCACAGCTCTGACAATCTCTCACCTGCGGAAAGGCACTACAGGGAGAGTACTCTGGCCCAGAATTCTGAGCTGATTGGGCACCAGCCTTCGACTCAAGATGACCTTGACCTTCCGTTTAGTTTGTTTGAGCTAAGGAGAGCACTTTCTAAGGCGAAACAGACAGCCCCGGGTAAAGATGAGGTGTGCTATGACATGCTCTCTCATTTGACTGATGACACGCTTGGGCTAGTCCTGGGTCTTTTCAACCGTGTTTGGGATTCAGGTTGTGTTCCATCTGCGTGGAAACAGTCTACGGTGGTGCCGGTTCTGAAGCCGGGTAGGCCAGCGTCTGACCCTTCAAGTTATAGGCCGATTACCTTGACGTCGCAGCTCGGGAAAACGATGGAGCGCATGGTTACCGAGCGGTTGGATTACTTCTTGGAGAGTCAGGGTTTGCTTCCCGCGCACCAGAGTGGTTTCCGTAGGGGCAGGAACACCATGGATTCCGTGTTGTGTTTGGAATCTGATATCCAGCTGGCCAGGGCTCAGAAAGAAAAGGTTATTGCGGTGCTCTTCGAAGTGAAGAAGGCGTACGATATGGTTTGGAAGGATGGGCTCCTCATTAAGCTGCGGAAGTGTGGTGTGAAGGGTAAACTGTTTAACTGGGTCCGGAGCTTTCTGTCTGGCCGGCGTATCCAAACCAGAGTGGGCGCTGCTTACTCTGGGGTCTATGGGGTGGAGAATGGGATCCCGCAGGGGAGTGTGTGTAGCCCTATCTTGTTCAATGTTATGATTAAGGACATCTTTGACGACGTGGATGGGTCTGTTGGGAGGAGCCTTTATGCTGACGATGGCGCTCTATGGGTGAGAGGGAGGAATCTCCGGTTTTACGAGGCAAAACTGCAAAGGGCAATACAGCAGGTGGAGCAGTGGACCCTGAAGTGGGGGTTTAAACTGTCCGTACGGAAGTCTCAAGTGATCTGTTTCTTCAATGGGCATAGGGACGTCTCCCTTCGACTGCATGGGCAGGTGCTCGAACAGGTCAGGGAGGTGAGGTTCTTGGGGGTCACCTTTGACGAGAGGCTTAGTTGGCGTCAGCACATTGATGAGGTCAGTGGTAAATGCAAAAGGGTGTATAACTTGCTTCGTTGTCTATCCGGCCAGGACTGGGGGGCCAGCAGAAGGTCGCTCCTGGGTATTTATCGGGCCGTCATGAGGGCGGCTATTGATTATGGCTGTATAGCCTACATGTCTGCGGCTAAGACTAACTTAAAGAAGCTTGATGTTGAGCAAGCCCAGGCCTTGCGCATCTGCTGTAGGGCTTTTAGGACTTCCCCTGTCTCGGCGCTGCAGGTTGAGTTGGGGGAATTGCCGTTACGGCTCCGGAGGCTAGAACTTCTGTTGGCTTACTGGGTGAATGTGCAAGGTCATACGAGCTCTCACCCGGTGAGGGACTTTCTCAGGGTTGATGGGGGGCAGAGTGAGGCTGGCGGTATGGTTTTTAGCCAGGTAGGAAATGCGAAGGCGCGGCTTGCAGGGGTTGGTGATCTGCGTGTGAGCCCGTCGGTGGCTTTGTCTGCTATAGCTCCGTGGAAGTTTGTCCCGGCTCCTGTTGATGTTAGCTTGCATGGCAAGCTTAGAGGAGTCGCTGGGAGGGCACCGCAGTTTGCCGTTCAAGCGCTCATCGATAAGCACTCAGGTGATGTGTTTATTTATACCGACGGGTCTAGGGATCCTGAGAGTGGGCGTACTGGCGCCCCTTATTTTGTGCCTGACCTGGGGCTGGCGGTCAAGAAGAGGTTGACAGATCGCCTTTCTGTTTTCACGTCGGAACTCATAGCGATACGGTTGGCATTGGAATGGGCGGAATCTGCTTTGCAGTGTTGCGGCATTGTGGTGGCCTCTGACAGCCTTTCTGCATTGCAAAGCATTAAATCTGGGAAATCGGATTGCAGACAGGATGTGTTGAATGGCATCTTCTGTCTGATGCTCTCCCTGTCCAGGAAGGATGTGAGGGTTTCCTTCTTTTGGGTCCCTGCGCATGTGGGGGTGGATGGTAACGAAATGGCTGATGCACTGGCTCAACGCTCCCTTAGGCGGCCATCAATTGATGTGGCGGTTGAGTTAAGCAAATCTGAAATCAAGCCCGTTATCAAGAGTCATGTGGTCGGCCTTTGGCAGGAATTTTGGAGCCACTGTGTTACTGGACGGCATCTCTATCACGTACAGGGTAGTGTGGGTCCTTGCGGGTCTATGGGCAGGAACGCGTGGGAGGAAAGGGCCTTCGCCCGCATGAGGATTGGCCATACTGGACTCAATTGGTCACTGAGTAGGATAGGCAAACACCCGACCGGTCTGTGTGGTCACTGTCGAGTGCCAGAGACTGTCGAGCATGTGCTGATTTGCTGTGAGGCTTATGATAGAGAAAGGGCCGGGTTGGCCTTGTGGTTTCGGAATAATGGGCGGGAGTTCAATCTGCGGAACGTTCTGGCGATCCAGTCACAGGGTTTGTGTCAGGCTGTGGTTGCTTACTTATGTAGCACAGGGCTGGGTAAACGTTTATAGAGGTGGGGGGTGTTGGAGACTGAGCCGAGGATGAGGAGCAAGAGGATGTTCTAACACGCTTTGACTTCATGGGCCTAGAAACACCAAAGTGATGGAAGAAGGACTTCTAAAGGATAAAACGACAAAGACGTCCCATGACCTCATGGGCTTTGTAAAACAACAAAGACGTCCCATGACCTCATGGGCTTTGTACTTCCAAAGCACCGAACGTCAAAGAGGGAGAGGAAGATGAAGAAGAGTCTCCCTGGAATAAAGCCGGTTAGTCTCTGACACAACAACTATTCTAGTCACAAAGACATATCATGACCTCATGGGCTTTGTAACACCAAAGCAATGGGAGGAGTACTTTTACGGACTACGACAGAGTCTGAGGACTACGAAACGTCTGAGGAATAAAGTCTGGCGGTAATGCAACACTCGGATGCCAACCGCCATAAAACAACAACAACAACAACAACAACAATTGGATGCCAACCACCCATAAAACAACAACAACAACAACAACAACAAGTATGGCTTTAACTTTCTGTTTCAATGGAAACAAACAGGCGACTTTTAGGCAAGGCAAGTTTATTTGTAGAGCACATTTGATACACAAGGCAAATCAAAGTGCTTCACACAACAGGAAAAATACATTAAAATCACAAAGAAATTACAGAAATCACAAAACAGTTTAAGAAATAAAAGAGAAGAGTGCAAAGAAAAATCCTTTCAGTCAAACACAGCTAAACAAAACTGTTTTTATCTTAGATTTGAACATTGTCTGAGTAGAACCTGTCTAACATCTTCAGGAAGAATGTTAAAACTGGAAATGCAGATTCCCTATGTTTAGTCCTGACTCTGGCACCAGCAGGAGGCCGGTCCATGTTTAGTCCTGACTCTGGCACCAGCAGGAGGCCGGTCCATGTTTAGTCCTGACTCTGAGCACCAGCAGGAGGCCGGTCCATGTTTAGTCCTGACTCTGGCACCAGCAGGAGGCCGGTCCATGTTTAGTCCTGACTCTGGCACCAGCAGGAGGCCGGTCCATGTTTAGTCCTGACTCTGAGCACCAGCAGGAGGCCGGTCCATGTTTAGTCCTGACTCTGGCACCAGCAGGAGGCCGGTCCATGTTTAGTCCTGACTCTGGGCACCAGCAGGAGGCCGGTCCATGTTTAGTCCTGACTCTGGCACCAGCAGGAGGCCGGTCCATGTTTAGTCCTGACTCTGAGCACCAGCAGGAGGCCGGTCCATGTTTAGTCCTGACTCTGGCACCAGCAGGAGGCCGGTCCATGTTTAGTCCTGACTCTGGCACCAGCAGGAGGCCGGTCCATGTTTAGTCCTGACTCTGGGCACCAGCAGGAGGCCGGTCCATGTTTAGTCCTGACTCTGGCACCAGCAGGAGGCCGGTCCATGTTTAGTCCTGACTCTGGCACCAGCAGGAGGCCGGTCCATGTTTAGTCCTGACTCTGGCACCAGCAGGAGGCCGGTCCATGTTTAGTCCTGACTCTGAGCACCAGCAGGAGGCCGGTCCATGTTTAGTCCTGACTCTGGCACCAGCAGGAGGCCGGTCCATGTTTAGTCCTGACTCTGGCACCAGCAGGAGGCCGGTCCATGTTTAGTCCTGACTCTGGCACCAGCAGGAGGCCGGTCCATGTTTAGTCCTGACTCTGGCACCAGCAGGAGGCCGGTCCATGTTTAGTCCTGACTCTGGCACCAGCAGGAGGCCGGTCCATGTTTAGTCCTGACTCTGGCACCAGCAGGAGGCCGGTCCATGTTTAGTCCTGACTCTGAGCACCAGCAGGAGGCCGGTCCATGTTTAGTCCTGACTCTGGCACCAGCAGGAGGCCGGTCCATGTTTAGTCCTGACTCTGGCACCAGCAGGAGGCCGGTCCATGTTTAGTCCTGACTCTGGGCACCAGCAGGAGGCCGGTCCATGTTTAGTCCTGACTCTGGCACCAGCAGGAGGCCGGTCCATGTTTAGTCCTGACTCTGGCACCAGCAGGAGGCCGGTCCATGTTTAGTCCTGACTCTGGCACCAGCAGGAGGCCGGTCCATGTTTAGTCCTGACTCTGGCACCAGCAGGAGGCCGGTCCATGTTTAGTCCTGACTCTTAGCACCAGCAGGAGTCCGGTCCATGTTTAGTCCTGACTCTGGCACCAGCAGGAGGCCGGTCCATGTTTAGTCTTGACTCTGGCACCAGCAGGAGGCCGGTCCATGTTTAGTCCTGACTCTGGCACCAGCAGGAGGCCGGTCCATGTTTAGTCCTGACTCTGGCACCAGCAGGAGGCCGGTCCATGTTTTAGTCCTGACTCTGGCACCAGCAGGAGGCCGGTCCATGTTTAGTCCTGACTCTGGCACCCGCAGGAGGCCGGTCCATGTTTAGTCCTGACTCTGGCACCAGCAGGAGGCCGGTCCATGTTTTAGTCCTGACTCTGGCACCAGCAGGAGGCCGGTCCATGTTTAGTCCTGACTCTGGCACCAGCAGGAGGCCGGTCCATGTTTAGTCCTGACTCTGGCACCAGCAGGAGGCCGGCCCATGTTTAGTCTTGACTCTGGCACCAGCAGGAGGCCGGCCCCTGAGCACAGGACGATGATGGTACTTCCTGGTTCTAGTCAGGACCCGAGCAGCAGCGTTCTGGATGTACTGCAGCTGTTTTACAGCTCGTTTGGAGAGGCCAGTGAGCAGGCCGTTACAGTCTAATCTACTGGAGACAAACACATGGATAAGTCTCTCCAAATCTGGTTTTGACACTATATTTTTGATTTTGGCAATGTTTTTTATATGGTAAAAAGCTGCTTATGTTAATGATTTGATGTGGCTGTTAAAAGTTCAAGTCTGAGTCCATTATTACCCCCAGATTTCTAACTTGGTTTGTAGGTTTTAAGCGAGACTCTGGAGTTGACGCTAACACTTTCTCTTTGTTTCTGTGACAAAGACGATGATTTCAGTCTTGTCTGAGTTCAGCTGGAGAAAGTTGTTTTGTATCCACAAACTGGCACCAGAAGGAGGCCCTCTGGCACCAGCAGGAGGCCCTCTGGCACCAGCAGGAGGCCCTGCAGGAGGCCCTCTGGCACCAGCAGGAGGCCGGTCCACACACTGATCTGTTGGATGCAGTGACAGATTGAATCCACTGGTCCATATTCACCTGCCATCAGTGAAACATAGATCTGACTCGTCTGCATCATTGTGATAGGACACATTTTCACTGCGTACCAGCTGACCTAACAGCAGCATGTAGAGGTTAAACAGAAGGGGACCCAGGACTGACCCTTGAGGCACCCCACAGGTTAGGGCCATATGGTCTGAGACACAGCTTTTTAACCTCCAGAAACTTTAAAGCCGAGGTATTGAAATTGGCACCGGATCAGACAAAGCTGGATCGGTGCCAGTGTTGGGTGCAACTAAGTTACTAACAATCATTCACTGTAATAAAACACATTACTGTGAAAATACTTGTAATTAAATTAAAGTTACACCTCAAAGGTAGAAATCAGCAGTTTGAATTATTATTGGTGTTTTGCCATGTGAGTTGAATTTAAAAGCGGTGTTTCCTCATCATTGATTGAACGATGCGTATTTGAGTAACGCTGCATTGTTCTGCAGCCGAGGCTCGAGTGCTCAGACAATTCCTGTTTTCACCTACCCCTTATCCCCTCCTACATCTCCGTACTTAATTCCAACTAGTTTGAACTATTAAGACTGACTGATTCACGTTGTTGTTGTTTTATGGCGGTTGGCATCCAATTGTTGCATTACCGCCAGACTTTATTCCTCAGACTTTTCGTAGTCCTCAGACTGTCGTAGTCCGTAAAAGTACTCCTTCCATTGCTTTGGCGTTACAAAGCCCATGAGGTATTCACCGTTTGCTACGACAAAATGCGACAATGAAGAGGCGGGGCTTCCCAGTTGTATAGTTTGAACAGGAAGTACTCATCTCACTTAGCCGTTTTAGATCAATGTTGCGGTTTACAATGAACAACACGTCAAATGATGATGTAGTGATGTTACAGTAAAAAAAAAAAAGTCAGTGAAAGTAGCGTAAACGTGTCTCCTTTAATCCGCTGAAGCGCGGCTCGCCACCGTGCCCCCCCTCGACTCTCGCGAGACTTCGCGTGAATCCCGCCCGGGCGCGTCCATCTTGTCCCTGCTGGCGCTGGGAGCAGAGCAGATATGGCCGACTACAGCAGCGTGGCGCCGCCGTCCTCTAACGCACCCGGAGGAATGAACGACGCTTTTCAGGACGCACTGCAGCGAGCACGACAGGTAAACGCGGCGAACGCACTCGGCTCACGCGCCCGGTCACGCACGACTTGAGTAAAATCGATTCGAGTTCGGATTTGAGGCGCGGCGAGCGTGAAAGTGTTGCGTTTTTTTTCTTCTTCTCCCCCGTACACGCCGCCGCTCACATCTGGCGAGCTAATGCTAACATGCTAACGCGATGACTAATGCTTTTATATAAGGCACGATCCGGCGAATTGCGTTGACTTAATGCGCGTTAACGCTTTCTAAAACACGTGTAGTTTGATGAGCTTTTGCAGATTCACGTAACTGCAGGTAAGTGACGGAAACGCGAGGTTAACCGGGGTGAAAAACGATCCTTTGTTAGCTCCAGACTTCCGGGCGGAAAACTAGGCCTCGATCGGCACACGCGTTATTTAAGTGCTTTAAAACGCTAATAGTATGGATTAAAACTGATTGTATCACCGAATACGTCATATTTGGTGTATAGATTTTATTACGTATAACCTTTTCGGATTAACAAATCGCAAGCGCATCGCGTATTTGGTAACTTTTAATAGTCACAAATCGCAAAGGTTGACATTTTATAGAAAAATCTTGTAATTTAAGCGTAAACTTTATAAACGTGTTCTGAAATGCATGAATATTTTTTAGCTGTCTTCTCTCCCACTTTGAAGTATCGAACCATTTGAACACGTTGCAGATCACAATCTCCATTAAATACTTGAGTTCATTCCAGGCAAAATCAGTCACGTGTTTTGGTCTTAAGTTTCAGTGAATTTGCTTCTTGGGGAAACGATCCAAGATGTAATTAAATAATTGAGGCTTCACTTTGATTTATTGCATTTTAAGAAATGTTCAGGGTCCTTTGATTCAAACACGTGTTCTAACCTTCTTAATTTACTGTCTATTTATAAATCTAGATGAGGCAAACAACATTTTGTCATGGATACAGCTTTGATAATTAATAAAATGTCCGCTTTTGACCAATCTAGAGATTATTCTGATTGCTGGATTCTTTGACTCTTGAATGATATTTTTTGTGTAAAACTTGACCACAATGAAGATAAAAATGCCACACACTTATTTATTAAAGCGCATTTTACACATTTAGTTATAAAGCCTCTTCTCTCAGTACAGCACGTTTCAGTCTAATGAATCTTACATTTAATGATCATTTCAATCAATTGGTTGATTTATCCATGGATCTGTTTAATTATCTGGGTATTATAGGCTATCGCTCGATTAAACTTAAGAGTTGGACTCGTGGTCAGTCCATTGAAGTGAAATAAATCCTCCACTGTCAAGAAAACGGATTTAACAAAATAATTTACCATTTTGGAGTATACTAAACACACGAAAAGTAAAACGATCACCATTTCCCAATTTAAGGAATCAGACGGTGTAATGGAGAATATTCACCACATTATACCACTTATTTTTAAACGTAAAAGTTCTTTAGTGTGACGTGCCCCGGGTGTTTACACTATAAATTGTGCCGCAGGTTAAAAAGATGGGGCATAGACGTTTGAATCCACTCTTTTGTAAAAATAGATATAATCGTTTCACTTTCCCGTGCACCCTTCGTCTCAGATTGCAGCAAAGATCGGCGGCGATGGAGTGACCGGAGGCCCCACGAGTGACTTTGGTTACGGAGGGCAGAAAAGGCCCCTGGAGGACGCTGGTGGGTATTTTCCAATGCCTATCCTCAATGCCGGTCAGTGGCTCAAATCGCTTCAATCCTGCTAGTTTTTTTTAACCTGCCTGCATAAACTCAACCCATCTCTCCATCCAAACGTCGACTACAGCTCATCACGTTGCATTTTTTATTTTAAATTTCTCTGTAATGCATGTACACGGATGCATGTGTCTGCACTCATTTTACATCCTCAGACGCCATAACGAAGTACATACATAAAACCATAGCGCACTAACGGCTTTGTATTGCCTTTCAGGGTTCTCGAATGAAATTTTTACCTTTTTGTGGCAGTAATTTAACTCGTAGATAAAGTCGTATTCATCTCGAACAACAAACGGACCATTCATTGACCCGTTCTGGCTAGATTTCACGTACACTAATGATCATCGGTTTATCGTTTACATATTCTGCTGTAACCGCGGGTTACATTCGGGTCGTGGCCGCGCTTAATGCAAACACGCGCATTCTAATTCAAACACGTTCCAATTCAAACACTTTTCCACACAGATTCCTAAACGCTGTGCTTTTTACTTTTTACCGCCGGAATGTAAAGTGTTCACTTGTGTTCTTTTGTTTTTGTGTGTTGATTCCCTAGACCAACCCGAGACTAAGAAAGTGGCAACTAATGACGGTGAGTATAATGAATATCCTTTCGCTATGATTGTTTTTACGTTTGTAGCTTTTGTGACCCGTGACCTTTGTCATTTTCAGCGTTTGCGGCGATGGCAGCGATGGGTGGCCCCGGAAGGTCGGTGTTAATCGCAACTAATCGACTGTTCACACGACAGTCGACTCATTTTTAGCAATGTAAAGATTGTTAATCGGCACCGTGTCGATGCAAAAGTTCCGTAAGGTGCCTCGAGCTGAGAAATGTGTATTTGATGTGATCGAATTCTTCATCTGGGTCCAAATCCAGTTAAAATCCTTTTGTCGTTTTGGCGGCTCCTTGATTATAGAAAAACAAGAGTTCCAGTTTCATGTCATGTGACTTTTAATGCTACAAACGAGAGCTGCAGCAATTGACTAGGAGCGTCTAAACTCGTCTTGTCGCACTTAATCGTTATCTGGTCTATATAGATGAAAAAACATACACATACTTTTTTTTAAATAAGACCGTTTTATTTCTGACATTTTGATTTAATAATGCATGTCAGATTATCCTCAGTAATAAACTTTATTTGTAAAATGTGTTTAAAAATGTCCAATGTGCAATAGAAATAACAACAAATGGACTTGTAAAATAATTGGTAGTTACGTCCCTACTTATCGATTCTTAACTCAAACATTTGTCATCTTTTAATCTTGCTTTTGTTCCGTTTCCTTCAGGGCGACAAATGAAGAGATCAAAGTTCCAGACGGGATGGTTGGATTTAGTGAGTTTCACCTTCTAAAAGTACTTTTTGTGTCTAAGACGCTGGACGTGCGACTGACCTGTTTTCTCTTTTGCAGTTATCGGAAGAGGCGGAGAGCAGATTTCACGGATACAGCAAGAGTCCGGGTGTAAAATACAGATCGCGCCCGGTAGGTCACTGCAGCAAATGAGAAATGGGCGTTTTGAATCCGCTCTGATCGTGTTTCTGTGCTTTATAGACAGCGGAGGAATGCCAGATCGCTCCGTCACTTTAACAGGATCCCCAGACTCTATCATGTAAGTAATACGCCATTTCTCTTATACCATATTTTCTGGACTATAAGTCGCACCAGCCAATAAATGCGGAGAAACGGAGAAGAAAAAACAACACACAAGTCGCACAGGAGTATAAGTCGTACCCCGGCCAAAACTATGAAAAAGGGTGTGGCGTATAGTCCGGAAAATACGGTATGTTCCATAGACTTTGGACATTTTAAATCGTGCTGTATGAGATGGCGGTCCATTTCCATGTGTTAGTAGCGTCGTTTTGACCCGCCTCGTCTTTGTCAATGTGTAAAATTGCCGCCACGTCTCGGCCAGGTTGCCTTGGAGACGGGGAAACCATAAGGCACATCATTGAATTGCTGACATGTTTCTGGGACTGTACAAACCACAAGGATGTGAAGAACATTTAGCTGAGAATGTAATTTAAAAAATTTATTTGGATTTCAACTCAAAGTAATCGTGTCTTGGACCTTAGTTGACACATAAATGCTTGGCTTCCATTTTGTCTTTTTAACCTGTTACCATCCACCTATTTTCGCCCTGTGCACAATGGTTGGACCCAAATGGCATTGCTTATTAAAAGAGGATCTTATGTTCCACATGCAAGTGTGACGCATCATTAGACAGCTAAGGCCTTCTAGTTTCTGCAGATGTGCACATGAACACTGTCAGGGCTTCAGAACTTACACTACTACAGAGGCCCAAACATAAACAAAACATCCTTTTTTAGTCTCGCCTGAATATTGTCAATTTGTAATGGTTCTGAGCATGACATACTTCATTGTGTGCATATGCTGTTCACTGTACATGTTTATCTTATTGACAGCAACTGTGTAAAGTTTCAGATCTCTGGGAACAGGCATTTTGGTGCTGTTGACCTTTTTGTATCAAAGTATATTCGGAACAAGTGATTCAAATATGTGCCAACTGTGCCAAACTGTTTTATTACAATTTTAGCTCCTCTATGATCATAAAACATACATTTTGATGTTTTGTAGGCCACTAATATCAATTATAACTGCTAAAAACAATATATGTGTAAATATGAGTTTTCCCATATAGAGGTTAAAAAAATATATATTTTTATTTTCTTTTCTTTTTATATCTAACAAAATGCTCGTCCAAAAGGCTAATGAAATCAGAAAACCTTATGCGCAAAATCCTGCCGAGAAATCTGGCTCTTTACAGCCTTACCTGACTGAGCCTTACGCACGATAATACAGATGATTCTGTGTCAATAAGCCCTTTGTCCCACCCCTCTTTCTAAAGCTATTTTTATTGGCTAGAATAATATGTCAATCAAACTCGGCTACGTCACTCACATGCGGCGCTATTTCCCCTTGTGTGGACAATAAAGGATTATCTTATCTATTTAGATGTAAACGGACTAATCCATGTGCGTTGCAAGCGGCGCATTTTTTTTTTGCGGAGGCTGTAGCAAACAAACCCGTGGACATAAAAAAATCGTGGATGGTCTCATTCTGTAGGTAACAGTCTGAAGAAAAGGATATCCAACATTATTTTATAGGTCAAAAAGGTCATTTGTTATGGACGGAGAAATGCGCCGGACAGCGCATTCTCGTCCGGCGAGAAACGAAAAAAAGTTTGTTTACTTGACAATATCTCGAAATCAGAAAACTTCAGGAAAAATACAAGTGGATATTGTTTTTCAATGGTTCCTTACGGACAGACTGAGTACAAGGATGTACAGAATTAAAGCCGTTTCGTCCGTCATAAACAGCAAACAGGTAGGACATGCGTTTGTAAAAGTTGAGACTTTCTCACAAACTATTGGCAATTGCTTCTTGGGGCATATTACTCAATGTAAATCAATGACATATTCGTTTTGTTGAGAAAATAAGCTTTAAAATGATGTATGGCTTGCTGGTATTGACCACGGAAATAAAAGTGTAAGAGAATATTTGAGATATAGAAAATGCTCGCCGGTGGACAGGTGGGTGGTAACAGGTTAAATGTTTTTGAGGTGTCAAAAGGAAAATGAAAAGCAAATGTTCTTCCGGGACCTCAGTGTAATTGTCAATCATCACGAACATGAAATATCGTTGGATATTTTTGGACTAAATGACGAATTTGCTGTGAAATAATGAAACTACGATGACCCAAAGCTCATTTAGAGTGGGACTCATGATGTAGACGGGTTGAGCCCTTCGCGGTCCATAGTCTGTCAGAGCGGTGCTTTTTTTTAAACCGCACGAGTCATAATCGGACCACGCTGCGTTCTGAGAGTAAAAATGCAGAGCAGCGACAGGTCTTTGAACTCTGCACAACACAAATGACTAAAAATAAGTCTATAAACCGCTCAGGATTTCTGGCGATCCGTTTAAAGTTCAAGTGCACGATTTACCAAGGTTATGTCGTGATTTACGAGGTTTCCCACACATAGGTTAAATAATGCCTGATTTTCCTGACATTGAAGGCCTGGAAGCGCTTTAACGCCGGCTTTATTTAAGTTTTACTGCAGAAAACTTGAGCGACGTGGTTTACAGTAGTTTAAAAAGTGTCAATGAATGTGGGATGAGAAGGTCTATGATGAAACTCATGCACCACGCTGAAGTCTGATGGAAAACGCTAACCACAATCTAATCTGAGACTTGCCCTCATCCCACTGACAGTTCCGAATGAACCATTTAGAGCGTTTCCATAGTGATCATTTAAAACGCACATCCTGTTTAAATGAAGTCCTTTATAGGTTGCCTATAACAGGAATCTGAAATATGTACAGACTAAAACACAAGACTTGGACATGACAAAGGTTTTATTGAAGAGAATAAAACTTTTTTTTTTTTTGCTGCAATATTTTATTTATAAATATTGCATGTAAAAGATGGATGGTTTTCTGTCTGCAAAAAGCAAAACGATCCAGTCCGTTTTCTTCACTAACGTTGAATAAACCGATGAGTATTGGCAAATTACCGTATTTTCCGGACTAAGTCGCACCAGAGTATAAGTTGCACCAGCTAAAAAATGCATAATAGAGAAGTCACACTGGGGTATGAAATGCGGTTGCAAGTGTGAAAATAACAATATTGCATAAGTCGCTCCAGAGAAAGTATATAAGTCGCACAAAACTATGAAAAAAGATACGACTTATAGTGAAAATCCCGTGTTTTTCCGGACTATGCGTGCCTTCACGGTTGTATGGGAGCACATAAGCGCCCTCTGGTTGCGCACTTGTGTAATTACAAGTAGAAAACAAGGCCAAATAAAGGTGCCAGTCAAACGGGCGAAATGTCTTCACTCTGTTACGTGCTCAGTGCGGTTTAACACCCCTGAGTGCGACTTGAGTACTTATACAACACTTAAGAGGCACTTAAATGTCCTCCATTACTCCCTTGATTATTCTTTCTGGTCAATTTCCATTTGACCTGCTCGACCTTTACCAAGACCCTCACCGAGCGGCTGCGCCTTGTTCCTCTTTCAGGGGGGCCAAGCGGTTGCTGCAGGAAATCGTGGAGAAGGGCCGTCCCACTCCCTCCTTTCACCACAACAACAACAACGACGGTCCAGGAATGTCAGTCCAGGAGATTATGGTCCCTGCGTCTAAAGCCGGACTCGTGATCGGAAAAGGAGGCGAGACCATCAAGAGCTTACAGGTCGGCACCGCTAGGCTTTTAATTTTGTTTTCGAGCTAATCTTTAAGTCTTATGCATTATTGACACATTTATAAGGAACTGATTGAACTGATGATGCGTCTGTCACTTATTGCACTGTAGAGCGGCACAATTAATCACATTTTAATTGAGTTCGAGTCATTTCGGGTTGTCGATGAGCTTCCTTTCCTCGTCAGTAAAAGCAAGTGGTTTTGGAGGAAATAAATTAGGTCTATTTGTACAAAGAGCCTGTATCTAATGTAATAAAGTCTAATCTGTTTAGCCCCGGCACAGATGTAGTGTAAAAGCATCTATTCCGGTTTGTTAGCTTTAACCAGGACGACAAAACTTGAGTTCAGAGAGTTGTGAAAGGTGCTTTTAAATGAATCGTGGTGAATATTTAGAAAGCTCAGAATTTATTAGAATGTTACATATGGCGCTGTAGAGTTTAAATGATAAACGTTCAGTTAGTGCATTATTAGACTGGAAAGAGTCGGTGTGAAATGGGGGTGAGAGGAGGACATGCAGTAAAACGTAACGACACTGCGGCCGGCTGCACATGTAGTCTGGCATATGTGCTGTGCCGTAACCACTCCTCCACAGAGCACCACAAAGTTCTGTTTTTTATGTTTTAAGACTAAATTGAGTCAAATCAAAGGTTGATTATTAGTCATGTCGCCCGCCTCTGCTGCTTAGTGTTTGTCAAAGTGCAAACTAAATTCAAAGTAATTATTCTGGACTAAAAGCATAAATCTTAATGTTTTCAACTAATAAGTTTTAAAAAATGAATGAGATCCGAGCAAGCGACAAATGCTTCCGGCTCAATTAAAGACATTTTACTCAAATCTTTGAAGTCGATAAGTAAATTGGGCCAAAGAAAGAAATAGTATTCTGTATAATTGGTACAAACGCATATGATTGTGTGCATAAAGTAAATGTGTGTTACTTTTGGCAGGAGAGAGCTGGAGTCAAAATGGTCATGATCCAGGACGGCCCTCAGAACACGGGCGCCGACAAACCGCTCAGGATTTCAGGAGATCCTTTTAAAGTTCAGGTAAGTGCACGATTTACCAAGGTTATGCCGTGGTTTCACACTCATCTGTTAAACAATCCATGACTTTCCTGACAACGAAGGCCTGGAAGCGCTTTAACACCGGCTTTATTTAAGTTTTACTGCAGAAAACTTGAGCGACGTGGTTTACAGTAGTTTAAAAAGTGTCAATGGATAATGTGGGATGAGAAGGTCTATGATGAAACTCATGCACCACGCTGAAGTCTGATGGAAAACGCTAACCACAATCTAATCTGAGACTTGCCCTCATCCCACGGACACTTCAGAATGAACTATTAAGATTGTTTCCATAGGGATCATTTACACCATTCAAACAGACCGGATTTGCGTTTTTAAAGTCCTTTAAATGTTGCAAATAACTGGAAGCTGAAATAAATGATAATTTGGACTGAACTGACTCACTACAGACTTTACATTACAAAGGTTATATTAAATATAGAATTTAATAACTATTTTTTGTTATAAGACTTTACAAATAAAAGGTTGAAATGAGAATTTAGTATTAGTTTGCTAATAAAATAATTAGTGGCAGCCCTGATATTGTCTCTAAGTGTCAAACTATTTTACGTTGTTATATTTATTTTTTTGAGAAAAAGGTTTTGTCTGGTTAGAAGTCTTCATGAAGACTAATTCTCTCATTTGATTTCATTATTAATTTTAGTTTTCATTATATACTGTATCTTACAGACTAAGTCGCACCAGCGAAAAAATTTATAAGAAGAAAAAACATCGTCGCACTGGAGTATGAAATGCAGTTGCAGGTGTGAAAATAACAATATCACATAAGTTGCTCCGGAGTATAAGTATACAAGTATAAACAAACGTCTAACCCCGGCCTAACAAAAGTAAAAAGGCGTCTGTAATCAGCCCAAATGACGTCACTCTGTTGGTCTCACTCGGTGCAGTTTTGTGTTTTTAGTCATTTTAACGGTCTTTTCTTTGCCATCTGCAGCAAGCCAAAGAGATGGTGCTGGAGCTGATCCGGGACCAGGGCTTCAGGGAGCAGAGAGGAGAGTACGGCTCTCGAGGAGGTGGAGGAGGAGGAGGTGGTGGTGGAGGCGGCGGCGGCGGCGGCGGCGGTGGTGGTGGAGGAGAAGGTTTAGATGTGAGGCTTCGGAGGGGTTTCTTTTTGAGCTTTGTCTGTCGAGCGAACGCGGTTTTAAACTCCTTCTCCCCCTGAACGCTGCTGATCCCTCAGGTTCCTGTCCCGCGCTTCGCTGTCGGGATCGTCATCGGCAGAAACGGAGAGATGATCAAGAAAATTCAGAACGACACCGGCGTCCGGATCCAGTTCAAACCAGGTCAGTATTAAATAGTCTGTGGGCTTTAGTCGGTTTATTGGTGCTTTATTTCCTGAACTTGGCTGATAACGACTAGACCCCCCCAGAAAGACTTAAGTCTGGCTTCACATAAAATTTTACGCGTTGATAAAACGATAGTAGCTTGAGAGACCCTGCTCACCTCTAGTGAACATCCCTGAACATCCTTTGGTAAGTTTATATTTAGAAGTTATGAACTCTCCAAATGTCACCTGTCACTCATGTTTGTTTACTCAATCCACATGGTCCACGGGCCCTAGGGGCCCTACGACACATTCCATTCAACCCAAACTGAGATGACCACATTGAGAAAGTCTCAAGAGGATGAGAGAGTGAGAAACTGATGTTTCTTTTCAAAACCTGTAATTGTCAATTGCCTGCATTTAGACTTTAGACATGTCAGAATGACAGAAGCAGAACACACGCTTTCATCTCGGTGAGAATCTCGCGTCTTCTGTGATTGGCCGAAACCTCATGCGGGTTTATTTTGTTTCCTTCTTCCGGTCAGTGCGTAGCACGTTACTAGAGCCAAATCTCTTGATAATTTGCTGCGCCACGTCTTGCCGCAAAAAAGCTTTTTCAACTTTCCTGCACCAGCCGCGTTGGCGACAGCGCCGCGCGCCCGCCCTGCTCCCTGTGCGGGCCGCCACTTAGCTTCAACCCATTTTGAGATGATCCTTAAGCGACTTGTGATAATTTGTAATGGTTAACTAGACTACAGAGACTCTAAAATGTGTGAGAACCTTATTACAAACATGACAGTGTTATTAAATCAACATAAAGACCCAACTATTCTATTTTTGGTGTTTTCTTGAGACACAACCTGCTTTAATAAACAGACGTTTCCTCCAGTGAAGTGATTGTGTTGTACGTAAAGGCCTTCACACGCTGTCAATCTTACTGTCTGATGTTGGAATCTTTACTGTGGCAAGTCCTGTGGGTCAAAGGAAGAGGGCAATTTTAAAAAGGACAACAAAATGTACCGTAACCCGTTCAGATGTTGATTGTATAGCATGACTCGGAGAAAACTGATATTCGTCCCGCGCCGCTGCGTCAATGAATTAGTCGCTGGTGAATAGTCAGATTCAGTGTTAAAGTACAACATTTACGATCTTTGTCTCAAATGCAAGCTTAAAATACATTTTTTGTATTTAAAATGGCACCACAGTTTATCCTCGGATGTATTTTTATCAATTCTTTCTTGTCCTTTTTAAGTTGGGTTAGCATTGAGACCCTTTGGTGTTGCTATGCTAATTCGTCCACCTGATCTATCTTAGTGGTATTGGTTTATTTGCAGAAGCTCAGTTTTAAACAATAGTTTCACTAGTTTTAGACTTTGACTTCCTGGTCTGTGATGAGACTTCATGCACCACGCTGAAGACTGATGGATGACCCCAACCACAACAAATCTGAGACCAACCGTTCCCCTTTCGCTTCCCCTTTTCTTTCCATTGTACCTGCTGTATTTTAACCCTGCTCCGTTCCCCCTCCTCACCAGACGATGGCAGCACTCCCGACAGGATAGCACAGATCATGGGCCCGCCGGACGCGGCCCAACACGCGGCCGAGATCATCTCGGACCTGCTCCGGAGCGTCCAGGCGGGCGGTCCTCCGGGACACGGCGGCAGGGGCCGCGGGAGAGGCCAGGGCAACTGGAACATGGGCCCTCCCGGAGGTCTGCAGGAGTTCAGCTTCACCGTGCCGACCATGAAGACCGGCCTGATCATCGGCAAAGGTCAGTGTCCAGACGGTTTTTAAACACGACTGAGCATGTCTATGATGAACTCATGCACCACGCTGAAGGCTGATGAAACCTGCCAACCACAATCTACTCTGAGACCACCCTCCATTTTGTATGCTAAGAGTTCAAAGGTCAAAGTATAAGATGCAGATTAGTTGTCGTTTCATGTGGAAAGAAAAAAGTAATTAGAGGCGTCAGAAAGCGGCGCCATCACTAGTTTAAAGTGTGTATGACAGGTTTACACCATTTTCTAATTTTGACTATTTGATGTAAGGATACTTTGTAGTTTTGTACTTTTACACCAATCGAGCAGGTATTTGTGGAGAATTCTGTAGAAAATGACAGGAAGTGACATCACACCAAACTCATTCCAGAAAAGGTTATGCAAAATCTAGACAACGAAACAACTTGACTCTTTAAAAATTAATTAAAAAATAGTGACATTTAATGAGTTTTGGCCCCGGGAAGTGAAATTATAAACCCAATAATATATTAAGCAACTGCATTTTAGTTCAATGGGTTGTCCGACCTGTAGGGGGCGCTTGGAGTCAGTAGTTAAACCACATGTTTGAAAATACAATAAGTGAAGATGACGAGACTAAAGACAAACGACGTTAAAGGAAGTTTAGTATTCGTCCTTGTTCACGGCAACAAGAGCTTCTCCTGCTCTCGGCGCCGCACCATGAGCCGACCTGACGGTGACGCTGTTGTGTTCAGGAGGAGAGACGATCAAAGGCATCAGTCAACAGTCGGGGGCGCGGCTGGAGCTGCAGAGAAACCCACCCCCGAACTCTGACCCCAACGTGAAGATGTTCACGGTGCGCGGGTCGCCTCAGCAGATCGACTACGCCCGGCAGCTGGTCGAGGAGAAGATCGGGGTACATACTTTTACTACGCACTTAAATACTTTTACTACGCACTTAAATACTTTTACTACGCACTTAAACGCACTTTCATACTTTTACTACGCACTTTCATACTTTAACTACGCACTTTCATACTTTTACTACGCACTTACTTACTGTCACTACGACTACGCGCTTGCGTACTGTCACTACGACTACGCGCTTGCGTACTGTCACTACGACCACGCGCTTGCGTACTGTCACTACGACCACGCGCTTGCGTACTGTCACTACGACTACGCGCTTGCGTACTGTCACTACGACTACGCGCTTGCGTACTGTCACTACGACTACGCGCTTGCGTACTGTCACTACGACTACGCGCTTGCGTACTGTCACTACGACTACGCGCTTGCGTACTGTCACTACGACTACGCGCTTGCGTACTGTCACTACGACTACGCGCTTGCGTACTGTCACTACGACTACGCGCTTGCGTACTGTCACTACGACTACGCGCTTGCGTACTGTCACTACGACTACGCGCTTGCGTACTGTCACTACGACTACGCGCTTGCGTACTGTCACTACGACTACGCGCTTACTTACTGTCACTACGACTACGCGCTTACTTACTGTCACTACGACTACGCGCTTACGTACTGTCACTACGACTACGCGCTTGCGTACTGTCACTACGACTACGCGCTTGCGTACTGTCACTACGACCACGCGCTTGCGTACTGTCACTACGACCACGCGCTTGCGTACTGTCACTACGACCACGCGCTTACGTACTGTCACTACGACCACGCGCTTGCGTACTGTCACTACGACTACGCGCTTGCGTACTGTCACTACGACTACGCGCTTGCGTACTGTCACTACGACTACGCGCTTACGTACTGTCACTACGACTACGCGCTTGCGTACTGTCACTACGACTACGCGCTTACGTACTGTCACTACGACTACGCGCTTGCGTACTGTCACTACGACCACGCGCTTGCGTACTGTCACTACGACCACGCGCTTACGTACTGTCACTACGACCACGCGCTTGCGTACTGTCACTACGACTACGCGCTTGCGTACTGTCACTACGACTACGCGCTTGCGTACTGTCACTACGACTACGCGCTTGCGTACTGTCACTACGACCACGCGCTTACGTACTGTCACTACGACTACGCGCTTACGTACTGTCACTACTCCAGGGTTCATTTTAGTTTATTCTGTAAGATCTGGTGGTAAAAGTAAAATGATATGTTTACTGCATTGTCTAAATGTCATTGATTGCGATAAGAGGTGTATAATCCCTAATGAGATGAATATTTGTGCGTAACATGTTTGATAAGTTGGTCTGTGATGATAACTCATGCACCACGCTGAAGACTGATGGAAAACGACCACAATTTAATCTGAGACCAAAACTCTCCTGTAAAAAACCTGTTCAGAGTATCAGTGAATAATCTGTCTCTTGTTACTCCAGGGGCCAGTGAATCCCATCGGAGGCCCCCCTGGTCCTCACGGCCCTCCAGGACCGCCCGGGCCCCCCGGAGCACCCATGGGACCCTACAACCCTGGACCCTACAACCAGGGCCCGCCTGGACCCCAGTGAGTACTGAAGTTGTTTAAAGTGTGTATGACAGGGCCCTTGGTTCTGGACCGGTTCTGGCGTCCTCCAGAAATGACCTGTTTATCTGAATTAACCCTTGAGGCTGAGCTCCGTGACTCGTCGCGCAGCCTCAAACTCGTAAATACATCTTTGATAATCTGTCCTCCCCCTGTCCTCCTTCTGTTCTCCCTCTAACCTCAGTGGTCCCCCTGGCGCTCCGTACCAGCCTCAGGGATGGGGCAATGGTTACCCGCACTGGCAGCAGGGCCAGCCTGATCCAAGTGAGTCCATTCTGCTTCTGGTTTCACAGACCCATGGTTACATTCCCACCTCACTCATCTGTTTCCTCACTCATCTTTTTCCTCAGATAAAGCGGCCGCAGACGCCAACGCCGCGGCCTGGGCGGCGTATTACGCCCAGTATGGACAGCAGCCTCAGGCCCCGCCCGCCTCCGGAGCTCCAGGAACCTCCCAAGCCAACGGCCAAGGTATCACCCCCCCTCACACGCAGCGTCATGTCGCCGAGCAGCAGGGAGGCTTTAGACCAGTGTAGACCTCTGCCTGGGAGGATTTACAGGAGAGTTAGATGGGGCCTTTCATCTGGACAGGATTTGGGGTATTTTTCCGTCACGGCTGCAGATGAAGACTTGGAGGAGAGAAGAAGACCAAGTGCTGAGCAGCAGTGACTAATGACAGGTGTTTTTTAACAGGTGACCCTCAGGGCGCAGCTCAGGGCGGACAGACAGATTACACCAAGGCCTGGGAGGAATATTACAAGAAAACGGGTATATCCTGTAGTTTTAATGTCTTTGTATTAACACGCAGCAGTCTCGACAGCCTCTGGCGCCACCTGCTGTTAAGATCTTCCTCTTTCATGTCATTCTAAACGAGACTCGGGGTTTAACACAACCAAAGTTAGTTTAGGACAAGAGCACTGAAAACACTGAATTGACTTCATCCAAAATGATGAGTTCAAACGCTGAACTGCTGTTGAGTGGAATTGGTAATCCAAATTCATGTTTGTGGTGGTCTTCTTGATGTTGAATGTTTAGATGAGTAAAGTTAGATTTGGATGTAACGCCTTTTCTTTTTGCCTCAGGTCAGCAGAATCAGCCGCCTCAGGACTACACCAAGGCCTGGGAGGAGTACTATAAGAAACAAGGTTTGTGTACTTTATGTACTGCCATAACCTGAGTATGTGAGGGCGGCTGTACTCTTCTAGCGCCCTCTGCTGTAGAGGAGCTGCACTCTCAGCCGCCCAAAAGAAAAAGTATGAAGGTTTCTGTCCTGCCACATCGAGCCCCCTGTGGTGGGTTCGTTCCCCTTCTCACATTCTAAATAAAAGTGGCTCAAAGGCCAGAGGTTATTTGTTAAATTACATTCCACGGCTGTAATCTGCGTTTTGTGTGTGGCTCTTGAGCTACAGAAGAGGCAAATCCTTCATCCTGTCACACATTTGTCTTGCACCCGGGTTGTTTAGCTTCATTCTCACGGGCTCACATCTGCCCCTCCCCCGTCCTCACATTGACGTGTGTTAAGAGCACAAACTGATCAATGCAGGATGAATATCACCGAAAGATTACTGCTCAAAATGAACACGCTTCCCTCATTCCATATCTCTATCGCAATACTTCATATCGTCTCCCCTCAGCAGTCACCTGTCTCCCCTCTCGGCCCCTCAGCAGTCTGGTTACAAAACCTGTCTCCCCCCTCGGCAGTCTGGTTATAAAACCTGTCTCCCCTCTCGGCCCCTCAGCAGTCTGGTTACAAAACCTGTCTCCCCCCTCGGCAGTCTGGTTATAAAACCTGTCTCCCCTCTCGGCCCCTCAGCAGTCTGGTTATAAAACCTGTCTCCCCTTTCGGGCCCTCAGCAGTCCTGTTACAAACCTGTCTCCCCCCTCGGGCCCTAAGCAGTCTGGTTACAAACCTGTCTCCCCTCTCGGACCCTCAGCAGTGTGGTTATAAAACCTGTCTCCCCCCTCGGACCCTCAGCAGTCTGGTTATAAACCTGTCTCCCCTCTCGGACCCTCAGCAGTCTGGTTATAAAACCTGTCTCCCCTCTCGGCCCCTCAGCAGTCTGGTTATAAAACCTGTCTCCCCTTTCGGGCCCTCAGCAGTCCTGTTACAAACCTGTCTCCCCCCTCGGGCCATAAGCAGTCTGGTTACAAACCTGTCTCCCCTCTCGGACCCTCAGCAGTGTGGTTATAAAACCTGTCTCCCCCCTCGGACCCTCAGCAGTCTGGTTATAAACCTGTCTCCCCTCTCGGACCCTCAGCAGTGTGGTTATAAAACCTGTCTCCCCTCTCGGACCCTCAGCAGTCTGGTTATAAAACCTGTCTCCCCTCTCGGACCCTCAGCAGTCTGGTTATAAACCTGTCTCCCCTCTCGGACCCTCAGCAGTGTGGTTATAAAACCTGTCTCCCCTCTCGGACCCTCAGCAGTCTGGTTATAAAACCTGTCTCCCCTCTCGGACCCTCAGCAGTGTGGTTATAAAACCTGTCTCCCCTCTCGGACCCTCAGCAGTCTGGTTATAAAACCTGTCTCCCCTCTCGGACCCTCAGCAGTGTGGTTATAAAACCTGTCTCCCCTCTCGGACCCTCAGCAGTCTGGTTATAAAACCTGTCTCCCCTCTCGGCCTCTCAGCAGTCTGGTTATAAAACCCGTCTCCTCTCAGCAGTCTGATTTATAACCCCGTCTCCTCTCGGCCCTTCAGGTCAGGCGGCCCCTCAGGCGGCCGCTGCTGCCGCTCCAGCTGCCGCCCCCGGTGGCCAGCCCGACTACAGCGCCGCCTGGGCCGAGTATTACAGGCAACAGGCCGCGTACTACGGCTCAGGAAACCCCCAGGCTCCACAGGCCCCTCAGGTACCTCCACCACACACCTGACCACGCCCCATCCCCCCTCCCTGCCCTTTACCCAGCATGCACCACATTGTACCGTAACGCCTTTGCCCAGCAGGTTCCCACAGGTCGGCCCGTGACTCGACCGTCAGCACTTACCATGACCTTCTCCCCAAACAGGCTTTATAATTAGGGCGTGGCTCTGTTTCCGCTGTTAACGTGCCGTGTATTTCTTTTCTATGTATTTCCTCTGCACAGGGCCAGTAATGTGAAGTGGACATAAGTGCATAAATGCTTCAGTGTGTCGAAAACAGAATCCTATGTGATTGTTTGTTGTGGATGCTGACGACTTGATGAAGATCTTAACTTGGTCCTTGGTTTATTTAACAGCGGTGACTTTCCAAACCGGCCAACGTCCTTTAGACAGTCTGACATATTTTTGCCTTTTTTGTTTTCTTTTGTTGTTGCTTTTTTCCTCTTTGTAAATTCTTTGTTTTTAGTGGGGGTCAAACTATTATTATTATTACTATTACACATTGAACGGTCATTCCAGCTTGTATCAAATGTTCTGTAGTAAAAATCTCATGTAAAAATCATCTCAGTTTTAAAACGTACCTGTTGTGTTTTTGCAATAAAACAAACTTAAACCTGTGTCGGTAAGTCGGGGTTCAATGCCACAACTATAAAAGGGTTAAAACTGCATTTCTGTATGTTTTTTGTTTGTTTTCTGAAACGTGGGGGGGCGGGGAAAGTAAAGTACAAAGTGAATGTTGAAAGCGACGCCAGGCCAGTCTCTAAAACGATCACGCGCGGTTTCAAACGTCTCAATATTCAGCACGAGTAGTATCCGTATCCGCCTGTACTTCTGAAACACATGTGGCTCCTCTAATACGGGTCGAGGGGCCGCCGGTTGGCACCGTAAGACCCCCTTCTCCACAGCGCAGTGTAGACAAAAGCGGTAAGCACGTTCTTTTTTGTGTGTTATCTCCCATGCAAAGTTGTCGCTCAAATGTCGAATCGTAGTT
Organism: Eucyclogobius newberryi; assembly: GCF_026437365.1. NCBI lineage: Eukaryota > Metazoa > Chordata > Actinopteri > Gobiiformes > Gobiidae > Eucyclogobius > Eucyclogobius newberryi. The sequence continues at coordinate 6,489,319 of NW_027315746.1, read as the reverse complement.
GCTGCATACATGAATATACAGTATATATCTATATTTTGTTGCTTGTTTCCTTCTTGCAGGACAGTGAGGTAAAAAGTACCACTGAATCCAATGCATTGAACATATATATCTATCTTTTGTCTCTCTTTTGCCCTGATTCATTTGTTCTGACAAATGTTTTCTTCACATATACATTTTGAAATCTGCAAAAGAGTCCGTTCTGTTCTGTTGCTGCTGCTGCTTTTCCCGATTGTTAGTTTTGTCAAAATGCAAGGCTTGTGTAGATTCGTTGGGGCGGTCTTCGTCCGAGTTGAGCCCTTCTAATTCAGTAAGTACACCACTGTGATGATGTAATATTGAAAAAGATACTTGCCTTTTTTCTTGATGCTGTTGTCTCCAATGCTTTACAATTTGCAAAAAAGTACATTATATATATATATATATATATATCATTTTCCCCCCTTTGTCCTGGGTAAGTATCATGTCCAGGAGTGGCTCTTTTTAGTTCTGTCCAGATTGTTGAATTCTTGACCTGTTTCTCGGCTCTTTATCAACTCACGCCCACATGTCGTTTAGAATGTCGTGTACCAACTTTTGACTCGAATTTTCCTCCGAATGTCGTTGTCGGGCGAAGTGTTTTTGTTAAATTTTAAACCTGTCTCTGCCTCTTAACCCCCGGTGTATATAAGCCGACATTTACACGATATGAGATTTAAAAGCCTGACCGGTGTGAAATGTTCTGACTAAAAGTACTGCTGTGTGAAAAAGGCTGTCAGTATCTTTTTGTTGCTGTTGATTGACGGCGTGCAGTTGCTCTTTGCAGTTTTTTCCGTCACAGATCCTTGCATCTTAGGGTCCGCTGCAAAAGCGCAGGTAAGCCCACTCGCAAAAACGAGGAGATAAAACCTGTTGTCACACAAATGCCTCGATAAAAGCTTACCTGTGTCTCCAAGTTTAAGGAGAATACACTGATATATCTCATCATAGCCCCAAATGCTTTGAATGATGCATGAAAAGCTGTTAAGTAACAAATCAGAACGTTAACTGTATTTCTTTAAGCATTGAATTGTCTCAAGTTCATCTGATGCCTGGTAAACCTTGACGATGACTGTATCAAATGAAATGCATGCAAAGGTAGTTTAAAAACCTCAGTAACATTTCTATTGTCACATTTGCCCGTGAGAGAGAGATATATATATATATATATATATATATATATATATATATATATATATATATATATATATATATATATATATATATATATATATATATATATATATATATATATATATATATATATATATATATATATATATATATATATATATATATATATATATATATATATATATATATATATATATATATATATATATATATATATATATATATATATATATATATATATATATATATATTTTACACATACATTCATATATAAGTGCAAGTATATTGAATGGCTTCACTTCTCGCTCACAGTGTTGGCGGAGGATGGAGGGATTAGGTGGTAGAAAGTCGCGAGCGGTAGTTTGCCCCTCCCTTCACTCCCAAAAGAAGTCTGACAACAAAACAAGGTAAAAGTCGAACAAAAAAATTAAACTTTTGACATAATTGCAATCGTTTTTACTTCAATGGTCACGTTTGTATATGAACAGAGGGTGTGGGAAGTCTGGGCGAGAGCAGGGGTTTTTGTGTTGCCGCGGCGGTTTTTATTATTTATGTTCCGGTTGTACACGATGTAAAGATGAGTTAAGAGGTTTCGATGGGTAGAAGTCGATCATGAAGGCAGTGGGATGATATGGAGCGTGTTTAGAGGGAAAAGGCTGAAGTGGTCTGTATTCAATCACGTGTTTTTGAATCGTTCTGTAATAAACTGTAATAATAAATGTAGCTTTGTGTTTTGGTCTTTTTTTTTAAACCTGCAAAACCACAAACTAATGACTCAAAGCTAAAATGCTAAAGACACAAGTGTTCCCATGGTTTGAATACTAAAGCCACAATGTATAAATGTAAGGGTCTCAAGGTACCGAACTAGTGCACCTGCCGTGCTGTAGTTTGTGCATTAGTGGAACATTGTGACCTCAGTTAACCATTTTTTATTCCATTTCCCGCGCTGAACTGGACATAGTATTATGGTTTCATAGTTTATTTAAAGTAAATTCAAGTATTTTAATTGTCAATAGTTTATTGCATACTTATCACAGTGGGACAAATCAAAGTCATGAGAAGTCCAACCCATGAGTTATTCAAATGACTTATTTACTTGTAACAATAATGGATGTATCAGTCTGAAACCCGTGGATTGAGCTCAGCCTTTGAAACACAAACTGCTGCTTTAAAAGCATAATATAAAACGGTTATAACTAGACCAAGCAGTAAAACAAGTCAGAACATTTACACAAGGCAGCAATATGGCAGCAGATCATAAGTCATTAAGACCTGGTGAAAGTAATAACACCTTTTCATCAGGGGGTCCCGCCCAGTGGGCAGGGCTTCCCAAGAGTAGGATAAATAGCTGAGTTCCCAGTCTTGAGTCCCACATTGAGTGACCTTAACGACCAGACGTAAATCTACTTCTAAAAATATATTCGGCGACACCTTTTATACTAAAATAAATATATTGCAGTACATTATAAAGCTGAAGTCACTGATACTGTTGTGCTGATGGTCGAGGCAAAACGTGGAAGATTAACTGAAAAACTCTGGGATAGAAGTAGTGTGAGATTACACCAGCAGGAGGCGCCGTTCAAACAATATTGGCGTAGCCATGCTACCCTGTAGCAGGATCCTTCACCCCATTATGTAGCTGATCCACCTTAAATCTCCAAAAGCAATATTTATTTTGGCTCAACCCGGCTACTTAAATACATTTTACTCTATTTTACACGTTTTATATGCTCTGCCTGAAATGTACCACAATATGTTATGTTATGATGTTTTGACTCTGGCGCGGCTTTTGTTACACTCACAGGGTTATTTTGGACCCTGGCGGAGGCGGGGCGTTGGTTGCGTTGGTTACTCGGCGCCGGGCAGCAGTTGCAGTTGGTTGTTGTTGCAGATGTTGAGGTTGTCGAGTGAATCGGCGTCGGCGTAGGCCAATAGCAGCTCAGAGCGCCGGTGCAGGAGGCGGAGAATGTCCTCGGCCAAAGTCTCCACTGAACTGTAACGCACTTTGTCCAGGTCGAAAATGTCCTTCAGGAAGTGACGTACCTGGTCCTGGAGGAAAGAGCAAACATACAGGTTTATATGATGTAAATCTAACAGAAATGTGTAATGCCTGAACAAAAATGCAGAAATATCATCTTTTATCCTTTAACTTTTTCTCATTTTCAATCTGCTCTTTTTTTGTCAATCATTCATCATCATTTTATAAGTGAGAAGAGTTAGAAAGTCTATTTCAAAAGTTCAGCAGCTCATGTAATATTGAGGCTTGTCAGGATAATAAATACGTTTAAATGAGTAAATGCGTGTGAACTCAGACCTTGAAGAAGCAGCAGAGGTCGTGCAGCGAGCTCTTTGGCCCGAGGAACCCCCAGGCCAGAACCGGACTGACCTGTTCACACACGCTGTAGAAGTGAGCGATGAAGCCGTCATCGACCTGAGCCAGAGACACAAGCGGTAAACGTGTTAAAACCAGGACTAAAGCAGGACTAAAGCAGGTCTACGTCAGGACCAAACCAAGTCTACGTCAGGACCAAACCAAGTCTACGTCAGGACCAAACCAAGTCTACGTCAGGACCAAACCAAGTCTACGTCAGGACCAAAGCAGGTCTACGTCAGGACCAAAGCAGGTCTACGTCAGGACCAAAGCAGGTCTACGTCAGGACCAAACCAAGTCTACGTCAGGACCAAACCAAGTCTACGTCAGGACCAAACCAAGTCTACGTCAGGACCAAAGCAGGTCTACGTCAGGACCAAAGCAGGTCTACGTCAGGACCAAAGCAGGTCTACGTCAGGACCAAAGCAGGTCTACGTCAGGACCAAAGCAGGTCTACGTCAGGACCAAACCAGGTCTACGTCAGGACCAAACCAGGTCTACGTCAGGACCAAACCAAGTCTACGTCAGGACCAAACCAAGTCTACGTCAGGACCAAACCAAGTCTACGTCAGGACCAAACCAGTTAGAACGACCTTCACCTTCATGTGCTGCCTCTTCTGTTTCAGCACGGACCAACAGCTCGACGCCACCGCCTACAAATACACAACCAAACGTGAAATAAAACGACAACAATCGTTCAAAGTTTATCAGTGATTAAATCTCCTTCTCACCGTCTCCTTGAAGGAGCTGTTGAGCCAGCGGTTCCCGATCACATTTTGAATGGAGATCGGCGGATTCTCCAGATCCTCGAAGGAATCCATCAGAATAAAGTCCAGCACGATGTCGTAGAAGTTCAGATGTCTGACCTGAAGACGCACATTTAGCCGTGACTACATCGTTACGGAAACAAGTGTTTGTGGGTAAAACGTGGCGTCTCGCTCACCCCTCGTGTGGCCAGCTCGCCCTCAGTGTTCTCCCAGTGATCCTTGTTCTGCAGGAAGGAAATGAGCTCCTCGAAAACGTCCTCGAACCGCTTCGGACTCTGGGAAACGTGATTGAAAGGTCAGACTGGACAAAAGTGACTGGTCAGAGACACTAGGACACTGACCTTGTGAGCCTGGACGATGATGGAGGACAGGATTTTCTTTCCTGTTTCAGCTAAAAACGTCCTGGTCGTTCTCTCGCACAGAATGAGCTGAAGACGGAGCAATAAACATCAATAATTAATAAACAAGAATAAAAATGAAGACAAAACTCAAGCCAGGTTTTGTTTTGAGAAGGTCTGAGCCAAAGAATACACAATAACAACTTCTATTCTCACTAGAACTGCAATGATTCATCGGAATACTTATTTAATAATCCATAATATCTGGAGTATAAACAGACTTCTATCACAAAGACAGGAGCGTCATTATATCTAACAGTATATATTTTATTTGTGTATTTTGTTAATAAATAGGTATGGACAACTTTTCACTTGAAGCTTATTATGAAAAATATAGTTGTTTGACCAGTCGACGAATCAAACAAACAAAAGGTAAATCTGTTGCAGCCCTAATGTTTAAAGTAGTTTAAATACAGTTGAATAATCCACAGTACCTCACAGGCTTGTCGAACGCAGTGTAACTTGGCGAGGAAATCCAAGTCTCCGATGCAATCCAACATCTCTGTCCTGAAACGAGAACGGACAATGAGACGTTTGTGTGACGTTACTGAAACGTTACTGAGACGTTTCTGTGACGTTTCTGAGCGCAGACGGGAACGTCAAAACCGGTGATTTTCAACACGTTTTTGAGACGACACAAACCGGGACTAAATCTGGACTAAATCAAGTCTAAAACAAGTCTAAAACGAGACAGAACAGGAGTAAATTGGTGCAAACGGAAAAAAAAGTAGGACAAGCTTTAGATTAAACCCAAACGTACAACAAACACTGAGCTTAAGTCCCTGAACTAGTGAGTGACAGAACGGGACCGAAGTGGAAAGAAGAGGACATAACTGGACAGAAGTGGAGAGAACTACCTGAGGACTCTGCAGGTGATGTTCCCCTCTTCAGCCGACTCCAGAGCCTCTTCGTAAAACGGGTGATGGCCCAGGACGCTCCTCAGCTCTCTGTGTTCAGACAACTGTAACCCGGCAACCACAAACACACAAACATGAAGGTCCATTCCATCGTTTTCACTCTGATGTTCCTTTTTGACACATTTCCACTTTTTAAGATTAAAACAGAGGTATTTGACATTAGGTTTGTGCAGGTCGTGGCTGAACAGAGAAAGACAGTGCAGTAAAAAGAACCTGGTGCTTTTATTTTGAAGGGCTGACACCTGAACTGGGCTCTGGGGCAGGACAAACGTATACCGGTACTTATAGACCTATACTTAGTCCTACAGAGGAGTTCTTTTCTGAAACATGTGGGTCAGGACGAGACCGTGAGCCGAGTGGGACAGAGGAATGCACGCTGGCTAATTATAGAGGAGTCGTTTCACTGGGTCGTCAGGGGGAGCTCACATCAGGATGAGTACTGACTTTTGCATTGTTAATTAATATGACAACTGTGCTAATTTTGCATCACTGTGACCTGTCGATTTTCCATGATGCAGTAAATGTTTTAAACACACGGGGGAACTGGAACAAAAATATGGAGCCGGGTCAAACATGACGTGACTAAAAACATCTGCTCCTTTGATTGAATCCTCCAGTCGTTGCCGAGGCTGACCAAAAGGGGGCGTATGTGTGTATCGCCACATCGCCCAGACCTACTCGGAACATTAACGACTGAAAAGTAGACCAAGTATGAACCTCTAAACCAGGGGTGTCAAACTCATTTGGGTCGCGGGCCGAACATAAAGTAAAACATAAAACTATTAAAAATATAAGAAATAAATAGCTTTATATAGCCTACGCTGTTTTGAAGCAATTACTGGATCGATAAAAAAAATTACAAAACGTTTGTTCTCATAAACTGAAATGTATTAAGAAAAACAAGTGTAATTTCACCAACACTGTGCTTCAGTTTATGTCATTACAACTTCAGAGTTGATCTACAGTTCTACAGAGATAAACATTTGACTTTATAACAAAATAAACTTCTCAAGATCTAAAAAAAGTTTAAATGTCCTAACTAACATTTCCACGTCTGTGTAGTTCTCTGTACAGCTGAACTGACTCACCACTAAACTTCTGCTCAAAAGTGCTTCAAGTGCACTTCTCCCTCAGCAGCTCACACAGCAGTGCAGCAGAGCCCCGTGGGGGAGGGGCGGCCACCGGCGGCATTGTGGGACTTGTAGTTTTAGCGATAAAAATGGTTACAGATGTAACTATGGTTCTATGAATTGTATTATTTTTTAATATAAATTAGAAATGTTCGGCGGGCCAGATTTGACACCTATGCTCTAAACTAATAAAGATTTGCAAGTAACGTTACAATATACCGTATTTTCCAGACTATAAGTTGCATCTTTTTTCATAGTTTTGGCCCAGGTATGACTTATACTTAAACTCCGGAGCGACTTATATGTGATATTATTTGTTATTTTCACACTTGCAACCGTATTTCATACTCCAGTTCAACTTATGTATGTTTTTTTTCTTCTCTATTATGCATTTTTTGGCTGGTGCGACTTATACTCCGGAAAATACGGTACAAGACAGAATGGAAAACAGAGAAAAGAAATGGGTCGAGGACTCGTCTAAACTCTCTCAAATAAACTGAGTTCTTGATTTACTTTAACAACAGTTTGATGATCTAAAGTCGTCCCTCGTGAGGACAGAGAACAGACGCTCTGTGGGTCAAGTGCGTCTGTGTCATAGGATTAAAACCCCAGGCCCGTCTGGGACTGAACAGACACAGTAAACAGAGTCCAGGAAGTTCAGCCACTTCAGAACTCGCTCTGTGTACAAATACTGTGAAGTGTATTTTTAGGATTAAGAAAGTTTCCTCACATTCTCATGAACTAGATAAAGATTTTACAAATACACATCTGCACTTTTAAAGTTTTACCTTCAATGAGGCTTCCTTTTTCCTGAATCTGACCAAAACCTGCAATTTATTTGTTTATTTGGGGTATTTATACCTGTTGTTAATATAAATTATAGTTTTACACCAATCGAGCAGATATTTATAGAGAAAACTTGAAAAATCGGTTGAAAATAACAGGAAGTGACATCACGCCAAATTTGTGCATAATTTACACACACAAAAAAACACCACTTTTTTGACCCTCTAAACATTAATTTAACAAAATAAAGTTGCTCTTATGTTTTTTTAAATTGTGACTTTAGGAGAGTTTTGATGTCATCAATTACAAACAGGAAGTACAATTATAAACCTTAAAAATGTGCTTTTCTGGGATAAAACGGGTATAGTTTTTGGCAGAATTTAAAACATATTACTACCATTGTGTCCTTGGGCAACACACTTCACCAAACTATGAGAACACTTTATTTAACGTGTGGTTTTCGACCGCAGAGAGCAGGAGCAGCGACGTGATGTTGTCGCGGCGCTCCTAAAGTCTACTAAACGCGTCTGCATATCTCATACCCCTTTCATCTCGTACAGTTAAGTCCTTCACATTAAACGGCGTTCGCTCTCACCTCTGCGGCCGACACAAACGAGTCCGTGGAGTCCGCCACGCTGAGGCTGTCTCGAAGGTACGCCTCCTCCACGTCTTCATCGGACGACAGCTCGGCCATTTTCTCTGCTAAACACGCAAAGTCTCATTAGAACCGACGCTACGCAAAACCGCGCGTGAGTTTAATGTGAGTCGAAGCGCGTCGTTGGTTTGTAGGCGTGAGAAAAGGGCGTGGTTACATTGGCTGTTGGGCCCGGACATGCCCAGCACCCCCTCGAACTCCTCCTGCAGGTGGTACGCTCTCTGAAGCAGCGATTTCAGTCGGTAGATGAACTCTGCGCTGATCACGTCCTGACAAAACAACCCAAAGACAGAATGACTCCACAAAGTAACGGGACAAGTGGAAATGTCACAATTAAACACTTTTAAACAGGCAAAATATGTGGCTCCTGTTTGTTTTGCTAACATTTAATGGCAAGTTTCAGCGAAAATACAAAGGTTAATTCAGTTGTTTTTGTCAGATGCACTTTTATAGACGTTAACAGCGATGCATATTTTCACATCACTGTTTATTTTAAGGTTTTGCTGTTTCCGCTCCCAAATCCTGGGAAGACCGTGACCTCTGACCCTCTTTTCCTCAGCTCTCTAGAGACAAACATGGCCCTTTGACCTGCACTAATCCAAATCCTCCACGTTCCCAAGTCAACAAGGAAGATGTAGATAAATCTGTGAATGAAAGGTAACTTTATAGTCCGCATTTGACCCATCTCTTAACCAGGAGCAGAGGCCCCGCCCACTAAACTAGGTCTGGACCCGGCTCTGGACCCGGCTCTGGACCCTTTAGTCTCAGTGAGTCTGACAATACGACAGTCTGTGATATAAATGTTGTTTTTCATTTGTTCCTCTTGTAACAGTTAAGAATACAATACAATAAACTTGACTTTTATCAGATTTATTTCCTCAGATATCGGTAAACTTAGCAGATATTTGGCACAGATGTCTTTTGATGACGTGGGAGTCGTACCTCCATGCTCTGCTCCGCGATGGCGTCTCCAGCTCCTGTTTTTATGGAGCCGCAGAGTTCGTCGTCGTCGCTTTGTTTGCTCCTGAAGGTCAAAGCTTCTTCCCATCGCCTCAACGCCTCCTCGAACAGGTCCATGCCTTCAAAACGAGAACAGTCAAGACTTTAAACAAGGGAAACTCGTGTATTACACAAACTTATAACATCACAATAAGGCAAAACTTTGAATGAGATTTTCCATTTGTTCAAAAATAGTTAGTTTAATATATATTCCATTTTGTACAGCGCTCGTATTAAAATACTAAAATGTGGTGATGCTGGTGTTTTGAGCTGTAACTCTGCATTTTGCAGCATTAGCTCCGCGTACTGTTCACTTTAGCCTCCGCGTGCTGTCCGCTTTAGCCTCCGCGTGCTGTCCGCTTTAGCCTCCGCGTGCAGTCCGCTTTAGCCTCCGCGTGCTGTCCGCTTTAGCCTCCGCGTGCTGTCCGCTTTAGCCTCCGCGTGCTGTCCGCTTTAGCCTCCGCGTGCTGTTCCCTTTAGCCTCCGCGTGCTGTTCCCTTTAGCCTCCGCGTGCTGTTCCCTTTAGCCTCCGCGTGCTGTCCGCTTTAGCCTCCGCGTGCTGTCCGCTTTAGCCTCCGCGTGCTGTCCGCTTTAGCCTCCGCGTGCTGTCCGCTTTAGCCTCCGCGTGCTGTCCGCTTTAGCCTCCGCGTGCTGTCCGCTTTAGCCTCCGCGTGCTGTCCGCTTTAGCCTCCGCGTGCTGTCCGCTTTAGCCTCCGCGTGTTGTTCCCTTTAGCCTCCGCGTGCTGTCCGCTTTAGCCTCCGCGTGCTGTCCGCGTGCTGTCCGCTTTAGCCTCCGCGTGCTGTCCGCTTTAGCCTCCGCGTGCTGTCCGCTTTAGCCTCCGCGTGCTGTCCGCTTTAGCCTCCGCGTGCTGTCCGCTTTAGCCTCCGCGTGCTGTCCGCTTTAGCCTCCGCGTGCTGTCCGCTTTAGCCTCCGCGTGCTGTCCGCTTTAGCCTCCGCGTGCTGTCCGCTTTAGCCTCCGCGTGCTGTCCGCTTTAGCCTCCGCGTGCTGTCCGCTTTAGCCTCCGCGTGCTGTCCGCTTTAGCCTCCGCGTGCTGTCCGCTTTAGCCTCCGCGTGCTGTCCGCTTTAGCCTCCGCGTGCTGTTCCCTTTAGCCTCCGCGTGCTGTCCGCTTTAGCCTCCGCGTGCTGTCCGCGTGCTGTCCGCGTGCTGTCCGCGTGCTGTCCGCGTGCTGTCCGCGTGCTGTCCGCGTGCTGTCCGCGTGCTGTCCGCTTTAGCCTCCGCGTGCTGTCCGCTTTAGCCTCCGCGTGCTGTCCGCTTTAGCCTCCGCGTGCTGTCCGCTTTAGCCTCCGCGTGCTGTCCGCTTTAGCCTCCGCGTGCTGTCCGCTTTAGCCTCCGCGTGCTGTCCGCTTTAGCCTCCGCGTGCTGTTCCCTTTAGCCTCCGCGTGCTGTCCGCTTTAGCCTCCGCGTGCTGTTCCCTTTAGCCTCCGCGTGCTGTTCCCTTTAGCCTCCGCGTGCTGTTCCCTTTAGCCTCCGCGTGCTGTTCCCTTTAGCCTCCGCGTGCTGTTCCCTTTAGCCTCCGCGTGCTGTCCGCTTTAGCCTCCCCGTGCTGTCCGCTTTAGCCTCCGCGTGCTGTCCGCTTTAGCCTCCGCGTGCTGTCCGCTTTAGCCTCCGCGTGCTGTCCGCGTGCTGTCCGCTTTAGCCTCCGCGTGCTGTCCGCTTTAGCCTCCGCGTGCTGTCCGCTTTAGCCTCCGCGTGCTGTCCGCTTTAGCCTCCGCGTGCTGTCCGCTTTAGCCTCCGCGTGCTGTCCGCTTTAGCCTCAGCGTGCTGTCCGCTTTAGCCTCCGCGTGCTGTCCGCTTTAGCCTCCGCGTGCTGTCCGCTTTAGCCTCCGCGTGCTGTCCGCTTTAGCCTCCGCGTGCTGTCCGCTTTAGCCTCCGCGTGCTGTCCGCTTTAGCCTCCGCGTGCTGTCCGCTTTAGCCTCCGCGTGCTGTCCGCTTTAGCCTCCGCGTGCTGTCCGCTTTAGCCTCCGCGTGCTGTCCGCTTTAGCAGAGGTTTAAACGTACCCATCACACAAAGGTTTAAACGTACCCATCAGATAGAGGTTTTCTGGCGTGGTCACGGGTAAGTTGAGCACGCTGCCCAGGTCCGAGTCGTTGCCACAGGTGCTGCTGCTGGACGACGTCACACTTTTAACCTACAAAAAAACTCAATATATAATTCCTTAACAATAAATAAATCACATCACATGAATATAGTGATAAAAGTCTTACTGAAGCCAGGCTCTGCAGTGACCCCGACAGGTTTCTGTAGGTTTCCGTGGTGATGACCAAACCAGTGGAGTTTCCCTTGTAAAGCGGCTGAGTCGGATCTGCTTCATTTGTCGGTCCTGTAAGAGGTCATGGGTTGAAACATTTGACATACTTTTACTGCGTTTGTACTGGAGGAATACACGTTGAGGCGAGTACCAATACATACAATCTGCACTGTCAATATTAATTCATATATATTTCACTTTTTGTACTTTTCACATTAGACATCCGTCACCATCAGAAAGCAATGTACTTTTAAGCAATAAAAACACCTTTTGGAACTGTACAACAATTTGATTTGATTATCATTAGACAGCTTTCATGACATGTTGAACTGAGCTAACGCTAAGCAGACCGCTCACCATTGTGCCGCGCCGCCACTTTGGCAAACGCTTCGAAGTCGACCTGGTCCCACTCCGACGACGGCGAGGGCCTTCTCTTTCGGCTCTTCCGTCTCTGGAAGCGGCGTGCGAGGTACAGCAGCGAGATGGCGCCAAACGCCGTGGCCGCCACCAAGTGCTTGGTGCCGGGGCTCAAGTTCACCTGCAACGGGCAAAGAGGGGCACGGGTCAGACTGTGTTTACCACGAGGAACCCACAGCCAGAGCCTGGCACGGGTCAGACTGTGTTTACCACGAGGAACCCACGGCCAGAGCCTGGCACGGGTCAGACTGTGTTTACCACGAGGAACCCACGGCCAGAGCCTGGCACGGGTCAGACTGTGTTTACCACGAGGAACCCACGGCCAGAGCCTGGCACGGGTCAGACTGTGTTTACCACGAGGAACCCACGGCCAGAGCCTGGCACGGGTCAGACTGTGTTTACCACGAGGAACCCACGGCCAGAGCCTGGCACGGGTCAGACTGTGTTTACCACGAGGAACCCACGGCCAGAGCCTGGCACGGGTCAGACTGTGTTTACCACGAGGAACCCACGGCCAGAGCCTGGCACGGGTCAGACTGTGTTTACCACGAGGAACCCACGGCCAGAGCCTGGCACGGGTCAGACTGTGTTTACCACGAGGAACCAACAGCCAGAGCTCGCATCACAGGCCAAGGAGTGTGAGGAGGAGCACGTACGCAGCAACGTGCCAATAAATAAGACTATATATAAATAAGGCTGGACATAAATTAAGGCTGGAAGTAAATAAGACTAAATAAATAAGATTTCATATAAATAAGACTGTAAATAAATATTAAATTGCACTATTTTAACAAATAATCAGGTCTATTTTAAGCAGGTCTATTTTGTAAATTTAATCCCACTGGAGATAATTTAGCATCATTTATAAAGGCCCAGGATAATCTTAAACTAGTGCTGATAAAGACATTAAAAATAAGAACTGGAGTGGAGATTTGTATCAGAGATTTTAGTGTTGATGATGTAATAAAACTCGTACTCTATAACTCTAGCGCTCGCACCCCAGCGCTCGCACCCCAGCGCTCGCACCCTAGCCCGTACTCCAGCTCGTGCTCAGCAGTTTGTCTGAGAAGTGCACGCCTGGTTAAACGGCGTGCGCGGCCTGGAGGGACTGCGGCTCGTCACGTAGACTTTGACAGATCCATTTCGAGCGCCATGTCCCGTTTAGCGTCTATAAATAGAAGACGCTGCAGTGGATTAACTCCTCACTGAACCGAATATTCCTAAACACGGCAGATTACATAAACGCTGGCAACAATAGTGACACGATTAGAACAGATTAGACTGACGTACACGTTACAGGACTCAGTGAATCTAAGTGAAGGCTAATTAAACAACTCATTTAAATGATTTATTAGAGTTATTTAGGTAGTATAATACCCTCCTCTAAAACTTGCAAACCTTTAGACAGTTTCTAAACATTTTATTTTTGCTGCGTGCATCATAAAAAAAAACATTCTATTTGTAAATTGAAATCTGCGCAATTTATCAGCCCCAGAAAAATATTAAATCCTATACTTTTAAAAGTTGAAACGCATCTTTTTTAATAAAAATGTTATCTGGATGAATTAAAACATGCAAATATTTAATTCTCCTGGACACACACAAACACATTTAACTGCAGTTACAGAGCTTCTAATTACTAACTAAATACGTTTCCAAATCGTTCAGTGTAAGCAAAATATAAAATCTAGTCGTAACGTCATTATAGATAAAAACAAACAAATGAATATATTTAAGACATTATATCCTCCTGTAAAACATGTGTGTTTATCTGCTGATTAAAACTGTCTAAGCATTTTAAGTAAGGGATTATAAGCCTCATTCAAAGAGCTCGCAAACAACTTAAACAATGGATTCTGTTCAATTCAACGGCAGAATTTCTTGCACCGACAAGTGTGAAAAAAAAAAAATGTGAATTGATAATCACGCATGAGTAACGGCTAAAACGTTGACAGTCCAGAGGCTGAATTTGTGCCATTCTTTTGGTTTTGAACAGTGAAAAAGGAACACACGGCTTCACGTCTGTCCAGGAAGTATAATACATGCGTTCGCGGTGACGTCATACAGCCGGGACTTCCCCATAGCGGCCATTTTAAAAGGGGCTCGCGATATATAAAAACCAACACGACTGCATCCTTTTCTACGGCATAATGAGCTACAAATACTTTAATTCTTTGGACGATAACGGCAAACTAAGGTACACAACAAAGCTCTCATTTCTTGGTCAGTCAACAGAGCAATGTCCTAACAGAACGCAGGTTTTTGGCATTTTGGCCTCATATTTCCTGGATTTCGTATGTAGTAGATGTGCCGTTGTGCCCCTTTCAAAATGGCGGACCTGGTTGCCACTGCACAAGTTCCCGGATGTGCGAACGCATGTATAGTACTACTTTATAACTGCAGACAGCAGTATTTAAGGTGGCAGCTGCTCAACAAAATATGTCACGGTAAAAATAACCAAGTTTGTTCTAAGAAACACACAAAAGCATTTTAAAGTCCATACGAATGTTCTCCTGTTTTTCTAACGATGTGGTTGTTTGAGTTTGTCCCTGTGGTAAATATTACTCATAGTTTTACATCAGTCAAGATAACGTGTTACATTACCGCCAGACTTTAGTCTTTAGACTTTATTCCAGAGCTGACTCTTCTTCTTCTTCTTCTTTGGTGCTTCCGCTGTACATCCTACGCTTTATTATTTAGGCTTTATTGTTTAGACCCGATTAACCCTTTAGTTAACCAGGTAAGCAGAGTGAAGAGCTTAAGGTGATAAACGTTGTTGTTGTTTTATGGCGGTTGGCCAAACGTTGAAAAATCACAGAAGTAGAGCTTCTTCTACAACAGAACACTTGATGACACTTTCTGATGTCATCAAAAAGCGCCATTCCATAAAAAATGCAGAGAGAGTTTGCACGTTTTTATGACACACTCGTTTAACAAAACAAACGTGTCGTCAGGCGTAAATATTTGTCAAATCATAACTGTTGTAAGATTTGAATGGATTTTCGCCCTTGTTTACAATCTGGTTGCTAGGTAATGGTTGTGTTTCTAACTGTCATATTTGCTGCTCATGTCCAACCAGGAAGTGACATTATAAACGTCACCAAAATCGCCAAATTGAAACAAATGCATTAAAAAAAACAGGCAAAATCTTTGGTAAAATCTGAAACATAATCATGTTCCATTTGTTTTAGTGAAAAGTGTAGTTTAATGTGTCATACGGACTTTAAAAATGAGACATGATGAATTCTGTTAATGGAATAAAGATTAAAGATCGTTTCAATGACTCAAATATCTGACTCCAAGTGCCATTCGAAGGCAACAAGCTCACGGGACGTCACGCAAAAATGACTATTGACACAGAAAAGCACCAGTAATTTAAGCATTTACACCATCGACTGACCAATACATCAACTAAAAGATCCACAGCCCAACTATTACCAAACCACCTGAAGGAGAATAAATTACTCCTGAACTAATGTGAGTGACATAAGAAATGTAAAATATCACGGCTGTCTTTTGCCAGTCTGTGTGTTGCATGATTATAATTCGCAGTAAACGTCGGTCTTCAGTTTCGCTCACCTGAGTCAGTGATCCGTAGACCGACAGAGGCAGATCGACCATTCGCAGCGCGGCCGTTCTGACCGACAGCGGCGACGAGCTCAGCGTCTCCGGCCTCATCGTGTGTGCCGCTTTTCACCTCAACATCTGGAAAAAGTGATAGCAAAACATATTTACAGAGAGTATAGGGTAAACATTAGCATTTTAATTTGTCCGTTAATTTCTCACAACACGTCTTGTTAACTTTAGACTTCACAGGTGTGTATATTAAAGAAGAAAAGCCTTATCATTGTTTAAAGTCCTCTCTGGAAGACAGGAAGTACTTTGTTCAAATCGGTAACTGTGTCTCAGATGTGTCGGGTGCCACAAGGGTCAGTCCTCGGACCCCTTCTGTTCAAACTCTACATGCTGCCGTTGTGTCTTATCACAATGATGCAGACGAGTCAGATCTATGTTTCACTGTCGACAGGTGAATATGGACCAGTGGATTCACTCTGTCACTGCATCCAACAGATCAGTGTGTGGAGGCAGAACAACTTTCTCCAGCTGAACTCAGACAAGACTGAAATAATCAGCTTTGGCCAAAGAAACAAAGAGAACGTGTTAGCGTCACCTCCAGAGTCTCGCTCTAAAACCTACAAATCAAGTTAGAAATCTGGGGATAATAATGGACTCAGACTTGAACTTTAACAGCCACATCAAATCAAGAGTCTAAGTCAGAGTCTAAACCAGATTTGGAGCCACTTATCCATGCGTTTGTCTCCAGTAGATTAGACTAACCTCTTAAACGGTTTTGTGATTTTAATGCATTTTTTCCTGTCGTGTGAAGTACTTTAAATTGTCCTCTACAAACAAACTTGCCTCAACATCATCATTTTGCATAATATTTTACAAATGATAAGATAAGATAAATGCATTTAGGGTAAAACTTTTACTTTATAGATTCAACAACGATGCCATAATCAATATTCAGAATCAGAATAAGGTTTATTGCCATTTGTCAATGAACACATTTCACAAACAGAAACTTGTCCTGGTGATTCATGCAACACAAACAACAAAACACAGAATACAATACAATGAACAATGAATAGCTAAAAAATAAGTAAGTGAAGTTAAAATAAGGTTAGGAATAGGCATGATATGTACATAATAAAATATAAAGTTATGTAGTGCAATAAGAAGTGAACAGTGCAGAGAGTGCAAAGTGCTGAAGTGGACTTTCCTGAAGTCCACGATCATCTCCACTGTTTTCTGGGCGTTGAGCTCCAGGTCGTTACCGCTGCACCAGGACACCAGCCGCTCCACCTCCTGTAGACAGACTCATCCCCGTCCGAGATGAGCTCAATGAGGGTGGTGTCGTCCACAAACTTAATTAGTGTTACGGAGTCATGGCTGGAGATGCAGCAGTTTGTGTACAGGGAGAAGAGCAGGGGTGAAAGTACACAGCCCTGTGGAGCTCCTGTGCTGATAGTCCGTGTGTCTGGAGTCAGGTTGAGCTGCGAGAGCTTGTCCTGGAGCAGAGCAGGAGGATGGTGTTGAATGAAGAGCTGAAGTCCACAAATAGGATCCTGGCGTAGGTTCCCGGGGAGTCCAGATGCTGCAGGTAAAGTGGAGAGCCAGGTTGATAGTCGTCTACAGACCTGTTGGCTCTGTAGGCGACCTGCAGGGGGTCCAGCAGGGGGAGGTGAGGGACTTGAGGTGGGGGATGCCATATTCAATACTTGTGAAGAAGCAGCACGAAAGTAACTCTTATTCTTATTCAGAAGTATTGAAAAATGGATAATATCGCAATTGTCGATTTAAAGATCTGCATCATCACAATATTGAGCGTATTGTCTATAATTCAAATGGTTAAAAATGACCTCAAAAAGACACAAACGTCCAGTGTGATCTCCCAAACGAGCGAATAACGTAACATCACTGTGCTTTTGTGGTTAATTGAATAACAAAAGGCACATTTTAGCCCATAATCCTGATGCACTGTTAAAATATCCCTTGAATATTGTTATCAATGCCAAACATATGGAGACGTACATGTTTGTCTATATCACCCTGTCGCATCGCCTCCGGAGGTAAAACACAACTTATACTGAACATCGACACGACAAAACACACTTTGTCGCACATTCATTGTCATAATTCAAAAAACTAACAACTATACTATTCAAAACAGACCAAGTTCTGTCAATACATTTATACTTATTGACATGTACACTTCACAAATTGTATGACGGAGATATATTAATATAAAATGTATTTGTGTCACCATAGTCTAAAAGGAAATGCTTGCTCATTGTATTCTTGTAATCAATATTTAGTACATTATTGGCATATAACATCACACAACTTTGCATTACCCATCCCAGTATCATAAAAAGATATCCCGATGCAACAATGTACCAGCAGGACAGTTTACAAAAGCAAATTAGAACAGATTAGTTTAATTAGATAGAGACGACAAGCAGTTTTGCCCTTTGTTTGTTGGCTAGTTTTAACCTTTATCTTCACATTATAGGACTACATTAACTGTTTATAACACAACTGATCGACCCAAACTATTACTTAGGAGTGGCACAGTCGTGGATGATCAAATAACCCGGTGTGTCGGTGAATTAAACCGTTTTTAAGCGGGCAGCGCGCGTTTTAATCTGTTTCAAATGGAGTTGACGTGACTGAAGCTAACGGCTAACACACGTAATAGAGGCTAACACACGCCATAACGTCACGACGGCGTCATAACACGGGCACAAAAACGCGTTCAAACCGATCACCGGGAACGGGTTTGTGTGACGGGTTTGAGCAAAAGAGATGGCACTGCGGGTTTAAGGCAATATTTACCGTTCAGAGGGAGTTCACTGCCGGTTTTGACCTCAGCCGCCGCTCAAAGTGAAGGACCGGAGGAGCACGCAGTGACGCAGTGACGCAAAGTGACGCACGGTGACGCAGAGCACGCAGAGTCACGCTCGTTTCAAAATAAAAGCACCACAGTCTTTGATTTTTTTAATATATATTTATTTTAAAACAAATTATAAAACGTCCTACGCTCCTACGTTTTGTGTTTTATACGTGTTTTGATATTGGAAAAATGAAATGAAATATAATATAATACGTAACATAGTGCACAAAAAACAGACGATTGTTAGGAATAAAATACAACAGCAGTAAAGGCTTTAAATGTGTTGGATGGGTTATTTTATTATTCTCTTATTTATAAATGCATTTATTTTTTCGTTCATTTAATTATTTATTTATGTATGTATGTATGTATGTATGTATGTATGTATGTATGTATGTATGTATAAGATAAGATATTCCTTTATTGTCCCACATGGGGAAATTTCATTGGTGCAACGTAAGTAGGTACAGAGGTAGATACATAAGAAAAGAACAGATCACTTATAGGAAGTTTGAAAAACACTCTCAGTAGAAGATCTCTTATAAACAAAAACTCCCATAGACAAAACCTCCCATTACCCAACAAGGGATGGAGGGGGAAAATAATAAATAAATAAATACACAAATACATAAATACCATTGCATGTGATCACGACATATGTATGATATGATAATAAACATATGTATGTATTTATTTATTTATTATAGATCCACGGTTACAGCAGTGGTTCCCCTACCTTTTTGCCCCTACTGCAGAGTCAAAAATAAAAGCCCCTCGACACACTTTCTCCAGGGGTAATAATGGTAATAATGAACTCGAACTTCACGTCAAATCAATCGTTTCAGTTTTATGCAGCCCAAATTTATCTGGAACAGTCTTCCTGAATATGTGAGACAAGTTCTACTCTGAAAATGTTTAAATCTAAGCTAAAAACAGTTTTGTTTAGCTGCATGACTGGAAGGATTTTATTTGCACTCTTTTCTTTCACGTCTTTGTGATTTTAATGCATTTTTTCCTGTTCCATAGTAGAAAAAGCTTCAGTTGTAGTCATCTGGACTCAGTTTGAAAAAATAGACGTTTCGACTCTCATCCAAGAGTCATTGTCAATAAAAGAATTTGATCGAGAACTCCGAAATTAATACAGTTCTGTGGTAAGACCCGCCCATTGGGAGGAGCCTTCCTGAAGTAGAAAGAGTTGTTTGTTTCAACAGAAACTCCCCCCTTGTATCTACCGAGCTAGCCTATTCAGAATCTTAATGGGCTATTAGAATCCTCTTTGTCTTTGTGAGACCCTGGCTCAACCACCCTGAGTACCTGATAAGCATCTGAATGTCCTCTACCTTTCCAGGGGTTCAGAATCCCATTATAAATAACAGGAAGATTAAACCTTAGCCCTCCATTTCTGTTTAAACAAGGTCTTTCTTTTTTAACAAAAATAGCTTGACTCCTCTTTCAAACCATCTTTTCTCCTGCTTAAAACCTTCACCTCACCGTCTTCAAACAAGTGATTAGAGGCTTCAAGATGGAGATGCACGGCACTCTGTGGTCCTGAACTAGTATTTCTTCTGTGCTGATAGAGCCTCTTGTGTAGAGGCTGTTTTGTCTCACCTATGTACCGTTCTTTACAGCTTTCTTCACTGCATTGGATCGAATAAACTACATTGCTCTGTTTTTGAGTCGGCAACTTGTCCTTAGGGTGAACCAGTTTTTGTCTTAAAGTGTTTCCTGGTTTAAAATAAACAGGGACTTCGTGTTGTCTAAAAATTCTCTGCAGTTTTTCCGACAGGGCAGACACATAAGGGATAGAAACACCCTTCCTTCTCTGTTCAGTTTCCCTTTTGTCCTGCTTCTTGGTTCTCTTCACTCTGTTGAGGGCCCAAGCGGGGTAACCACAGGCTGAGAGGGCATTTCGGACATGTTTTTCCTCTTTCTTCTTGCCCTCTGAGCTGGTGGGCACACCTTGAGCTCTGTGTTGTAAGGTTCTGATCACACCCAGCTTGTGCTGTAGTGGGTGGTTGGAACCAAAGAGCAGATACTGGTCCGTGTGTGTAGGTTTCCTATATACCTCTATTTGGTACATCATGTGGAAAACACGCACAACTTTGTGGATAAAGTGAAACATCTCCAACTGGACCCAGATGACCTCATGGTTTCATATGATGTTGTGTCCCTGTTCACCTGCATCCCGACCTCTGATGCAGTAGCAGCAGTGAGGATCAGACTGCAGGAAGACACCACCCTACAGGAAAGGACCAAACTGACACCTGAACACATATGTAAACTGTTGGACATCTGTCTGAACACCACTTACTTTCAATTCCGGGGACAATTTTACAGACAGATTCATGGCTGTGCCATGGGCTCGCCCGTCTCTCCCATAGTGGCCAACCTGTACATGGAGCACTTTGAGAAGAAGGCACTGTCCTCATTCTCAGGCATAGCCCCAAAACTGTGGCTCCGCTATGTCGATGATACTTTTGTAACAATCAAGAAACAAGAGCTGGAAACCTTCTCTGATCACATCAATGCTGTGGACCCACATATCAGGTTTACAAGAGAAGACGCTAAGGAGAATCGCTTTGCCTTTCTTGATTGTTCCACGATCAGAGGAGAGGACGGGAAACTCCAAATAGAAGTATATAGGAAACCTACACACACGGACCAGTATCTGCTCTT
Organism: Eucyclogobius newberryi; assembly: GCF_026437365.1. Classification (NCBI taxonomy): domain Eukaryota; kingdom Metazoa; phylum Chordata; class Actinopteri; order Gobiiformes; family Gobiidae; genus Eucyclogobius; species Eucyclogobius newberryi. Next base: position 6,468,324 of record NW_027315746.1, on the reverse strand, counting down.
TGGTTCCAACCACCCACTACAGCACAAGCTGGGTGTGATCAGAACCTTACAACACAGAGCTCAAGGTGTGCCCACCAGCTCAGAGGGCAAGAAGAAAGAGGAAAAACATGTTCGAAATGCCCTCTCAGCCTGTGGTTACCCCGCTTGGGCTCTCAACAGAGTGAAGAGAACCAAGAAGCAGGACAAAAGGGAAACTGAACAGAGAAGGAAGGGTGTTTCTATCCCTTATGTGTCTGGCCTGTCGGAAAAACTGCAGAGAATTTTTAGACAACACGAAGTCCCTGTTTATTTCAAACCAGGAAACACTTTAAGACAAAAACTGGTTCACCCTAAAGACAAGTTGCCGACTCAAAAACAGAGCAATGTAGTTTATTCGATCCAATGCAGTGAAGAAAGCTGTAAAGAACGGTACATAGGTGAGACAAAACAGCCTCTACACAAGAGGCTCTATCAGCACAGAAGAAATACAAGTTCAGGACCTCAGAGCGCCGTGCATCTCCATCTTGAAGCCTCTAATCACTCGTTTGAAGACGGTGAGGTGAAGGTTTTAAGCAGGAGAAAAGATGGTTTGAAAGAGGAGTCAAGCTATTTTTGTTAAAAAAGAAAGACCTTCTTTAAACAGAAATGGAGGGCTAAGGTTTAATCTTCCTGTTATTTATAATGGGTTACTGAACCCCTGGAAAGGTAGAGGACCAGGACATTTAGATGCTAATCAGGTACTCAGGGGGTTGAGCCAGGGTCTCACAAAGACAAAGAGGATTCTAATAGCCCATTAAGATTCTGAATAGGCTAGCTCGGTAGATACAAGGGGGGAGTTTCTGTTGAAACAAACAACTCTTTCTACTTCAGGAAGGCTCCTCCCAATGGGCGGGTCTTACCACAGAACAGTATTAATATCGGAGTTCTCGATCTAAATTCTTTTATTGACAATGACTCTTGGATGAGAGTCGAAACGTCTATTTTTTCAAACTGAGTCCAGATGACTACAACTGAAGCTTTTTCTACTATGGAACACGCCTGGACGAATGAGGGATTACACCGACATTTTTTCCTGTTGTGTGAAGCACTTTGAATTGCCTTGAGTATGAACAAATAAACTTGCCTTGTTTGGCCTTTACGGAGCTACTACTCCCTCTACTGACAGTTATATGACATTGTATGAAATATGAGTTTTGTTTTATAAAAAATAAAGAAATCGTCATATATAATCCTCAATATGGTTAAAACAAATAAAGCAGTATATCAGCTTATTATTTATTGTATATTTGATTCTGATTCTGATACGTATGATTGAAAAAGTGCGCAGGATTCCCAAATAACAAACTAAAAACTGAAACATCTCTGTATGAATAAATAAATTACCGGATGCACACAAACATCAAACCTCAGACGATCATATCCCCCCCCAAACATGTCAGAAAAAGCCCATTGCATTTATTGCATTAGTAGTTGTACAGTTCGGACAGTAGGTAGCGTTTGGGATGGGTTTACTACCACTGCTCTGGCCTGAACACACCCAATGAAACTGACCACGAGGACACCAACATGACCAGTAAATGTGCAGACAAAATATACTTATTCCAACTATTTGAATGTTTTCACGAGATTATGTAATTGCAGGATATTTTATTACAAACAAGAATACATTTGTACACGGATAAATCCCATTCTATTTGTCTTATTAGTAGAAAAAGAGATGAGTTTGTTGTTGTTGTTGTTGTTGTTGTTGTTGTTGTTTTATGGCGGTTGGCATCCAAGTGTTGCATTACCGCCAGACTTTAATCCATAAAAGTTCTTCTTTCCATTGCTTTGGTGTTACAAAGCCCATGAGGTCATGAGCACATGAGAGATCGACTTATTATAGAATCTTGTGCACAGTAAAGTGTTCCGTTGCCATAGCACTAAGGAATTCCAAACAAAATATTATGAGTCCTCAAAAGACCATAAATAGGAGGCTGGAACCCATGGATATGACAGAGCTCACGTTTAGTTATGTAATGTAGTAATGTATGATTGTAAATGAAACGACGCATGTGATTCTTTGTGAACGCGCGAGCCTCGCCTTTGACTGTGCCTCATTTGAATATGACCGGAAAGAGGCGTGGTCTTGTGTAACGCTGGAAACCACGCAGAGCGCAGCAGCGGGCGACGCACGGACTTTAAATTCAAGCGTCTCCCACTCAAAGACGTGTTTTATCGTGGACTAAACCCGCGGATGTGGGATTGTACCGCATCTACTCGAGCCGCACAGCCTCTTCTTTCTGTTGAGGTAAAACCGAGCCTGTCATTGTTGTCACTCCGGAGCTACGCGATGCTAACGCTGCTCCGTGTTAACGCAGGAATGCTAGGTATGCTAACGCTAGCTAGCATCTTGTGACAGCGACACAGCGTGAACTATTAATCTTCTGGATATTACAATTCACAACGCGGCCAAATACACCGGTTGGTTCTGGTGTAGCATATATTGTGGATGGATCGCGGCTTCACAACGGGACAATGTGATAAACGGTGAATATTTGCTGTCGGGCTAATGCTAACGGCGCAGGAGCTAACAGTGCATGACGCTGTCACCGCCTGGATCTGACAGCTCAGCCTGAGTGAGACCTGGAGCCGGGACCGTGCAACAATCACACCGCCTAACCACACGTTTAAATGCACATTCACATAGAAATACACCAAAACATCGTTAAAACGTCAAAAAGTGCAAACGTACTCTTACTTTCGATTTGCGGTCTCGTAGCTTTAGTCCACGCGTCACATTCCAGGCACATTCCAAACGCTTTAAAGTCAGTGCGTGCAGTTGTGTTGATGTTTTCTTGTGTTTGTGACAAGTGCACGGCGTGTGTGATCCACGGGCACCGGGGGCTCCAGGGGACCCCACCCTGAATCCACCCCTCTTTGTGTGCTCCTGCAGCTCGCACATCCCCGGGAGCGGCTCGTCTGGTTGGGGAATTTGAAATCTCACCGTGCTGCAGTTTTCAAAGGCTTTCATCAAAGTATATGTATGGATATATGGGAGAGATTATGTAAATGTACTTTCCTGAGATTTTAACCGTCTGACTCTGGGTCAAAATGTCCCCTAAATGAAGCATGGTGGCAATTTGGGGACAATAAAAGCTTGAAAAGAGAAAATCTGCTGCTTGTTGTTACCATTAAACCTTTCTATGAATTCAGTTGATTAGATCTGTTTATTATTGTGGTTTAGAATTAACAAAATGTGAAACGTAATATTGCAATATTGCTATACGTAAGTTATAAATGCACCAAGACAAAGCATAATATGTTGCCTTTGTATAGACCTAACTGCATAAGCACGAGAATGAAAATGTCGTGCAGAATCAACTCTTTTGCATGCATGTGTGAGCGTTTGTAAGCGTTTGTGAGCGGGAGAGGACACAAACGGGCCCCGGGGCTGTGTCTGGAGAGCGGTTTGTCGGGTTTGTGGCCCGCGGATTGTGTTTATGGTGTCATGATATCAACAAAGACTTGATATAAACAGCCACCGCTTCATTTATGTCCATAACAGCAAGAGCAGCACATTGTGGGAGTGTCTGCTTGTGTAAAGGTTATGAATGAATCTGTATCTTATCAGACTGCGTTGTAGTCACATGAAGGAGGGTTGTTGCTGGTGATAACTCCACTCCTTTACTATGTTTGGATATACGGCCTGCTAGAAACGAGTAGAAACGCCACAATAACATTATAACATGAAGTAGGCCTATTTATTAGTACAATTTGAACGCAACAGTCTAATCATAATTCTAAGATCCGCTCTAAATTCAGTGCCTCAACTTGAAATGGCGCCGCTTAAAAGTCTGTATTATCTTCTGGGATGTAATGGATATGTTGATGTTCCCAGTTTGTCCTAAAAGCATCAGATTTGTCTTTTTGAGCACACTAAGTTAGGCACACACACAGTTGGGCTGAAATAATGTCTGAATGTTCACACGATCATGCTGCAAAATGTTTCTATAGCCCATATTAATGCGTTGTTGTTTAAAAGTGAATTTGTGGACCTTACTACAGCTATAAAATACCTTGGTATATTATGTTTAAATCTTAATATTGACATCGGCCACAGCAGCAAGACTAGTATTGGTGTCGGCTCGGAAAATACATATCGGATCGTTCCCATTTTTAAGAAGACAACAAAAAATAAAAAATAATAATTCTGATTCATCAATATGAGGGGAAAAATGACAATAAATGAAGTCATGTCGGCCACCCTTCTCCGCTGATGTTACTGGTAAACAAGCGTGTGAAGTTGAAGTCACAAGCTCTTCACTTTGCCTCTTTCAGCCACTTAATCTGTCAATCAAAATGTGCTTTAATAAGTTCACATCCACAGTAAAAAGCCAGAAATCTCAAAACATCTATGTGTTCATCGCGTGTGTTTAGTCGCCGTTGAGTTCGGTGAAAGAGGAAGATGTGGTCGCTATGACGGCGACGCAGAAGTGACTCAGCGTTTTGTCTGGCTTATGAACATGCATTTTTAACACCGTTTCCTAATACTTATATATATATATATAAAGGAAGATGTGCGCTACAAAATGGACACTAAAAAGGTGTAAAAGTGCTAGTTGTAATTTTCCCAGTAATTCACATTTTTAACTGTTATAGGATATGAATAGTGTAAAAAAAAAATTAAATAAAACTGAATGGAAGAATTACATGTTTTTGTGTCGCTGGAAAATACAACAGAAATATCCCTTTATACTTTTGTGGTGAAGATTGTGCTGCACGTTATGAATTCGCAGCCTCATTTTAAGACTTTTATTACAGACAATATACAAGCTATTCTATGCATATCTGATCCCTCCAAAACATAAATAATAAAATAAAACTATGCAAAATTCTATATGTTTTTATACCTCTACTTCTCCTTGATTTTAAAATAAATAAATCAGAAAGACGTAAATATTTCTCTTGTACCCTGCACATAATTGAATCCTGTAATTGTGTCTTTTTTCAGTCAAAGTACTGATAAGTTTGGTGGTAAAACAGAATCAAATTAACCCAGATCAAGAATTCATCTGACCTTAATGAACACGGGATTTAACCTTTGACACTGGCGTCTTTGTGTTCTTCAGACTCGGGGTCGTGATGCCTCCAGGCTCCAGCTCCGACTGCCCCCACCTCGACTGTGTGGGGGAGATCACCAAAGAGGAGCTCATCCACAAGTCTCACGTGAGTGAATGTACCATGTGGTCAGAGCGGACGATGTGGTCGAAAGTGGACGTGTGATGTGGTCGAAAGTGGGCATACGGTGTGGTCAAAGTGGACGTACGATGTGGTGAAAGTGGACATGTCGAAAGTGGACGTATGATGTGGTCGAAAGTGGGCATACGGTGTGGTCAAATTGGACGTACGATGTGGTGAAAGTGGACATGTCGAAAGTGGACGTGTGATGTGGTCGTAAGTAGACGTACGGTGTGGTCGAAAGTGGACGTACGGTGTAGTCGAGAGTGGACGTACGGTGTGGTCGAGAGTGGACGTACGGTGTGGTCGAGAGTGGACGTACGGTGTGGTCGAGAGTGGACGTACGGTGTGGTCGAAAGTGGACGTACGGTGTAGTCGAGAGTGGACGTACGGTGTGGTCGAGAGTGGACGTACGGTGTGGTCGAGAGTGGACGTACGGTGTGGTCGAAAGTGGACGTACGGTGTGGTCGAAAGTGGACGTACGGTGTGGTCGAAAGTGGACGTACGGTGTGGTCGAAAGTGGACGTACGGTGTGGTCGAGAGTGGACGTACGGTGTGGTCGAAAGTGGACGTACGGTGTGGTCGAAAGTGGACGTACGGTGTGGTCGAGAGTGGACGTACGGTGTGGTCGAGAGTGGACGTACGGTGTGGTCAAAGTGAGCGTACGATGAGGTCAAAGTGAGCGTACGGTGTGGTCAAAGTGAGCGTACGGTGTGGTCAAAGTGAGCATACGGTGTGGTCAAAGTGAGCGTACGGTGTGGTCAAAGTGAGCGTACGGTGTGGTCAAAGTGAGCATACGGTGTGGTCAAAGTGAGCGTACGGTGTGGTCAAAGTGGGCGTACGGTGTGGTCAAAGTGAGCGTACGGTATGGTCAAAGTGGGCGTACGGTGTGGTCAAAGTGGGCGTACGGTGTGGTCAAAGTGGGCGTACGGTGTGGTCAAAGTGGGCGTACGGTGTGGTCAAAGTGGGCGTACGGTGTGGTCAAAGTGGGCGTACGGTGTGGTCAAAGTGGACGTACGATGCGGTCAATGTGGACGTACGATGCGGTCAATGTGGACGTACGATGCGGTCAATGTGGACGTACGATGCGGTCAATGTGGACGTACGATGCGGTCAATGTGGACGTACGATGCGGTCATACGATGCGGTCAATGTGGACGTACGATGCGGTCATACGATGCGGTCAATGTGGACGTACGATGCGGTCAATGTGGACGTACGATGCGGTCAAAGTGGACGTACGATGCGGTCAAAGTGGAGTAAATAAAAGTTTTTTTTCTCCTTTCAGGGCCAGTGTCAAGACTGTGAAGTGGGAGGGCCAAACCTGTGGGCGTGTCTCGAGGTGAGGCGGGGCCATAGAACATATTGAAGACAGAAATTATATAGATTACATACTAAAATACATCATTCATTTTGCAGTGATCATTATATTGTCTGACTATTAATATAATACAAAAGAGTAATACAAAACTACACATTGGGTCTTGGAATGGGTGATAAATCTAATTAATTTTGGTTGTTAATAATCGTTGATGTGAACATTTTAAGGACAAATGTTTAGATCTGAGACGACTTTACTCCTGAAAAATAATAATCATGATTTAATCTTTTGCTTTTGTGCGTCTCGTGTTCCTCTTCCTCAGAATGGATGTTCATACGTCGGCTGTGGAGAGTCTCACACTGACCACAGCACTGTCCACTCACAGGTGAGAGCTCTGTGTGTCTGTGTGTCTGTGTGTGTGTGTCTGTGTGTGTGTTTGTGTGTGTGTTTGTGTGTCTGTAGAAAGTGTGTGTGTTTGTGTGTGTGTTTGTGTGTCTGTAGAAAGTGTGTCTGTAGAAAGTGTGTGTGTCTGTGTGTGTCTGTGTGTGTGTAGAAAGTGTGTGTCTGTGTGTCTGTCTGTGTGTGTAGAAGGTGTGTGTCTGTGTGTCTGTGTGTGTAGAAGGTGTGTGTAGAAAGTGTGTGTGTGTGTCTGTGTGTTAAAAGTGTGTGTCTATGTGTGTCGCTCTTTTACAGCTACAGTTTTGTTTGTACATGACTTGAAGTAAACTAAGGTCATAAAAATACTGCTGTAGTTCTTCAATCCACTTTCCATTTCAATGCGATTTATAACAGAACATATGAAGCTGACATTCCTCTGTTTGGCTCACATTTCATTAAATAATAATAAACGTCGAGCCAAATAATCACAAAATGGTGAGACAAGAAATTAAGGAATATAAATTAGACAAAAAATAAACTAGACTGCGCTCTGTGTTGGTGGGAATGTCTTTTCTTTTGGTCATAATGGGATTTGGGGGAAGTAATTCTCCTCTGCAACAATCTCATCTACCAACATGAGGAGAAACACGACACAAAACACGACGTGCCGGAGCAGAGATACTGCAGAGCATTTTTAAAGTCCATAATGATGCAAACGATGCTTAATATGTGTCGTTTACTAAAGTTTGTGACTATTATCCACCGTACTTTTCAGACTTTAAGAAGCTACTTTTTTCTCACGCTCTGAACCCTGCGGTCATTACAGCGGTGAGGTTAATTTATAGATTTTACCGGCTGACAACCAGCAGAGGGCGCTCTTACAGGAAGTGTAAACGTTTGATACACTGTAATGGCCAGCAGGGGGCGCTCTAACAGGAAGTGTGAGCGTTTGACACACTGTAGAAGATGACGTCAGTGGAAACGTTGTGTTCTCTGTATTTTAAGGTTCAAAATGCTGAATCCGCTGCGCCGCGAGCCCCCCCAAACGAGCCCCCCCCCCGCGAGCCCCCTGGTTCAAAAGACAACCGGTGTGTGTAAATATCTCATGTTACAACGTGGGCACTGGTGGCTTATTACCAGGCGCGGCCCGTATACCGTATTTTCCGGAGTATAAGTCGAACCAGCCAAAAAATGCATAATAGAGAAGAAAAAAACATATACAATTTGCAATTGTATTTCAAGTATATAAGTATAAATATAAGTATAAGTCGCACCCTGGCCAAAACTATGAACATTTGTCTGAGCGGCTTTTATTCAGGAGCGTTATATATCCCAAAAAGTATGGTACTCTATTCTCTCTATGATCTGTATTATCTCTGATCAAAACTGCACCGCTGTCGCTCCAGAACGTCCCTGTTCCCTCGAGCCCGGATAAAACACCACTCGCCGTTTTATTTATATCCCTTTTCATCCCGAGCCGAGAGTTGCACGTGCCACTTTTTGCTTCTAAAGTGAAGTGTGCATAGTTTAAACGCTGCTGCTGCTGCTGCTGCTGCTGCTGCTGCTGCTGATGATGTCTGACTCCAGCTCAGTATTTGGTACAATATCAGCGGCGGTTCATCCATTATTAATACCTCTTTCCTCCGGGAAGTGCAGCGGTTTAATTTTTAGTTCAATTTACAAGCTTTTGAGCGGCGCAGAGTTTGCCGAGGCTCTTTGACCAATCGGAGTCACCGCAGGTCGCACGGCAACGGATTACGAAGCGAAAAGTCATAGGCTGCGTTCACGTGACAACCCAGATCCCAGTAGTTTCAAACTGAGCCGGGGGAATCTGGTGTTTAACTGTCAGACTGTGCATTCGTTGATCCGGTTTATGGTTTTTATCTCTGTAATTAAAGGGCCAATCCACATGAAGCAAAGTCTAATCTTTTATTAATACATTTTCTTCTTTTTTTTGTAGTAGTATGAACATTAAATAGACAGTGCAGTCTTATGTGTATCTTAAAATATCTTATGTTAAGCACAGACACAGAAAAAGTGAGAAATGTACTAAAAGAATAATGAAAACGTTGCAATAAAGTACCGTATTTTCCGGATTATAAGTCGCACCAGCAAAAAAATGCTAATAATAGAGAAGAAAAAAACATGTATAAATTGCACTGGATTAGTCGCATTTTTGGGGGAAATGTATCACTAAATCACTAAATCCATTGAATTCTTCTTCCTCTGTGTCACTTCTAAACAACTCCACAAACTCAGGAGGTAGAGGAAGTGCAGATTCTTCTTCTGCGTCACTTAGAGCCTAGAGCGCCCTCTTGTGGTTGTCAGTGTGAAAATAATCAACATGTGAAATGCGGTTGCCAGTGTGAAAACTAACGAATAATATCACATAGTTATAAGTATATAAGTATAAATATAAGTATAAGTCACACTCCGGCCAAAACTATGAAAAAAGGTGCAACTTATAGTCCAGAAAATACGGTATTAAAAGCGTCTTCTTCTCTGCCTCACATTGGTGCCGTTATTCAAGCCCAAAGGCGCGACCGTTGTGTAGCAAAAGGACCTGAACCCGTAACATTAAAGTTGAGGAGCCGATCCAAAATAAAGATAAAATTCAACATTTGTGGCTCACGTTTTGGTTATTTCCTTCAAAAACAGAGACTCACAGGTGCTGCCCTCCGTACGAAGGTTTATGAAGTCACGACGTTATTGAAAAGTCTGTATTATTCACTTTACTGTACTACTTACTGCAATACATTAGTACAACGACGCTACTTTCTCACCAAAATGCCCCTGCCAGACTTAACAATTCCTCCCATTTAAAAAAAAAAAGAAATGAAAGAAGATAAAATGTGTTCATCTGCAGATGTTTAATTCTGTTTTAGACATTTCAAACAACATTTATTTCAATATTTCCTCCTTGTTTATCCGCCTCTCACTGGACAGTTTAACTTTTATGAATATCGTGTGACTTTTGAAACTGCTGCTATCTTTCCCCACGCCTCGCTGTCCGCGCCGGGCGATAAAACAAACACGTTGCTGACGGTCGATTGGGTTTTATACTCGGGTTATCCGCGCGCAGCTCCCCGGAGATGTTTCCCGTTTAGTGTTAAGGACGCTATTTTTAAAGCTCCGTCCGGGAATAAGAATCATAATTAGTTCTCTGGAGGATTCAGGAGCAGGTGGGCATTTAAGGCCGGGTTTACGTTTGAATAAAGCGGATTATACGAGTGGAAAACCCAGTACTGCAGTAGAATCGATACTCAAAGTAGAATCGAAACTACAAAAAAAAAACACATTCGATAAATACAACAGTTTAGGAATGATCTTGAGCTTTATCAGAACTAGTACAAGAGCTCACGGTGACATAAATAAAGTTAATTTCTTACTATTATTGCGGTTTCGGAATCTGTATCAACACTTCTATGGAAACAGTCCAGGTCATTTATGTGTGTTGAAAATTGCCGCTGTTATTGTAACTTTAGACTGATTTAACACACAATTAAAGTCTGTAGAGATCATCTTTTATTTTACATCTAGTTGTTGGAATAGTTTAACTTGAACTGAATCTGGCCTAGTTTTAATCTGTCTGCTTTGTAATAATTCTTCGCTTCCCGTCAGGACTGGACACTCCCCTTTTAGAATCTAACTTTTGAACTTGTTGTGTTGCATTTAATTGCGGTCGGCAGCCAAATGAAAAGGTGCATTTACCGCCACCTTCTGTAGTTGTACATCTTCAAAGTGATGTAAAGAATACTGCGGGAAAAACGGTTTAAAAGGCGTAAAAGGTGCAACATAAAATTGCTAATCCTCCAAGAAAAATGTAAACGTCATCTATAGTCAGTATGTTAGTGTTATATGATACGACGGAGTAAAAAAAAATGCGGGGCACTACGAGAATAAAGTCATTAATTAATGACTTTTTTCTCGTTAAATAATGAGAAAAATCTCATCATTTAAAGAGAATAAAGTCAGATACGCAGTTCACGTTCAGCACCATGTTACGGTCAGTGTTGCATCATGGGACAGTCCAGTAACAGCTCTGTTTTGTATGAACTGTGTTTAAAGCTGTGAAGTCGATCTGACACTGAGTCAGATGCATCTGTGGAGTCTTCATTACACAAACACGCCACTGCCAGGACGCAAATGGCGCTTGGTTAAAAGTGAATTCAAAAGCCCACAATAGATGTCGATCTTTATAATGCGAGTCTTTTAGACATTACAAACAATAATGTACCCGGTGCAGTGTCCTCATGTCAGGCCCCGGACCTGTAACATGACGTACTCCGGTGTTGGTGCTCGCGTGTGTTGGAGCTCATGCCATGATGTATGGAGGATGTGCGGATGATGTGCGGATGATGTGCGGATGATGTGCGGAGGATGTGCGGATGATGTACGGATGATGTGTGGAGGATGTGCAGATGATGTGCGGATGATGTGCGGAGGATGTGCGGATGATGTGCGGATGATGTGCGGATGATGTGCGGATGATGTGCGGAGGATGTGCGGAGGATGTGCGGAGGATGTGCGGATGATGTGCGGATGATGTGCGGAGGATGTGCGGATGATGTGCGGATGATGTGCGGAGGATGTGCGGAGGATGTGCGGAGGATGTGCGGAGGATGTGCGGAGGATGTGCGGAGGATGTGCGGATGATGTGCGGATGATGTGCGGAGGATGTGCGGATGATGTGCGGATGATGTGCGGAGGATGTGCGGAGGATGTGCGGAGGATGTGCGGAGGATGTGCGGAGGATGTGCGGATGATGTGCGGATGATGTGCGGAGGATGTGCGGATGATGTGCGGATGATGTGCGGATGATGTGCGGAGGATGTGCGGAGGATGTGCGGAGGATGTGCGGAGGATGTGCGGAGGATGTGCGGAGGATGTGCGGAGGATGTGCGGATGATGTGCGGATGATGTGCGGATGATGTGCGGATGATGTGCGGAGGATGTGCGGAGGATGTGCGGAGGATGTGCGGAGGATGTGCGGAGGATGTGCGGAGGATGTGCGGATGATGTGCGGAGGATGTGCGGAGGATGTGCGGAGGATGTGCGGATGATGTGCGGATGATGTGCGGATGATGTGCGGATGATGTGTGGAGGCGCAGACTGCTGCAGACGGATGTTTGTGTTCTGTGTGTTTTACTGAGTTTGTCCAAGGGATGACAAAAGGTTAGAATCCGGGCATAAAACTTAAGTGCACACAATGAGCATGTGAGAATAGTGACTGTGCGCAAAGTGCCCACGTAGAGAAACAACTTAGAGGAGCAGAGAACATGTGAATATAACAGCAAGGCTGCTCCTCCTGTCTGAGGGCGGCTGTGGCGCGGAGCACGGTTGCTGTTTGAGCCCACGATGCACTACGGGTACATCATGGAGAGAGTAAAGGGTTTATCCAACTGCCAGTGAATGATGCGACACAGGAAAGGTGCTGCTTCACGGAAGTGTCTTGTCTTGTAATAAACACACGTAAGACATGGTTTTAAAGGTCAGGAAACACTTTAACATCTATTTCAGGCTTTTATGTAGTTCTAAACTGTCAACTCATAAAGCCCGTTCTTTTGCGTCCTGATCGTGGTGCTGAAAGTGAACTGCTCGCGTCACTTTGAATCGGCCCCTAAACTACGACTTTTTTCTCATTAATTAAGGAGTTTGTTCTCTTTAATTAATGGCATTATTCTCGTAGTGCAGCGGAATTTTTTTTTTTGGTTGGCCCTTATACTCCGTCGTAATATGACGTATTATTTCGATGTACTTTTGGGTTGAGTTGGTCGGCATAAAAAAAAAAAAAAAAGTTTTGCTGAGTGAAAATGGAAAACAAAAATGGAAAGTGAAAAACGGCAATGGAAAGTGGGAAACAACAATGGAAAATATTACAAAAACAAACCAAAAGCCAAGTGCGTGCCGTTCCTCAACATTTTTTTATCGTCAGATCGTTGTCTCTCGGCTGATAAGGTTAGAACGATAGGTTTTGATTTGACTTAAACAATAATCCATCTCGGATGTCGCATCATTTTCCCCGCAGGACACGAGACACAACTTGACCGTGAACCTCACCACGCTCCGAGTCTGGTGCTACGCCTGCGCAAAGGAGGTTTTCCTGGAGCGAAAACTCGGACCGAATTCACCGAACGGCCTCAGCAAAACCCTGACCTCTTCCCCGGGTTCTGCCCAGGTAACGTTACATAAAACCACACGGAGCTGTATTATGATGATGAACGACTCGCGGTTTATCACGGAGGTCATGGTTACTCATTTATTGGACGAGATAACTTTGATAAGAGCGTTTTGTGTGTTTAGGAGAACAGCAGGTGCCCCGGCAGTCCCACGTCCCTCAGAATGCCCTCTAGTGGCAGTGAGGACTTGGACATGGAGACGGAGGAGGAAGAGGACCCCCGGATAAGAGGTTGTTATCTTTTTGTTTGTTTTCGTAAATAGAGCTGCGATTTATTCCTACTTCTTATGCTACAATGATCAGTTTGTTTCTAAGCAGATTTACTGTATTTTCCGGACTATAAGGCGCACTTAAAAGCTCAAAAGAACGACTTATAATCCAGTGCGCCTTATATATGGATTAATTAATATCTCGCAGCAACTGACAAAAGATTACGAAGAAAAGCTGGCCACTACTGACTGATTTATCTGACTGTTTTGTTTCACTTAATGCGTCTTATAGTGCACTTTATACCGTATTTTCCGGACTATAAGTCGCACCAGCCAAAAAATGCATAATATAGAAGAAAAAAAACATATATAAGTTGCACTGGAGTATGAAATGCTGTTGCAAGTGTGAAAATAACAATATCACACACCAGAAAAAGAACACGTGAATATTAACGATGCGTCGAGGGGTTTGTGAGCGAGACAAAAACTCGTTAGACGGAGTTACTTCCTCGTTTTGTGCGGTGAAAATCTGGTACCACAGCTTCAAAGCTTTCTCAGTGGTGGATTTAGCAACTTTAAAGATGTAACCTGCCTGCGTTGTCTGGAATGTTCCGCAGTATGGCATTTACTCATCAATCTTGTATTTATGAAATTACAGGTGAAAAACAACAACAATTGGCCTGTTTGTGGATGGATGTGTCTAATGTCATTCTGTGGAACCTCCCTGTTAAAAGTGGTAACATCTCCATGGAGACGAGCATTTACCAGTATTTTCCGGACTATAAGTCGCACTGGAGTATAAGTCGCATCAGCCAAAAAATGCATAATAGAGAAAAACATATATAAGTTGCACTGGAGTATGAAATGCAGTTGCAAGTGTGAAAATAACATATAATATCACATATAAGTCGCTCCAGAGTGTAAGTATTATAAGTATAAATATAAGTGTAAGTCGCATCCGGGCCAAAACTATGAAAAAAGGCGCGATTTATAGTCCGGAAAATACGGTATAACAAGTCCTACTTCACTGTAACTGAGTTGTTGGCATGTCGTAACAAACGTTCACATCATCAGTTTCCTCTGCCATTAATAATAATTGCCCTGATTGTGATGTAGATTCTATTGCGATAAACTGTCTGGTCCTGGACGTACGTGCTTTTATTTTGACAGCCTCGTTAAAATGACCGGTAAAGCACATTAATCCTGGCACCGGCTCGTGATCGTGTCGTTACTCCGCGCACTCCGACACGTTCGTCTTCGTTCACCTCACCGCGGCGTGTAAATGCCAGAGCTCACGACGGGCCGCAGCGGACGCCATATGTCACCGTGAAACTCATGTGGAGCTGCATCCTGGTCAGAGGGCATCGTTTCCTCCTCTTTGAGCTTCGTAAAAGTCTGCGTGTTCTGACTTCTGACTCAACATAACCTATTTCTGATAATACTCCGCTGTATTCATGTATCCGGCTGCAGCTGACGGCCGATGAATCATTGCGGCCTCGTTGCAGATTCGTACGAACGCTCCACCTTCATTTATTATTTAGATATTTGTTTATAACCTTGAGCCGGGGCGATGAAATGAGGTAATGCTGTATACAATGACGTTTTTACAGAAGTGATGTCGCCGCCGTCTTGTCGTAACGCAGTTTTTCCTCTCTTTTTCAGGACTGACGGGTTTGAAAAACATCGGGAACACGTGCTACATGAACGCGGCGCTGCAGGCCCTGTCCAACTGGTGAGACTTTTGAGTCAGGCATAGCAACGGCCACTCTATTGCAGTTGATTGATTAGTAAAGCTAATTGGGCTGTTGAGTTTTACATCTCTCTTGATTTGTATTGGACAATAGTTTAATTACTACTCGATAAAATAAGAGTATCCTCATTTTCAGCTGTGGAAGTAGTTAAAAAATACGTTCTGCTTTTCTGATTGCACATTGGAAACTTAATCCTACTTCCTTAGCACCTAAATCTAATCTGTAGGGCTATAAACGGTCTTCAAAAATATCACGTTTGAATATATTAAATTGCTTCTCTTTAAACCTTAAACATTTTAACTAGTCTGTTGTTGTTTTTTTGTACTAAAATGTGATTTTGTTCAAACACTAAATTCTCAACAATTTTGATAATTAAAAAGTCTAAAGTCTTTAGAAAATGCATCACATTTTTCATTACTAAATAATGTTACTTTCTTTATTAAACCCTGTGGTGTTATAGTTCTGATAACGCTAAGGATTATTCTAAAACTGCTCAGGAAAAGTCAAATTTTGTCCTGTTGATGTGACTTTTTAAATGTATTTTTCATTCATTCTTGGTGAAATGAATATCTGTATCGATTCAGTATCTGAGTGTTGATACTGTAATACTGACAACTCTGTTCTATTCAGCTACAATGAATCAAAATGACCAAACCGCTCCGTTTCAGCTTCAGCCTCAAACTCAAACGTTCTTCTTAAACCCACTCGACCTCTTCAGACTTCTCCTCGTTCACACGCCGCACATTTGTCCCCGTCGCGGTTCGGTCGTGGCTTCGCTCTCTCCCGAGTTCAGCCCGGGGCCCGTCTGCTGCGCCGCGCCATCCGAGACGGTCCTGAATGGCCTTTTGTGGCTCCCATAGGCGCTCGTGTTACCGCCCAATCACCCAATCACCTTCACCGCCGCCGCACGTCTCCCTCGCCATCCACACGCGGCAGGACAGAAATGTGCCTGATTGTCCCGTACGGCGTGAAGTGCAGATGTGACGGTCGAGCGAAACCCAAAAAAGGAGTAGAAGTCATTTTTTATATATTTGTGTGTATATCATTCACATTTCACATTGGTATAATTTTCAGTAAAGCTATTTTTTCTTAGCTTATGTCGTGTATAGTTCTACGTACAGTATTTCTTCCAAACTTCTGAAGTAAATATATAAATTGTGAGTTTTAGCATTTTTGTATTGATAGTTTGTATTTTTGTGTTTGTATTTGTAGTATTATTATTTTTTAAGCAGCAGGTTTCAGCGAATGAAACTTTGACAATTGAGTAAATAGAGAAAACGGACGCAGAAGCTTCTTTTTTTATTTAAATAAGACGGTATAATCACAGAAAAACATTTAACATTGCCAAATATATATTTTAAAAAAGAGCCAGGGTTTCTCAGGAGAGTTGTCTTCGGGTGGTGTTTCGCTCCGACACAGCAGGGGGCGACAACGGACACTTCAAATGCCCCGAAAACTCGCAAAAAAAACATCACAGGGACTTACAAAGACATTCAATACGTTTAAAATGTTACTTAGTTGTCCTTTTTAAGATTGGATTGCTCTTCCGGCACATTCCGCACAGAGCCGAATAAAAACTGTAAGAAGTAAAAAAAAAAAAAGTAGAAGAACATATACATATTTTACACCGGTTTGGTCCTGTGTCGCTGCTTTTTTGACAAATCGACAAACATTTCACTTTATTCGCATTTGTTAAAGTTGGTTCTTTTGCATTCGTCTGGCTGAAACTCGCTGCTGTCGACAAAAGTAGCACAAATAAAACGATCGGGGGAATTGGCGTCTCCCGCACGCGTCATTTCCCTCGCTCGCCTCACAGGAGCTTTAAATCACACTCGCCGCCTCCACCGCGGGCCCGAGTCAAATTGCAAAGATGTGGGTCGAAATTTGCAATCTAAATCGAATCCAAAAATAGCCCCGGAGCGAGCGATGCGACTGCGGGAGGGAGAGGCTGCTTTTAAAAAACGATGTCCTCCATGTTTGTTTTCCCTCGAATCCCGTTTCTCCATCGTCACTCCAGGAAACGCCTCTGGAGCGGTTCACATCCCGCCGTTTTGTGCCCGATTTGTCCATCTTTTGTGTGGGTGAAATACATTTGGAGTTAGATTTTTTTTTAGTCTGTTTTCTGTGTTTTACCCCGTGTAACTTTACAGCGAGAATTGACCGCGTGAATGCTAAGGACAATAACACAAACCAGGTTAATCTTAATGTCAGACCACAAAACAGATTCGGGTTCATTGGGTAAAATATGGGTTTAATCTTATCGCAATATTTCAACAATCTGTAAATGTTTTGTTGCACGTTCAGTTAAATTACAGCAAAAAATGTAAATGACTTTATGTGATGAAATTGCGTCACATTAAACACAAATGAAGACGATAAAAAGGAGACTAATCACTAAAATAAAGACTCCCATAAATCCCCTAAAAACTTTAATCTCCGTCGAAAATATTTATTTTCGTGCTTTTATCAATATTGTTTTAATAACATTGTGCAGCCAGAGTTTCTAGAATGTACAATATTCTGCCCACAATATCTGAATAAATATTGCACAGTGACATTCTTAGTTGTAAATGATGTGCTAAAACTGCTTTTCTGTCATATTATAGAAGATTCAAACTGTTTACCAGCTTCATGACTTAAAGTGCCTCTGTCAGGTTTTTACAATTTTCAAATTTTGACTTTATTTGGTGTATTTACCTGTTGTACATATAAATGATAGTTTTACACCAATCGAGCAGGTATTTGTGGAGAAAATGATGAAAAATTGGTACAAAATGACAGGAAGTGACATCACACCAGGGATGACCTTGACTCTTTAAACATTAATTCAACAAAATATAGTCGCTCTCATAAATGTTTATTTGTCAAAGAAAAAAAAGGTTTTTTCCCAGTGTTTTGTGGGTAATTTTCTAGTGCCACATCATCAATTACACACGGGAAGTGAAATTAAAATCCTAAAAAATGTGCAATTCTGAGATATTTTTTCAATATCATTTTTAGCCAAATTTTAAATCTATAAAACTTTAAAATATTTTTTTTTTTGACAAAAAAAAAACAGACCAATCAAAACGTATGTGAATAAAGATACAGTAACCATAACAACAACAGCAACGGCAGGAATAAAAAATAATCTATAAAACGTATTTTCTGGAGTATAAATCGCACCAGCCAAAAAATGGATAATAGAGAAGAAAAAAACATATATAAGTAGCACTGGAGTATGAAATGCAGTTGCAAGTGTGAAAATAACAAATAATATCACATATAAGATAAGATAATATAAGTATATGAGACTTATAGTCCGAAGAATACGGTATTTGAAGCTCACGATCTGGTTTGTGTTTCCAGCCCGCCCCTGACACAGTTCTTCCTGGAGTGCGGCGCTCTGGTGAGGACGGACAAGAAGCCCGCGCTCTGTAAAAGTTACCAGAAACTTGTGTCGGATCTGTGGCACAAAAACAGGCGAGTGAGCGGATTCAACCTCGTGTTTTATCTTTCACGTAAATGCACAAAAAAACCAACAACAAAACCAAAGCCGTGTCACAACGGCGCCGCTTATAAAACAAAAAAAACAACAGAAATATGTATGTTTTGCACTTTTACAGGTGCAAGTAAATGTAAAATCTGGTAATGTTACACAATCAAAGTAATTTTATGTTGACATGTTGTGATCCCTCACAATTTATCATTAATCACAATAAACACTAACTGACTGTTAAAAAAATCCTCGTCTAAGTTGTTAATCATTATCTGGACTTTACAGACTCTAAAACACATTTAATAACAGAGCTTTATTAAATTAAAAGGTCAAAAAGATGAGAAAAAATTCACTTAAAAACACTTAATTTTACATTATTCTCTGTCTAAAGCCGTCAGTCACGGCATTTGATCTTTATACGGTTAAAATCGCACGTAAACAATCAACAACATCATTATTTGGGATTTTTTAACAGTTAAAAAATCCAAAATAATGATGAAAAAATAATCACTGACTTGTCGACTACTAAAATAATGGTTAGTTGCAGCACTAATTGGATTAAACACAGACAATTAAATGCAAGAACCACCATATAATGCTTTTATATAGATGCCACCTAAAAGTATTAGAAGTAAGAAAGTATTTATTTCCACAATGTAGTGCCACAGTTTAAGAACATTTATACCGATTACGACTTCTTGTTCTTCACTGTTTCGTTCATACCATATGTGTTTCTCTCCACAGACCCTCGTACGTCGTGCCCACCTCTCTCTTCCAGGGGATCAAAGCCATTAACCCCATGTTCCGAGGATACTCTCAGCAGGTACGCTCCGACTCCTTAAAATATTATCTGGAATATATATTACCCGGAGCGTAAGGCGTGCCCGTAAAACTAAGAAAAGGCCACATTATGAAGCACTCGAATAGGCTTCGTCCTCGTGTCGTTCTGGGCCGATGAAACCTGAATCTTTATCGAGTTCCCTTTCGCTCCGCGTCCGTTCACCGCTGCGGAACTCGCCATCTCGAATCGCCGAGCCGGACAAACCCGAGCCTCTGCGATGCACTCGCCGATTCACCGACTCGCACGGAAGTAAAAGTAAATGTAAAATGATGCATTTGATCCTAAGTTTGTAATGGACCGCGCCGAGAAAGACTTTTTTTGTCCTTCGACGGGTTGCGTTGTGAAATGGTTTTGTTGATTGATTATCTTCTGATGTCTGTGTAGTTTTCCTCCACTTTCCTGTATTAAAAAATATGTAAAATAGAGATGTATCAGAGAAAGGGCGTGATCTAAGCAATTCAAATAGTCATCAGCTTTGGAGCTTTTTAAAACGAGAGTTTCTTGAGGCACTTCTGAATCCGGACATTGGATTAATAAGCTGCTCTATTTGTTGTATTAAATTACAACACTAGACAAAGGTTAGAAGTTTGTCCTTCTTGAATTTGTTAAGGTTTCTGTCATGTTTTGGGAGTTCTTGAACGCGCTGTACGGGACCACGCACACCTCACACACACACCTCACACACACCTCACACACACCTCACACACACACCTCACACACACCTCACACACACCTCACACACACACCTCACACACACCTCACACACACACCTCACACACGCCTCACACACACACACCTCACACGCACACCTCACACACACACCTCACACACACACCTCACACACACACCTCACACACACCTCACACACACACCTCACACACACCTCACACACACCTCACACACACACCTCACACACACCTCACACACACACCTCACACACGCCTCACACACACACACCTCACACGCACACCTCACACACACACCTCACACGCACACCTCACACGCACACCTCACACACACACCTCACACGCACACCTCACACACCTCACACACACCTCACACACACACCTCACACACACACCTCACACACACACCTCACACACACACCTCACACGCACACCTCACACGCACACCTCACACGCACACCTCACACACACACCTCACACACACATCTCACACACACACCTCACACACACACCTCACACACGCCTCACACACGCCTCACAAACACCTCACACACACCTCACACACACACCTCACACACACACCTCACACACACGCCTCACACACGCCTCACACACGCCTCACACACACCTCACACACGCCTCACACACACACCTCACACACACACCTCACACACACACCTCACACACACACCTCACACACGCCTCACACACGCCTCACACACGCCTCACACACACACCTCACACACGCCTCACACACACACCTCACACACACACCTCACACACGCCTCACACACACCTCACACACACACCTCACACACACACCTCACACACACGCCTCACACACACACCTCACACACACGCCTCACACACGCCTCACACACGCCTCACACACACACCTCACACACACCTAACACACACCTCACACACACCTAACACACACCTCACACACACACCTCACACACACACCTCACACACGCCTCACACACACATCACACACACATCACACACACCTCACACACACATCACACACACATCACACACACCTCACACATCACACACACATCACACACACGCCTCACACACACATCACATACACCTCACACACACCTCACACACACCTCACACATCACACACACCTCACACACACCTCACACATCACACACACCTCACACACACCTCACACATCACACACACGCCTCACACACACATCACACACACACCTCACACACACCTCACACACACCTCACACACGCCTCACACACGCCTCACACACGCCTCACACACGCCTCACACACGCCTCACACACGCCTCACACACATCACACACACACCTCACACACACGCCTCACACACACCTCTCACACACCTCACACACACACCTCACACACACATCACACACACCTCACACACACCTCACACACACACCTCACACATGCCTCACACACACATCACACACACATCACACACACGCCTCTCACACACACCTCACACACACATCACACACACCTCACACACACCTCACACACACCTCACACACACCTCACACACACCTCACACATCACACACACATCACACACACGCCTCACACATACATCACACACACCTCACACACACCTCACACACACCTCACACATCACACACACCTCACACACACCTCACACATGCCTCACACACACATCACACACACATCACACACACCTCACACACACGCCTCACACACACACCTCACACACACACCTCACACACACCTCACACACACCTCACACACACACCTCACACACACCTCACACACACCTCACACACACCTCACACACACACCTCACACACGCCTCACACACGCCTCACACACGCCTCACACTCACCTCACACACACCTCACACACACCTCACACACACATCACACACACCACACACACACATCACACACACCTCACACACACACCTCACACACACACCTCACACACACACCTCACACACACCTCACACACACACCTCACACACACCTCACACACACCTCACACACACCTCACACACACACCTCACACACGCCTCACACACGCCTCACACACGCCTCACACTCACCTCACACACACCTCACACACACCTCACACACACATCACACACACCACACACACACATCACACACACCTCACACACACACCTCACACACACACCTCACACACACCTCACACACACATCACACACACCTCACACACACCTCACACACACCTCACACACACCTCACACACACACCTCACACACACACCTCACACACGCCTCACACACGCCTCACACACGCCTCACACTCACCTCACACACACCTCACACACACCTCACACACACATCACACACACCACACACACACATCACACACACACCTCACACACACCTCACACACACATCACACACACCTCACACACACACCTCACACACGCCTCACACACACCTCACACACACACCTCACACACGCCTCACACACACCTCACACACACATCACACACACCACACACACACATCACACACACCTCACACACACGCCTCACACACACATCACACACACATCACACACACGCCTCACACACACCTCACACGCCTCACACACACCTCCTCCGCCTCATGTCGTTCGGTGCGTACCCCCCCATTGTGAGCTCGGTCTATCCTCGTACATATTTACTTCATCCATACGTGTTTACTGGGTGTTCATACGAGTGTTTAGCTATAGCAGTTGTACCGTGGTTTGAACATGGCTCCATCTGTATACACTGTACATCTGGACTTGTATTTCATGTACGGTCCACAAAGTTGTCATAATGGATTTACTCTGCTGAACGCTGCACTTTCTCACGCCGTATCTGAAAGCATCTGAAGAATATTCATTTGTCACACTCGAGCGGCGCAGCCTGCAGGACCTGACCATGTTTGGCCCTCTGAGGAGGATGTAGCGTCGCAGAGTATCGACTTTTATTGCACTTTAATTATTATCTGGGCCGTGTTTGTGCTTTGCTAAATTGCAGCTCAATAAATGTATGCAGAAGTAGATTTAAAGCCTGGGAAAACTCTGCTGTCTACTTTGTTTACTGCGCAAATACTGTATCTAATTGGCTAATAACCCTGATATATAAAGAGGATTTCCAATGTTCCACTTTCTTACTGGAAGCTAAAGGTTTCACGCTGTTCTTGGTCCAGATTTGATCATTTGTCAGTTTTTCTGTCCGAGCGAAAAGAACATCTATGAAACTCTTTTATTCTCCTGTATCTGAAGACGGCTCAAATTCTCAAAAGCCTTTTATAGAACAGACTCCATTATTTATTTGACAACCATAAATAATATAAATGACTCCTCCGAGTTTAGATTTACGCAACTAATGCAGTGGTTTAAGATGTAAAACTACAGTTGTCGTAACTTTAGATTCATTTTGTTGCAAATGTTATGTATTCTAACATCACATAGTCAAGTGCGTGTCAATCTCTTGATTTATTTAAATTTTTTTGTAATGCCGGTTGTTATTACAAAGCCACGTCTTTCCTTTGACTTGATATTACAGCCTTTTTTAGAGCTGAGGAATAAAGTAAATTTTAATCACAGTTATTGCAACATCTGTCGTGATTCTGGTCATTATTTCTGCAAACAAAATTGAAGAAAAATAGTGAATTTTGCATAATAACGCAACCGAATGGAGACGAGTCCATTCGGTCCTGAACACCGGTCCTGAAGCGTCAAAGCCCGGCTGAGAAAGTATTGTGTAGTTTTTAGTATTATTTTAAGTACTAAAACGTGAGCTATTGAAGCAAAAGTACTCAAGAGCATATTATTTAAACATAACAATACAAATGATGCCTAATATTATTCAAGGGCATATTTAAACACCAATAACTATACAAATGATGCCTAAAATGTGCCATTATTCAGCATTATCCATCTCCTATCTGCCCTTCCACCCGCAGGACTCTCAGGAGTTCCTGCGCTGCCTGATGGATCAGCTTCACGAGGAGCTGAAGGAGCCGCTCCCGGAGCCGTACGACCGCGCCGGCTCCATGGACGGCGGCCACGACGACGACATGGGCAGCATGTCCGATGATTTTCAGTCTTGTGAGTCGTGCGGCAGCAGCGAGCGAGCCGAGAACGAGCCGGAGGGAGGAAGAGGGGGAGGTGGGTGCGCTGTAGACGACCTCATCGAGAACCGAAAGCAGTTTTGAGTGTGATTTAGGCTGGTTTTGTAACGGGGACGTCACCATTTTGAGAGTTTACCGTGAGTTTATTGTGAGAAGAAACAACTTTATGGTGTTTAAAAGATTCCTCAAATCTTTACAGTGCGGGGATTGAATTGAAATGCATTTATTTTGCTCCTAAAATCCTCATAATTATATATATTTTAGTTGTTACGACTATATTTTGACCTGAATAATCAACATTATGGATTAAAGGTCCTGTATCTGGTTTGTATTTTTGCTGTCGTTGTAATGCTAACAACAACTAGCATGCTAACAGCGCACTTCCCAGTTCACAGTGAATAAGACAGACAGCACACAGGCGTCTCATTTTGACCCTAAGCTTTTATAGTATATAGATAGACAGAAAGTGTGTGAAACTGAACAATGCTGAGAAAGGGAACGTTTCAGCAGTCACCTTTAAAAACCTACAAAGTCTCAGAGTATTGACGAACTTTGGCGTGAACTTTAACCCTCAAATCAATAACATCAGCTGCTTTTAACCTCTTCTATTTTTAGAGTGTCATAATGATTATTTATGTTTGTCCATTAAAGAACTTTTAGAACGTGTAAACTTCTAGCTTTGCATTTGGATTAGCATTTATCATAAGGCAAGAAATGTAATCGGTGCATATTTAAGAACAATGCTCGTTTCTGGCTTCAGTCACTGGAATGAAAAGAGGAAAATTGCACTTTAAACAATAAAAACATGACGTGAATAATGGTGACACAATAAAACGAGGGTGACAAACGCGACCACGCTTCAGCGAGTCTCAGGAGATTGTGAAAGCGCCGAATATTTCCTGCTCGTGTTTGTTTTCAGCTCTGTCCTGTTCAGGCAGCACTGGACGGCTGTTTATCGACCACAAAGCACTGCGAGAGCAAACGCAGAGCAGCGACAGGTCTTTGAACCGAGTGCAACCCCAATGGACAAATCTACAAACGCTGCTTTAATGCACCGTCAAGCCGTGATTATGAATAAACCACTCTGAACTAAAGAGTGTCGAGTCGACCTTAGCGCTGATCGTTTCCCGTCGGAGGTAAAAAGATGAACAATCCGGACTGTTTTCATCACTAGCATAAGATACACGTTAAATTAAAACATGTATGATTAACATTAGTCCATAAATACTGCAGTGTCATCCACATTTTTAAATCAATCCATTATGAGTGAAGGTACAGAGTTGTATTGGGGTACTTAAACGCTTTCTAGTGGCGCAATTGTGTACTACAAGTGTATAATGACTGTGGGAAAGGAGACGAGGCAAAGGAAACGCAGCAGTTAAAATGTTGTAAATGCCCGTTAAGCCTTTCTTGACCGTTAACCATGAACCACCCCCCAGTCCCGATTCGGGCGCATTTTTTTGTCACATCAAGCGCTAAAATGTGCCAAATCCGTGATATCCGCAGACGCGAACGAGGCCGAGATGCTGATCCCGGAGCAGGAGGAGATCCAGGCCAACCGCGAGTGGCAGAAGGAGAAGAACATGATCAACGACTTGTACAGAGGCACGACGGGGCCCGGAGGAGGAGGCGGAGGAGGAGGCGGGACCGACGCCGACAAAGACGTGGACACCGCCAACGAGACCACGCCCATCATCAGCACGCAGGGGGCGCTCAAAGTCCAGAGCCGCATCTCGGGTGAGCAAACGCAAACGGCAATGTAGGGCTCAGTTTTACTTTAGAATATGCAGTAGTGTCTGTTAACGTGGACGAAATGGATTAATTCATCATTTTAGAACAACAAATGAGTGTAATTGTCTGTAATCGCGACTGTTTACATGCACAAAACATCTGAGATTCTTACATTGCGTCTGAAGAGCTTATAATTGTTTTTCCTTCTCATTTTCTCACTTTTGTTTGAGTAATTCCTGCATATTTGAGTCATCTTCATTCTCCTGCATTCGAGACAAAGAGAAGAATCAGCCCTGCAGTTTTAAACTCTGCGAACTTGTTTCTTTATTAAGTCGTCGTAGATCAATATCGCAATTTAACGTGTCAAAAATGTGACATAACGCTCCACTAGTGTCATAGATTATAACCATAAAGCGGACCAAAGCGTAATACGTCTCCTTCAAGTCATCTGAGTTCATTCCCAGACTTGTATAAACCCTCTAATGCCAGTTTAATATTGTGACGAGGCTTTAGTGACGTGGCTAATTCGTCTGTTTCGCCTCCAGATTCATTCCCAGACATCCAGTTATCCAACAACGCGGTGCACCCGAGGCCGCAGAGCCCCGCGCCCACCGACGGCCACATTCCCAAAATGTCCAGCAGCCCTCCCAAGTCCTCGGGGTGGCCCAGTCTCAACCCGGCCCACAAGAAAGGTACAGGAGGTCTACGGGCGCGGTCACACTCTGGAGCTCATGTCCCGGTCCTGATGTAGACTCTGTTTGGTCCTCTTCTAGTCCGGGTTTTGTCCTGATGTAGACTCTGTTTGGTCCTCGTCTAGTCCGGGTTTTGTCCTGATGTAGACTCTGTTTGGTCCTCTTCTAGTCCGGGTTTAGTCCTGATGTAGACTCTGTTTGGTCCTCGTCTAGTCCGGGTTTAGTCCTGATGTAGACTCGGTTTGGTCCTCTTCTAGTCCGGGTTTAGTCCTGATGTAGACTCGGTTTGGTCCTCTTCTAGTCCGGGTTTAGTCCTGATGTAGACTCGGTTTGGTCCTCTTCTAGTCCGGGTTTAGTCCTGATGTAGACTCGGTTTGGTCCTGGAGTTGTTGTTTTTGTCAACTAAAAGAAATTAAAGCTAGTATGTCTGCTAAAGATATAGATTTTCTTTGTTCATTTCCTTCAGAAACAGAGCCCCTCAGTGTTACATCGGCCCCTGTCCTCAAAGTACTTCTTTTTGTCCGTACACTTTGTCGGAAACGGATCTCGGCTGCTCGCGCTGCGCCGTTTACGGGAAAGTGCTCGTGTAGAGTTACAGGACGTCTTCCTCCTCTTCCTCGTCATTCAATCGCTCTCCTCGTTTCTTCCCCCGATCCGCAGCGATGGCCACGTTCTCCGCGCCGAAGAGCAAGCGCCAGAAGAAGTACCGCAGCGTCATCTCGGACGTGTTCGACGGGACCATCGTGAGCTCGGTGCAGTGCCTCACCTGCGATCGGGTCAGTCCGGAGCTTCTACACCTCTGTATTTGTGTATTTGAGTCAAGACTGTAGAACGACCGTTGTGTTATTCTGTTATGGTTTTGAGACTTAAATAGTGTGACCAGATGTCCCTGTTTACCCGGGACAGTCCCAATTTTGAGCCCTTGTCCCAGCAGACGTGTCCAAAACCATTGATTTGTCCCAGTTTTATTCAAGAATTGTCCCAGTTTGTCCCAGTTTTGACCACTTTGAGACCTGCAAACAGTAAAGAAGGGAATATATTGTTGTTTCTTTAGCCAAACTAGAGAAAATCTGGCTTTAGAATCACCAAAAACAAAAGATGCACTCATAAAGTCTCTCAGATGAGCCGTGAAAGGGGTGTGAATGATCGAGTGCGTACAAATTTACTGCGTTTTTTACACTTTTATTATTACTTCCCATCCCAGCCCGGGTGTGTCCCAGTTTTTAAATTTGAAAACCTGGTCACCCTAGACTTAAATTAAGATAAAATGTCATTGTAATTCCTCACTTGTCCACTAGGTTCCAAAATACATCAGATTAAGAACATAAAAACTCACAAAAAATGTAAGTTTGTTAAAGACCAAGGATTGATTAGTGATAGCTTAATGTCTCAGAACGTGTGCATTAATTTGAATAACTTGTACTTTATTACTTATACTTAGACTTATCCCATCAACCTTTTAGAATTGTGTCGTTTTAATAAGATCGATGTGCCAATGTAAATACATAAACGCCTTCTTTGCTCGTTTGTGTTCTGTTTATCAACCCTTTTGAGGCTTTTTAGCAATTATTTTGTTAAAAGTATTGTTAATATCCTCATTTTAGATATAGCGCCCACTTCTAATACTAATAATGCATTATCTTAAAAACTTACCTTTATTGGGTGTCTTTATAATTTTGTGTATTATTTATTCATTCATTCATAAGATACTTTTGATTTTGTTGTCGTTTGTTGTCGAAAGTCGTTAAAAGTTTTAAGGCTTTAAACTAATCGCTTCGCATCTTTTATCCCGTTTAGTTTGCTGAATAGTTTGTGCCGATGAGAGAATAATAACGCGGCAAAGTCATATCACCGTCTTCGTGGCCGCTCCCTGAACGCCGCCACGAGGTTCCGTTGTCACAAAGGTCACGCCGTCGCCAGCAATTCACTAAATGTCACTAAAACAAAACCTTTACTCTGCGCGAGTCTAAAACCTGGAAGCGCATTGTGAAAGCTGGAAATGCTGTGCGTCAAAAGCAATGAAAAATACTGTCAGTTAAAAGTAAATACAGCTCGAGCAAAAGTACATTCTACATTTAGTAAGTTGGGAAATACTTCACAAGAGTATTGAAGTTTTAACTGGTCAACAGGAGCTTTTAATGCTGCTGAAACTACTAAAACTACTGTCACAGCTACGAGTGCAACTGCTGCTTTGTACAATACATTATTTCATGAACTTATTGTATTTTAGTGACCACCAGAAACAGCTACTACCACTTCTACTCTACTACTAGCCACATTATTACAACTATTCCTCTTCATACTGCGATTATTATTCATACTAAAGTAATAATGCTGCGTTTACAAAGAATACTGATTTTGTGTTGCGACTTTCCATTGGGGAAACGCCACTTTTTCACACTCTTTAGGACGGTTTTAGTTGCACAATGTATTTTATGTTGCGATACAGCAGGTCCTAGCATAACTGTAGCATTTAGCTCGCTGCTGCCGTTAGCATTCACAGTATTGAATCGGCGTTTGCTCTTGAAGTGTTCGAACAGTGGGAGAAAGGGCAGCTTTTCTACATTAAAATGAGAGTTAGTGGACATTCCCTCACAAACAGACTATATTTATACAAATCTACTCTAAATGCTGACTTTACGGTTGCAAGACTTTTGTTTAAAGTGCCCCCCCTACAGGTCGGACGACTCACTGAACTAAAATGTAGTTAAGATAAATATATTTAGAAATTTGCTAAAAATGTTTTAAAATGTATCACAGAATAGCACATTTTTTAGGTTTATAATTTCACTTCCTGTTTGTAATTGATGACGTCACACTAGGAAATTACCCAGCAAACACTGGGCCAAAACTCATCTAATGTCACAATTTGTTTGATTTAACAAATACAAATAAATGAGCGTGTCTTTATTTTGTTGTGTTCATGTTTCGAGAGTCAAAAAAGTTGATTCTTTCTGTAATTTATGCATAAACTTTGACTGGAATGAGTGGTGTGATGTCACTTCCTGTCATTTTCAACACATTTTTCATCGTTTTCTCCACAAATACCTGCTCGATTGGTGTAAAACTATATTTCATATGTACAACAGGTATAAACACACCAAATGAAAATAGAGAATCGTACAAACCCGTCATGGGCCCTTTAAGCTGACACTGCTGCTTCTCCTCTCGCCCTCCCACACACGTTCCTCGACCAGGTGTCCGTGACGCTGGAGAACTTCCAGGACATCTCGCTGCCCATCCCCGGCAAAGAGGACCTGGCCAAGCTGCACTCGGCCTCGCACCAGACAGCCCTGGTGAAGGCGGGCTCGTGCGGCGAGGCCTACGCGCCCCAGGGCTGGATCGCCTTCGTCATGGAGTACATCAAGAGCTGGTTCTGGGGCCCCGTGGTGACTCTGCAGGACTGCCTCGCCGCCTTCTTCGCACGGGACGAGCTCAAAGGTGAGAGAAGAGTCTTTTTTCTGTGTTTTTTTACTATGTTTTCAAGTTTTTCTAGACACCCTGAGCAACCAAACTTAAAAGATTACTTGTACACAAATAGCTTCACATGTGACGGTTACAAAGGGTGTGTTTCTGTTTCTAGGGGACAACATGTACAGCTGTGAAAAATGCAAGAAGTGAGTTTCCCCTTTTCTGGTTTAGTAAAAACGTCGTAAAAAGGTTTAAGTCGGTCGATAATGCAATAATACCGTCTTCCGTTTGCTTTCAGATTACGAAACGGAGTCAAATTCTGCAAGATGCAAAGTCTCCCGGAGGTGAGGCCGTCAAAACTGAATAAATGAGACAAAACCGTAACTACCGTATTTTCTGGAGTATAAGTTGCACCAGAGAAAAATGCATAATAGAGAAGAAAAAACATATATAAGTTGCACTGGAGTATGAAATGCGGTTGCAAGTGTGAAAATAACAAATAAAATCACATATAAGTCGCTCCGGAGTATAAGTATATAAGTATAAGTATAAGTCGCAAAACTATGAAAAAGGTGCGACTCCGGAAAATACGGTACTATATCAATATTTATGTTCTTGATATTTATAACGGCTTGTTCAAACAACTTGCAAATACTTAAAAATTGTGATTAATTAAAAAAAAAAAGAGATTTCATTCAAAATGTGCATTTTTAATTTTGCTGTCATTTTTTCCGTGTACTCGTAAACGTTGTGGCGTACACGAGCTACGTTGGTGAATAAGTAATAGTACAGTGTCGGCGTTGACCCCGTGTACTGTGTGTACTCCCTCTCCAGATCCTGTGCATCCACCTGAAGCGTTTCCGTCACGAGCTGATGTTCTCCACGAAGATCGGGACTCACGTCTCATTCCCGCTCGAGGGCCTCGACCTGCAGCCGTTCCTGGCCAAAGACAACTCCGCCCAAACCACCAACTACGACCTCCTGTCCGTCATCTGCCACCACGGCACAGCCAGCAGTGAGTAGGATGAGACGCTACCAGTCACTATTTCTACTACTACTACTACTTCTACTGCTACTTCTACTGCTACTTCTACTACTTCTACTACTACTTCTACTACTACTTCTACTACTACTTCTACTTCTACTGCTACTTCTACTGCTACTTCTACTACCACTTCTACTGCTACTTCTACTACTACTTCTACTGCTACTTCTACTACTACTTCTACTTCTACTACTACTTCTACAACTACTTCTACTTCTACTTCTACAATTACTGCTACTTCTACTGCTACTTCTACTGCTACTTCTACTACTACTTCTACTGCTACTTCTACTGCTACCTCTACTGCTACTTCTACTACTACTTCTACTACTACTTCTACTACTACTACTACTACTACTACTACTACTACTACTACTTCTACTACTTCTACTACTTCTACTACTTCTACTAGTACTTCTACTAGTACTTCTACTACTACTACTACTACTACTACTACTACTACTACTACTACTTCTACTACTACTTCTACTACTACTCCTACTGCTACTTCTACTTCTACTGCTACTTCTACTACTACTTCTACTACTACTTCTACTACTTCTACTACTACTGCTTCTACTACTGCTTCTACTACTAATTCTACTACTGCTTCTACTACTGCTTCTACTACTACTACTTCTACTACTACTACTACTTCTACTACTTCTGCTTCTACTTCTACTACTAC
Organism: Eucyclogobius newberryi; assembly: GCF_026437365.1. Classification (NCBI taxonomy): domain Eukaryota; kingdom Metazoa; phylum Chordata; class Actinopteri; order Gobiiformes; family Gobiidae; genus Eucyclogobius; species Eucyclogobius newberryi. Next base: position 6,436,605 of record NW_027315746.1, on the reverse strand, counting down.
TACTTCTACTACTTCTTCTTCTACTACTACTTCTACTTCTACTACTACTACTACTACTACTACTACTACTTCTACTACTACTACTACTTCTACTACTACTGCTTCTACTACTGCTTCTACTACTAATTCTACTACTGCTTCTACTACTGCTTCTACTACTACTACTTCTACTACTACTACTACTTCTACTACTTCTGCTTCTACTTCTACTACTACTACTACTACTTCTACTACTTCTTCTTCTACTACTACTTCTACTTCTACTACTACTACTACTTCTACTACTACTACTTCTACTACTACTACTACTTCTACTACTACTACTACTTCTACTACTACTACTACTTCTACTACTTCTACTACTACTTCTACTTCTACTACTACTGCTACTGCTACTTCTACTGCTACTTCTACTGCTACTTTTACTACTTCTACTTCTACTAATACTTCTACTACTACTGTTACTACTACTACTTCTACTACTACTACTTCTACTTCTACTACTAGTTCTACTGCTACTACTACTTCTAGTACTACTTCTACTTCTACTACTACTTCTACTTCTACTGCTACTACTACTTCTACTACTACTACTACTACTACTTCTACTGCTACTACTACTACTACTACTTCTACTGCTACTAGGGATTAGATCTTATCAGTATAAATGGGATTGTCGACTCCTCTTATCGATCCAATTGCTTTTCCGATTCCTGATGAAAAAAGCTCCAGTGTATCTTGTTTTATAAGTCTGTTTTTGATTTAAATTGGGAGTATTGAGACATAAGATGGATAGAAGAAAACTATCTGTCTGTGAAAGGTGCTATACATAAAAAAATTACCGTATTTTCCGCACTATAAGGCGCACCGAACTATAAGGCGCATTACGGTAATCAAGATGTTTACCACACAAAATCGTTTCAAAATCAGTAAGCACAACCAGAATTAATCCATATATAAGGCGCACTGGATTATAATGCGCACTGTTGTTTTGTGAGAAAATTAAAGGCTTTTAAGTGCGCCTTATAGTGCGGGAAATACGGTACTTATTTGTCCCTGAGAGCAGATCCACCCGACCTGCTTCACTTTTACATGTTCACTCATGACAAAGACAAAGACGCAGTGTCGTGAGTTTGATTCCCGACTCAGACAATTTGCTGCATGTCCTCCCTTCTCTCACATCTCCCATTTCACACCGTACTTTCCCCGTCAAAAAATCGTATTAAAAAATAAATAAATTATAAAACATGAAAAAGTGCATCCGGTGCATTCAGGTTGTATTACTTCTGGAATGAACGAGAACTTGGACTTCTTTTTCTCAAACAGGAGGACAGAAGCGTTTGAGCTGAGCCGGAAGACAAACAAGAGAAAAGAGGCTCTTTAGGGTCAAATAGAAGCGTTTACTGTTCTCTCTGAATACATTTGTTCAAGGTTTAGACCCAGCAGTTTGGACGCCGCACTCAGTCTTTAAGCTTTTGTTTGTGCTTCTGTGCCGCTCCCCAACCATTCCACAAGACGGAACATTTAAATGCTTTTGAGTGAAATTTTGGCAGCAGCTTTGGCTCAGCGTTGCCGTGTTACACCCAGACAGACGTGTGCAGGCGTCAAACGGGCTCCTCACACCAGCACGTGTCTTTATAATTCTATTAAACGGGGGATTTTCCTGACCGACACTGACACTTTTTGTTTATTTTCTTTCGTTTAAACGTACCTGAGGCTGCGTAACGTGCGGCGGGAGTCGGAGTCCACACGAGGGCTGAAACTGTAGCTCGCAGCGAAGGAGAAAGTCAAAGAGCTGCAAGGAGGCGGGGCTGACACGGGGGCGGGGCTGACGCTGCATTTAAAGATATGGCGTCCCGAAGTCACATCGATGAGAGGAATCATTAAGAGAGGAATCACTAAGAGAGGAGACGTACGATTACGATGGCGTGCTAGAATCCCATCCCTAAGTACTACTCCTTCTATAACCACTATCAGTACTACTACTACGCTTTATCCTACAAATACTTTTACTCCTACAATGACCAACAGTGAGGGGACGTGTCGCCATCGCTACATCACAACAGCTGCCAGTACTACCACTGCTGTACTACCACTACTGCAGCTACTATTCCTCTTCATATGACAGTGGCAGTTTCATTCTAAACACCTACTTAAATTACCGTATTTTCCGCACTATAAGGTGCACTTTTATTTTCCCAAAAAACAAACAATCTGCCTTATAATCCAGTGCGCCTTATACCGTATTTTCCGGACTATAAGTCGCACCCTTTTTCATAGTTTTGGCCGGGGTGCGACTTATATTTATACTTATATACTTATATGATTATACTCTGGAGCGACTTATATGTGATATTATTTGTTATTTTCACACTTGCAACTGCATTTCATACTCCAGTGCAACTTATATATGTTTATTTCTTCTCCATTACGCATTTTTTGGCTGTTGCGACTTATACTCCAGTGCGACCTACGGTATATGGATTAATTCTGGTTGTGTTTACTGACCTCGAAGCGATTTTGTGTGGTACACGGTTTGTTTCGCTTAATGCGCCTTATAATATGAAAAATGATCGAAAACGGACCATTCATTGACAATGCGCCCTATAGTGCAGAAAATACGGTACATTTTATAGTACAGACAAAAACAAGACGGGTGGGAAACTAGATTGTTGAACAGCACTTCGACCGCTTCTGAAACAACGACTTCTTTTCCGCTCAGGCAGTGAGTGGGCCGAGCGCGGTTTCTCCCTGTACGTGTCAAAATCCCTTTGGCTCTGGTCTGATTGGCGGCGTTGTGTGCGTCTTCTCGTCGTAGGTGGACATTACATCGCCTACTGCCGGAACGACACCAACAACTCGTGGTACGAGTTCGACGACCAGAGCGTGACGGAGGTGTCGGAGTCGTGTGTGCAGAACGCAGAGGCCTACGTCCTGTTCTACAAGTAAGCCACGTCTGCGGAGATGGAGCTCCACATCGTTTCTTTACTCTACGTTTCCTCGTGGATTATGTGTATTTTAAGCACTACAAATTCTTCTTTTAGATGTTGAAATACAGCAGGCGGAGCTAGTGTCCTGGTAGCATGTTGTGCGTCGCTACCGTTAGCATTCTTGGACGTTTATTCGGAATGGGAGATGGGTTTAGGGGATTGAAATTTGCCACAGATAGCGCACACAGGAGGACGTTTATCTTTTGTTTTGTTTTTCTATAAGTCGACATTTTGGTGGGCGTAAAAAGAGTTAACGTCGCCGAGTTACGCCTCCGCCGAAGCTGTAATTACAAAAAAACAATGCAAAAATATGAAGCAAAATACAAATGCAGCGCACAATTTATGTCAAAATCTCGCCCCGTCTCGTTCTCGTGGACCCGATCTCCATGTCTCGTCCCACCGCAATATTTACACAACCTTTACTCCTCTTGGTGTATTTGTATATGTATTTGGTACGATACACTGTAGCTTCTAAACTCTGTGTTTGCTCTTTTAGTCGTTGAACAGTGGGAAAACACAGACGTTTGAACCTCCCGTTAGCGGACGTTTAATTAAATGTATTTATGAGGATTTGAACGCCAGAAAAAGTATGCATACTACATACTACATAAAGTTTTTAGACGCAAGTGAACGTTCTGTTTTGTTGCTGTAGGTAGCTAAAAATATAATATATTGTTGAGCAAACTGTATTGTAAACGAGTTAAAATACTGGAGGAGAGCGTCGTGACTAGTTTTACTCTATTAATGATGTGTTGTTGCCATAGTACCCAGCCAAATATCATACTTTCAAACATGAATAAACCATTGGCTGTACTTGCATCATCACAATATTCACTGTGTATCTAAGCGGGAGGAGTAAAGAGTAAATCGTAGAGTTAAGAATGAGATTTTGAGGGACGTTAATCATTCCGTTGAGGAGCAGCCTCTCGGTGCGGCTAATGTTGACGCTAGCCGAGAGCAGCTGGGAAATGGATTTGGCGACACAGCAGTTGCTAAAAATACCGACGATCACTGGAGGAAAGTGGTTACTTCCTCCTTCCGTCCTACAACTCGGTGGGAAATATACGGAGTAGGTCGGCGGTTGTCAAACGGTGGTGCGCGGGCTCTTTCGGGTGCAGCGCGAAGGAGCAAATATTTAATCCACCGTTTAATCTGCTTTGTTGAGTTTGGCCTGGTTTAAAACTAGCAAAGCGATTCTGTGGTCGTTTGAGACCTCGAATAGTCCTTTTTTAGGGCCAGATATTTTCTTAGGTGTGAAACGTTTGAGAACCACGATGTTAAAACGACATACAGTGTAAGAGCTGCATCGTGAACCCCTTCTACATATTCTACATATACAGATTTCACAAATTAAATAATCAAACTGAAAAGACGCCTCATTTTCCCGCTCTTCGGTCCAGTCTTGTGTTAATCAGCGTCGCGGTGACCTTTAGACGACCCGTTTGTTCTCATTATTCCGCCGGTGTCGCCTCAGGAAGAGCAACGAGGACGCGGTGAAGGAGCGCAGGAGGGTCTCCGGGCTGCTGAACACGATGGAGCCCAGTCTGCTGCAGTTCTACGTCTCGCGGCAGTGGCTCAACAAGTTCAAGACCTTCGCCGAGCCCGGGCCCATCGCCAACGACGACTTCCTCTGCTCGCACGGAGGTACGTACCGCGGGACGACCGTAATGCTGTGAAACGTGCTGCGTTCTGAGCTTTTATACCATCAGAAATGTACCTCGAGTTCAGCTTCGTTCTCTCATTTCTCATTCGTCGTGTTTTTACGAGGTCCTCTTCCTCAAAACGTTCGAAAAACACCCGGTTCCAAACTCTCCAGATTTGTGACATAAAAGGTCATATTCAGGACGTTTCTGCGCTGTTTTAAGTCTGTCACGCATCACCAGATTGTTTTTGCATGTCAGGGCAAGCTAGCTTTTGTTTATTTCTCTTTGGTAATTCCCTCTGCTGCCAGTAGATGGAGTGCTAACCCAAATCCTGACGATGGAACGCCTGACTGATAAAAAGTGTTCAGTAGAAAGTTTAATTTAAGTTTTAAAACATGAGATGCCACAGCAAAGGCACAAAAGTATGTTTAAGAGCCAATAAAGGAGCACAATGTAACATTTCTGGAGGAACGTGGCGATGTTATTGCTTTGTCTGGAATGTACCACAGTAAGACATTAAACTTGGAGACACGCAGCACACGCACAGTAAGAATGCATGTATTTCCTGGTGTTTTTGAGCTATAAATCTACCCGAAGTGAAACAAATGCTACACTGGTGCGATTAATGCCACACTGTGGAACATTCTTATCAAAGCCATGGCGAAACCCTCACCAGAGAAGATCATCCTTGGCTGTTTAGCAATTCTAGTTCCCACATTTTCGCCACAAACGGTCACTTTTCATTCCAGACGGACAACGTTACTTCACTTTAGACCGAGACGAACCTTGAGCCACCAGGGAAATGACACAGGAGCGTTCAAATGGCAATATTAAGCAAATATTGTACTGTATTTTCCGGACCATAAGTCGCACTGGAGTATAAGTTGCACCAGCCCAAAAAATGCACAATAGAGAAGAAAAAAAACGTATATAAGTCGCACTGGAGTATAAGTCGCACCAGCCAAACAATGCATAATAGAGAAGAAAAAAAACGTATATAAGTCGCACTGGAGTATAAGTCGCACCAGCCAAACAATGCATAATAGAGAAGAAAAAAACATATATAAGTCGCACTGGAGTATAAGTCGCACCAGCCAAACAATGCATAATAGAGAAGAAAAAAACATATATAAGTCGCACTGGAGTATAAGTCGCACCAGCCAAACAATGCATAATAGAGAAGAAAAAAACATATATAAGTCGCACTGGAGTATAAGTATTTAAGTATAACTCGCATCCTGGCCAAAACTATGAAAAAAGGTGCAACTTATAGTCCGGAAAATACGGTAATGGGCATTTAATGAATGATGTTGCGGATCCATTTGCTTTGGTTTGTGGTTTGTGGCTGCGGCGTGGTCTCTGTAAACGCTGCTTTTGTGGCCCTTCTGGATCAGTGCCAGGTTCGCTCTGACTTTCACAAAGCACCAGAGTCATCTTTTCACATCCCGGAGCGCTTCAAACGGGATTGGATTTTCCCTTTTGAGCGCCAGATTGTCGTGGCGAGAAGGGAAAGGGTCGACGTCTGGAGCTGGCTTTCCTCAAATTGAAAAATATCTAGGTCAACAATGAGTTTATTGAATCGTTGATTTTGACCTTTTTGTAAAGCCTTTTCTAAACATACTCAGACATAATCTTGAAGTAAACGGCGGCCAGCTTGTCTCCATGGTGATGGTATTGCTTTGCTTACAGTGTTCCACATTCAATTTATTGCAATTGTTTCTTCAATTACAGGTGTTTTTGTTGCTAAAGCGGTTCATTAAAAAAGGTTAAAGTCAATTTTGATCTTTTTTAGTTGTTATTTTTTGACTTTTTGTGTAATTTGTGCCCTTTAAGAGTGAAACCATAAAACCTAAACATCTGGGCTGCGTTGTTTATTATTAGCAGTACAAAGGCACAGTAAAACATTCATCTACTAAGTTTGTCCTGGAAAATGTGTTCATTCTCAAGACAATTTAATGCCACATGTAACTGCCAAACAAGCCGTCTTTACAACCGCTCTATTTACTGTTTTGTCACAGAATGTACAGTTTTTTTTACTATATTGAGCTGCAGAGGCGTTACAACGTGCCACAGCTTCCAACACTCCCACATGTATTCTCACACAAACACACACTCCACACACTCACGTCCTGCTCAACACAAACACACACTCCACACACTCACGTCCTGCTCAACACAAACACACACTCCACACACTCACGTCCTGCTCAACACAAACACACACTCCACACACTCACGTCCTGCTCAACACAAACACACACTCCACACACTCACGTCCTGCTCAACACAAACACACACTCCACACACTCACGTCCTGCTCAACACAAACACACACTCACGTCCTGCTCAACACAAACAGACACTCCACACACTCACGTCCTGCTCAACACAAACACACACTCCACACACTCACGTCCTGCTCAACACAAACACACACTCCACACACTCACGTCCTGCTCAACACAAACACACACTCCACACACTCACGTCCTGCTCAACACAAACACACACTCCACACACTCACGTCCTGCTCAACACAAACACACACTCACGTCCTGCTCAACACAAACACACACTCCACACACTCACGTCCTGCTCAACACAAACACACACTCCACACACTCACGTCCTGCTCAACACAAACACACACTCATGTTTTGTTTGTTTTACCCTCATGTTTATCTCTCTGAATATAATACAGATCTTAATTCATTGGTTCATCTGTACAGTAAATTGTTTTTTGTCTGGGGAAACGTTCCCCAGAGTATGGACACACCTTTCCTCCTCTTATTAACCTTTACAACCGCTAAGTAACGCTAAGTAACGCTAAGTAACGCTTAGTAACGCTAAGTAACGCTAAGTAACTCTTTGTATAACTCTTTGTATAACTCTTAGTAACGCTTAGTAACCACCTCAACAGACACGCACCTATACTCCTTCATATTCAGACATTAAGTAACGCTTAGTAACACTTAGTAACCACCTCGACGGGCACACGCCGCCTATACTCCTTCATATTCAGACATTATTAAGTAACGCAAAGTAACGCTGGGTAGCGCTAAGGAACGCCAAGTAACGCTTAGTAATGCTTAGTAACCACCTCGACGGGCACACGCCGCCTATACTCCTTCATATTCAGACATTATTGCGTTTTATTGGAAAGATCTGATTTGGAGGCTTGTTTCCCGTGGAGATGAATATGCAGCTCTTCTCGTTATTGAATGCTAATGTTATTTCTAGGTCACACGACGTATGCAGATTGGCTCTTTTCCCCCGTTCAGAGCGCGATCATTTATTTTTGAGCAACAACTCGAGTTATTTATTCAGTCAATTTGAATAGAAAGTAGGGAAATGGAGATCATAAATGTGGCACGCTACCTTTTATTTTATAATCATAACATTAAACATACAGCAACAAAAACGTACATAAAGAAAAATATGTAATAACATTTTTGAAAATTAGAATAGTCAAAAAAATAATAATAATAATAATCAAGAAAAAGATTTAAGGAAAAAAAAACGGGGCTGGGATGATCGTAACATTCAATGAGCAGAGATGGTAATTATTATTATTAAGCTTGTGTTGAAATCATATTGCTTTTTGAGCGATGTGTAAAATATAAAACGACGAATTAATTCAGTGTATATTTTTGAAGATTTGATTTGAAAAGAAAAATAATTTTAATTCCTCGTACTGTTTTATGACAACGAATGAAATGTATTGCAGTAACACCAAGGTCCATCGACGGAAATGTGCTGTTTTTTAAAATGAAAACGTTGATTTAGCCTTGATTTAATCTCTGTTTTGTCTCTGTTAAATTCTTATTTTGACAGAGTTAAAGAGTTTGTCTAAAACATTCAGGCAAAAACATATTAAACTGAACTGGACCTGAACCAGAGCTGATTTTAAAGTGCCTATGACTATTTTCTAATTTTGACTTCATTTGGTGTATTTGTACCTGTTGCACATATAAATTATAGTTTTACACCGATCGAGCAGGTATTTGTGAAGAAAACGTTGAAAAATCTGTAGAGAATGACAGGAAGTGACATCACACCAAGGACTCATTCCAGTCAAAGTTTTTGTTTTGACTCTCTAAACATTAATTCAACAAAATAAACTCACGCTAGTATATTTTTATTTGTCAAATTAAAACAATATATACATAAGAGTTTTTTACACAGTGTTTGCTGGGTAATTTCCTAGTGTGACGTCATCAATTACAAACAGGAAGTAACGTTATAAACCTAAAAAATGAGCTATGCTGGAACAACATTTGTATCATTTTTTTAGCTAAATGTTAGCTTTCTAAATCTAAACTGCATTTTAGTTCAATGAGTCGTCTGACCTGTAGGGGGCACTTTATAAACAACTCTAACAAATAAAAGGCAAGTTTGTTCTACGTAACTCTTAACGTCCCGCACCGCTAACTTTTTACTCTTACCGTATATTCCGGACTATAAGTCGCATCAGCCAAAAAATGCTTAATAGAGGAGAAAAAAACATATATAAGTGGCACTGGAGTATAAGTGTATAAGTATAAGTCGCACCCCGGCCAAAACTATGAAAAAATGTGTGACTTATAGTCCGGAAAATACGGTAATTGTGTTTTTCTGTTTGTTCCTCAAGGCGTGCCCCCGAACAAAGCCGGCTTCATCGATGACCTGGTGGTGATGCTGCCCCAGACCGTGTGGGATCACCTCTACAGCAGGTGAACGCCTCTTGTCCCACCCGCGTTTAACCCGTTTTAACCAATCAAAGCCGCCCTCTGATCCGCCTCTCGTCAACAGGTACGGAGGAGGCCCCGCCGTCAACCACCTGTACGTCTGCCACACTTGCCAAATCGAGATCGAGAAGTTGGAAAAGCGCCGGAAAAATGAGCTCGACATGTTCGTGCGGGTAAGACTTATCATCCCATCGTCCCGAAATGTGTCTATGGTCATTTATAGAGCATTTTTTCATCTTCGTCTTTGAGTTTATACTGTATTTCCCGGAGTATAAGTCGCACCAGCCAAAAAATGCATAATAGAGAAGAAAAAAAACATGTATAAGTCGCACTGGAGTATGAAATGCAGTTGCAAGTGTGAAAATAACAAATAATATCACGTATAAGTCGCTCTGGAGTATAAGTATATAAGTATAAATATAAGTATAAGTCCCCCGGCCAAAACGAAAAAAAGGTGCAACTTATTGTCCGGAAAATACGGTACATGTGGTAGAATTTGCTGTTTAACTGTCCGATTTTACGTCTCAGTAATTACTGGTTACTACAATCTGCATGAAACAAAAACGGGCACAAAGCTCTTTTCCGTCGGCGTAAACGAACAAAAGTGAAACGATGTTCTCAAAAGCGGTGGTGTTATTAAACCCGAAAAGACGTATTTGTCGTCAGGTTGAAAGGACTTTAAGCTAATCCCAAACAAACGGTGATAAAATGTAACGTTTATGCGGCGCATGTGGATAATTCCTTCAATTACAGTGAATCTTAGAGTTAAATAGAGTTAAAATCCTCCTGTGATAATGGAAAGTTTACACATTCCGTCCACAGTTAAGCCAGATCTGTAAAAGCCTCATTATTTATACATTACTCAGGACTCGTGCCGCTCATAACGAATGCTCAAAGGCAGAAATGTGTGTTTTATACTTTTGAATAATTGATGAACGTCTGATTTACAAGCGGGAAAAAAGGCCGTGCAGGGTGAGAACTGGCTGAAGAAAGCGGCCGAGCGGAGCGTCGTGTTGTGCACTCGAATAACACAATGAAACATGTTTACAGTCATTTGAGCAAAAGCCATTTTACAAAACCGTTACTGAGAATCAGAAGAAAGCTTTAGTGCCGTTATCTCGTCAGCACTGCCTTGTCTTTACCGTATTCTCCGGAGTATAAGTCGCACCAGACAAAAAATGCATAATAGAGAAGAAAAAAACATGTATAAGTCGCATTTTTGGGGGGAAATGTATTTGATAAAATCCAAGACCAAGAACAAACATTTCATCTTAAAATGCAGTTTAAAATAATAACAGATGAGAGAACATGGTGAATAGGTGTACGTATGCTAACGCTAACACCTTCAGCTACATGACGTACGCTAACACCTTCAGCTACATGACGTACGCTAACGCTAACACCTTCAGCTACATGACGTACGCTAACGCTAACACCTTCAGCTACATGACGTACGCTAACGCTAACACCTTCAGCTACATGACGTACGCTAACGCTAACACCTTCAGCTACATGACGTACGCTAACGCTAACACCTTCAGCTACATGACGTATGCTAACGAAAACACCTTCAGCTACATGACGTATGCTAACGCTAACACCTTCAGCTACATGACGTATGCTAACGCTAACACCTTCAGCTACATGACGCACAGACAGAACTGTGGTAAGTGTCTGGTATGTTAACGTAACATATGAACAGTTATTCAGATAACTATAGCATAAAGAACATGCTAACAAGTTTAGCAAAGCATCAGTTTTACCCCAAATCACTAAATCCATTGAATTCTTCTTCCTCTGTGTCACTTCTAAACAACTCCACAAACTCCAGAGGAAGAGGAAGTGCAGATTCTTCTTCTGCGTCGCTCAGAGCCTAGAGCGCCCTCTTGTGGTTGTCAGAGTGAAAATATATAATATATAATAACGTGTTAATAATATCACATATAAGTCGCACCCCGGCCAAATTAGGAAAAAAGGTGCGGCTTATAGTCGGGAACATACGGTATTATGTTACTTGTTGGTTTTATCACATGATTGACACGTAAACAGTTCCAACTGACGAGGGAAAAAGGTGCTTAAAAGGGCAAACTGAGGGAAAACGTCAGAGATTCAACAAGTTATTTGAAATCCCGTTCTTCTTTGTCTTCCAAATACAATCCAAATACTAACGACACAACAACCTTTTTAATAAGTATAGTTCAAATACTCGCACTAAAGTATATCTACGTAAAACCTACAAACTGGCATGTATATCTCTCCTGTCGCTCTGAAACGCTTTCATGAATCGTGGACACATTTGAGTCTTTTGTGCGTGTGCATTTCCTGCTCATTCTGAAACATCGTGCCGTTCTGTCCTCTAATTAAAATAACCGCTGAGGAGAGAATTGATTAGGCTTTTCATCTGCCGTGCGCTCCAGCCTTTCATCCTCTTAATAATATATTTTTTTACCCTTCTCTCGCTCTGGTCTCCCACCCATCCCCCGACTCGCTTGTCTCTACTCCCCGTCGCTTCTCTCCCTCTCTCCATCTCTCCATCTCTCTCTTGTCTCCACTCCCCATCGCTCTCTCTCCATCTCTCCATCCCTCCATCTCTCCATCTCTCTCTTGTCTCCACTCCCCATCGCTCTCTCTCCATCTCTCCATCCCTCCATCTCTCCATCTCTCTCTTGTCTCCACTCCCCATCGCTCTCTCTCCATCCCTCCATCTCTCCATCTCTCTTGTCTCCACTCCCCATCGCTCTCTCTCCATCCCTCCATCTCTCCATCTCTCTCTTGTCTCCACTCCCCATCGCTCTCTCTCCATCCCTCCATCCCTTCATCTCTCTCTTGTCTCCACTCCCCGTCGCTCTCTCGCTCTCTCGCCATCTCTCCTTCGCTCTCTCCATCCCTCCATCCCTCCATCCCTCCATCCCTCCATCCCTCCATCCCTCCATCCCTCCATCCCTCCCTCGCTCTCTTATCTCCTCCGTTTGTGCAGCTCAACAAGGCGTTCCAGGAGGAGGAGTCCCCGGTGGTCATATACTGCATCAGCATGCACTGGTTCCGTGAATGGGAGGGCTTTGTCAAAGGGAAGGACAACGGTAATTGACAGGCGGCCACGCCCTTTTTGTCCCCCGCTTCGTAAACGTCAATCACGAGGCCGAGCGTTACGGCCAATGTATGGATTTTGTGTGGATTGGCCGAGCCCCGTGTTTGTGGTCTGCGTCGTGTGCTGGACTGTTAATAACACCAGAAAAGTTTCATTTATTTAACAGAGACGGAGGAGTTATTCTATCAAAATGTGAGGAAATATAAGAATAGATAATCATTTATATTTTTAGAACACAACAGAACAACACAAAAACATACATAATGGTAATAATAATATAATAATAATAATAAAAAAACAAACAAACAGGAAACAAAGAACGAGCAGGACCAGGGAGAACATAAGGTAAGTAAAGGAATAAAACAGAACAACACGCACACAAAATAAATAAATACAAATGATGATAATAATAATTAATACCGGTAATAATGAATAATAATTAAAGATAATGAATAATAATAAAAATAATAATACACAAAACAAAGCAGGACCAGTGAGAACATAAGGTAAGTAAAGGAATAAAACAACAGAAAAACAAACATAGTAATAATGATAATATTAATAATAATATTAATAGGGGGATTGTAAAGTAAGTAAAAGTAGAAAATAGGGGAGTGGCATAAAAAAAAGAAGGAAAAAAAAGAGTTGAAGCAGATTAAGTCCAAAATCAATCAATAAATCAAAAACACATTTTATTCTCTAAGTCTTCAGTCATCTTATGAGTTCTTCTCTAGTTTGTTGCTCTGGAATCGTCACGGCAACTGGAAAGTGCTGTTCATTGTGACTCAATTTGAAACTGAAGACCTCTACAGTTACTTCACATTTGACTTGTTTCTGTGCATTTCAAGCTTAAAGACGCACTCTGTAACTTTTCCAGTTTGTGTTTCTCCATCATTGGGAAGTTTTTACTTTGCCTGAAATATTCCACAGTGTCAATCTTAAAATCTTAAAATGTCTTGAAAGGTGCGTAGTACTGCTGTGAGCGTGCTCGCCTCTCCACAGCTCTGACTTGTACCTGTGCCTTACAGTTCTTGCTGCTGGTCTTCACGGTGAATAGGTGAATTTTAATGCCACACTGTGGAACTTTCCAGGCAACGCGATAAAGTGAAGTTAATCGATAATGATGAGTATTCAGTTCACAATAAAACTAAAACATAATAAGAAGTGTTTTTACTTCAATCTTTCTGAATTGAAACTACTTTTTGTCACTTTATGATTGTTCTTGTTTCTCTCAGACCGTTACATTTCATAAAGTTAGTGACAATCTTGAAGAATAATATTGTTTTAAATAACGGGAATGAAAGAAAATGACTGATTTCCTGTTGTTTGAGTCATTTTGAATCATTAAACACTAACATCTCTAATTAAACCACAGGCAGATTTCTATATTTCATCATAAAAAAACATATTCAGGGCTTTTCCGCAAATGAATTCAAACTCGACTCAAAACCTAGATAAATATTGAGGATTAAACCAGCAGAAACGGCCTGTTCAAAGTGAAGAGCGGCCTCCTCTTCTTCTTCTTCGCTTTAAGTCTTCAAAGCTCGTGTGAAATCCCCCGAGTGGCGTGTTTCCCTCCTGCTCCGTTTGCTTTTGTCCCGTCTATTTTTACCATCTCACATCTGTAGAAGTAGAACCGATGTTGACGTGACGAGCAGCGGGAGGAAAGGAAGGAAGGAAATAAGGGGAATAATAATGCCGTATCAGGTGGAATCGTTTGGCTATAAAATGTGCCTAAATTCTGTTGTAATGGGACCGTTTTTCCCCTTTTTTCCAGATCCGCCAGGACCAATCGACAATTCAAAGATCACGGTGAACAAGAACGGGCATTTGACTCTCAAACAAGGTACGAGCCTCATTACATTTCCATTTTTGAGGCACGTTTTGGTGGATTTGTCAAGGCTCAAACTCCTTCCGGTCACGTGTAATCACAGAACACCACACACACAGAACATAACACCTTAAGAGTAGATTTTTACAGCGTTTTCATTATCAAAAGCGCACAAAAAGCACCGTTTATTCTTGTATATAAGTAATTTGAGCCATTTATTGACACGTCCAACTTCTACAAGCAGCAGAAAGATTAAAACGGCACAAAGAATCAGGAAAACACAGTATAAGGAAGATTCTAAAGGCAAGATATACAAAAAAGTCTGATTATGTGGCTTTATCTTCCATTGCTGTTCGTTAGAGAAAAAGACAGTTTTGATGTGTTGTTGTTACGGCGCCGTAGCAACATATCCTGGTAAATATGAGTGTAATAATGCTAATCACATGGTCATTCTGCATTATTTCATGGTCATTTGATTACTCTTCACCCAGTATGTAGAGTAAATGAGCAGTAAACGTTGTTGGCATGATTTTGGTGGTGCGTTTTTCCCTTTATCACAGTTGTTTTCAGATATGATGTGTTTTGTGTGTGCTTATCTATCGCCTTAAACTGGGGCTTTTTCTTTTGATGAAGCCGTTTGCTGTTGCCATGGCAAAAGGAAATCAGATTTGTACTAAATTTGACCCAGATGAAGCTGAAGTGACTCTGATAATAAGATAAGATAAGATAAGATAATCCTTTATTGTCCCACATGGGGAAATTCCATTGATGCAACGCAGGTAGATACAGAGGTAGATACAGAAGAAAAGAACAAATAACTTATAGGAAGTTTTAAAAACACTCTCAGTAGAAGATCTCTTATAAAAATCTTAGGATGTCCGCCGGGATAACGTGACGATCTCCGGGTAAGACGACTGTTCTCCGCAGTTTCATGAGTTCCTCCTTTCCAAAATGCTTTATCGATTAAAAACACTGTAGATGTTCTTGTTTCTTATGCTTAATTCATCACTCTCTCTTTTCTCTCAGCACAGGATCACTATTATTACATTATTACATTATTACATTGTTGATGATTATAACAACAATTACTTAGTTGCGATTAATTAATCAATTAATTGTTTCGGCCATAATTGGAATGTAACCAAGATTAGAAGAAAATGGAACAAACTCTACATCAAGATTGAACTGGACTCAAACCAGGACCAAACCGGGACCAAACCGGGACTAGACCAGGACCAAAACCGGGCCCGAACCGGGACTAAACCGGGACTAGACCAGGACTTAACCGGGACTCAAACCAGGACTAAATCAGGACCAAACCAGGCTAGAACCAGGGCCAAACCAGGACTATAATAGGACAAAACTATGTCTAAACCAGGACTAAACCAGGACTAAACCAGAACTAAACCAGGCCTGTTCCAGTTCTGGTCCATCATGTAAACACAGCCTTGGTCTTGGCTCTAATGTAAACTTCACATTGACGGTTCCTTTGCGTTTTGTTCCCTCAGGAGCCGACTCGGGGCAGATCTCCGAAGAGACGTGGAACTTCCTCCACTCGATCTACGGCGGCGGCCCTTTGGTCACCGTCCGCCCGAGCGTCACCCACCAAGAGTCGGAGAGCAGCCAGTCGGAGGAGAAGATCGAGGTGGAGACGCGCTCGCTTTAGACGATTCCCTCGAGTGAAAAAAACACAAACTCTGCAGCGAAAATCAAACACACAAAAAAACAACAAGGCCTTCATTGTTTTGCACTTGACTTTTTATTTGAGACGGACCTTGTTGTCTCGCTTCACGGCCTTTTCGACGCCGCACATGAAGATAGGTAGAAACGTCTAAAAAAGTTGTCACGCCGTCTAGGAAAAAAAGCTCTTAATCCACCGTAGCATTGTAGTTTTCATGTTTCCGAACCGAGCATTTATTAATGTGCAGCTACGAGATTCACCCAACGCCATACCTTTTTCTGTTTTTTTGTTTGTTATAAGACGTTCCTTGACCAAAACGTCTTCTTTAATGTGTCGCTGAAATTGATCGATCAAAATAGGTTGTGTTCACATGGTATTTTAATGATCTTTTGAATGTAGAGTTCAAAATGATGAGCTGAAATCAGACAAATCGATGTTTTGACTGGTTTATAGTTAATATCTGTAATTACCGAGCTCACTAGAAGAAAAAAACTGGCACAAAGTTTACGACTTCTTTATCCGTCAACTCAAAAGAACTTTAATTACTTGAATATTACAGATACCGTATTTTCTGGAGTATAAGTCGCACCAGCCAAAAAATGCATATTAGAGAAGAAAAAACGCATATAAGTCACACTGGAGTATAAGTTGCATTTAAAAAAAAATTACGAATAATATCACATATAAGTCGATCTGGAGTATAAGTCGCACCCCGGCCAAAACTATGAAAAAACGACTGCGACTTATACTCCGGAAAATATGGTAATTAACAAATGGGAGTCATGTGGGTGCAATCCCTCATTCGTCCAGGAGTGTTCCATTGTAGAAGAAGGTTCAGTCGTATCATCTGGACTCAGTTTAGAAAAAACAAGACATTTCGACTCTCATCCAAGAGTCATTTTCAAATTGCAAATTTAGACCGGGAACTCAGATATTTATTCTTTGGTAAGCCCCGCCCACCGGGCCCTCCTGAAGTAGAAGGGATTCAAAATTCCATTATAAACAACAGGAAGATTGAACCAAACCTCCATTCCTGTTTAAAGGTCTTTTTTTTTTTAAAATTCGTTAATTGACGATGACTCTTGGATGAGAGTCGAAACGTCTTGTTTTTTCTAAAACTGAGTCCAGATGATACGACTGAACCTTTTTCTACAATGAGAACCAGTTTATTCAATTGTATATTCAAGATTATTATAAATCGAACTAGATTGAGTCAAAGCACAAATCCACAAGAACATAAATAGTCAAGATCAAGCTTTTTTCCAGAATATATCTTTACGTTTCTAGATGTTTAAAAGTGGTGCCCGTTTCTGCACTTCCGTTTTAAACGTTTTACATCTTAGTCTGTACAAAAATGTGAACGCAACCTATTGATTTGGTGATTTTGCTGTAAATAATACTCACTACTTTTGTAACGAATGGTGAAAAAAAAATGATATTTGCAACACTGTTAAAAGGTTATGAAGGGACTGAACGGGAACTAGTCTCAGGAATGATTCTGTATGTTTTTTTGCACTGATCTAAAATGATGATTTAAAATGGCATGTTCTCAATGCAAATGTCTGGTTTGTAATCAAGCAGTGGTTCTCAACGTGTAAAAAAGCACCACCGTGGAAAATATTACGCTTTCAGAACTTTACGTGGAGGGCACCGCGGTGTATTACGTTTCGATTGCAACGAAATGCAGAATAAACAGTCAAAATTTGCATTTAACAGGTCTATTATTGTGTTAAACAACTGCCACATTTAATGAAATAACGTGACTAAAACATAATTTCTTTAGTCTTTACTGTGGCAGGTCTGTTCTACATTTAATCAAATAAGCGTCTTTACTTTACGACAAAAGTGTAAGGAACTTGGAAATCATGTTAAAATAAGGACAAAAATGGAAAAACTCTTGACCAAACTACAATTACTAGAACAAGGCTCAACTTTATCCGCAGTAGGACTAAACCAGGGCTGGAACGGGCAAATACCGGGACAAAAACGCTCTAAACGAAGCCTGAACCGAGTAAACGAAGCTCATCGACAGTGGTGCCGGCGCAGTTTGAGAACCACTGCCTTTAGAATGTACCGTTAACGATCGTATGTTGGCAGCACTTGACTATTTATCGAGATTATTAACGAGAAGTGAATTTTTGGATTGGTGTCGATAGACTTTGCATACTTTAAAATACACGGACAGGCCACAAGCTGTTTAGAACGCATGCTATAAGTCATATTACCATCCATGTGTATCCGCATGAACATTGAAGTCACCCCACTGCACTAGGGAACTCGCGTACTATGACGAATCTTAGAAAACTAATCAATTAAAGGCATTATTTTTTTGTCGAGACTAAAGGGCATGTCGCTTCAAGTGTCGGCCAAGTCGGGGTTCAGCCTTCGAATGCTGTAACGCTTTCAAGTCATTGCATATTATGTCCATATAGCCAAGATCTTTGCTGATTTTTCAAGCTGGCGCTATTAAAACTTGATAAATCCATGCTGAAAACTGTGGCCGTTGTCATTATTTGTGGTAGCTCAGTAGGTAAAGTGGTTTATAATAACAGGAGTATATAAAAAGTAACAACTTGCATCTGGAATTTGCAACTAGGTAGAGCAAAATGGGCACTTTATACACTTTTAAATACACAGGTAGTAGACAACAAACGTAATACAGATGGTACATTTCAAACAAAAGATAATGTGTCGAGTTGATTTCAAAGTATTATTTTTCTGGGGCTCGGACGACCTTTTAGGGCCCCGGACCAGGCTTCGAGTGCAGGCCCTTTACGGGTTTCAGAACGATGACGAATTAGGACCGTTGCCATAGGGATTAACAACATTTAAAACCAAATACAATATATTTTCACTGAGCAGAGGTCCTCAGACAGCAGCAGATAACGCGAAGCCGAAACTCACGAATAGTGACATGTTGATATAGTCTATCATTACTTGTGTATTGTCTTGTTTTAATAATAATAATACATTTAAATTGAAATACTACTCGTCTACGCCATCCTTTAACATCTAAAATCGTTCCACATAGTCCCCGGTGAGCGTACGCGCCCCTCGCGAGGAACCGCTTAGGTAAGAGATGGCCACTGGCGCATAACAACAGCCACGCCGCCGGCACGACCCCGCGGCAGCTGCGGCTTTTTAGCGCACAATTGACTCGCCTTAAAACTTGTACCGCGAAGAGCCCGTTAACACGCTCCGGGGGGTGAAACTCGACACGGGGGGGGGCGCCGGTAATAGCGGCGCGCGTGTGATGGCCGGTCGGGGTCGCCTGCTCGCCGGGGCTCGTCTCGCGGCTGCTCTCGGGCGCTGCTGCGGCGGCTGCGGGTTCGCGGAGCCTCGCGCCTCGGCTCAACCCAACCCCGACTCGACTGGAGCGACAAACATGGCCGCGGCCGAGCGTGCAGCTGCCAATGTACGGAAGTGAGGTACGTGGTACTCCGCGAGCTACCGACGCTCCGCGCGGGCGAACCGGCCGCCGTTGCGCCCGTGCGGGTCGCGGGGACGACGACGAAGTTTGTTCGGGGGCTTTTGCGCGGCACAACAGTCGCGTCGGCAAAGTTGGAACAATCGGCTAGCTCGGCGTGCTAACGTGAGACTCGGGGGGGCTAGCCGCGGATGCTAGCTGGTTACCGTTGGTTAGAATGGGGTTCGGGAGCTAACCGTGCTAACTGGCTCTGTGTGTAGCCCGGTGAAGCGCTATATCACCTATAAATAACCCCCAACTAGACTCTATGTTTGTATTAATGTCCACACACACACGTTAGCTGTCTAGCGTTTGCCTTAAATTAATAAAAAAGACTAATAAAGCCACGTTTAACCACCCATGTATCTAGTGCTCGGTGCGGTTTAGTGGGGAAAAAAATAGCCGAACACAACTAGCATCTCGGCTAACTAGTCGTTTACATTTGGAACAGCATAAACTTTGAGCTGTTATGCACTAGCTAGCTCCGTGCCACGCTGCCCGGGTCAAACCGGGTTTAATTCGTGCAACAGTCCGCGCCGTGGGGTTCCCCTGTTTTGATTTTCACTCAATTATAGCCACAAATGTCACGGTAAGTTTGAGTTTTTCTGCCGCTGTGGTTTAGCTGCAAATGCGCCCAGTTTCTGCGCTAACTTTGATGAAAGGCGCAGCTTTTGCACAGATAAACACGCGAGATCTGCACTTTGCACGTCATTTGATAAAGTTTGGAGTTTGTTGTGTGTTTTTCTCAGACGAGCTACAACAATGTGGCTGAACTCTTTGCTTGTTGGCACGTGTAGCTGATCACTTATTGTCAAACGCGTGCTCGTGTTCCACTTTGGGCTTTTATAGATTGTGACACTGCAGATGAATTAGAAACATGTGAATTGAAGGATCGATTTGATACTTCTGTTTTAAGAAAAAATGTATTACAATATTCAATTTGTTACGTTTTCATGTAAAATACAAAATGCATGTGTAAAAATGGCCAAAATTGCACTTATTTGGCCCATTTTAATCTGAAATATGGAAATAGCTTCATTTTGTTGTCATAATAGACACAGAAAATGCACACAGGAGATTTTTGTCATCTTATTTATTGTTTGAATAGATTAGATATGACTGAAAATGAGCATAACAATTCAAATTCTTTGGAGTCAACAGTTTAATAAATCGGGCTTGGAAGTCCGATATTAACAACTCCTGTACAATCTGTAACAAAGTACAAGATTGTACAGTTTGGCATGTGTAGGAGCTACTTTACGTCTCTGAAAACGGCTTCTGAAGTTACAACGTCCCGTAAAGTCTGTGGATTAAGTGAAATTATAAAAGGCGTTGAGCTGCAGATTGGACGGTGTCGTTTGTTTTGCAGGAGAAAGTTTCTAGGCTGAGAAAACAACAGAAAAGAAGAGTTTTATTTAGTGTCTGGCCTTTTTATTGAGCCGTTTTGAGTGGTTTGTGTATCAGGTTGTTTATGACTAATGCAGTGTTTACTTTCTGCAGAGTCGAGCTGTTAAAGCCACATTTATATCGCTCTAACTGTGATCAAATATATCATCTGTATATTGGATTTAACTTGATATATTGAACAGTATTATTGCATTTAGTTAAACGGTTAAGGATGCAACAATTAATAGGAGTAATCTCGAGCTACTTTCCAACTATGAGAATAATCGTACTTGTATTTTGATAATTGTAAATGTAAAAACAAAAAAGAATAATTTGTTTCGGATTTTCTTTCATATATTGCACTTTATTTGTAATATTCTCTATCTAGAAGCCTTCAGTCGCCATATTTACACCATCATTTATTAGAAAATGTATTCCAAAAGTCTCTGTGTACGTCTGTCATTTCTCCTCTGGCTCTTTACTCCTGCAAATGGCTTCAACACTCATGGACTGGAACTGAACTCGTGTTGTGAAAAAATACAGTTTTGTGCTTTTGGTTCTTTTGGTTGATTGTGAACTGTCTTTAGATTGTCTTTAGAACGACGCATGTAGTTTGTAGTTCTTTCTCTGTGGTCTCTGTTCTGTAGATGGTGTTATTTACTGTGAGTGAGGGAAAGTGCAGCAGAATACAGGACAATCGGATCAAAATCACAAAATAAACCGCAGCTTGTTGCACTTGTAGTTTAGAGCTCTACAAAGGTGTTCTGAAATGCATGGGATTCTTGTTAGTTCCTCAGTTCCTCATGTTTCAGTCTTCTCAAGTGGTTATGCTCTCGGCGTCGCTGACAATGTGCATTCTGAACTTTTTTTTTTAAACACAATTTGATTTAAAGGAGCTGTATCTGGTCTTTGCAGCTGATTTTAAACTCTTAACAGCTCCATCTATCGCTCTCTGATCATTCTGAGCGTCTGAAACAGTCACAGCGATGAGTTTATGATTATTTTTTCGAGTTTTGCCGTCCAAACGTAAAGCTAACGAACATTAGCATGCTAACGGCGCGCTCGCTGCTTCTCGGAGAATGAAACGTTTTAGGATTAGATGAAAGTGCACTGGCCTCATTTACACCTCATTATATCTGGACCGGAGTAACAGATTTGACTTCATCACATGTTTTTCACGTTTCCAGACAGTTAAAATCACATTCTGCGCCTTTATATCCGTTCAGACAAAGTGAGGTACCATTTTGAGACGCTAATGGATGATGGGTCACTTTTTGTTTTATATAAATTCAAAGCATTTTTCGTCAGTTACAGTGTTTTGCGCTCGGACAGAGAATCCGCTGAACTTTGCACCAAACCATTGACCTCCTGGACATTTTAAACGGCTCTCCTTTAACATTACGCCTTTGTTATACATTGACAAAGTGCGACCTCAGAACACACACAGGACAACTTTCTTTTTAAGCGTCATTTGTCACGTTGCTGTTTTTATAAGCACCATTTTAATGATGTTTTGATTGAAAATGATGACCAGATTTAGTTTTAATGACATCGGCTCTGGTTTTTCATCGCTCTTAAACTCAGATTGGAAGGGACGTCTCAAATGCTAGTCAAATGTTAGTGTTACGACTATATTGAAAAAAAACATCACGCTTTGACAATTATTCACGATTAGAGACGTGACCAAACAACAGTGAATTCTTTAATTTTCTTACATTCCCGTTGTTTTATGCTACTATTCCTCAAGTTTGTCACCAACTTTACACCAATTAACTCTGAGAGACAAAATAAAGTTAAATTTGACAAAAACAGCCATATGAAATAAAGTTCTTTACATTTACGTCTATTTTTGGGGCCACATATTGAACAAATAAACCTAATATTGCTTCTAAAATTGTCACGATATATTATTTTTTGGTTCTTCGGTTATATTGTGACCTGATTTTAGTAGTCGAACGATTATTCCCATTGCACATTGAGAGATCATTTTCAACTAGATATTGACGTTCTTTCTTTCTTCCTTTCAACATTGGTTTACAGTTTTTTCGTTGCTCTGCCTGATGATCCCGTTACTGTACACATTGTTCAGAACTGTGGTGGTGGTGGTCGGCCGGCGAGGCAGATGAGCCTGATTAGTTCGGTCGTGCCCCGGTCCAAGGGTGACTGCTCTTTCTGAATACGTCTGCGGCTCGGCTCCCCCTCTGTTTGTCTTTCGCTTCTGTCTCTGGTTTTACGCATGGACAAGCCGCGCCGGGCCCCCCCTCGAGCCCCCCCTAGAGTCCGTCAGTCCCCCGTCAGTCCCCCGTCAGTCCCCCGTCAGTCCCCCCGTCAGTGGCACCGCCGGGGTTTAAGAGGCCGAACGGTCCATTTCCAGGTTGAAGTGCACGATGTTGACATAAACGGATCGCTCTGTTTGTTCTGAAGTATCCGGATGTCAATAATCACAAGAGCTGAGAGGATTTGTCACTTTAGTAAATATGTTGCGTTTTCAATCGTGTTTGGACTGTACAATCGCCCTAAATGTACAGATATATCTATATTTTTGCCACTTACATGTTAGAAATGAAAAATACTCTTTGTAAAGTCTTCAGTTCACTTGTAGATTTGTTTTAACTTAAATATAACGTATTCTAGTTTTAGTTTCTAGTTTTAGCTGCTAAAATGACTTATAGTACCGTATTTCCCGGACTATAAGTCGCATAGAGAAGAAAAAAAACATATACGTAGCACTGGAGTATGAAATGCCGTTGCAAGTGTGAAAATAACAAATAATGTCACATAAGTCGTTCCGGAGTATAAGTATGTATATATAAGTATAAATAAGCATAAGTCGCACCCCGGCCAAAACTATGAAAAAAATTGTGACTTATAGTCCGGAAAATACGGTGTGTTATTCTTACTGTGACTCTGACATTTAACTTAAGCTTCTTTATTTTCATAACTTGGGCTGGTTGTTTGCACGTCTGTTGCATGAATATTGCGGATGATTAAACAATACTTCTGATTCTACTGCGGCTGGTTTTTGATTGTTTATTGCTTATTTTAGAGACGACACGCTCAATACTCTAGTCATGGTCGTTCCCTGTAAATCTAGTCCCTGTAGATGACAATTGTAGTTCTCGTTTGTGGTGTTTTTTAGTCATTTTGGAGAGATTTTCTAAACCAAAACCGGACTAACTTCAGCTGTAGAAATGATGAGTGGATCCTTACGTCTTTGCCTGTCACAATAATTACTATAACCATGAAATACAAGCTGAAACTGTAGTTTTTCAAAATTATTTATCGCGTGTACCTTTTCACTGCACCGGCGGGAAAAGTTATTAACGTTTAAGTATTTTGTCTGTAATCCAATTTGAGCTGTAAAGAGTCGAATAAGTAATAACTCTGATAAATTATAGATTCCAACTTATTACTAAAAGTGTTTCATTCTGCTATTTCACGCAGCTCCTGTTTTGTGACACTATTGTACATTTAAGAAACTCCTCGCTGTTTTTACAGTTGGTGTAACGTGGGCGTAAAGTCATTTGATTCTATTATTGTGAGATTTTCTGTGGCAAAACGTGTGTCGAGAATTTGCCTAATTCTGCTCCGTAGCTTTGATTAATTAACCTTTGTCCAACACTTTGACTGATTAACGGTTAACCAGCTTCACGTCGGTGTCGATTACAAGGGCCTGAACGTTAGAACACCGCAAGAACCTTTTTTTCTTTTTTATGTCTAACCCGCAGCGGTGTTTAGCCTTCTTTGCCTTTTTATAATCGCGAATCTCTATTTTTAACTTGTGTTTTGAGAAGGTTTTACGAGACGTGCAGTTTTCCCCCGCGATTCTGTCCTCGAGAGCGAGACGAGATGACATTTTGACATTATTTATAATAAGTAAGTTGTGCTGTTTTAGGTCACAATTTTGCCTTCACGATCCCGTCATTCATTTATTTTATTTCATGCTTTTCCCCGTCGCTTCAGCGCGACTACAGCTTCTCAAGATGTTTAACCGAAATGCGATTTAACCTTTTTGAAATGTAAACGCATGACGGGAAAAAATCCCACTCTTATAATTTTCCACACGCCTGCACGATGTTCCCGCCCCGTCCCGAGGTTTTACCAATTAGGCCAATATCCGTGATGAATCCATTAACTGAATCATGAATAAATTGCGCTGGGTACGTCGTGTCTTGTAGCATGGCGTTGAAGTCCGTAGCGTTAATGGGACGTCCGTTCATGTCGCTAATGGATTGTTTACAGCAAGCCACGTCTGCTTTGGGCCGTCGCAGCGTTCAACCTTCACCAGCCGATTCTCCGTCCTCTGTCGTTACCATCGTACGAGTCATGATCTTGACTGGAGGATGCTTCAGGGTCAAAAAATGAAGCCTGGAAATGTCTGTTTAGTGCGAAAAAGATCTGTGCTAAAAGGATCTGTGCTAAAAGGATCTGTGCTAAAAGGATCTGTGCTAAAAGGATCTGTGCTAAAAGGATCTGTGCTAAAAGGATCTGTGCTAAAAGGATCTGTGCTAAAAGGATCTGTGCTAAAAGGATCTGTGCTAAAAGGATCTGTGCTAAAAGGATCTGTGCTAAAAGGATCTTTGCTAAAGGATCTGTGCTAAAAGGATCTGTGCTAAAAGGATCTGTGCTAAAAGGATCTGTGCTAAAAGGATCTGTGCTAAAAGGATCTGTGCTAAAAGGATCTGTGCTAAAAGGATCTGTGCTAAAAGGATCTGTGCTAAAAGGATCTGTGCTAAAAATGATCTGTGCTAAAAGGATCTGTGCTAAAAATGATCTGTGCTAAAAGGATCTGTGCTAAAAAGATCTGTGCTAAAAGGATCTGTGCTAAAAAGATCTGTGCTAAAAGGATCTGTGCTAAAAGGATCTGTGCTAAAAGGATCTGTGCTAAAAGGATCTGTGCTAAAAGGATCTGTGCTAAAAGGATCTGTGCTAAAAGGATCTGTGCTAAAAGGATCTGTGCTAAAAGGATCTGTGCTAAAAGGATCTGTGCTAAAAAGATCTGTGCTAAAAAGATCTGTGCTAAAAAGATCTGTGCTAAAAAGATCTGCCGTAAAAACAGGGGCCGAACGAACCGGGGCCGAACGAACCGGGGCCGAACGAACCGGGGCCGAACGAACCGGGGCCGAACGAACCGGGGCCGAACGAACCGGGGCCGAACGAACCGGGGCCAGCTGAGTGTTTGCATCATTGATCTCCTAAAGCACATCATACTCAGATGCAGTCTTCAAATGAAAAATCAGCTTTAATTCCACCTCAGATCCACTCTTGTCCTCACTGTTGGCCCTATCGTGTCCTTCCTCCTCGCCCTGTCGCTCCTCGCCCTGTTGCCCGTCGCTCCTCGCTCCACCTGTTCACTGCAGATAACGGCGTCTGATGACCCGAGAGAAACCGCTGTGTGTCCAACAGTATTATCTCTCAAAGTCTCTTGTAACGCGTCGTCAAATCAGCCATGCACTAAATGACTCTGCAGCCTCGACCCGACGCCCACGACGCACCGCTCCTCCACACTACACCAACTTTCACTAGAACGGCTTTTTCACTCCACTCACAAAACATCTACACGAGGACAACACTATTGGAAGCAAAAATAGCCACGACGATGCATTTAAAATCAATTTAAATGATCCAATGACCATAGCAGGGACTGCGATAACAGTTCACTTGTTTAATACTGGGCTTGAATGAGCCATCGCATAATCATGACAAATTATCTGGACTATAAGACACTAAAACACATCAATAATTACATTTATTTGTGAACAGAAAGTAAATTTAATTGTAGAACATAATTTGTACTCATTCAAAGATATTCTGAAAAAAGGAAAAAGCATTAAAATCACAAAACAAACACAAAAAATAGTGTGAAAAGTGCAGATTAAATCCTTTCAGGCAAATGCACAGTTGAACACAGGCCATTTTCACATCTTTTAGCTGCATTTAAACTGATTTTCTCTCTGTTTCAGCGTTTAATTGGTTAGAATATAAGCTCAACGTGCAATAGAAATAATCGTTTGACTCTTCGACAGCTAAAGTAACCGTTAGTTTCAGCCCAAACATTTTAAAGAAATGGCAAAAGTCCCTTTAAAAGACCCGTATACAGGTTTTCTCTCATTAGATTGAATTGATTCATGTGTGTTTTAGTAATCCTTTTATCTAGGGATGCAACTAATTAAGTAATCGAATAACGGTGAGCTGGTCCATACACAGACTCCAAACTTGTTTTTGATGATGGAGACGGAGCAGGAATCGCACACAAACGACACGGGAAGTGAAATGAAAACAGCCTTTCATCTGTGAATATCTCTAGGAGGACGCCCTCAAACGGCTTCAGTTCAGCTTAATCCGGGTAAAACCCAGTCAAATAAACCCATTCACGGGCAGCTGGAGTTCTAAAACGACTCATTAATGTATCAAAAGAGGGATTACACCAACTTGTTTCTAATAAATCAAAAGAATAAATGCTTTGTTTAGACCAGGGGTGGGCAATTATTTTCCTCCAAGGGCCATATTCGAATCCAGCAAGTAGCGGATCTTTGTTGTGAATAAAATAAAATCAAATAAAATATTTTTTTTGGCAAATATAGGCTATTGAATATATTATTTAATTCATTTCATGTCATCTTTAATACAAGTGGATACAACTAAAATCCTTCTAGGGGCCAATTAAACATGCCGAGGGCCACATCTTGCCCCTGGGGCCACAAATGCCCAGGTCTGGCCTAAGGGCAAAATAATATAAAAAATATTACTTGGCATGTTTGGCGGGCCGGATTATAAAAACAAACGGGCCATATGTGGCCCGCGGGCCGTAGTTTGCCACCCCTGCTTTAAACTAATCAATTGTCAAAATGTTAATCGTCAGTTGCAGCCTCACTTGTATCATCCTAAACTGTCAAAGTGAATTATTTTTAGTTGTAATTTACTTTCTGAATGTATAGTTTTCAAATATATGTGTTAAAATATTGCACAAAAAAAATGTAAAATAAATATGCAACAAAATTACAGAATATCACTTTACTCATTTTGAACAGCTTTTTAAATCGCTTTCACTCATAAACACCCAGACATCTATATTTCAAACAATGGATAATGTTGCAGTCATTGTTTTGAATATAAACAGTATTTGTCTTATTAAAACTATTAAAAACAACAGCACAAATGGCAGATTAAGCATGAAACGAGTTTAATCTCCAACAACAAAGGGCGTGATGTGATGCGACTTCATTTTTGTGGTTATTTTATGGTCCGTTTGCATTTTGTGCTCAATCAAGACATTTGTATTACGTTCCTGATGCATAGTTAAAATATTGATATATTATTCGTTGTTGTCAGTATTGCCCGCCCATAGGCCTGAACATGTTGGATAGCATCATTACGGGACACGGCGGGGGCGGAGCCGCGTTGTTTTAGACGTAATTTCACACCAGTTAACTTTTTACACCTTTTTTTTTCTCTCAATGCGTTCCCCCACCGTCGGGGGTCGAAGGAGACGTCGGATGGATGGCGTTGCTTAGTTACAATGACAGAGAAAAATCAATAAATCTTCAGAGCAAAGGGGACCGTCCGACCCAGACCCGCTCCGGCGAAAGGCCTTAGGGCGGGAGCGGCGGCTTTTTTTGGAACGCTCGAGGATCTGGTTGAGAAAGCGTCCGTACGTGCAAAAAATGTTACGTACGCGTCTGTTACTCGTCAAGTTTGGGATCCTCCGGAACGAAAACGGGTTCCGAACGAGGAAGGAACTGATCTGAACTCCAGTTAGACGGGACGATAAACTAGTTGAGGATGTGATTTATTCGAATGCCAATGTCGTATTTGGATCATTGCGATCGTTATCTGGACTAGACAGACTCTAAAACGTACACATCATATATATGATCATCATATATATATACCGTATTTTCTGGACTATAAGTTGCACCTTTTTTCATAGTTTTGGCCAGGGTGCGATTTATACTTGTATTTATACTTATATACTTATACTCCGGAGTGAATTACATGTGATATTATTTACATTTTTGGCTGGTGCGACCTTATACTCCGGTGCAACTTATAGTCCGGAAAATACGGTAGTTTGAGGATGTTTATGGTTTATTCGAACACGTCGTATTCTGGACTATACAGACTCTAAAACGCACCCAAAAAGACATATTCATAAGGCATTATTAAATCGAAATGTCAAAGAATTCAAGTCTGATCTCCATCTTTGTACAGTAAGAATAATCGTTTCACTAGTCGAAAAAAATAAGTCCACTACTAAGATGTTATTTGCAGCCCTACATAACTATAACAATTTAAGTTTTCTTACTATTTTATGTACGTTATTGTTGTGAGTGGGAGGGGCTTGCATTTGTCTGTCTGTGTTGTTGACGTTGCCATCTAAACTGTATGTGCAGGTTTGAAATCAATGGTACACTCGCCAAAAGCCCAGTGTTTCCGTTATCCAGCGTATTTCCAACCCTCCCCAGGGCGTGCACAACGTTTAGTAATGTCTAAGCGTCTCAGAGGTTGTAGGCTCAGTTCTCGTTGGGACCAGTGGATGGTGCGGTGATGGTTGTTGTGTTGTTGGGCAAGACGCTTCGCCCGCCTTGACTAGTGCGAATGTGTGGCGTGAGTGAGAGAGTGAGTGATTGATGATATAAAGTAACAAGTAAAGCGTCGTAAATTGTCTAGGTATATCCAAAAGCGTGATCAAAATGAAAGCATGCCGATAAGCTAATTAAAGACTGTGTCCGTGTGTCCCGCAGGTGCCCGCGTCGTGCCGCCCGAGACAGAGCGCCAGGATGTGGGGGCAGTAGCAGCGCCGTAGTATGGCCGCGTCCAGGTCCTCGCGCGTCACCAGGTCATCCGTGGGGCTCAATGGACTGGACGAAAACTTCTGTGGCCGCACTCTCAGGAACCGAAGCATCGCCCAGCCCGAGGAGACGCCCGTGTCTCCTCCGCCGCGGGCCCGATCGCCCAAGAAGAGGCAGGACCGGGCCGATGCCAAGGCGCACGAGGACGGCAAGCACGAGGGCAAATCGGACGTTGCCAAGCTGGACATTGAGCGAGACGCGGAGGAGTCGGACAAAATAGCGGACTCGAATAGCTCTTCCGAGGGCGAGCAGTGGGGCGCGTCGAGGAAACGGGGCGCGTCCTGTTTGGAAAAGGACAATAACGACAATAACAACAAGTCGGAGAACTGTGAAAATGCGAAGGGGGCGAGTCGCGAAAGTTCTCCGCAGTTGAAAAGGGCCAAGCGGTGCTCGCGACCCGCCGACACTCAGGGACACGACGAGGAGCCAACGGTCCCGAAGGTGAAGGAAAACGCGCCGGAAACGAACGCGGACGGCAATGGCGAAGATCTGAGTATTTCGGGCAGTAGTAAAGACTCGATTAAGGTGGTGGAGGAGGAGTCGCGGGATGGACAAGCGGAGTGTGATGGGGCAAAAACAAATTCGTACAAAGCGTCGAACGGACTCAGAAACCCGGAGGAAACGAGTACGGAGTCCAGCACGAACTGTTTGCTCAATGGCGGTCAGTCCGGCGACACGGCAACACCGTCGGCGCCCTCTCCCGACCCGCCCGTGCCTTGTTCCAATTCGAATATGGAAAGCCAAAA
This sequence comes from Eucyclogobius newberryi, assembly GCF_026437365.1. Lineage (NCBI taxonomy): Eukaryota > Metazoa > Chordata > Actinopteri > Gobiiformes > Gobiidae > Eucyclogobius > Eucyclogobius newberryi. Next base: position 6,406,195 of record NW_027315746.1, on the reverse strand, counting down.
GCCGATCGCCACCGAGGAGTTCATCGTAGCAAAGGAGCAAGAGGTCTCGGAGGTGGAGGAGGTCGATGTGCTGGGCAACCATCTGTGCTTGGCGCGGGAGGAGCAGGTCGTCGAGAGCAACGGGCAGAGCTCGACGCCGCCGAGACGGGAGAGCCCCTCGCCCGTTATGAACAATAGCGCGCTCGTCAACAACAGCAACTCAGGTGAAGCCACGCCCGACCCTTCGCCCCCGCCCCCCGAAAGCGCTGAGTGCAACGCCACTTTCTCCGAGCTCTACGAACACAGGTACACGCTGCGGACCTCGCCCAAAAACGCGGCGACGAACGGCGGGGGCACGTCGCCGGACCCGCCCTCTCGCGCCTCGCCAGTCGTCACGGACAACGGGCCGACGGCCGCGATAAGGGAGGAGGGCTTGGTGGCGGCGGAGTATGTTCCCCTGGCGGAAACTCCCGACGAAATCTGTGAACTGGGCGCGTCGGAGGAGACGCGAGATAGCGCCGAGCCTATGGAGGAGCTCGCCGCCAAACGGGTGGCGTGCGCGGAGGAGCTCGTGTCGAGAACTACTACTGCTGCTGAGGAAGAGGAGGACGAGGAGGAGGAGGAGGAGGAGGAGGAGGAGGAGGAACCCGATGTCTACTACTTTGAGTCCGACCACCTGGCACTAAAACATAACAAAGAGTAAGTGTGTCACAGAACGAGCTTGGTTTCAGAATGTTATTGCAAAAGCCTTACGCTGCATAAAAGAATCTCTAGCATGGGTCAAAATGACTTTAATTCAGAATAATGAGCTAGAACTGGGTATTTTTGAGTAGATTCCTTTTACGTCCTCATATTGTTTCGTATAATTTGAAGATAATTCGGCTCGTCGTGAGAAAAAAGGTTCCTTCACGTTTACGTCCAACTTAAACCGGTTTGCACCTGCGCCAGAGAAAGGTTTGCAGCTAAAACGCATTCCAAAAGTCTGATTTGTGTAAAATGTTCAACGTTTACGCGCGCCGTCGAGTCGACGCTGGGAACGACTTTGCGGTCTCCGTCACGATCGCGGTTCTTCGATTAAACGCATCTTAAACGAGACAAATCTACAACATTTAGTGCCAGGGCGGCGAAGGAAGGATTGAACACTGAAGCCTTCATGTTAAATGCATTTGTGTGATTACTTTAGCGTTGTTTTCGTAGACTTGAGCTCCGCCCGCTGCCCTCAGAATCATATCGCACAACATAACAAGTCTATAGTATCTAGTGTTTTCTACATCTCTGCTCTGAAACGCTCTGAAACACTCTGACCTCGGCGGTTCTCGGTGTAATCTTCTCGGCTGTAATCACGGCAGCTCAGGAAACGTGGACTAGATGTGATCAGCAGTGCTTTGTGTAGGCTTCCTCTCTCTCCCTCCAACGCCGACCAGAAGTAACACCGCCAACACTCGCTAAACCGCGCTGCCGTTGCATTTACTGCGTCTAAGAATAACCCGTTCCCCATTGTTTAAGGTAACTCCGGGCTCTTCGTTTCCACTGCCGCTCCGCCGCGCTGATTTAGGAGTTGATTTTTTTTAGACTCTGCTCGCGGAGAGGTTGAACGCTCGCCGACTGATTGCTTCTGCTTCCACTTTTCTCTCGCCAAATAAAAGTGCTGTCGCTAAAAATACGACTCGTTTCTAAGTGTTGCCTTATGTCACTTTGTCTTTGCCGCTGATGCAAAAGCTCAACAACTTATGTTATAGTTTTAATCACAAACTCAAGAGTAGATCCTTGTGCTGTTATACTAGCTCTGATAAAGGCCAATAGAATTCAGAAAGTTCAGTTTTGTTTTGGTCAAACACTTGTTTTAGCGTTTAGTTTTGTGTCTAGCATTAGTGACTAGCAATTACAAGATTAACGCTACATTAATGTCTGAAATAAACTACTATTACTGAACTAATATAATGAAATAATGTCTGTGTAATAATTATTAACTATTTCTTTTCGTACAGAGCCTGAAATGAAAAGTATCGGCTGTTTAAAATATGATAATTACTCTATTATTCAGGGATGATTCTACCTTGGTTTAGGTTTGAGTTAGAGACATGTTTTCAAAGTATCTATGTATCGCAACAAAAATGTAGATTTTGTTTTTAAAAAATAAATAAATCAGTTTACGGTGCACATTTTAAACATGTAGAGGATTATAGTTACTTTTGAGAAATGTATAGTACAAGAATTGCAGAACATCTTTATACAGGTATGTTGTAGATGTTTTATGTAATGAGCCTTTACTGATCGGACAATAGAACAAATACAAGGCAAATGTTTAATCGGTGTCATTTTACACAACCTCACTCTGTTACGGTATTGTTAGCATCCTAATAATTCACCGCAATGTGATTATAAGTGCTTTTCACACATTTCAGAGGCCAGAGCAGAGTTCTGTCGTCACGGTGAAGCTAACACTTACTAGCATCAGCATTACTTCCCGTTTCATGGATGATAAAAGCACTTTATAATGCAATCTAGAATCCAAATCGCAAAAGCTGCAGTAATTTTCGCCACAAACGATCAAATATCCTGTTTAGTTGAGCTTGAAAACTACAAACGCCTTTAGATCTGTGCAAACATGCCATTCTTTTATTTGTTGAACAGAATCCTATTATTAAAATCTCATCTCAATTGCAATACTTTACTAAAATTGCAATTAGATATTCATCCTTAATCATGCCGCCCTCCTTTAATACAATGCACATGGCGCACAGGGGGCTCATTTTGACCCTACCAGCTGCTTTTACAATACATCTGAACTGGACCAAAACCTCAAGGACAAAATTGAGCAAAGACACTTAAGAATAAATATTAGATCAATTTGGAAATAACGAATGTGTCGGTAATAGCTATTAAAACTGCGTTGCGTTCAATCTTATTTTTTTGGCGATATAATTTGATTTCATTTTCCAGTGGTCGGTCTCTGCTGAGTGAGGCCGTTTTTGTGGATTTGTCGAGTGACTGACGGGGCATTTTTCTTGCTGAATATGGAAAAGCATCTCTGACATGATTTATTTTTGTTTTCGCATGACCTCGCTACATTTTTAAACTTTCTTTATTATTATTATTTAGCAAAATGTGAGTCCCTGAAAATGGATGGTGTTTAGTCTATATTTGCACTAACTCGGACTAAACATGGATACATCAGGATATACCAGGACTATACCAAGGCACTATATAAGTATTTTCTTCTTTGCACAGAACAGAACTGTATTGGCAGAACAAAACGAGATGTAAATCGTGTTTTAGTAAGAGACAAAGTATGCAACATTGACTCTTTTTGAGGTTTTAATCACGTTATAACGGTATGTTCCCTCACCAAAAGCAAACCTGGAGTTGAATTTGGTTCATTCACGCTCCTTTAATCCTGTGTACGAGGCCCATGAGCCTCAAAAAGCACTCATGAAACATATACAGCGTGGAGGGCAACAGATGATATGACAATGAAGTAAATAATTAGTTTTGATAAGCCTCCACACCATTTATAAGGCTTGGAACATTAATATTAGGTCTGTACCCCATAAAAATGTGTGTTGTTTAGGTTATTATAGCAGAATATTTCCAATTTTACTGTAAAAACTAGCCTGAGAGCCGCATTTGGCCCCCAGGCAATAGTTTGGACACCCCTGCCATAAATCATCACCAGAGTCGTATCGCGTTCATTACAACTGTGTGCTAGCATAAGTATGTCCGGGAAAGCTGACTTTTGTTTATTTCTCCATGTTAATTCTCTCTGCTGCCAGTAGACGGAGTGCTAACACCATATCCTGATGGAAACATACATTATTTTAAGTTCTAAAACATGAGAAGGCACAAGAGCGTGTTTAAAGGACACCAAAAATACAACTAATGCATACTATGTGTCCTTTTGAGTGTTTTCAGAATGTCCTTTTGTGTTTCTGTGCTTTAGCTTGAGCACTAAACGTTGCTCTTCATCGCGGCGGTCGTTTGTTCGCTCGGTTGTGCACTCGGAGCGCTAAAGGTCTCGCACATCGTCACAAATGAAGTTGACTCACACACGCGCTCTAGTTCCTCTCTGTGTTTTTTCAAACCGCTCCTGGATGAATACGACCCCGGTGTTGTGCATTGATTTTCGCTCCCGTCCTTTTTGGCGCTCATCGATTCGCTCTGCCTCACCTGTATTCATTTACGTTTGTGTAAGATAGTGAAAAAGCATGTGCAGTAGTCCTCGTTCAGTCCCGGTTGTGTCAGCGTTTGGTCCCAGTTTTGTGTGGATAAACGTGTACGATCGTCTTAAATGTTTTAAAGCCGCTGCAGATCAGACGAGGGGCAAAGCAAGTGTCCTTATCATTCACAACATTTTAAATTAAAAAGGAAATGGAAACAAAACAAAAGGCAAGTCCCAACGAGAGAAACGATGAAGCAAAAAGCCATTTAAACAGAGTCTGACATAAGTCTTTTTTCTTATTTTTGTCCTGTTTCTACCCATGTCTGGTGAATATGTCGAGTTCATTTTGCGTCATCGATTTCTTTATTATTGCTTTTTTTTTATTACACAATCTTTGTCATTGATTTGAGTCGGTCGGTCTTAATAATTACTGTTGACCTTTATTTGATTCTAAGACTTTTCTTATAGGACTGGGCAATGAATGAGTTTTTAATCAAGATCCAGTCATGCCAATGAGTCAATAGTCTTTAATTTTTTTTTATTTTTTTGTTAAATGGCAGTGATGGCAATGGCTATTTTGATTCAAAGCCATTTATTTAGTTTTTAGAAATGTTTTGTTTTTTTAAATAAGGAAAAAACGAATGAATTGAAAATCAAGATTAATTTGGTTTGGTTAAATTTATTTAGAAAATATAAAAACTTTGATAAAAACCTGCCTTTTTATAAATGCCTTTACATTAGGTATTAATCAATATCAGGAAAGAAAATGACTTATTTTTCTTCTGGCTCCAGCTCGGTTTTCTTTTGACATACGAGCTGTAGAGATGATAAATAAATAAATGATACAAAAGGTGCATTTATTAAACTTATTTTGGTGTAGACCGGCCCTGTTCTAGTCCTGCTTTAGCTCCTTGTTTAGTTTAGTCCCAATCGTCTCTATGCAAGTGTGAGCGTTGTTCCCTCCATAACTAATGATTGTACTTATCTAATCTATCTTAACTAATAATTGACTGTACATCCTGCTTCATACACACCGGGTCATTGCTTCTGTTGCACTAAAGCACTCTTCAGAATCACAGTTTTCTCCCTTCAAGGCGCTTGAGTCAGTCTGAGTCGCTCGCTGTTGTCCTGTTTCTCCAGGATCTGAGAGGAAAAGGTCAGTTTACTTCAATGAACAGCGTCACTGCGAGTGTGTAAAACAGAGGCACTACTTCACTATGCAACAACCGCTGTGAACCATTTATTTGTAAGGAATGTACTGGAAGAGAATTGCTTTGGCTTTCTAATTAAAAAGAAGTAGTTTGTCTGTCTAATGGTCCAGGTTTAGACTGGGACGGCAAAGAGATGGTGCTGTTTGTTCTACAGAATTTTTTTTTTATTATTATTTTATTTTTATTATTTTTTAATAATAATTGTTATTATTATCGTCATTATTATTTGTATTTTATCATTTTTATTTTTACTATTTTATTTTCTAATTATTATTTTTATTATAGTCATCATTATTTTGCATTATTTTTTAAATCATTTTTATTTTTGATTATGTTTTTAGTTATTTTTATTTAATTATTTGTATCATTTTTTATTTTAATTTCACATGAAACACAGAACAGACACAAAACAAGGCCAGAGAGTGAAATTAAAAATAAAATCACAGACAACCAACAAAAACACATTTATGACACAGAAGAATTAAAATAATAGTCAGTCAAATTTGTCCATTTCCAAATTTAGTTGAATATTCTTTCCATTTTATTTTTTTAAAGTCTGTTCCTTTGTCCGTGATCGTTGGTGATGTTTGTGTCAACCATGTTTTTGTCATGGCCTTTTCCTGCCTCCAAAAGTACATTCCAAAGGTGTATCCATTTATTGTGTCCATGGCGGGAGTTTTGAGGCCCAAACACGTAGTTCTAAATTTCTACAGATCAATTTAGGAGTTTGCTCTGTGGAGCGGCGAGTTGCATAGTGCACCAACACATTTATGGAAATATGCAACTGTTTCTCCAAATCGTTCAGTCTGGTTTAGTCCTTGTCTAATCCTCGTATAGTTCAGACGGTATCTTGAGTTAGTCCAGCTTTAAATTCAATGTACAGGCCAGAAGGGAATGAATAATTCATCTTTGAGTATCCAAATAGACGCTGTACAACTCAAATACATAATTAGAACGTTAATATTTTGGGTCATAATAGTTTGACATACCGTATTTTCTGGACTATAAGTCTCACCAGCCAAAAAATGCATAATAGAGGAGAAAAAAAACATAAGTCGCACTGGAGTATAAGTATATAAGCATAAATATAAGTACTGTATAAGTTGCCGGCCAAAACTATGAAAAAAGGTGCGACTTATAGTACGGAAAATACGGTACAAGTCTTTTAATTTATATTACAGAAACACAATGGCATCTTGCGTATTAAACCAAAATATCTTCCAATTTTTAGTTGTTTATATCTTAACACGTTAGCTTTAGCTTTAGCATGCATTACTAACCATTCACTCCTTTGCCAGTAATCTCTCTTTCTCCTTATCGACGTTGGAAAAACCCTCCTTTGCACCTGTCACAACGTTTAAAATAACGTTCTGTCCCACGTCTTTAGCCCTGCCTCTCCACATTTGAATCATACATCGCCGCGTCGAGCTTCCGTGTCATTCCGCGAGCGCTTCCGGTTGTATAATGCACGCGCGCTCCTTTTGTGCCGCCGTCTGACCGCTGTTCCCCCCCGCGCAGTTACCAGAGGCTGCTGCAGACCATCGGCGTCTTGGAGGCGCAGAGGATGCAGGCTGTCCTGGACCTAGAGGCTCTGTCCCGACACCAGCGCGATGCCCTGGACGACCCCATCACCTTCGTGGAGCAGCTGCAGAAACAGGTGAAGGAAGGGTCCGAACGCGGGCGAAAACGAGGGCATGTCGGTGTAAGATGTGATAACGTGGACACAGTGATTACACGCCACGATAATGAGGACTATAGGCAAGGCAAGGCAAGTTTATTTGTAGAGCACATTTCATACACAAGGCAATTCAAAGTGCTTCACAGCAGGAAAAATGCATTCAAATCACAAAGAAATTACAGAAACAGAAATACAATAAAATTAACTAGATTAAAAATTATCAATCCAACTGATTTTCTAAACTAATAAAATCACAAACAAAAGAGAAGAGTGCAAAGAAAAAATCCTTTCAGTCATATGCGCAGCTAAACAAAACTGTTTTTAGCTTAGATTTGAACATTGTCAGAGTAGAAGCCTGTCTCACATCTTCAGGAAGACTGTTCCAGATTTTAGCTGCATAAAACTGAAACGCAGATTCCCCATGTTTTGTCCTGACTCTGGCACCAGCAGGAGGCCGGTCCCTGAGGTCCTCAGAGTCCGAGATGGTTCATATGGCACTAACTTATCCAAGATGTACTTTGGTGCTAGGCCATGGAGAGACTTGTACACAAGTAGAGCTGCTTTAAAGTCTATTCTCTGAGCCACAGGGAGCCAGTGCAGAGACCTGAGAACAGGACTAATGTGATCATACTTCCTGGTTCTAGTCAGGACCCGAGCAGCAGCGTTCTGGATGTACTGCAGCTGTTTTACAACTCGTTTGGAGAGACCAGTGAGCAGGCCGTTATAGTAGTCTAATCTACTGGAGACAAACACATGGATAAGTCTCTCTAAATCTGGTTTTGACACTATATTTTTGATTTTGGCAATGTTTTTTAGATGGTAAAAAGCTGCTGATGTTATTGATTTGACGTGGCTATTAAAGTTCAAGTCTGAGTCCATTATTACCCCCAGATTTCTAATTTGGTTTGTAGGTTTTAGAGCGAGACTCTGGAGGTGACCGCTAACACTTTCTCTTTGTTTCTGTGGGCCAAAAACAATTATTTCAGTCTTGTCTGAGTTCAGCTGGAGAAAGTTGTTTTGCATCCACAAACTGATCTGTTGGATGCAGTGACAGAGTGAATCCACTGGTCCATATTCACCTGCCGATAGTGAAACATAGATCTGAATGTCGTCTGCATAATTGTGATAGGACACATTTTCACTGCGTATCAACTGACCCAACGGCAGCATGTAGAGGTTGAACAGAAGGGGACCCAGGACTGACCCTTGGGGCACTCCACAGGTCAGGGTCATGTGGTCTGAGACACAGCTACCAATTTCAACAAAGTACTTCCTGTCTTCCAGATAGGACCTTAACCAGTTTAGGGCAGTGCCAGTGATGCCCACCCAGTCCTCTAGTCTCTGTAAGAGGATCCCATGATCGACAGTGTCAAAAGCAGCACTCAGATCTAACAGAATTAAGACTGAGGCTTTGCCCGTGTCAGTGTTCAGGCGGATGTCATTTGTCACCTTGACAAGAGCAGTCTCAGTGCTGTGATGAGGTCTAAAACCTGACTGAAAAACATCAAATGAGTTGTTTATTAAGAGGAAATCTGTGAGCTGTTGGTAAACAACCTTTTCAAGGACTTTGCCCCAAAATGGCAGATTAGAGATGGGCCAGTAATGACTCAGTACTGCGGCATCAAGACTGCTCTTCTTTAGGAGAGGCTTTATGACCGCAGTTTTCAAAGACATTGGGAATGTTCCAGATTGAAGCGACATGTTAACTATATGAGTGAATGGTGCTAACAAACTGTTCAGCACAGACTTTAGAAATCTGGTGGGTAACACATCAAGGCAGCATGTAGATGAACTCAGACTGGTGATGATCTCATGGACAGTTTTGTCAGTTACTGGTGCAAAGTGAGTTAGCTCTAAGTGTCTTGGTGGTTTTAGGGTAATTTTTTGCATTGTGGGATTTATAGCATTTTTAATGCCCTGAACTTTGTCATTAAAGAATAATGCAAACTCATTACACTTGGATGTGGAAATGAGTTCTAACGGCAGCTGAGCTGGAGGGTTTGTTAATCTGTTTACTGTGGCAAACAGGACACGCGAGTTGTTACTGCAGCTTCCAATTATTTCAGAAAAATATCTTTCCCTAGTTCTACATAAGATTAGGTTGTACATGTTCAGCTTTTCTTTGTAAATCTCTTTTTGAACCTGGAGCTTTGACTTGCGCCATTTCCGTTCGGCCCTGCGGCACTCCCTTTTCTGTGCCCTGACCGAATCATCATTTCTCCACGGCGCCTTCTGCTTATTTTTAACCATTTTAGCCTTTATAGGGGCGATGGTGTCCAGAACATTCAAAACACTAGATGTAACAGAGTTCAACAAATCATTTACATTAGAACATGAGACATTTTCAAAGTGTATCATTTCCATAAACAGTGCACCTGTGCCATCACTTATGTGTCTCCTCTGAACAACTGCAGGACCAACCGGAGGTTGGGGAGAAACAGACAGGTCAAAGAAGACACAGAAATGATCAGACAGAGCAACATTGATCACATTAACATTTGAAATATTTACCCCCTTTGTAATTATGAGATCTAGAGTGTGCCCTCTGCTGTGGGTGGGGCCTCTCACATGCTGAGTAAGACTGAAGGTTTCAAGGACAGCATCAAGCTCTTTAGCGTTTCTGTCACAAACATTATCAACATGCACGTTGAAATCACCTGTAATGACCAAACCATCAAAGTCTGTGCATAAGACTGAAAGCATCTCAGTAAAATCATCAATAAAACTTTGGCAGTGCTGGGGAGGCTTGTATAAAACAATGAAGAGAATGGATGGAGACCGTTTTAGCTCCATTTTAAAGGATACATACTCAAATGATGAAAACACCCCAAAAGACAACCTGCGGGTAATTATTTCATCTCTAAAGACAGCACAGACTCCACCCCCTTTTTTGTTTTCTCGTGTTTCAGATTCAAACTTAAAGTTGGGTGGAGCAGATTCTATCAGAACTACATTTCCTGTGTTTTTGTCAAGCCATGTTTCAGTTAAAAACATAAAATCAAGATTATAAGAAGAAATAAAATTATTAATTAAGAGATTTGTTACATAAGGATCTGACATTTAGCACAGCAAGTTTCAGTGGGACTGGGCTTTATCTTTTCACAGGGAATATGAATCACATTTCTCAGATTGGGCCTGACTCGCATTTTGTTTTTCCATCTGTGTGATGATGTGACTACAGAAATAGCACTAGGGGGGGCTCTTTTTACATAGGGCCCCGGGTCAACCACATTTTTAATCAATTAACTGTTGATTAACTATGTGGAAACTCCAAAACGTGCAGTGTGAAGACGTTTTATGACTGTGATAATGCAGTAAAGATGGTTTTATTGATGTTATCCTGTCAAAAGTGCAAATCCTGCTCTGACTCTGATCTGGCTGCAGTAGATAAAGGAACGCTCATGTGTTGCAGGTGAATCTGGGCCTGCCCTGTCCGCAGAGGGTGGTCCAGCTGCCGGACCTGTCGTGGGAGCAGTACACCTCGGGTTTGGGGGACTTCGAGCGGGAGTTCTGCGACAAGAAGCGCAAAACCAGGCAACTCCAGCTAATATTCGACAAAGGTGCGTAAACGTGACGGTGTGAAGTACATTTCCCCTCATATAAGAGTTTGAATGTACTTTGATGTGATTTATATCCAACCACATGAATAATGAACTTGGTTTTAGATCAGTAATTGGCTTCCATTGTGGCTACATGTGTTTTGATTGACATTTTTATAGGATGCAACAATTATTCAACAACTTGTGATCATTATATGGACAATACGGACTCTAAAACACATTTAAAATTACTTTATATATACACAACGCAGCGGCTTACTGTCTAGTCGTTTCTGCGTTACACTATTACATTATATCATTGCATTTGAAGTATTATTTTCTTAATTGTAACGTACGTGTGGCTCTTTCCTCAGGTTTGCCTCTTCGGCCCAAAAGTCCGGTCGAGCCCAAAAAAGAGGGCGAGTGTTCAAGCATGTATTCACCTTTGCCCACGAGCGACGGCCCCGAGAACAACAGTCAGACGCAGGTTTGTTTGTGAAACGAGCTTGTCCATTCCCCCCGTCGTCAAACCGCCATCATCGAGGTCAAATGTTAGTGTTTTAGAATTATTGTGAGAAGAAACAACAGTGAAAAAACAACAGTGAAATACTTTTGTAACACATTTAAAAAATGCACCTTTTTTGAGGTAGCTTGAATAAGAAATAATAGTGCAAAATTTGAATTAAATAAAAATGGCAGCTCCACTTAAAATAGCCAGCAGCAGTAAACAAATAAGCAAAGTGTAAAATGTGGTGATCCATTCATGCATTATACAGAGGTGAGAGACTTCTACTGCGGTTTTCAATTCTAATAATGAGCCTGAAATGTATAGCACTGATCAAACTAATGTTACATTCTTCCCCTGCCCAGTCATCTCCTGACCGTAGTACAGAGGCTGAGCAGGCATATGACTGCAACTTTATTTAGTTATGAACCAGGATGCAGAGAGGCTGCGGACCGGCAGCGGCAAACACACACGCCCTGAAAACACAACAAAAAACACCAACACATTTCCGGGCTACCCACAATGCCCCTTTCTCTTAAAGGGCCAGCCAGGCTGGTAACACTAATAAGAGTAAAATTTATATCCGATCACTAATCGGGACGCAACGTCCGATTTCGGTCAAGTCTGAAACGATGTGATCGGATTGGAACATCCCTATATGAACAGTTATTCAGATAACTATAGCATAAATAACATGCTAACAAGTTTACCAAAGCATCAGTTTTACCCCAAATCACTAAATCCACTGAATTCTTCTTCCTCTGTGTCACTTCTAAACAACTCCACAAACTCCAGAGGAAGAGGAAGTGCAGATTCTTCTTCTGCGTCGCTCAGAGCCTAGAGCACCCTCTTGTGGTTGTCAGTGTGAAAATAACAAATAATATCACATATGAGTCGCTCTGGAGTATAAGTCGCACCCCGGCCAAAACAAAAAAATACTAGAACGCCGTTAGTTTTGTGAATGATACAACCTGAAAAAGATGCAGTACTTTATTCTCTGCAGAGGACTTTAAGTGACCGAATAGCAGTCTGTTTTTATTCACTTTCATATTACTCACTGTATCAACACGTCACAAAGACAGCGTTTCTCGATTGAACAAAGTCTTTAAATACTGCACATTTTCCTCCTCTGAGCTCAAACGTGCCTCTCTCTTCACAACATTATTATTTCTTCTCCTTCTCGTCCAAGTCACACGTTTATGGAAACTCGGTCAGTACTGTTTCATAAACCAGTCGCAAAGTTACTACAAAAGCTCGAGTCGTTGCTGTTAATGTTTCCTCCGCTCTGTAGTCCTAACACCACTCACTCTACGTCATAGTTTTGTCGGCTTTAGTGCTGCAACTAACGAACATTGTGGTAGTCGAGCAGTCAAACAGGTATTTTTATTGTACAACGAGGCTTTTTAAATCTGTCATCAGCCAAACGAAGGTGGAAATAAAGTCTGTTCAAACCTGCTGAACGTCACAGTAACGCCAGTGACTCTAAAATACAGGTCCAACTACAGGAAAACCAGACGACTGAGGAAGAATATGTATGAATTATTATTTCATATCTGTATTCTAATATTATTGATTTTAATTCTGAACTTGCCCATGCTTTTTATTTATACATTTTATTTATTTTTTATATATTTGCATTTTAATCCGTAAAGTCCAGAACATTTTTTTTTTTTTTTTATAGTCAACTTGTCAATTAATCGTTGCAGCTTTAGTCACCTTATAGTTTTACTCTTTTGTTATGTTTTAAACTCTTTTGTTCTGTTTTAAACTCTTTTCATTTTGACTAAAGTACATTTTCATATTCAAGTTAAATGATAAGATTTAAGTCTGTGACGGTTATTTTTCTTCTTTATTTTCGTGTGCGGATGTTTAATTCTCCTGCTGCTCTTGAACTTTGTTTTGTTTTTGATACTGATATTAAGACCACAAATGTATAAAGTTCAAAGCTCTAGTTCTCGTTGTACAGTAGAAATAATAACAAAACTCATCCGTTGCATAATTTTACTCTTTTTAACTCTTTTATTTCCATTTTTACATCCCTAATTACAACAGTAGATTTTCCGCACAGCCTTTAAACTCACTCACGAGAGAGGAAATGATTGATTTAAATATGTCCATCTCGTCTCGAAAAAGAAAATGTATTGAAAAACTGGACTTGACATCCTCGTTGCTAAAGCCAGTGATGATGTCTGAAGTACATATACGTCCTGAAGACACATTTATGACACGTGTTTGCAGACGTCTGGTTTGACAGCCGCGCGCTTCCCACAGACGACGTTCAGCTCATGCGACACGACAGCGTTTCAAAGAGTCGTTTTATTTTCGTCTCCCGCTCTTTCCAAACGCGTCTGACTCTTTGATTTGTGCCGCTCAGATGATCAGAGGGAGAATCTGTCACCCCAACAAACCCGACACGTTCAACCAGCTCTGGACCGTGGAGGAACAGGTACTTCCTTTAGCGCTGCAACTTTTACATTGTGAACGTCTAATCAATATATTTAACAAAGCGAGAAGATGAGGAACAACGCTCACAAAAGAAACGTCCTATATTATAAGGTTTAATGTTTACCAAAAAACAATGAGTATGATGATATATATATTATCAACAGTGTCATGTAGTTAAACAGACACAAAATGCATGAAAAGGAACAAAAATAAGGAAAATATTCTAAAACGCAAAACATTTCCCTTTTTTTTAAATGAGGATTTATTTATTTTAAAGTAAGTTTAATTAAGTAATTTAAAGAACATGAAAAACAAAAAAACCGAACAAGAGCAGAGAGGGTACAACGGAACAAATGAAAGACATCCAATAAAACAATAGAAACTAAAACACGTATGAACCCAAAGACATTGTCCCATTTTGCCCACAAAATTAGCTAATTTTCAATTTTAGTACGAATGTGATTTCTTTCCATTTTTCTAATATCTAATGTAATGTCTGTCCAATTTACATTTCCATTAAATCACGTACATTCACTCATTGCAAACAGATTCCCCCCCCCGTACTGACTGAACGTTGTAGATTTTATGTCTTCAATGCCATTTACTTTTCTTGATTTTGTTTAAAAACTTTTTTTAATTCCATAAATCCCCTCCCTCCACAACAATGCTTTCTTTTAAGACACAGGGCTGTGGATCCAAAAATCATTTGTTATTTGTCATGATTAGACTCCGTGCATAAACAGTAATTGAAGTTCCAATGTATAAATGTGTTTCTGTTTAAATCAGCCGTGAAAAAGACAATGTATACATAAACGATGCATAAATGAAGACTCTCTTTGTTGTGTTATACTGTAAATTGACTTCAAACGTGTAAAGTCGTCGTCGTTTGCCACAGAAAAAGCTGGAGCAGCTCCTGATGAAGTTTCCTCCGGAGGAAGTGGAGTCCAGACGGTGGCAGAAGATCGCGGACGAACTCGGCAATCGCACGGCTAAACAGGCACGGAACTGACGCGGAACTGACGCGGAAATGACTTAAAATACACCCAATGTAACACGTTTCCCCGTTCAGGAGGCGCTTTATTCACCACTTCACCCTCTGTGTTTGCAGGTCGCCAGCAGGGTCCAAAAGTATTTCATCAAACTCACAAAAGCTGGTATTCCCGTGCCAGGAAGAATACCAAACCTCTGCATGTACACCAAGAAGGTATATTACAGTACTCTGTGTACACTAAGAAGGTATATTACTGTATACTGTGTACACTAAGAAGGTATATTACTGTATACACTAAGAAGGTATATTACAGTACACTGTACACTAAGAAGGTATATTACAGTACACTGTGTACACTAAGAAGGTATATTACTGTACACTGTTATTTCAGGGGATTTGTTGTATTTCACCTCAATAGAACTTGTTTTGGCAAAATTTGTTTGAACCACTTCAGTTTGTGGAACATTTATCTGCCGCAGGAGTGAAAAACGATTACCGTATTTTCTGGACTATAACTGGCACCGGAGTATAAGTCGCACCAGCCAAAAAATGCATAATAGAGAAGAAAAAAACATACGTTGCACTGGAGTATGAAATGTGGTTACAAGTGTGAAAATAACAAATAATATCACATATAAGTCGCTCTGGAGTATAAGTGGCATCCCGACCAAAACGACTTATATTCCGGAAAATACGGTAATTCTACTTTCTAAAAACGATTTAATCATCTCGAAAAACTAAACTTTCTTCTGTTTGTTGGTAATGTTTCTCTCTCAACATTTTAAGCCTTCACATGGACAACAACATTGTGTTTCATTGACTTTGCATTCATTGATTTTCACGGGACGGTGTAAATTCAAAGGTTGTTTTCTTCCAAATGCATTTTCCTCCCACAGAGACGTAAAGAGCAGGCTTTAAAGTAGAATGTACACACACCAAACTTTATAATCGTGTGCTTAACGAGATGTTGACTGAACGCACTGAAGGGTTTGTTGTTATCCAATTCCAAGCCTGATTTATTAAAGGTTTTAGCTCCAAAAAATCAAAAATTTAAATTTTTACACCATTTTTGAGTAAGATCTAGTTTAATCAAATGCTAAATATCACCTCATACGTTTTTTTTCACTAACTAAAAATTAAAACTGGCTTTAAATCTAAGAAAAAAAAGAAAAAAAAGACATAAATGTCCTAAAAATTTTGGTATTTTCACACAAAATGCTTTATTTGCTGTATTTTCCAAACCATAAGTCGCATCTTTTTTCATAGTTTTGGGCGGAGTGCGACTTACACTTATACTTAAATACTTATACTCCGGAGCGACTTCTATGTGATATTATTTGTTATTTTCACACTTGCAACTGCATTTCATACTCCAGTGCAACTTATGTTTTGTTCTTCTCTATTATGCGTTTTTTGGCTGGTGCGACTTATACTCAGGAAAATACGGTATATATGAAAACAGTACATGAGGAAAAACTTGCAGTGATACAGTTGTTCCCTCACATTTATACAAGTAAAAATACATTTCAAATTGATCCCTCTAGATTTTCGATGTGTTCCTTTTCACCTGCAGCGTCTCGCGTTAATCATCTCGGCGAGAGTCCTCCTTAAGTGGAATTAGAGCAAACTTTCCATGTAAGAAAGAAGGAAAAATGGTGGTTAATGTGCCGTTTCCATAGAGACATAGATACATTTGTACTTAAAAAGAGTTGCCGTGTCCCTTTTCCTTCCACAAACCTGTCATGGCTGGATCTTCCCTCTTGTAAACCCGTGTGCTGTTCCTCAGGCGTCCACTAAGCGGCAGCACCACCTCAACAAACACCTGTACAGACCCTCCACCTTCATGGCGTCGTACGAGCCTCCGGTTTACATGGATGAAGAAGACGAGCGAGCAGCGTTCTACGGCGGCGCTCAGGACAGGGCGGCGGAGGAGTCGGTTTGTGACGCTCATTTACATTTAGAGAGAACCAGCTTTCACCCATTAAGTTAACATTTAATTAAGGCTTAACATTGGATTAGAAGTAAGTCATTAATCATTTGATTGGAGATTTATGTTTTAAAATAAGGATTCGCTACAAAAACATGTTTAAAACTAATCAAGTTTAAACGTTAGCGACCATTACGTGTCGCATGTCGCCTTTTAAAGAGTTTAAATCACGTTATATTGAGCCCTAAATCTGCTTAATCTGTACATTTGAGTCATCAGAAAGTGTCTCTGGAGATGTTTGTGTGAGAGACACTGATTTTGCATCGTTGTGAGATAATTGTTAAATCTTTCCCCAAATAAAAACGCAATAAATCGACGCTAAAGTACATTTTTAGTTTAATTAAAGTAGTTTGTCAGTCCAGTAAAACGCTCTGTCTTTCTTCAACCTTCTCTAGAGTTCAAAAATAACCCACAATGGCTGAAACGCCGACACAGTTTGATCATTATGGCCGACGCGAACGCTCGGTGCCATTTTACCAAAGACAAATTCTCATATCCAGTTCCTGTCCGAACCGCAGATTATTGTCCCGGAGATCAATAAAACCGGTGTATTTGTTCTGGAGCGGCTTAAAGAACGTGAGATATATTTGGAGACTCCTGGTGGACAAAGGGAGTATTACCTCAAAGGAACGCACAATCCAAACAATAGTTACACTGATATTAGGACGTGCATGGACTTTGTCTGTGCCTGCTGTTCCTCTTCCTCTCTTCCACGATGCAAGGCGATTAAAGCGCCCCCTACAGGTCGGACCACTCATCAAACAGAAACGCAAGATAAATATATTTTGAAATTTGCAAAAAATGAAAAAATAATAATCACGGAATAGCAAATTTTTTAGCTTTTTAATTTCACTTCCTGTTTGTTTTCGATGACATCACACTAGGAAATTACCCAGCAAACACTGGGAAAATGTCACTTTTTCAAAAATTGACTAATATAACTATAGTGAGCGACTTTATTTTGTTGAATTATGTTTAAAATGTCTAAAAAGTAGTTTATTTGTGTAAATTCTGCATAAACTTTGACTGGAATGAGTGTCCCTGGTGTGATGTCATTTTATACAGATTTTTTAACATTTTCTCCACAAATATCTGCTCGATTGGTGCAAAACTATAATTTACATGTACAAAAAATATAAAAACGCCAAATAAAGACAGAATTAGAAAACCGTAAAACTCTATCATAGGCACTTTAAACAAAACTCTTGATACCGAAAGGAAACGTTAATTTTTATCCTGTTATTATATTATTTAGCTACACCGCAGGTCAAATCTGATTTATTTTCCCCCTCAAATGTGACCTGGACATGGATCTGACCTCTACGGCGCTGAAACGCTGCTTCTTTTCTCTTAAGTTTTTACAAGTAACGTGCGACAAACGACACACATTCTCTGTAAAGTCCAATAAATGTGCACTTTCTTCATCGTTGGGCCGTTTCTCACCGCTCTTTTTCCTGCTTGTGTTTTTTCTGCGTCTGGGCGTTCAGGACGAGGAGGTGCCGCTGGAGCTGAGGTCTCTGCCCGAGTACAAAGAGCTGCTGGAGCTGAAGAGGCTAAAGAAGCAAAAGCTACAGGAAATTCAGGAAGACAAGAGCAACATGCGGCACATCGGCTTCAAGGTAAATGCAGAACGTGATTTAACACCTGCTAAATGATGTGTCTGTATAGTCCGAAAGAAATAGTTTGTCGTCCAGATAACGATTACAAGTTTTGGCGACTGAAATGACACCGCCAGAGTCCAAAATGAGTCCAAAATGAGTCCAAAATGAGTCCAAAATGAGTCCAAAAGGAGTCCCTCATGTGATGTTTAGTTGTTGTGAGATACATGATACAGTCTGTGTGTTTCCAGTGCGACATGTGTGGGACGGAGCCCATTCCGGGAGTGAGGTGGCACTGTCAGGACTGTCCCCCCGGCAACGCTGTGGACTTCTGCTCAACCTGCTCCGACTGGTGAGATACTGCTACTGCTAACTCTACTACTAATGCTGCTGCTACAACTACTTCTGCCCTGCTACTGCATGTGATTTAAACACGGGAAGATCCTGAGACGCCATGTTCATCCCAGTAGAACGTTCATCCCAGTAGAACGTTCATCCCAGTAGAACGCTAAATGTAAATGTTTCTAATCCTTCATTCTTCCTCCAGCTTGTACCAGACGGACACCCACAAACCCTCTCACCACCTGGAGCCCGTGTACGGCCCCGACTCGTTCCTGGACCGGGACTACTGCCTCCCCCCGAGCGCGGCGGGCTACAACTACCTGGACCCAAACTATTTCCCCGCCAACAGATGACAGCGCCCGTGATCGTGCGACAAAAACAGGAAATAAAAAAGCGCGCGCGCGCTCTCTCTCTCTTCTCTCTTTTACCACTCTGAATCCAAACCCAAAGCCCACCGGCCACGCCCTGCGCATGGCTTCAACCTCCACGAAGTCCACCACCACGACCCGGGACTCACGCCTGCAGTGGAACCCGCCAGGAACCAGCGCTCGGACCGGGGGGGAGGCGAGACGAGGCCGAGAACGTCCGGAAACTGGCCAGCGCGGCGGCCATTTTGGATCAACATTTATAAAAAATACAAAAAAAAGAAGGCACACAACATTCCTGAGCGTTGTGACTCTGGGGAAGGCGCCTGCCACACTGTTCCCATAACGTCATCCAGTTATTCTTATGATTATTACCTCCCCTTTGCTGCTTTAAAACCGGGGGGGTTGTGAAGTATAGCGCCACCTAATGGAACGCAGAAGTACTGACCAGTAGTGGACTGTGAAGCTCAAGAGGGAAACGGCATAACCGGTTCTAACTGTATGTCAATGGTCTCCGAGTGAAAAATGTCCTAGCTAAGTATCCGTACTATGAGTATTTATGAACGGGGGAAACGGCGGCGGCGAAATACGAGGGCGGCGTTTTCTTTGGAGAACGCGGGTGTCGGTCAGACGTATGATGCGTTTAAGGACTCGTGATTTTAAGTGTCGCACCGCCATGTTTTTCCTTCCAGCACCGCTCCCACACGCCTGGTTCACGAGACGGGTCCGGTACGGGGCGAGTCGGTCTGGAGACGACCGCAATATGTCGGCGATCATGATGCGATGTCGATGGTGTTGTGATGTTTTCAAAGCTCGTCGCTGCCCAAACCCGAGATGAAATGATGATTTAGAAAAACGATGAATAAAATCCGACTTTCGCGTTCAAAAACGGCACATTTCTGTTTTACTTTGTTGCGATATTATTGCATCAGCCAAAGTTGTGATACTAATACTTTTGGGGTGTGTTGTGCAGCTCTAATGGAAGTATTGTCATTGGCCTAAGATCAAAGTTTAACCCTTTTGTAACTTAAGGGTTTCACCAAAAATGCTACGATCACAGTTTGTGTACATTTAGTGTCAGAGTCCATTTGATTTTGTCTTTGTCCAGGTTTAGTTCTTTAGATAAGGTAGTATATTTTATATTGCCTTTAAAGGACTCGCATCCAACATTTTCTGAATGTTTCACCATCTTCTGACATGGTTCCCTCGTCACAAACGCCTGGAGTAGCGTTTAGTTTGATAGTTTGGTTAGAAAGTCCTCTCCTCGGAACGATCTGCAGTTTTAAAGTCCATAAATCATCTCCAAACTCGTTCTGTGCATTTCTCACGAACCGTTCAACTGCCCAGACCAGGAAGTGAGAGTCCAGACTGAAATAATGGATCTCTGTTTAGCTTGAACTGTGTAGTTCCCTCTGCAGCCAGTAGATGGTGCTAAAACTCAGGTCGTCCCGGGAGCATCGGCAGAAATCTCAAACAGAACATGACAAACTAAAGGTTAATAATGCAAATAAAGCATAACATTTGTCCTTTTAGATGTAACTGAACCCGTCTGATTCTTCTGAGAGTCCACACTTCACGGTGATTGGTTGAATTCACTCACTCGGAGCCTGACCAATAGGAGGCCTGACCAATAGGAGGCGTGTTCACTTAAAGGTGAAGTTTCTATTGTTCTTCTAATTCTATTGTCGTTTGAGTTTGTTCTTGTGGTAAATAATGATCGTAGTTCTACATCAGTCGAGTTGCTCTTTGTGAAGACAATTTGACAAATCAAAGTTGAAAATTACAGGAAGTAGTGCCGAGTCAGAACACCGCCCCCTCTGTGATGTCATCAAAAAGCGCCGTTCCAACAAAAATGTAGAGAAAATGTGCTCTCATCTCAATTCAAACTAACAAACGTGTCGTCAGGTGTAATTAACTATTGTATGATTCAAATGGACTTTAGCCCTTGTTTACACTCTGGTTGCTTGGTAACAGTCGTGGAATCGCCCCAGAGCAGGAAGTGACATTATAAACGTCACAAAATGCCACGCTGCAGAAAAACGGACAAAACGTTGGGTAAAAGCGTAAATACTATGACGTTCTCTCTGTTTGACTGAAAAGTGCAGTTTAATGTGTCGCGTGGACTTTAAGAACAAATGAGAAGCTTCAAACACTCGCAAGGTGAACGTACTCTTTATCGCCCCCTGTTGGACAAACTGAGGACCCCAGTGTCGCTGCAGGATCATTATTACTATTGAACTGGGAAACACATGTTATTCACTCTTTGGCTGAAAATGATCAGGTTTACTGTGTGTTTTAGGCTTGTCTAAAGGTAAAAGGATCAGAATCTGACCTTTTGTTGGCTGATTTTCGATATCGTAATCAAATACGGAGGCGTTTCCGTTGCGTCGGTTTGTCGTTTGCCTCATGTCGTGCGGATAATAAAGATGTCAGACCAAACGCATTCTCTGTGCAGTTCGCTAAACAGTGAAAGTAAAAGTAACTCGACGGTCTGACCAAAGATCTGACCCAAACTGCTCTCACAAAAATGAACTTGTACAGAAAGATCTGCACAAACCAAGTATTCGTTTGTATGAAAGTGGCGTAATAAAAAGCACGAGTTTAAGCGTAAATCCCTGTAATAAAACGCATCATTTCGACCGTATTGTGACCGACCTGACCTAGATCGGACTCGTCTCACCAGGCCACACCCGTCATCCGTTAACTTTCTGTCTCCACTAAACACAAAACACTACAGCGTGGGGGCGCCATCGAGCCGGGAACTCGTTCTTTTATTTTCCTTTTGTTTTGACCCGCCCCCAAATGTTTGTTGTTGATCATGTTAAAAGTGTTAAAACGGTGAAACGTCTTTTGCCATTTTGAAAAACGATAACCAGGATAAAGCGGTTACGTTTCTCCCGCGGCGCATTCACGACATCGCTCCGGATCATCGCCCTCGTTATCGCTCCAGATGTGATTGGTCCAATTGAAAACAAAGAAAAAAAAGATTGTATTTTTCTGACTCTGTTTAAAAGAAGGTTTTAGCGAGCGACGCCTCCCGCACACTTTTCTACTCACGCTTTGGTTGTGCTTGGATAGTCACCACGTTGTACTGTTCCGTCACCACATCGCCCCCTGGCTTCAGTATCTGTGTATAACAGTCTGTTCTTATGTACAAAAATGATCATGTAAAAAAAAAAAAAAGCTAGAGAATTGTGGAAATAAAAGTATGTGAAAATAGTGTTTCTACATCGGCGTCGTGTTTTTATTTGTTTGTTTACTTGTTTACTCGTGCATGATTAAAGGGTTTCGAAGCGTTTGACCCGTTTGGTTTGGGCCACATGTGTTTTGAGGCTGTTGTAAACTGAAGGGAGGTTGTACTTCATATTTAAACACAAAGTGCATGTGGCTGTGTTTTTTTAATTATGACTTTGTTTTGTGAGACAGTTCTTTGGGTGAATATTTATCATCGTTTTACATCGTCCAAAAGCTGAGAATGACAGGGAAAAGCTCTGAGTGAATCTCCACGACGACGTTCCATCTCGGGGACAATTTACAAACCCCTGATGCATTTTTCAGACCGATTAAACAATTTTGACCCTCGTTTACATTATGGTTGCTAGACAACAGTTGTGGAACTACCTCTGTCTGCTGCTCGTGTCCAACCAGGAAGTGACATAAACATGACAAGTGATGGGAAAATGGGCAAAATAGTGAAGTAGTTTTAAGTATAATCATGTTCAAACGTGTCATTTGCACTTTGAAAAAAACATGTATTCTTTGTTTACAATGTTTAACTCGCAAAATGTGTGATTTGTGACATTTAGATGGAGAAGTTTGGCTCAAATTTCCTTAAAATTGAAACGTTTTAATTTCTAAAACTGCGTCGCCAGAACAGAAAAGTCCCATGTTTCCCCTTTAATCTGAACATGGACTTTTGAAAACACCAATCGTGTCAGAAGTTTACTTTTAATTTAATATTCTTTGCACTATTTACTGTAATCATTAATAATGATAATTTCACTGATTAAAATGTACTGGGCCTTATTGTGCCTCCAAACTTTCTACAACAATTGAGTAGATTTTTTGGAGTATTTGAACTTTTTTTGAGTAGATTTTAAAATATTTACGTGTACTATAATTCTAGCCGTGTAAGCGCTATTGTCACATTTAACTGCTGCATCTGCTTCTTCTAAACCCACAAGCACATCACACTATCGCCTCTTCTGATTGGCCAGAGTTCTCAGAATATAAAGATTGTAATTAAAAAAACTTAATTCAGCTTTAAATCGGTAAAAGTCTTGTTTCGTATCAAAGTCTGATCTAAAATGATACTGAAACTGTTAAGAAGTAACCAGCAACTTGTACTCTGAGTAGCTTTAAGTATAGTTCTGGCAGCAGTACTTGTACTTGTACCTGAGCCATGTAACTGTACTTTTACTTGAGTACAAATATTTCATGGTGTAGTCTTTGCACCATTGGTTAAAAATAGTTCAACCATCCAAAAGTCCAGAGGTGACAAGAAGCAGAAAATATGACTCGAGTAAGAGCCGGTACTTCAAAATAAAATGACTCAAGTAAGAGTTACTTCAAAATAAAATGACTCAAGTAAGAGCAGGTACTTCAAAATAAAATGACTCAAGTAAGAGCAGGTACTTCAAAATAAAATGACTCAAGTAAGAGCACTTACTTCAAAATAAAATGACTCAAGTAAGAGCAGTTACTTCAAAATAAAATGACTCAAGTAAGAGCAGTTACTTCAAAATAATATGACTCAAGTAGAAGTACAACGTAGAGAGTATAACATGTATTTGGGGAGAGTACTACTAAAAGTAAGAGTAATATATGTAACTGGACGTAATATCTGATTTATGATTTGAATTTGATGTAATTGAAAGTACAGAACATTAAATAAAATGAGATATTGTCACAAAAACAAGGAAAACTTAATCATATCTGAGAAACACAAATGCTTAATTCATGTCATATTGTCTGCATGAAGCGTTTGTCACTCACAGTAGGAAGAGCGACCAAAACTGACTCAAGTGAGAGTTAAAATAAACTGCTAAACGACTAAAACTCCTCTGAAAAGTAGTGTATATATATATATATACTTTTTCTTCTTCTTTTTTTTCTCTCTTGACAATGTCACTGGACTGTATCTTTATTTACACATAAGTTTTGATTGGTCTGTGTTTATTCTTTCAATAAAAAATTAATAAATAAAAAAAAGAAAAGTAGTTTTAATTTAAATGCGATATCGTGTTCGGCCAGTAGAGGGCGCACTTCGTCCCATCTCCACGTCCCACTCGCTCCGTCACGTGTCCTTCTCTGTCCTGCAGATGGCGCTGTGAACCACACAAATAACCACGCGGGAAACATGCAGCAAGAAATCCTGTGTTTTATTATTGACTGTTTAAATACCGGAACAAGCACCTGCACGACGCAAAACCAGAACATGTGATATATTCATACTCATATATTTATAGTTCTCGGTGAAATGTCCGTGAAACGTGTGCGGTTTGGTCGCGCGGAGGCGGAGCTGCAGGTGGCGTGGAGGCGGAGCTGCAGGTGGCGTGGAGGCGGAGCTGCAGGTGGCGCGGAGGCGGAGCTGAAGAGTCGTAAGAGTGGCACATGCGAAAAAGCCAGTGGCTGCAGAGAAGAAAAGAGCGCGGAAAAAACACTTGAAACAGGTCGTTTCCTCCTCAAAACAAAAACAGAAGGATACAAACGCTTCTCGACAGACGAGTGTTTTTAGAGTCTGTTTTTAACAATGAGATAAAGACAACAGCGTTTGTACTTATTGTACTTATTGTATGTATTGTACTTATTGTACTTATTGTATGTATTGTACGTATTCTAGGCCCGTCACAACCACTGCGATGACTTAAAGATGCTACGGTGGTGGAAGAAGAAGCAGTTTTGTAGCTTAACGTATCAAAAGTAAAAAGATAAGATAAGATAAGATATTAAAGTACTGCAGTAAAAGTATTGAAGTACATAAAAGTATTTTGTGCAAATATTTGATCACTTTTAAAGAGTGAAATGTGGCGATCGTGATGAAGAATTGTCCCGTTTGTTTCCACGTTTTAGACCACATGTGTCAAAATACAAGGCCCACGGGCCAAATCTGGCCCGCCAGACGTTTTAATCCGGCCCGCCGAACATTTCAAATTCAAATTAAAAAAAATAAAATCTTATTTTATCCTTAAAATGTTATCGCTAAAACTACGCGTCCCACAATGCGTGTCAGTGGTGAGTCAGTTCAGCTGTACAGAGAACTACACAGACGTGGAAATGTTAGTTAGGACATTTAAAGGTTTTTTAGATCTTGGGAAGTTTATTTTGTTATAAAGTCAAATGTTTATCTCTGTAGATCAACTCTGAAGTTGTAATGACATAAACTGAAGCACAGTGTTGGTGAAATTACACGTGTTTTTCTAAATACATTTCAGTTTATGAGAACAAACGTTTTGTAATTTTTTTTATCGATCCAGTAATTGCTTCAAAACAGCGTAGGCTATATAAAGCTATTTATTTCTTATATTTTTAATAGTTTTATGGTTTACGTTATGTTCAGCCTGAGTGTCCAAATTCGGCCCGCGACCCAAATGAGTTTGACACCCCTGATCTAGACTTTTTACACGTGTGTTTTTGTTTGCTTAAGGCCGGGACTCGAACTCAAAACCTTCAGTCGGTGTCACCGTGAATGTGCTAAAAAAGGTCAAACTATAAAAGTACTTTTTACTTTAATGGAGTAGAAAGTACAGGTGTCCGCTCTCAGATACTGAAGTAAGTCTAGTAGTAAGTCTAGTGAAGTAAAGTAAAAAGTATCCGCTGTACAATTTACAAAAGTACAGATACCTAAATATTTCACAGAACTTTCTTTGTTGTACTTTGCTACTTAGCACCACTGACAATATTTCTGGGGCTCAATATTTATCGTGTACTTTTTGATTTATTCATTGATAAGATTATCATAAAAATGAATATACATATAGATGAACCGTAAAGAGTCGAATAAATATCTTCTTTGACTATTTATATCCACTAAATAAGTACTAAAGTTATTTTAGGCTTTCTATTTGTTCAGTTTAACAATATCATACATTAGAAAGTATGAAGTATTAATTTACTGGTATTTTTGTGATATATTTATTGAGTCTGTGGCATAAAGTAGTTTCAACATCGTCGTTTAGTCTGATATTTTCTGTGGGAATATATCACACATTTGTTATCGTGACAGGCCTAGTGTCGTGGTCTCCGTGGCAACACACACGTTATTATCATTTCATAGATATTTCTGGCTATTTTGAGACGAGACTGATCAACGGGAGGAAAATCCAGATTTTTTTGAAGCCTCAAAATGAAACCTCAAGAAAAACCCTGTGTATGTGAGCAAAAAAAAAACTTTCATAAATATTCTTCTCGATGTTACAAATGTTCAAAGTTCACACACGCCGGTAGGAATCTTTCAAAAATAAACTTCCTTTCTTTGTAATACATCAAAATCCCCAGTAGATGGCAGTATTTTGAGGCTTTGTGCAGCGAGGCTTCGTTTTACTCGCCGTTATAATCGCTAACAAAACGTGAAATGACTCGATGCAAAGACGACCACGCCCTCAACGCCTTTGCCACACCTCACATAATCCCTTGTATTGATTTGAGTCCGTTGTATTTGTTTGAGTCCGTTGTATTCACTTCCTCCGCCTCGGTCCACAGCGGCGAGAGACGAACGTGAAGCTTCGTTTTGCGTCGACACAAAGATTCACCGAGTTTGAAAACACCAGGAGGAACATGCACGAGTCAAAGAGCGACCGTCCACACAGAGAAAAGCAAACGTCGATACTTTTAGAACAACAGAAGTTATGCGCCGACATCAGCGAATTTGAAAAACGCCCATCGACGTCACGAGTGGCAAAACTGACAAGTTTCTTTGCGCTTTTTTTCCCTCTGGCTCATGTTTTTGTCTCACCTAAATTCACATGAAGTTTCCATTTTGAAGCGTCAAGTTGTTTATTTGTCGTTGCTTCGATGGCGAAAAGCTAGCTTGTTCGCTAACATCGTCTGACTGAGAATTATGTGCAGCAAAACAGATAAAACCTGTTAATTTGGTCTTTTTGGTTTTGTTTTGCTGAAATGAACTTGACACTGTGAAACTGAAAGTAGTTTCTCTGCTGTGACTGTGCAGAGCTAAGCTAGCTTGTTAAGCTAACTGCTGTTGGAGATTTAGGACGTATTACCGTATTTTCCCGAGTATAAGTCGCACCAGCCAAAAAATGCATAATAAAGAAGAAAAAAACATACATAAGTTGCACTGGAGTTTGAAATGCAGCTGCAAGTGTGAAAATAACAAATATTATCACATAGAAGTCGCTCCGGAGCATAAGTATATAAGTATAAATATAAGTAGAAGTCGCACCTCGGCCAAAACTATGAAAAAAGGTGCAATTTAAAGTCTGGAAAATACGGTATTTCCTCGACAAACTGACTCAAAAACATCTTATTTCAGGACAGAAACGTTTGTATCAGTGATAAATGTGACGTTTCTGTCGTTTACCTGTTTTTCTGTTTCATTTCCTTTTCAGACGTGAGACACAAACAAAATATTGAAACATTTTACTTTTCCAGCAGCTCTTTTACATTTGACTTTGTGTTTTGAGAGAAAGAGTCGACACTCACCATCGTTTCTGCCACTGCTAAATTGAAAATTGAAAATTCCCTGAAAATAAGTTTCTCCGTTCGACTGTTCACGATCCAAGGTCTGTATCGATAATAAAAGTGGGCGCGGCTGCAGTTCTGTTCTACATTTGCTTTTCTACCACTGTTAACTCCAGTTTTATTCTTTAGATGGCACATTTTAGTCGCGTTTTAGTTGCGTTTTGAGCCAATTACGCGACAGAATTCCCAACACTCGTTCAGTTTTGCCACTCGCCGGTCAAACGCCGCTCGCCGTGATGTCGCTCCACGGAAAACGCAACTAAAACCGGGCGGAGCCGCTCCGTCCCGCCCTGAAGAGATGGCCGTGGTGAGTGTCCGGTGCATGTGCCGTCGTCGCGGGCGGAGAGAATCCTTCGTGCAGCGCCGAAATCCCGGTCGTCCCGCGGAGTCTCGGCCCGAAGAAGGAGAAAGTGTCCGATTCAGAAAATGGTCTCGAGCGCCCGACAAATCTGGGCAAAAACCTCGTCGGGCGACCGCTCGGCGTCGATCTGTGAAGACGGGACAAACGCTCATGTGAGTCATTTACAGGACCACGGAGCGAGAAAAGGAGGAAGACTAATGTCGCACCAGCCAAAAATGCATAATACAGAAGAAAAAAACATGTATAAGTCTCACTGGAGTATAAGTCTCATTTTTTGGGGGAAATGTATTTGATAAAATCCAAGACCAAGAACAGACATTTCCTCTGTAAATGCAGTTTAAAATAATAACAGATGAGAGAACATGGTGAATAGGTGCATGTATGCTAACGCTAACACCTTCAGCTACATGACGTATGCTAACGCTAACACTTTCAGCTACATGACGTATGCTAACGCTAACACCTTCAGCTACATGACGTATGCTAACGCTAACACCTTCAGCTACATGACGTATGCTAACGCTAACACCTTCAGCTACATGACGTATGCTAACGCTAACACCTTCAGCTACATGACGTATGCTAACGCTAACACCTTCAGCTACATGACGTATGCTAACGCTAACACCTTCAGCTACATGACGTATGCTAACGCTAACACCTTCAGCTACATGACGTATGCTAACGCTAACACCTTCAGCTACATGACGTATGCTAACGCTAACACCTTCAGCTACATGACGTATGCTAACGCTAACACCTTCAGCTACATGACGTATGCTAACGCTAACACCTTCAGCTACATGACGTATGCTAACGCTAACACCTTCAGCTACATGACGTATGCTAACGCTAACACCTTCAGCTACATGACGTACGCTAACGCTAACACCTTCAGCTACATGACGTATACTAACGCTAACACCTTCAGCTACATGACGTACGCTAACGCTAACACCTTCAGCTACATGACGTACGCTAACGCTAACACCTTCAGCTACATGACGTACGCTAACGCTAACACCTTCAGCTACATGACGTACGCTAACGCTAACACCTTCAGCTACATGACGTATACTAACGCTAACACCTTCAGCTACATGACGTACGCTAACGCTAACACCTTCAGCTACATGACGTACGCTAACGCTAACACCTTCAGCTACATGACGTACGCTAACGCTAACACCTTCAGCTACATGACGTACGCTAACGCTAACACCTTCAGCTACATGACGTACGCTAACGCTAACACCTTCAGCTACATGACGTATACTAACGCTAACACCTTCAGCTACATGACGTATGCTAACGCTAACACCTTCAGCTACATGACGTATGCTAACGCTAACACCTTCAGCTACATGACGTATGCTAACGCTAACACCTTCAGCTACATGACGTATGCTAACGCTAACACTTTCAGCTACATGACGTATGCTAACGCTAACACCTTCAGCTACATGACGTATGCTAACGCTAACACCTTCAGCTACATGACGTACGCTAACGCTAACACCTTCAGCTACATGACGTACGCTAACGCTAACACCTTCAGCTACATGACGTACGCTAACGCTAACACCTTCAGCTACATGACGTATACTAACGCTAACACCTTCAGCTACATGACGTATGCTAACGCTAACACCTTCAGCTACATGACGTATGCTAACGCTAACACCTTCAGCTACATGACGTATGCTAACGCTAACACCTTCAGCTACATGACGTATGCTAACGCTAACACTTTCAGCTACATGACGTATGCTAACGCTAACACCTTCAGCTACATGACGTATGCTAACGCTAACACCTTCAGCTACATGACGTACGCTAACGCTAACACCTTCAGCTACATGACGTACGCTAACGCTAACACCTTCAGCTACATGACGTACGCTAACGCTAACACCTTCAGCTACATGACGTACGCTAACGCTAACACCTTCAGCTACATGACGTATACTAACGCTAACACCTTCAGCTACATGACGTATGCTAACGTTAACACCTTCAGCTACATGACGTATGCTAACGCTAACACCTTCAGCTACATGAGGCACAGACAGAACTGTGGTAAGTGTCTGGTATGTTAACGTAACATATGAACAGTTATTCAGATAACTATAGCATAAAGAACATGCTAACAAGTTTAGCAAAGCATCAGTTTTACCCCAAATCACTAAATCCATTGAATTCTTCTTCCTCTGTGTCACTTCTAAACAACTCCACAAACTCCAGAGGAAGAGGAAGTGCAGATTCTTCTGCGTCGCTTAGAGCCGAGAGCGCCCTCTTGAGGTTGTCAGTGTGAAAAATAATATCACATATATGTCGCTCCAGAGTATAAGTATAAGTATAAATGTAAGTATAAATCGCACCCCGGCCAAAACTATGAAAAAAGGTGCGACGTATAGTCCAGAAAGTACGGTACATGTATTTTTAGTGTTGGTCTTACGAGCTAAAACAAGGGCGCCTAAAACGACAAAACACTAATTCAAATTCAAAAGATTGACCTTGACTCAGAGCTTTTTTTTAACGTTATATTCATTTAAATGTCCTCCATCTGATCGTGTTAAAACGTGCGGTCGTTCCGTCTATCATGAGTGACAGAGCTTCAGATGCGTCGACTTTTAAACGGCTCATTACAAACGGCCTTCAAAGTCCCCCGCTCGGCTTTGGTCGGCGCTTCCAGGTCAATTACCGGCTCACGAGGGCAGATGTTTGACGGGGTCAGGCACACGGCGGGCGAGCAGCAGCGAACGTGTCACGGGTCAGTTTAATTCCTTTTCAAAGTGTTCGGCAGCTGCTTTGATCAACGAGTCGCCCACAAACTGAAGCGACGAAACGACCAAGAGACTAAATCTGCTCAAACGTGAGGAGAACGCGCAAAGAAATGAAATGTAATGACTTAATCGAGGAGTCAAACAATGGAACGATCAGAAACAATGTTCACGGGAATTGGAGAAGTGTCCCAGAACATCCTTTACCTTTAAACCCTCCGTCTGCAGGAAATCACTTTTAAAAAGCTATGGTCAAAAGTAGAAACCTTGAGGAGAACCCAGCGAAGGAGAGATCCTGCTCCCACAGACGGGACGGAGCTAAGTCACATTTTCACCTCGTTAAACGTCTTTGTACGTCACTGTCATGGTTGAATATGTATATTTTGGGGTGTTTGAAGTGTTCGTCGTCGCCCCCTGCTGTCTCTGAGCGGAAGAACAGCCAGAAAACAACTCCTGAGAAACCCTGGCTCTTTTTTTTTAGATTTGTCAACGTGAAATGTGTTTTTGTGATTCTACTGTCTTATTATGATGAAGAATACATCTTAACATTGGAGTCCATCGTTTAAAATGAAGAGTTTAATGGTATAAACCTGTTTTATGGTTAGATCCTTGTAATTACTGAGTTTATCAAAGGCACAATAACATGTTCAATGATTAACTGACATCACGTCTGAATTCTAATGTTTTTTTCATTTCCACGGTATAAATGTTGGTTAGTTTGGTTTTGCTTTTCTCATTAAATGAGGTTCACAAAAAGTACAATTTGTGCTAAAGTAAGTCATATAGCTGTAGATACAATGAAAAACTAGTGTGGAGTCAACGTTTCTGTGAGGATTTGTCCAGTAAAACATGAAACACAAGATTTCGCCCTGATCAGAATGCTTAATGTCTGTCTCAATCTCCTTTTAAACAAACAGATAATGTAAAACACAACAATACATGTGTTTAAACTGGGCTCTGAGTGGTTTTTGGTGCAGATTTTGTCTTGACTTTTCCGTGATATTCCGAGGTTAATCCCAGCGTCACTTTTTGCTCGTTTTTGTCCTAAAACGTTGAAAAGCGACGAGTGAAACGTGGTCAAACACAAACACAGACGACGTGAGTGTGTTGTTACCGTGTGGAGCAAACTCTTGTCTTCGTAGTGCTGGGCGACCGCTCTGCTTTCCCTCACGAACTCGCCGCTCCTCCGCTCCCGCTCCCGCTCCACGTCGGCGTCCGGGTCGGCGCCGGCGCGGGACGTCCCGCAGCGGAGCCCCCGTTGGCACATGGTCTCGGGGGAACAGCTCAGCAGCAGCACCAGGCTCGGCTCGTTCATCTGCAAGAGCGTTTTTAAAAAAGGAACGTGAGAAGCGGTGGAAAGAAGCGCTCAGAAGGGTTAAAAGTACAAATACACGTGTTAAATCAGGCAAATAAAACCCAGTGAAAGTAAAAGTAGCACATGAAAAACTACTTAGAGGTTGTAAGGAGGATTTTCATTACTTTTTAGTAGTCGATATCGTGCGATATCAGGCTTTTATTCATGATAAACTCATAACAAAGGATAAAAATACGTTGTGTGGGGAAGAGGTGGGGCCAATAAAACGTTCACCAATAGAAATGGAGGATACCGTGCTCCTATTGGGCGTCGGCTCGTCAATCAGACTCACGCCGTTCTCAGAATACCGTATTTTCCGGACTACAAGTTGCACCTTTTTTCATAGTTGTTTGTGTAGAGTAATAGAGTATGTTTTTTTCTTCTCTATTATGCATTTTTTGGCTGTTTTTTTGGCTGGTGCGACTTATACTCCAGAAAATACGGTAACTGACTTTGACTTCAGCCTGTTCTCCACGAAAGACAGTCGGCGTTTGAGACGAAACGAGGGGGCGAGGGGGCGAGCCAACGAAGGGTCTGAAAACAAACGCGTCGCTCGCTTCATTTCCACTGGACGTTTTATTCATCATTTTAAAGCTCGAGCGAGTGTGTTTTCTAATTCTGCCCCTGCGCTCTGCTCTGAGGTCGAATCAACACATTTAAACGAAGGAGGAGGAGTTAAGAAGGAGGAGGAGTTAAGGAGGAGGAGGAGTTAAGGAGGAGGAGGAGGAGGAGTTAGTTACAAGGGGGAGGGGCAAGTGTTGCTGCGTTGAAAAAGGATCATTGGACTGCTCTTTCCCTGGTAAATCCTCTTTAAAACCTTTCAAAGTAAAAGTTTCAAGGTCCAAATTTGCTAATATTTCACTCAGAACATTTGCAGAATTTGGCTCGACATTTTTGCAATTCCAGTCAATTTCAAAACCGTCAGAGTGATTTTATGCCTATATTTATATGTTTGCTCGAAGCTGGGACGTGAACTCAACATCTTAACGCATAAAAGTCATTTCTGTGAAGTGGTAAGTACAGATTCCTGCTGTAAAATGTAATAAAAGTAAAATTAATCCACTGTAAAACATGTAATTAAGCCCTTACTTTACTTTACTTTCCAGCACTAAATTTGAGCACCGTTTAAAACTAAATAATATTACATTTCCCCAAAAATCTCACGAATAAGAACAAACTTTTAACTTTCAAACGTCGCCTAAAACGCCTAAACTCGACCTCGTTTCTCTCTCGTCCGTCGCTTTAAACCAATCACAGCCTCTCGCTTCATTCATATAAATACACTCTCTCTCCTCAGCCACGCTCGCACTGATGACATCATGCAGATAAGAGTGTGTTGCCCGTGACCTTGTTGGCGTAGCTCTGCGCCTGCCTCACGTCCCGGGGGAAACCGCTGATCACCAGGCTCCGCCCCATCCGCATCGCCGAGGCAACCGCTTCACACAGGAGCTCCAGCAGGCACTCCTGACCACACAGACGCACAGGGGCGGGGTCAGGACACGTCGAACATGTGATCACAGTTTACACGCACAAAGCGGCGCCGACCGACTCACCTGCGGCGCTCCAGGAACTCTTAAAGCTTCAGCTAAAGAAATGTTCATTGAGCATTTACACGGGAAGTAAAGTGACGTATGACAGGTTTTTACGGTCTTATGATTGTGACTTTATTTGGTGTAGTTATACCAGTTGTACATATACTTTATAGTTTTACACCAATGAAGTAAGTATTTGTGGAGGAAACGTTGAAAAATCTGTTGAAAACGACAGGAAGTGACATCACACCAGGGACAGGAAGTGACATCACACCAGGGACACTCATTCCAGTCAAAGTTTATGCAGAATTTACACAAAGAAACAACTTTTTTGATTCTAAACATTAATTGAACAAAATAAAGTCGCGTTCATATATATTTATTTGTCGAATTAAAAAAATGGTGACATTAGATGAGTTTTGGCCCAGTGTTTGCTGGGTAATTTTCTAGTGTGATGTCATCAATTACAAACAGGAAGTGAAATCATAAACCTTCAAAATGTGCTTTTCTGTGATAAACATTTTTTTATAATTTTTTAGAGCATTTTAGTTCAACGAGTCGTCCGGCCTGTAGGGGGCGCTTAAGTGTCAGAAAACTGGAATAATTCATCAAATAACCCAATAACGAGGTGTGATTTTTATGAGAATCGTCAAAGGAGCCGGACTCCACAGCAGCGGCAACAAACAAACTGAATTTACTGATATTTAATTAGTTTCTTATTTAAAAAAAGAAGGTCTTTTCTCATTTTTGATAATCTCTGTTTTCTTCTGCTTGTCAGTCACAAAGTCATTCTGGTTCTGAGTCGATCGGTGGATATTCAGAGTAACTGCAGCACGCGGGAGACAAAGTACAAGGCATTTTAAAGGAACTTTGTCAATCTTAAACATCTTCTTTTGTTTTTGTCTGTTCCTCATGCGTTTTCCTTGTTTTTCCCTCGTCAAAACCTGTGAAGAATCAGGTCATTTTGGTGATTTCATAACCCCAGAAACCAGACAAAGATCAGACTTTTGTTGAGCGAACAAACCAGAGCTGTGCGTAGAACCTCCTCGAGTCCGTCAAACGTGAGCTTCATGAGCTTCGTGTCTCCCGTGAGTAATGTTTAAACATCACGGAGCACTTTCTCGTCAGAATTATTCAAACGTATTCAGACCTTGAGCCGAGCGTTTTCCAACAGAAGCTTCAAGGATCTCACACGTTTGTCACTGAAGATAAATGAACTGAAGCGGCTCATGTGGTCGATGTTTAGCACAGTGTTACTCCTTTTATGTCGCAGTTTGTGAAGAAAAAGGTCAATAAATCAGAGTTTAAAATGAGCTGAAGTCAGTTCTATAAAACAACTTCAACTATATTCCCGTGTTCAATGTTTCCATTACTGATGTAACGTTAGCTAGCTTAAAAAAAAACAAAAAAAAGTAGAATTTTTGACTTTTGAAAATTTAACAAGAACAAATCTCACTGGTTAAATCTATAATGAGTTTGTTAAAAAGAAGACTAAGTGATTTTATTATTGTTATCTATTAATTGTGTATTATATGATTATGATTATATGATCACGATTGCACTACATGAACCCTCCAACAGCCTTTTTTCAGAGGTTATAAACAATTGTGTACACTGTTCATACACTTTTGTACATATCGTATACTTTCGTACATATCGTATACTTTTGTACATATCGTATACATACTCGTGCAAATAGTTTGACAGGTTACATAGTTATAAGTTTGTTCGCATGTTCAGTTTTCCCTCAGGATTAGTTGAAGTGAAGAACATTTGTATTTTTCACTCAAATTGATTTTTGTCTGAATTATAGATGTATTTATGTATTTATTCTACACCCTGTTTATTCCCTGGTTGGAAATGAACGTCTGTAACAAATCTTTTCTCTTTGCGGCTGAATAAAAGTGTGTTTCTATGACGATGGCTGTGGCAGGGTTTCAGCACCACGGTCAGCCCCTGCCAAACGCACATATTGCCCATTCACCCTGAACACGTTTCCCGCGGATATATTCACATTCTCTCGCTGTTCTCGGACACAGTTGGACAGACGAGGAGCCGGGTTTGCTCTGGGATTTTTGCAGAATATTAACTTCAGTTTCCAGGCAACAGTGACTCAGCTGCTGCTGTTTGGACTCTCGTGCCCCACTGGAGATCATGGTTTACTCCAGACTTTGCTGTTTCAAAATGAGAATGTGGCTCGTTCTTTTCTGTTTATTACACATTAATCGCGTTCAACGACTCAGAGCGGTGAAGGAGCTCGGAAGCTTTTATTTAAGCCTCGTTATGCCACGTCTCAGAGCAATAGTTATAGGAATGGAGGTATTTATAGCTGTAAAACATGAAATACCAAATACTTTATGTTTAGGGCGTCCCACTTCTTCTTTATTCATACCATTTTGTCCACATCTTATAAAAGCTGCTTTCTGTTGTACATAAAAGAGAATTGTGAAAACCGAACAGAAGCTCATTTTAGTGTCAATCAGAGCCTCCTCCAACACCAGCTCCACTCATTATATATTCAGCAAAGAAAAGCTAGACAGGGTTTAAAATCTGATTTCCTCTGAGCACAGCTTGTTTTTACTCGGAGTCAAACCGACATCAGAGTCAAAACTCCAGAGTCTCAGCTGCACAAAGGCTCCAGACGAGTGTTTGTGCTCCAGAGGTTCAGGGACAGCTTCAGTTTGAAATGAGGCTCATTTTTACAGGCGGTTTAGGAAAAAAAGACCCAAAACAAAAGGGTTTAGGACATTTATGTTTCTAATCCACTGAAATGTTCATGTCCCACTCGGACCAGGTGCTGTCCTCATGTCCTCGTCCAGTTTGGATAAAGTATAAATACATTTATATGGCCAGAAAACAATGCAGTTTACCCAATAATCAGATTAGATTTTAAAGAGAAATCTGTAATGTTTGTATCAGATGAAAAACAATAAAATATCTCTCTTTCATTTTAGTCTTTGCCACTTAAGTTTCTCTTTTTTCTGTGCATAATGAACAATCAGAGAGAAATCAGATTACTCACACCAGATGGAACTGTTTACCACGTAGACTAATGCATTATTATTAGTATTATTATTATTATTATGGATTATTATTATGTGTTTTTATTTGTATGTATTATGTTTATTAGTATTATTTATGTTGATTATTATGTATTATTATGTTTATTATTCTTATTGTTCTTGTGTATTTTTATTCCTATGTATTATTGTGTTTGATGATACTTTCCTTTGCGTGTGTTTCAGTATTAAAGCTGTGGCTCTTCACTTCAGGAGCTTTGGCTGAACTGTCAATCACGCTGACGTTTATGAATCCGTCCCAGACTTTAATATCGACTGGTCTTTTGTCTTTTAAAGTCTCCTCACTTTTCAAACGTGAGAAATCCCCCCGAACCCTCCGAGACGAAGCCACTTCATCCTCTTCATCCTCTTCATCCTCTTCATCCTCTTCATCCTCTCCATCCTCTTCATCATCTTCATCCTCTTCATCATCTTCATCCTCTTCATCCTCTCCATCCTCTTCATCATCTTCATCCTCTTCATCATCTTCATCATCTTCATCCTCTCCATCCTCTTCATCCTCTTCATCCTCTCCATCCTCTTCATCATCTTCATCCTCTTCATCCTCTTCATCCTCTTCATCCTCTCCATCCTCTTCATCATCTTCATCCTCTTCATCATCTTCATCATCTTCATCCTCTCCATCCTCTTCATCCTCTTCATCCTCTCCATCCTCTTCATCATCTTCATCCTCTTCATCATCTTCATCCTCTTCATCCTCTCCATCCTCTTCATCATCTTCATCCTCTTCATCATCTTCATCATCTTCATCCTCTCCATCCTCTTCATCCTCTTCATCCTCTCCATCCTCTTCATCATCTTCATCCTCTTCATCCTCTTCATCCTCTTCATCCTCTCCATCCTCTTCATCATCTCCATCCTCTTCATCATCTTCATCATCTTCATCCTCTCCATCCTCTTCATCCTCTCCATCCTCTTCATCATCTTCATCCTCTTCATCATCTTCATCATCTTCATCCTCTCCATCCTCTTCATCCTCTTCATCCTCTCCATCCTCTTCATCATCTTCATCCTCTTCATCCTCTTCATCCTCTCCATCCTCTTCATCCTCTCCATCCTCTTCATCCTCTTCATCCTCTTCATCCTCTCCATCATCTTCATCATCTTCATCATCTTCATCCTCTCCATCCTCTTCATCATCTTCATCCTCTTCATTCTCTCCATCTTCTTCATCCTCTCCATCCTCTTCATCCTCTCCATCCTCTTCATCCTCTCCATCCTCTCCATCCTCTTCATCCTCTCCATCCTCTCCATCCTCTTCATCCTCTTCATCATCTTCATCCTCTCCATCCTCTTCATCCTCTCCATCCTCTTCATCCTCTCCATCCTCTCCATCCTCTTCATCCTCTTCATCCTCTCCATCCTCTTCATCCTCTCCATCCTCTCCATCCTCTCCATCCTCTTCATCCTCTCCATCCTCTCCATCCTCTTCATCCTCTTCATCCTCTCCATCCTCTCCATCCTCTTCATCATCTTCATAATCTTCATCCTCTTCATCCTCTCCATCCTCTTCATCCTCTTCATCCTCTCCATCCTCTTCATCATCTTCATAATCTTCATCCTCTTCATCATCTTCATCCTCTCCATCCTCTTCATCCTCTTCATCCTCTCCATCCTCTTCATCCTCTCCATCCTCTTCATCCTCTCCATCCTCTTCATCCTCTTCATCCTCTTCATCCTCTCCATCCTCTTCATCCTCTCCATCCTCTCCATCCTCTTCATCATCTTCATCCTCTTCATCCTCTTCATCATCTTCATCCTCTCCATCCTCTTCATCCTCTCCATCCTCTCCATCCTCTTCATCCTCTCCATCCTCTTCATCCTCTTCATCCTCTCCATCCTCTCCATCCTCTTCATCATCTTCATAATCTTCATCCTCTTCATCATCTTCATCCTCTTCATCCTCTCCATCCTCTCCATCCTCTTCATCATCTTCATAATCTTCATCCTCTTCATCATCTTCATCCTCTCCATCCTCTTCATCCTCTTCATCCTCTCCATCCTCTCCATCCTCTTCATCCTCTCCATCCTCTCCATCATCTTCATCCTCTCCATCATCTTCATCCTCTCCATCCTCTCCATCCTCTTCATCATCTTCATCCTCTTCATCCTCTCCATCATCTTCATCCTCTCCATCCTCTTCATCCTCTCCATCCTCTTCATCCTCTCCATCCTTTTCATCCTCTTCATCCTCTCCATCCTCTCCATCCTCTTCATCATCTTCATCCTCTTCATCCTCTTCATCCTCTCCATCCTCTTCATCATCTTCATCCTCTCCATCCTCTTCATCCTCTCCATCCTCTCCATCCTCTTCATCCTCTTCATCCT